>NC_083341.1:5748943-6948943 GCF_019175385.1 Lycium barbarum
TACATCCCAGTTTGCAGTTATTTTTAGCTAGGTTGAATTTTATCTTTTATTTCGAATTTGTTTTTTCATTTTTCACATACTCTTTATTTGTTACATGTTTTGTTTTTAAATAAATATTGTTGTTATTTGCTTTGCACTACCTTAGCACTTTATCTAACTATTTTTTAGTTGACTTGCGTTGAACCCTGCATTTTGTAAAATGTTTTTTCTTTAATCATGCATTTTATACCCTATCTGAAAGAACTACGCACACCTGATTCTCTTCTTTGATGAGATACGTAGGCAGCCCTTTTGGGTTCGGTATTCATTATTCAAAAAATCACAAAAAAAATCCTTTATTTTGAAAAATCACAAAAATATTTTATTTCTTTCTATCCTATCTGCAAGAACTACGCACACCTGATTCTCTTCTTTGATGAGATACGTAGGCAGCCCTTTTGGGTTCGGTATTCATTATTCAAAAAATCGCAAAAAAAATTCTTTATTTTGAAAAATCACAATTTTTTTTTTTCTCTTTCTATCCTATCTGAACGAACTACGCGCACCTGATTCTCATCAAAGATGAGATACGTAGGCAACCCTTTTTGGGTTCGGTACCCCTATTCAAAAAATACAAAAATATTTTTTAGATTCATATCTTTGACTTGGTTGGTACCAACGCAGTTAGAATGTGCATAGGAAAGAAACAAGTAACAATCAATATGATGGAGAGGACTGACTTCGTGGTAAACTATAGATTCTTTTGGTACCTCTCATTCACACCTTAAGTGACACTTGAAAAATTCTTTTGCATGCTTGTAAGACAAGAACAAAACCAACCTCATTGTTTCATGTGCATTGAGTGGTGAGCTTTAGATAGCGTTTAATTGCATTGCATTGTGATCTAGAACTTGGCCTGAATGTCTGTTGAGGCGAAATTATGAGTAACACTCGGTATAGGAAGGGATCATAGGCCTTCTGTGATCCGTTTGAGCCTTTCTAGCCTACCAAATGACATTATCCCTAGCATTCCCCCTTTGAGCCTAAAGCCTTTTCTTTGACAACCACATCATAAGCCTATACCGTTTCTGAGTGCTTACATGCACTATCTCTCTCTTGGCCCAACCTCCCTGAGCGCACTAAAAACGTGCAACCGCGGATAGAGATCTGAGCTTAAGCTTCAAAAAAAAAAAAAAAAAAAAAGGATTCGACCGTCCCAGAAAAACAAAGGCTAAGAACGACCTCCAAAGCAAGAAAGAGCCCACACACAAAAAAAAAAACAAAAAAACTTAGTCATTCGGGATCTCGGACATACAACCCGTTATTTCTTTTTATTTTTCACACTCAGGCATACAACCCGGAATTATTATCAAGACCTCGGGCATACAACCCATGTCAATTCTCTTAATCCCCACAGAGTCTCGGGCATGCAACCCTAAACTCAAAAAAAGAAAAAAAAAGGAAAAAAGGGCTTTAACTTGGAAAAGAGGTCGCACAAGTACAAAAGAAGGGGACAATAAAACAAAGTAGATCAGCGTCAGAGCACACAAATACTAAGCACAGACATAGTGCAATGCTTAGGAAAGGATTAGTCACTCCTTACCCAAATAATATCCTACCTTTTTCTCAAGCCTACATTACAACCCCATAACAAGCCCTACGTGATCCTATGCTAAGGTTTCTCTCATTAGTGGATACTTACATGACGGCCAAGATTATGGTATCACAATTGCAAGCATTGAACATCTTTCTCAGTTTGAGTGTACTTCTCTAGACGTCCCAAAGTTCAAAATACTGAATACGTGTGAAAAAGGACTTTCTTTCTGGTGAGGGCACTTGAAACATGAGGATAGGTATAGTTCAAAGTCTTTGTTTGAAACAAAATGAACCAATCTTGTCGATCCTTAGGTATGTCTGAGGTACCACTTGAAGTTGTAGAAATTACCAATAAGTCGATCTTGGTTTGTTGGACGATAAATAATGGCGAATTCTTATGCACAATACTAATTGTTCGTACCAATTGAAGTCGAGGCATGTTATATAAATCATTGTTATTAAAAAAAAAAAAAATATTTTTGCTAGATTTTGCTCTCATGATTTTGCTATTTTTCTTAATTTTGTTTTTTATCGTTGCACAGTAAATATAGTTCAATGTTGTTGTGTTGTTACTAACTCTACGAGGTATCGACATCTGGTCTTACCATGAAAGATCCTCGTATTTTTTTCGCTGAAGCATGAAATTGGGAGAACATTTTTGAGTAGCTTAAAAAAAAAAAAAAAAAAAAAAAAAACCCCGCAAGTGCACATCGCATTTCGCGGGAAGTATGCAAATCTTTGTTTGTTTTCTAAACTGGGACAGAATTTTTGAGGGGCCCTCAAAAATTCCACAAATGGCGCATTTCGAGAGAAAAGGCACGGGCTCGGCCAGCCCCACAGTAGGACACTGCATTGGCTCGTCCAGCCCCACAATAGGACACCGAGGGCGTCATAGTCTAAAGGCATCATTCTCATTGCCTAAAGGCACCATTTCATGGCCCAAGGACCTTACCTTCTGCACTTCATTCGCGCCAAAGCAAAGGCGTTACCCTCCACACCTGCATTGCTTTATTGTTTTCAAATGCCCCTGCGTATGTTCGCAGCCGCATTGCACTGCACCTGCATTGCTTTATTTATTTTTCAAATGCCCCTGCGTATGCTCGCGGCCGCATTGCACTGCATCTGCATAAGGCTACGCACCGCCTTTCATATGTTGTCTGGGCTGCGCACCGCCCTTTCAATTTTCTGCATAAGGCTGAGCACCGCCTTTCATATGTTGCATGGGCTGTGCACCACCCTTTTGTAATTTTTGCATGGGCTGCGCACCGCCCTTTTGTAATTTCTGCATAAGGCTGAGCACCACCTTTCATATGTTGCAGGGGCTGCGCACCGCCCTTTGTAATTTTTACATAAGGCTGAGCACCGCCTTTCATATGTTGCCTGGGCTGCGCACCACCCTTTCAATTTTCTGCATAAGGCTGAGCACCGCCTTTTTTGTAATTTTTGCATGGGCTGTGCACCGCCCTTTTTGTAATTTTCTCATGGGCTGCGCACCGCCCTTTTGTAATTTCTGCATAAGGCTGAGCACCGCCTTTCATATGTTGCAGGGGCTATGCACCGCCCTTTGTAATTTCTGCATAAGGCTGAGCACCGCCTTTCATATGTTGCATGGGCTGTGCACCGCCCTTTGAAATCTCTGCATAAGGCTGCGCACCGCCTTTCATATGTTGCATGGGCTGCACACCGTCCTTTGTAATTTTTGCATAAGGCTGAGCACCGCCTTTCATATGTTGCATGGGCTACGCACCGCCCTTTTGAAAATTTCTGCAAAAGGCTGAGCACCGCCTTTCATATGTTGCATGGGCTGTGCACCGCCTTTTGAAAATTTCTGCATAAGGCTGAGCACCGCCTTTCATATGTTGCATGGGCTGCGCACCGCCCTCTTGAAAATTTCTGCATAAGGCATCGCACTGCACCTGCATTGCTTTATCATTTTCAAGCGTCCTGCGTATGCTCGCAGACGCACTACACCGCACCTGCATTGCTTTATCATTTTCAAGCGTCCTGCGTATGCTCGCAGACGCACTGCACCGCACCTGCATTGCTTTATTATTTTCAAGCGTCCTGCGTATGCTCGCAGACGCACTGCACCGCACCTGCATTGCTTTATTATTTTCAAGCGTCTTGCGTATGCTCGCAGACGCACTGCACCGCATCTGCATTGCTTTATTATTTTCAAGCGTTCTGCGTATGCTCGCAAACGCATCGCACCACACCTGCATTGCTTTATTATCTTCAAATGCTCTGCGTATGCTCGCAGACGCATTGCTCTGCACCTGCATTCTTCGCCAAAGCAAAGGCATTATCTTCTGCACCTGCATTCTTCGCCGAAGCAAAGGCGTTACATAGCATGACATCCCGAACTACAGTCGGTCTGACTCCCATCCCAGGGATATGTAGGTAGCTCAAATTTGAGCACGACCGTTCTTCATCCTACACTTGCTAGGACCATTCAAACTACACTGACCTGATTCTCGTGATTGACGAGATATGTAGGAAGCTCTATGCAGAGTTCGGTCACATCGGGACGAGAATCATTCTTTCCCCAGCAAGTATACAATCCTTCCCTTTTTATCATTTTTCTTTTTATCGCAACCTTGCCGACGGACTGAGAGTATTGTCAAAGCTCTACCAACGTCTGGCCTCTTTCTCCGTACATATCCTTTTAGCAATTCTTTGTCGAGCCAAAATAGGCTAAATGTCAACGTCTTCGTCCGAAAACTCTTTCATCGTCTCCGGTCGAAGAGGGACAAGTTGTTGACACCTAATTTTGGCTCGACGTGCTTAAAATTAACGTTTTGGGGGGGCCCTGATTCGTTAAAGAGCACGAAATACATTTTTACATTTTTTCAACAATTTATTGATGATTATCCTTATTTTAGGAATTTTCTCAATTTATTGTCATTTTTTCAAGAATCATTATTTTGCACATGTACAGCGTAATACTACAATTTTTTGTGCAATTAATAATTGTTTCTTAATTTTATAGCAATACATTTTCATATCATAGACATTAATGTTTATATTTTATACTTGCGTTATTATTTATACATGTATTAATTAACTATATTTTAGTACAGTCTGACAGTGCAGAGAAAATCGGAGTAATTAATTTTTAAAGGCAGAGTAAAATTCGATCAAGTCAAGGTTTCATCGCTTTTTTTTTCAAAAAGGGATTAAAATAAGCATTGAGGGGACAAAGGGGTGCATTCTTTAATTTTTTGGACAAAAGAGGGTGTTCATTGATATTATAAGAAAGGGTGGGGTTAAATTTTATTTTTTCATCCTTTGTCTTCATTCTATACACAAACACACACTTACACAGACAACACATCTCATTTTCCAGATTTTATTCCTTTCCCCTTTTCTCTGCAGGCCCCACATGTTTTCTACTTTTTGAATTTTCTTCCATTTCTTTCCCCCTAAAAACTCTCTCCCTTCACTTTTCTATTCCTTTCCTCCCTCAAAAAACATTTTCTCTCCCCTCACAACATCAGATTTTATCCGAGGAAAACCTAAACATTTTCTCTCCTCTCATTTTTCTCCCACAGCCGCCGCCGCCTACCCGCCGGAGCTCCGAGCTCTGGCGACGCGCCAAACCACCCCTTCGCTCCCGCCTTCATCTTCCTCACCACATTAACGCTGACCACACACAAAAACATTCCCCCCCCCCCCCCCCCCCCCATTTCTCCCTAGCCGCCGCCGCCTCCACGAGCTCCGGCGACGCTCCGCCCACTCCTTTTTCCCCTTTCTTATCCAGCCAACGCAACCACCAGCCCACACCACCACCATTTCCCTCTCCTCTCACCCACTCCACCACACGCCCGCAGTCCTCTCTCTCTTTCCACCTCGCCTTCCTCTTTCCCGTCACTACTCCGAGCTCCGGCGAACGCCAATCACACCGCCAGCCCACTACGCCCTCCGCTCTCTTTCTCCCCCTCTTCGTCTTCTTCGCCGCTCCGGCGAGGAGCTTCTAGCTCCGGTGAACCGGAGCAGCCAACAACAAGCCGCCACAACTCCCACCGCGGTCGCTGCCTCTCTTTTTCGTCACCGTCAACGACACCACCACATCCCCTTTATCCTCCCTCGTCACTGTTGTGACATAAATCTCTCAATTCTGGCCCAAAAATCCTTTCTTCGGTGGACTGTTTTGTTCCATTGTTTTCGTTTAAATTGATTATTTTGTTGATATTTTTCTTTTGTGACTGTTTTGGATGTTGGCTAACAAATATCTTTGTTTTGAGACGTTCTCCTTGTTCTCGATTTACACTCCATAAACACCGGTGACCATGACGTTTTACTTTCTTCCTGGGTTGTGTTACTGATGTTTCCCTTGTTCTAATCATTTTGGGTATTGCTTTACTCTAGTTTTGCTGCTGTTTTCTTGTTTCTAATGTGTTGGACTGCTTTTACTTTATTATAAATTTTTAATGATCATTGAACACTGTGTTTGTGAATTTTACCCCATGCAAAAGTTGTACTGCAGCAGCAGTAACGTTTCCTCCGTTCCAACTTAAGATTTCTTTACCTATATAGTTGCTTATACATGTGTCTATAGATATTAATTTGAAAAGCAATATAGGCGGACTACTACTGCTCTATGACTTATCCTATTGTTTTTTTTTATATTATCACTCCATTTTGCTAATGGATATTAATGGTATCTTACTTATTTTCACAACTTTTGTTGCTAAATAATGCTCGTTTTTGTGATTGACCGACTCGCTAACTGATTTGGGAAAATACTACATCCAAGTGGCCGATGAAGAAATTTCCGTCGATTTCCAAGGCCTTCCATGTACAAAGACGGGTTTTTTTATTTTAAGTTTATTCATTATTTCTTTAATTCATCCGATAGTTATTTATTTTCTTACTAACATTTTTATTAAGTCTCATGCAGGTATCCGGAGTTACTTTTTGAAGATGACACTCAAAAGAAGTTCAAATAGCTTCTTAAATTCTCTGTTTATATATATATATATATATATTTACATTATTAAATTATACAAGCATAAAATATAGTGAAACTTTACTTTTTTAGGGTGCAGGTTGATGGCATTTATTTATGATCTGCTTAGGTGATTTAAATTTTATGTGTTTTAGACAAATCAATATTAGACAGTTATTATTTTCGTAGCTAATATTCTTATAGTTATCATGTTTCGCTAGAGTTTTAATTCAATATCTTAGCACACTTAAGTAAATAAATAGGGTGATTTGCCTCAATATTTAGGCTTTAGAATATACTCTCATAATTAATTGATTAGGCGTACATACTTAACTAGTTAAATTAGTTAACTCACTTCGAGTGCAAAATAATTTCATGTCCATTTTTTTATACCTTTGTCACATACCCAAGTTTCTAAGTTGCACATAACTTTTTTTTTTTTAAAATAATTATTATATCACATATGTAAAAAATACGTATTGCATGATTATTTATGTGAATAGTCATATTAGTTATTCTTTAGTCTAAATTCTATTAATTTTTGTAAATAATAAAACCTTTTTACACATCTCTCGTATAGTTAAATTGGTCCAGCCGGGAACCACATTTGTGGATTCTGAAGGATGCCTAACACCTTCCCTTCGGAATAATTTGAACCCTTACCTAGAATCTCACTTATTTTCGTAGACCATGTTAAGCTGCATATTTTAATAATTTATAGGTACCTTAGTATACCTTAAATGCTAGGTGGCGACTCTGTACATAATTAATTATTTCAGAGCTCCATAAGTTGTGCTTTGTTTATCCTTTGGTAAAAATGAGGTGCAACATCTGGACCCTTCCCAGGTGCGTGGTTGGATTCACCTTCCGTTAATCCATCCATCTTGTCCATCAACTTCTCAATCCGAGAGTCTTGATTTTGCATATGCTTGGCCAAGCCATCAGTCACCTTTGCCAAGTTTGCCAGTGTCTCCTCCATTGATGAAGCGTTAGTTACCATTGCTTGCATGATTGTTGGGGATGTTGGAGAATAGCATGGATTATCACATAAGTTAATCTTTGACTGGCCTACTTCATGTGGTGAGTGGAGAGGATCGTCACTTGAAGTATCATCATCTTCCTTCATAGCAGAGTTCTTGGATCCAGAGAGATCAAGTAGAGCTAGAGTCTTCTTAATCTTTTCAGCAATGCTGCTTCCTTCCTCCGATGCATCAGTAGAGGATCTCGCTCCTTTTGGAGATGAAGATCCAAAAACAGGAGTTGTTACGGACGACACTTGGAGTGCTTGTTGTCCCAACATGCTTGCTTTGCTCCTCGTAACTGGTCCAATGTTACCAAAGGTAATGTTGAGGATGCTTTCCACATCAGCAAAGAACTTGGAGCTAGCAACCTTAGAGGAAATTGATTTGGAGTTGATCTTCTCTGAAGTCATCTCGATGTTGTTAAACTTTGATGATTGAAAAGTTGAGATGAGAGGTAGAGATTGTCCCACTGGGCGTGCCAGAATTTGTAGACAATAAAATTCGCGTCGAGAAAATAATAATCAAGACAGAAAAATATCGCAACAATTGTTGTATTTGATTTCAGAATATGAGTGTTACAATCTCTATGATTCCTCTGATTCATCTTTTCAATAATAAATTCAAGGGCTTTTGAGCTTATTCTTGAACTTGATGGATTTGATCTGGACTTGTACTTGAATTCAAGGGCTTTTGAGCTTGATCTTGAATCTGGTGGTCTTGATCTTGAACTTGTACTTGGATTCAAGGCTTGAAGCTTGATCTTGAATCTTCGTCTGGGTCTCTAGAACTTCTAGAGAAATACTTGAATGCTTGAACGCTTTTAGCTTGTAGAGAAATCTGCGGCGTTTGATCCGCGAGCTCTCCCTGGCTTCTTGTTAGAATTTATGTCCCTTTTTATGAATTATGAGACCCTTATTTATAGTTGTAGGATGGAGGAGTTGTGATAAGGACAGACTTCTTTCGATCAATCAGATTTAAGCTGACATGTCGATATTTGATTGGCCGGAACATGTCACTTGTACATGTGGCACATCTTCATTGGCCTTTGATTTGACTAGCATGCTGCATCATTTTGACACGTGGCATGATCCTATTGGCTCTTTCGCTTGACTTGGCGTGCCACGTCATTTGACATGTGGCACCAATTTGGGCCTCTACGATTAGATGACATCTTGGGCTTAGAAAAGTGGGCTCATCATTTGTAGCCCAAACTAATGGACTAGCCCAATAAAATCGAACCCATCAATTAAATCCATAATTATTGGACTTAAATGATTAATTCAATTAGATTAGCCCATAATATTTATTTGGATAAATCTTGAATTTAATCTAATCCAAATCTCTTGTGGATTTAAATTTAATAAAATATCATTGTCCACACTTGCTATTATAAATATCACCATGCATGTACATTCTTCCCAATTCACTACCATATATTGTCTAAGTTTATCAAAAAGTTAGATGGTGAAATCTTCGTTTCTAATTAGGGTTGCCTTCTTAACTGTCCTTTTGGTCTTGGCATCATGTAAAGCTCTATCTATCTCTTTCATATTCGTTGTTTTAAGTGTTTGTCTAAACAATATTGTTCAATATTCACCACACACACAATTTTTTTTGATACAATCCATCACAATACGAGCGTACAAGTTCTTCTTGACGAATATAAAATTGTCACGAAGTACGTCATAAAACTGTCACAAATTCGTTACAATTATTTGAGAGACTTAGGGCGCGTTTCATATGGAGTAAAATATTTTTTAGTTTTTCCATGTTTGATTGGTTAAAATTTTTGGAAAACATTTTTTCGAGGAAAACAAGTTTTTTAAAAATGAGGAAAATGACTCTCCTAGTGAAAGTAGTGAAAACAACTTCTATAAGTGACGTTTCATTCTTTCCCATCCTCCAACACACCCAATCACACCCCAACCCCCCATATCCCCCACTCTACCACCCCCTACCCCACCTTCATCATGTTTGCCTAAATTTATATAAATACTTCAAAGATAATATTATACTTTCTGCTTACTTACCAAATACCAAAAATTAAATAAGTAAGAAAACATTTTTCCTACCAAACTTCGTCATAAACATTCCTTTACAAATATGTGTTTTTCTTTTTGCACTGACTTCAATTCATTTTACAGTCATGTCAATTTCAAATATGCAAGTGGATGCTGCCATGGAGGAACTACCATTTGGAAGAATAATCTCAAGGAAATTACAGCAATTTGATTGTGTTAATATTCCATGTATGAGTGATGATACTTGTAGACAGTATGGTTGTGGTCCTTCTTGTGTAACCCTTTTTGGCATTAACAGATGCTCACGTATATAGTTTAGTAGCACAAAAAGAGAGTCATAATGCATAATATGGGTTCAGAATTAAATGATGCATTTTAATTACGTATTTATGAATAAATATTGCTTGTGCCTTTTCATTTTCACTTTCCATGTGTGTACTGTCCTTAGACAATAAGAATAGCTGGATGGAGTTATGTGTGATGTAATATGACCTCTTTGTATATATGTATACTAGTTAATTTGTCCGCGCTTCGCGCCGTCAGACAAATCTTTTTATAAATTTATTTTGATATAAAGAGATAAGAACTTATATTATGTAAAAGTAGTGTGTGTGTGCACGTGCGCAGTAAGAAAGTTACATGGATCAATAGCGAGTTATAGACATCTTGGACAACACAACTCCAAAATGAAATTTGATGTTGACATCTTTCCTCTCTGTATACTTGTGAGGAAGTTATAAACCTGACACATATAATAAATTAGACCCACCAATTAATCGCTTTCATATTGCACTTTAGTTCACTATGTAGAGGCAAATCTAAGTAATCTGAAATTGCAAATGCTCTTCTCATTTTGTAGACTTTAGTACTCCAACCTCCTGTTAAATTCCTTAAAATTAGTTGCAAAATCAGTTGCTTGCCTTATTGCTCCTACAGTAAAAGGTAAAAGGAGGATCAATATATAAATCAAACTATTTAATAGGCATAAAAACAAATTTAAATAAAATGAAGAAACAAAGGCCTTGACCATGACACTTTATATCTAATTATTCGATTTAATTACATAACAAAAACTAAGTATCATGCATGTGTATGAGTAGAACTAGAGAATATAACAAACTAATTACACCTAATAATATTCTCAGTATAAAGATAATTAGTTATTAAGCAATTATAGGGGGAGACACTATAACATTTTAGGCCTAAGGCCACACAATTCTGGACAACGCTTGTAAAGTGTTGCAAAAAATCTTTTTAGAAACGCTTTCAAGGCGTGGCCTTAGTTCAGAGCTTTTGGCCACATAATATTTTAGCAACACTTTTAAGGTGTGGTCTTTAGGATTATAGACTACGCTTGGTAAGTGTTGCCAAATCTTAAAATAATTGGCAACGCCTATTCATATATATGACTACCCTTTTAAGTGTGCTATTTTTGTAATTCTAAGAACAACACTTTACAACCGTTCCCTAATAGTTTTAATGAAATTTTGAGCCAAAATAATTAGTTCCCTCCATACATCTAAATTTCCCCCCAATTTCTAAAAGGCAAAATATACTATCTGACTATTAACACCAGCAAAGGTTTCCCCCCTAAAATTCTATTTCGCAAAGGGTTTCCATGAGCTTCTTCAGTAGGGTTTTCTACTATTCCAAAATTTCTCCCAAGGGTGTTGAATCCACAGGTATACTTGCATTTATTTTAAAGTTCACAACTTACTTCTTAGATTGAGTTTGCAATTGCATTGTTCTGGTTCTACTTAGCAGTTTTGGGTTCTTTTGTTGCTTAATTGTATAAGTTCTTGTGCTCCTTTCCCCTTTTCATGATTCATGTTTTTGGGTTTCTGTAGTGATGAAAGTTTTTCCCAAGTCATTCATTGAAAGAAGAAACTCTTGTGTCATTTGGATATTAGTTGCTTAATTGAGATTCTTGCATTTTGTAATGTGAAAGAGTCTTTTGATGAGGAAAATGCTTAAAGTTACACAACAAATATTACTCTTTTTTTTTTTTTTACCTTGAGTTTCTTGAGAACTTCACAAGTCTTAGATGTTAAAAAGGTCTCTTCTTTGTAGAAAAGCTGGTGATCTTTTCTTAGGGTTGCAGAACTGTATCACACCAAATGGCCGCACTCGTTTGTTTTTCGTTTCCTTTCTTTGTTTCTTTGAGATTTATTTAAGGTCTGTGCTAAGTATGCTTATTATGTGTGCAGTCATTTAAGTAATTATTAGACTTGGCTCAAATCTGTGATATTCTCAGTGATTATATTGTTGTTTGGTAAGACTTTTTAAAAGGATTTCAGCATTTCCATTTACGATTTGTATCAATTATTAGGGGTAGTAATAAGATAATGTTGACTGGAGCTGTTAAAACCTTATTCTGTTTGTATTGGTTTTGGTGTGCGAGCGGGAAATGGAGTTGAGTTATTTTATTGAATAGTCTTATTGCATGGTGTTTTGCTGGATTTTGTTGAAATTATTAGAAAAGTTGTAATGAGTAATTAGTTTTAGTAATAGCTGGAGCTTTAAGAATTGCAAATAAGCCTGATTAATCACATTATTAATCTCACTCTGCTTAACTTTTTCTTTTTTTTTTAAGACCCAAGGTACACTTTGCTTTCGTGATTTCTTTTTAGGTTTGTATTTTGATTTTATGACTCAGCGATTTCTAGTTAGATGTTGTAATGTTTGGAGGACAATAGAGAAAAATATTGAACGCAGACAGATCTAGATAGACAAAATTACCTCTTCATAAATTTCTCTGTTCATATATTTAATTTATATCAAAATTCTTCTTATTTTTGTGTGTTGGATCAAATCTCAAACTCTTTACTTCTTTTGCCCTTCTGAAATAAAATAATTCAGAAAGTTCTCATCATTTCATTTTTATGTCCTTTTAGACTAGCAAAAGGTAGTTTTTTGTTGCATATTCTATTACGATTTGGTTGATTTATAGGCACTATATCTGAAGTTTGGTTGAAAGTTTATAGTTTTGGTCCTTATTTTCAGGGACAAAAGAAGGTGTAATTTGGTTTGTATCTTTTTTTAAGCTATCTATATTTGAGCAGAAATGAATTTTGGGATTATTTTTGGGGTCTTAATGGTTTGTTGACATTTTCTGTCAGGTTTTTTTTGGATCACATGCTTTGTGATTGGGATGCAATCAGTGTTGTACAAGAGATGAGGAAAAAAAGAGCATCTTAACAATAACTATATACCATTTGTTTTTTTAAAAAGTAAATGACTTTTCTAAGACAAACTTTTAAAACTGTAGTTTAAATTTTAGTTCCGAACAGTCTTTTCTACAATCCCATAACTTTAGTTAACTCCTTGTCTTTAATCTTTTCCCGAAAGTAGAAAAAACAATTCCAGAAAATTGTTCATAACATAATTTAAAATCTGGAAAGCAAGTACTAGAAAATAAGATTCAAGTTTAGATAAATTTTTAGAAGTCAATGATATGAACAGTATCCTTTGTGGCCGCTGGATTCGAACTCACTTTAATGCGTACTTCTTAATATCATTGTCTGAGACAATAGAAAATACTTCAATCTTTATATGATGGATGTACGTGTGTTCAATTTTAACGTGTTCTACTAATACTTATCTTCATAAATAGATTACTTGATAGTTTTAATATGTATTTGTTTTGATAGATAAATTTTAAAAGCCCCTGCTAGATTACTCGTGGTGAACTTGAAGTTGGGTTTACCCTAAGATAAGTCTCATGACTAGGTAAGAGTTTCTTATTCTCTCTTTTTTTTTTTTTTTTTTTTAATTATTATATTACTATACAACACCTATTTTGAAAAATTACTCATAATTTTAGGATCTATTTGTTAAGTATAAATTTTTAAATTGATCTATATTTTAAAATTTAATATCGCCTTTGATTTTTAGGTTTTCAAAAGATCCATCCAAAGCTTGGATGGATTTACCAAGGTATAGCGAAGAGTATAGTGACGGTGTTCAACGTTTTTTGGACTTCGCTTATTCTGATGGAGATCCTCAAGGTGAAGAAATTCAATGTCCATGTGCAAAGTGTTGTAACATCCCTTGGTGTCGAAGAGGTGTAGTATATAATCATCTAATATGCTACGGTTTTGTTAAAGGTTACTCAAGATGGATTAACCATGGGGAATGGGACTTTCCAATGAAAGGTGATGATGAAGTTAACTTATATGATGACATCGATGGGTTGTTGAATGATCAATTTAGAGATGTTACACAAGCTGAAGGAGTTTATGAAGGCCAAAATGAAGATGCCAAAAAATTCTATAAGTTAGTTGATGAGGCAAGCCAAGAATTATATCCTGGTTGTAAAGGATTCTCTAAATTATCATTCACAATTCGACTATATTTGTTGAAGTGTCTACATGGATGGAGTAATGCATCCTTTACTTCCCTCTTGGAGTTGTTGAAAGAGGCGATGCCTGAGTTGAACATTCCTTTATCCTATAATAAAGCCAAGTCTATGGTAAAGGATCTAGGTCATGATTATAAAAAAATTGATGCATGTCCCAATGACTGCATGCTGTTTAGGAATGAACATAAAGGTGATGAAAATTGTCATGTTTGTGGAGCTTCATGATATATTGAATATCTTGAAGTAGATAGCGAGCTTCAGTCTTCCAAAAGATCTCATCGTGTTGCTGCTAAAACTTTGAGACACTTTCCATTAATTCCTAGACTCAAAAGGCTATTTATGTGCTCAAAGACAGCGGATAAATTGAGGTGGCATGACGAGGAGCGGTCCAAAGATGGAAAGTTAAGGCACCCTGCTGATGGCCAAGCATGGAAAGACTTTGATAGCCTTCATCCAGATTTTGCAAAAGATTCTCGCAATCTGAGACTTGGCTTGGCAAGTGACGGATTCAATCCATTTCGGACCATGTGCATATCTCATAGTACATGGCCAATTGTCTTAATGGTGTATAATGTTCCTTCTTGGATGTCCATGAAACAAGAATATTGCATGCTTTCTTTGCTTATATCTGGTTCGCGATCTCCTGAAAATGACATTGACATTTATTTGCAGCCATTAATAGAAGAGTTGAAGGTATTGTGGGAGTTAGGGGTAGACACATATGATGCTTCGAGAAATCAAACCTTTCAAATGCGAGCAGCTCTTATGTGGACAATTAATGACTTCCCTGCATATGCTATGTTATCCGGATGGAGTACAAAAGGAAAATTGGCTTGTCCTTGTTGTAATTATGGCACTAATTCTTGCTATCTGAAACATAGCCGGAAAATGTGTTACATGGACCATCGTGTTTTTCTATCCATGGATCATCCATCGAGATCTAACAAAAGGTCTTTCAATGGAAAAACAGAATTTAGGCCTCCTCCACAATTGTTAAAGGGAACCGATGTGTTTAATATGTTACATAATGTTGAAAATGTGTTTGGGAAGAAGCAAAAGAAATCAAATGTAGGTCCATGGAAAAAAAGGTCAATTTTTTTTTGAATTACCTTATTGGCAGCACAACTCGCTTCGCCACAACCTTGATGTAATGCATATTGAGAAGAACATATTTGATAACATAATAGGAACACTTTTGGATATATCTGGCAAGACGAAGGATCATGAAAATGCTCGTTATGACCTCAAAGAGATGGGCATTAGGAAAAACCTTCAACCAAAAGATACAAAGGATGGCAAGAAAATAAAGCTTGCACAAGCATGCTACTTTATGACTAAGGGAGAAAGATCTACTTTTTGTGGTGTTTTAAAGAATGCAAAGCTACCTGATGGTAGTGCTTCCAACATTTCTCGATGTGTGCAACCAGCCGAAAGAAAAATATCTAATTATAAGACCCATGATGCCCATTTCATGCTACATTACTTGTTGCCAATACCAATTAAAAGCATACTTCCTGATCATGTTGCTATTCCTTTGATTCGTCTAAGCTCCTTTTTTCGTCGTTTATGTCAAAAGGTTATCACAGCAGAGGATCTAGGTTGTTTGGAAGCAGAGATTAGAGAAACAATGAGCCAATTGGAGTGAATTTTTGCTCCTTGTTTTTTTGATATAATGGTTCATTTGGCTATCCATTTGCCAAATGAGCTAAGATTAAGAGGTCCAGTCCAGGGCCGATGGATGTATCCTCCTGAAAGATTTATGTGTAGGTTCAAGTCGTACGTTCATAACAAAAACCATGTAGAAGGATCCATTGTTGAAGCATATCTAGTTGAAGAGTGTCTAAATTTATGCTCAAGATACTTACATGGTGGTGTACATACCAGATATAATAGAAGATCCCGAAACAATGATGAATGTGGTTCAACTGATGCACAAACTTGTAGTTTGTTCCCTAACAAAGGTTGTCCTTTAGGAGGGAAAATGGGTGATCCAGATGAGCTAGATGACAAGTCACTAAATCAAGCACATAGATACATATTGAGCAATTGTGAAGAAATTCAAGATTATGTCAGGTATTTAACTCACTTATAATTATAAAATTGTCTTTTATATCAATAAATGTTTAAATTATTTAATGTTTCTTTTTGCTAACAAATAACAATACTTGTTGTGTAGAGAGCAAGAGCTTGAAGTTAATAGTCATGAGCGAAGATCTAAATGGAGCAAGGCCAAGACTCATAGTCAAAACTTTGCTCAATGGTTTGAAAGCCATGTTTTGCATGACGATGTGCCTGATTTGATAAAACAATTGTCTAGAGGACCAAGTTCAATTGCTAAAAGATACTCTGGGTATCTCATTAATGGATATAGATTCCATGTGAGGTAGCGTGATGTAAGGAGAAAAACACAAAATAGTGGTATTACATTAGTTGCACTAACTACAAGTTTTGCAAGCTCAAAGAATAAAAATCCAGTTGATGCAAATGTGACTTATTATGGCAGAATAATTGATATAGTTGAGTTAGATTATTATGGTCATTTTAAGGTTGTGTTGTTTAAGTGTGACTGGTATGAGGCTGCAGAAGATACTTACGGTCTTACTTATGTCTACTTCAACAAGAGATGCTATCAAGAAGAGCCCTTTGTGCTATCATCCCAAGTACACCAATGCTTCTATGTACAAGATTCATATGATCAAGATAAACACTACGTTATGAAGACCGTCCCGAGAGACTTGTTTAGCATAAGTGATCAACTTGAATCTGATGCTCCTCATTGTTATGGAGATGAGCCGTCTGAACATTCGATGGCCCCGTCTATACCAAATGATAATGGTGAAGTTGTTTTAGTAAGGAGTGATGTACCTGAAACCATTATTGATGTGCCTCTAGAAGGATTTCTTGCGCAACAAACTGAAATTGGATCTGGAGATGAGTTTGATGTTTGAAGATACATCTTGAGTTTAATTCTAATTCAGAAGTTGAATATTTGCACAATGTTCAGCTAGAAAAATAGTTCAGTCATTTACTTGATTAATAACTAGAGAGTTTCCTGCTTTAGATGTCAAATTGATGACATTTATTTTGTCGATGCTTTCTTGTCTAATTCATCAGGCTCTAATATTAAGCAGTTATTGTGGAAATGTTTGGATACAAATACTAGTAATATTGAGCTGCATAGTGTTTTTGGATTTCTGAACTACGTTTCTACATTTTCAGCATTTCTGCAATTGTGTTCTGCAGAGATTTTTTTTCTACACTGCATTTTAGTATTTCTGCACTGCATTTTCTGTATTTTTGCACTGCGTTTTTATATTTCTGCACTGTATTTTTTGCTGCATTGCGTTTCTGTATTTCTACACTGCAGTTTACTGTTTTCTAAACTGTGTTTCAGCATTTCTGTAGTGTTGTGCTTCAACAGTGATTTTTTTATGCATTACATATTTGTATTTCTGCACTGTATTGCAGTTTCAGTATTTTTGCACTGCATTTTTTGCATTTTCTGCACAACTTTTTCAGCATTTCTGCACAGTTTTTCAGCATTTCTGCACTGCGTTTCAGTATTTTTTTAGTGTTGTGCTTCAGCAGTGATTTTTTTCTGCACTGCATATTTGTATTTCTGCACTGCATTTTCTGCATTTCTGCACAGGTTTTTCAGCATTTCTATACTAAGTTTCAGCATTTTAGTACAGTATTTTTAGCATTTTTGCACTGCATTTTTGCACAATATTTCCAGCATTTCTGCAATGTATTTTTTTGCACTGCATTTCAGCAAAGTTTTTTTTTTTTTTTTTTTTTTTAAAAAAAATCCACTAGGCTTGTGCCTAGGGCTGATTTTATAAATTTTCTCAAAAAACAAATCCCATTGTTGCTCATCATGCTAGTACCCATGTTATGACTGATACTAGGCTTAGTGCAGCTTTTTTCCTGATGTAAAAAACCAGTACCAGTGCACCTTTCCATTTGCTGAATACTCTTTCTTTCATCAAATTGCCTTGTCCTCTTAAAACCTGATAAAACGATATCATTTCCTACAAAAGTAGGATCAATGGAAAGGCAAACTTCAATCATGAACCACCAATAATGAGCCAAATCATTTCAATACTATTTAGGATCAATGACACATATAACTGCAGGTGCATTTCTGGTATATCTAGTTTGAGTTAATTTCCTGGTGTTCTTATACTTCCAAGCAATAAATGTACTTGCAAAAGAGAAAACAATGTTAGTGAAAAAATTTATCACCATGTTCTCCTCCAGATGGACTTGAACATGATGATAATGCTTCCTTTTCAGTTCATCACCAACAAACTTCCTCTGTAAATTCAGCATTGCATTTCCTTTTATAACCAACATCCACTAACTCTGGACACCCTTGGTCAAAATCCCTATAAGACCAGCCAACAACCTCCAGATTTGCACTTCATCCTTGAATTGTCCATGTAATCTTGAATTCTTTCCATGCATGCCAGTAGCACTATCCTACTTCCTTGCACCAAGGCTGTCTTCATCTGACTATTAACACCAGCAAATTCCATCATAAGCAGATTTCTAGAAATTCTCCAATTGCCTTCATCACCCATATTTCACACCTTCCTCTACAAGAAACACTATTTTTAGCATTCTGCGTTATTATTATTTTCACACAGCATTTCTGCATAGCATTTTTATATTTTTGTACAATGTTATGTATTCCTTTTATTGTTGGACTAAAGTATTTTTTTTTCTCTTTATGAAGAATGAATCCAGGAGAAAAGAAAAAGGTTTTGAATCCAAACAAAGCTCAAAGTCCTATGAAGAAGATAGGTTACGATTTCCAATTTCGATCGAGTGCTGAACTAGCCAAGCAATATCAGATTAAGAAAGAAAAACTTGCAAATGATCGAGAGAATAGAGCTGTGAAACAGCAAGCACCATTAAGTCATAAAAGGAAGAATCCTATGTCTACAATATCAAATGGAAGAGAAGGACAAAGTAGACAAAGGTTGATTCAATCTAAGGAGTCCATTCAGCAGCAAGGAAATGGTTAATTACCTATGCACAAATCCACAGTCCAACCTGTCTTCAAAGGAAGTTCTTAACACTCAAAGGGAGTCCATTCAGCAGCTTGGCATTCATGAGCTACAAAATGTCAAAAAGGTGAAAAGAAAGTCGGTCTTACCGACGACAAGTCTTGATCTTTTCCTACAACAAAAAGGAACACATGTGGGTGGAGAGAAACTACCTGATATTCAGCCAGTTAATGAGGCCAGATCTATGCCGTCCCCTCTTGTTGATGAGCATAATATTGATCTTGATAATTTTGATGCACAAGAAGAAGTTGGCGATGATGAGTGTGTTAGAGACGAAGCTATGGATGGTGGTATGTCTTAAACCTTGTAATTTTGTTTGTATTCATTATATTTTTATTTATTTATATATAGATTGTTACATCAATCCAAGAACATCAGATAAGAAGAAAGTTCGAGGGCAAACAAAATGTATGCTGATTCATGCAAGAAATCTTCAGGAGAGAGAGGAGGTGACATTTGACAAAGGACAAGCCGTGGGACCAACCGGTAAAAGAGTGTCTCAGTTAAGCAACTTCATAGGAACAGTTGCCAGGAATCCTAGATTTATCACATTACTATTCACTAATTGACATGTTGTTCCTGATGATACGAAACAACGAATGGTGGATTATGTTAAAGTAAGAACAATCAATTTTCAATTGTGTATTTTATTGGGTTTCTTACCAAATGAAGATAACATATATGTCATTTGCATAGACCAAGTTCATCATTCCAGCAGAAGGAAATAAGTGGGTGATGGATGGTCTTCGTGAAGCTTGGAGACGACACAAGAAAACTACTAAGGAGAGACATTTTGATGTGAATCGTAGTATTGAAGATATGGTAGAAAAGCGTCCCCCTGAGATACTGGAAGTTCAATTTCGCCAATTAATTGAATACTGGATGGATGAAGATGTCCAAGTGAGATTAAACAATGCATTCTACTCTTGAACATATTATTAAATTATATCTTTTTTTTCTTTTTGATTAGTAATTAATATACTTCTGTTGGTGGAATTTTAGGCCATCAGCCAAAAAAATTCTGAAAATAGAAAAAAACAAAAGTGGGGGACCTATTAGTTTTGCAAGAGTACGCGTGGCATTGGTAATATTTATTTGGAAGTTTGTGAAAAAATGACTTCCATTTCTTCTCATACTTTTTTACTGTATGTTGATGTTTTTTTTTTTTTATTGATTCTAATATAATTTGTAGCGTGACTCTAAAGAGAACAAGGAGGATCCATCACAATCTGAAATGTTTGTTGCAACTCGTACAAAAAAGGGAAAGCAAGTTCATGAAGATTCCCAAAGTGCAATAGTAAGTCAAGTTGCAGTTAATTTCTAATCATGGAATTTGATTTTTTTATATATAAATTTTGTTCTAACGAATATTTCTTTTTGACAGTCTGAACTTCAAAACCGTCAACACTCTGGGGAAACAGCAGATGAAGCATTTCAGGCAGTGTTTGGAAAAGAGCAGCCTGGTCGAGTACGATGCTATGGTAGATCAGTGACAAAAAGTTCTCTGAAAAAAGATGAGGAAATCAACAAGCTCCAACAGAAGCATAACAATGAAGTCTCTACTTTGAAAGAAGAAATCAAGGAAATGAGAGAAGAAATGCAAGAATTGAGGCAATTGCGACATAGCTTTAATCTATTAGTACAAAACAACCCTGGACTGAATGTTCAAGATATACCCGGGGTTGTTGGATCTAACCAACCTTCTCCAGTTGATGCTACTAGTGGACAGGCTGTTAGAGGCCAAAATCTTCCACATTCTTCTGGATCAACTCATGGACTAATTCTTGAAAAGGTATTTATACTCCACATTCTCATTAAACTTAAATTTTTTATGGGACCAATTCCTAGCAGTGGGCTTTATTCACTGTATATTTAGGAAGCAATCTGAACCTAAAGTTACTATTCTTTTGGTCCTTGTCGTGTTCTGCTCTTTGCATTATGTCTTTTTTTTTCCCTGCACATAAGCGTTTCAATCTAAAAAATACATATAAAGATACAGGTGGTATGGAGTAGGCTATAGTTTCAAGAGGTACACGTTATGTTTTAGTGTCCTTGAAAGTCTTTTTTTTTTTTTTTAAAACATTTAAAGGCACCTTCAAGGTGGGTGTTAGGCCAGACCCCTACCTTGTATATTAATAACCAAAAGGAGAATACATGCGCTCGAGGTATGAAGCGCCTAACCTCATATACAGTTTTTAAAGTAAAGGACATTCCCTTTGCTTCAATTCTTGCTAACCAAGGCTTAGTGTTAGAAAATTTACAAAAATTAAGACCAAAGGTCACTAAACAGATGATGAGAGTATGACTCTTTTGATCATAGTTAAGCTTCCAAAAGTGTAAGATTAGACTATACATGAGGAACCACATTAGAATATTTAATGTCCTTGATGTTTTTGTTCTTAATCCTAAAATTAGGAAATCTCCATTTATCCATATTGACAAGCCCTTTCACTTGTCTTGGAAGTTCTTCAAAGTTGGTGTCGACTTTGTCCGTGTAATTATTATGAGTCATAGCTACGAGCAAATCTGTCACCTTGTTGGCCTCACGAAAATAGTGTTGGATAGACCAAGAAGTAGCCTCTAGGGATCTTTTGATATCTCGAATGATTTTATCAACCTGCCAAGGGAAATTAAATGCATCCTTGATCCATGACATGAGAAGAATAGAGTCGGTTTGTAGCTCCAGATTTATAATGTTGTGATGAATACACCATTGGACCCCAAACAAGAGTTCTTAAGATTCCGCAATGTTGCTCTTGCTAGGTTCAAACCGGACAAAGTAGGCCATTATCATCTTTCCTTGTGAGTTTCTTATCATTGCTCCTCCTCCACTTGAATTATTTTTATGGCTCCAATGACTTTTGATATTGAAGAAGTTGTTGGTTGGCTTGTTCCAGTAGACAACCCAACACATTTTAAAAGCAATATTCTTGAATAGTCGCTTTGAGGAATTTATTTGAGTCTTCAGTTCTTGCAAGAGTTTTAATTGGTAGTTGTCTATCTTGATTTCTTTTCTTGGTGTTCCTTGTGTATGATGCTTTATTTTCAAATTGTTATTCTCCTTGGAAAGCACCGATTTGGTGGATATGCTGCTTAAGATTCCTCTACTTCACGTAAATGTGTTGAGCAGTACCTTAGGTAAATGCTTGTTCTACTAGTTGGTTATCCTCATTTATTTTGATGGGCTGTTAATTTCCGTGAAATAGGAAAATACTTTTACCTTGCTTTCACAAATGATCAAAATTTGATTTCCATCTAATTATTAATTTCTTTTTATGTGTAGGAGAAGGTGTGTGATGCAATTGGTGGTAGAAAGTCAATTTGATCTATTGATGTGAATGGATGAAGAATTTTGGATAACTATTAGGATGTCTATCATTCATGATACTATATGAATACATTCAGTTTTGTAAAGTTTTTTGCTAATGAGCATTTTGATACATAAATTTTATTATCATGTGTATTACATGATTAAGTTGAAGTCCATTGCAAGTATTATACGGATTTGAATTACGTTTTGTTATTTATTATCTAATTTAATTCTTGATATCATCAAAATATGTGATAGTACTAGTAATGCATATTTTTTTTCTAATATCAGTTACATGATATATTCAAAATGTGATCTTTTAATCAAAATATTTTTGTTAGCAAAACTATTAAAAAAGTATTTTATAACCCAGCCAAAATTACCACGCTTTAAAAGTGTGAATATAGGAATTGTACGTTTGTTATGTATATAGGCAAGGGATACGTTTTATAGGTGTTCTGTTAGAAGCCACGTTTAGAAAGTGTGGCCTATAAAATAACAAAGGCCACACTTTCAAAGTGTTTCTGTAGAATGGAAAGTGTTGCCATACGGAGGTATAACAAGTGTGGTCTTTGCCATGGAATAGGCCACACTTTTAAGCGTGGCTAGTAAGGCCACGTCTGAAAAGCGTGGCCATAGGTCAAAGGATACGGTTGTTATAGCCACCCTCTCAAAAGCGTTGCCAAAAGTCAAAAAGTGTGGCCTTTGATAAAAGGCCACACTTTTTGACAGTTTAGGCCACACTTTTTCGGGGTGCTTGAAGACCAAATTTGTTATAGTGAGAGAAAAAGATCAAGCAATAAGATGAAGAAGTAATAAATCAAAATTTGAAGAAAACAAACCGCTAAAAAAAATTAAACATATCAAAGATACTCCACTGCATAGGAAATGATGGAAAAATAAAGCTGGACTTAAAAATCACTTCTTTTATGGCCAAGCCTACAAGTTGTAGTAACAATTTGTGAACTGTACTAACCCTTCACGTAATATCGAGTGCGTATTTCCACCAAATTACGGTCTTTATCTCAAACTTTATATTCTCCAAAGGAAAATACCCATATTTTTCAATCAACATTTATATTTTTCATAATTATACCAAACATAATAAAATGTGAAATCTAGATAATAGAAATTAAGCAAACACCTCACAAAGACCTTTCTACATTAATTTTTAATAAGAAATAAATAGCCAATCGGTCGACTTTTTTTATGAGGGTGGCATGGAATACTAACTCAATTCAAAAGAGGTCTACAACAAAGGGTAGGAAAAGATAAAAAAGAACACACATCTGGACCACCACTTCACAAATGCTTCTCTACATTAACTTTGAATTAAAAATTAACTTGCCAATCTTTCTTTGGTTTTAGAGACAGAGCATATAAAAGGAAATTTCAAGGTTAAGAGCCTGTTTGGATGGGCTTATGCCTATAAGCTGCAAACAACTTATAAGCTAAAAAAAATAAGTTGGGGTAGTCTAACTTATTTTTTTTTTTTTGGCTTATAAGCTGTTTTCAGCTTATAAGCTGCTTTAGATAAGCTAAGTCAAATGGGCCCAATTTTTTTTTGAGCTTATTTTAAGCACAAAATGATTTTAAGCTGGTCAGCCAAACACTCAAAAAAGCTGAAAACAGCTTATAAGCAACTTATAAGTCAATCCAAACGGGCTCTAAATAATTTGAGCTTTTGCAATTAAGTAAGCTGTGCATTATTCTTTTCTCTCGTAATGATGTGTTGGCTTTTACCGAAGCGGTGTGTTTCCCGAAATATTGTCTTTCCCGCAAAGACTTTTCTTGTGTTTATGTAATAAGTTAAACAAACAAAAAATGGAAAATATTAGGAAAAAGGAGAAAAAAGATAAATGGGCTTTTTGATTTTAGAGAGTGCCACGTCAGCGGGCCTATGACCTGCAATTATATACGGAGGCGGATCCAGGATTTGAAAGTTCCGGGTGCCACACCATCCAAATAGGATAAACGGGTCGGTTTGTTGGATTTTGGGTTACGGTTCAGGTTATTTATCTTTTTCGATTTATTTAATAGTGTTCTCTTCTAGATATTTTGAGATTAAAGAAATCTAAGCAGTCTAAAAAAATTGTAGGAACAGGATGCCTTATTCTCTAAAACTTAGAGAGAAACAGATTTTCCACGTTAAAATTCTTACTTGTATAAACCATCTAATATCGTTACTTCAATATCTTCATCCTCCAATGTCTTTGTGTGTTGTTGCAGATACAAAGTTGAGAAAGAATCAAGAATTGTAGCTTTAACTCAATCATCTTCACTTAGCGCAAACATCAGTGAAAGATCACAATATCCTTTAAATTTTATCATAATATTATTTATCTTTATTACTTAATATTTATGTGATATTTTAAAATTTAGTACTCATTGATATGGGATATGCACGCAACGTGTATATCAAGAGATTAATAATTGAAAAAGAGGGAGGAAAAAAAGGTCAAGAATTAATTAAAGCAAGTAAAGAAGAATTGAAGAAAAAAATAAAAAATGAAAAAGGATACAACTGATGCGTGTAATTAGCAGCAAGCAAAAGAGCAAGCCAAAAATTATGTGTTACATGAGATTCGAACTCAGGTCAATTGTGTGGTATGGCATGCCCTTCACCAGTGGCACCATTCCCTCCTTTGTTAGTATGGGTGGCAAGATCAATATATATTGAATTTTGTATACATATGGACATACATATACGAATTTCTACCGAAGTGTCCGGGTAGCGTGGCTCCCCCAGCCCTCCACATAGATCCGCCCCTGATTATATATATATAGATTCTATTAAATAAGAACATATGATGTTGCTCTAGTGTTTTTTTTCTTTCTGAATTTTATTTCTTACTATTCTCAACATGATTTCATCTTAATCGATTTGTGTTGGCTTTTTGTCGCACACTGAGGTGAAGAAACACGAGTGATGGCTTGAAATATATATATATTTATATATATATATATATATATTTCATCCCAGTATGCGTTTAGTCATCAAAGTGAAGAAAATACGTTTGGTTATCGGGCTTAGGGGTTATTCTAGTATAAAATTTGTCTATTATTAGTTGTGGACATAAGCTAAAATCAGGATGAATTTATACCAAAATTAAATTCGGTACAACTTGCCTATTTAAAAAAATCGCCTAGCGTTTTTGTCTTCTCTAGAGATTGAACCCGAGACCCCATGATTTTTAATCCACTACATACATTAACCATTAAACTACATCCTTGGATGCAAGAATCCCAAAAATATAATTTTAAAATTGTAATTAAAATAATCTTATTTTAAATCAAACAATTTTAAGAATCACACACACACATGTATATATATATATATATTCCTTGAGCAGAGAGCAGGCGGTGTACAAAAGCAAAACAGACTTGCACGCAAGAACACTTTTTTTTTTTGATATATATACGCTAAACTTTACTTCTTAAAAGTCTTTAAAACAATTCAATTTAATTCCTTTAAATGTTTCGGTTTTAACTTTTATATCATATCAAATCTTGAATCAATCTTTGAACAAATCCAGTTGTAATATTCACCCTATATACATACACGTGAAACGCTGTTAGTAGACATAAAATTGGGAAATGAAACCCCAAGGCCTAGACATGAAACTTGTCATACCTTGAAACTTAACCATTGAAAAACGTGCTTAAACTTTGAAAGTAATTATGCTCTTAATTCAGCGGTCAAGGCTGCGGACTAAAGTTTAATGAAATGCGTAAAAAAAATGAAATGATAGGGTTCAAATCTTAATGGATATAAATATATTACTATTAAGTAAAAAAAAATGAAATGATAGGGTTCAAATCTTAATGGATATAAATATAAGACTATTAAGTATTCTTTTTCTCATCTGCTTAACTTTATTCGAATAAAGTTATCCCATATGTTTATGATATATATGTACTGATACTACTGATATAAGGTAAATGTGGAAGTGATGTGTGTGTGTGTGTGTGTGTGTGTGAGAGAGAGAGAGAGAGAGAGAGAGAGAGAGAGAGAGAGAGAGAGAGAGGTTTAATACATAACACAAACACCAAAGTGATTGCACCAAATTAGTTAGATCTAGCTATGTTAATTTACCAAGGTTAGATCTAACCACGATATTACACCAAAGCTAGATAAAGTTATGATAATTTTAACTAACAATTAGTCAGTTGCAGTTTACTATATGCGGCAAGAGAGAAATGATAGAATATTTCAGAAGCAATAGAATGCATGGTGAGGCGAGGATTATCCAGGAGGTCTACTTCAGAGCTCATTAATTTGATAGCAAAACTACCTGGATTAATTGATGCTTATCCTAGCTGACATTTACTGATAATGTAAGAGGATTTAGGTGTTGAGGTTTTACTTAAATGCACTAAGTCTGGGATTGCCCATAATGGTGCTTGTTTCGTTTTGATTGTTGTAATGTTTCACTTGGTAACAAAAAAAATTATTTACTAAAAGAAAAACTTAGGAATCTGATAATTTATTTTATTACAAAATATTAAATGACAAGTTTACCTCTTTTTAAGAATTCTGCAACTTATGTTGTTGGATCAAGCATAATTAAAGAAGCACAATTAATAATATTCAAAAGTCAATTCTCTAAGTGGATAATAAAGAAAATTATGATGTTTGACGACGACGTATTATATATATTTTGCAATATAAATAAGTGGATAATGTTGTTTAAAATAGGAGAAGGAATTAGTTTCTTTAAACTAAACTTTTGATGATGTAAATGATTTTCACTCAAATTATCAAGGTCGGATCTAACCCTGTTACATTCAAAGTTGGACCTAAACTTTGTCTATAAGACAATTAGTAATATTTATCCTTGTTCTTAGATATCATGGTTCAGTCTGACCCTAATAAAGTTTATTTTCCCTTCCTATTAGCTTGGCTAATATATACCGTCATCCACAAAATTGTCCCTAATGCACTAAAATGAAAAACAAGGGGGTGAAAGTTGTTCATCAAGTACGATTCATCATTGTTTCTCAACTTAGAATGCGAAAGTTTACAGGAGAGAGAGGGGTTTACATGATACAAACACTAAACTGATTGATAAGAAAACCCCACCTTTATTGTAAGGGAAGCTTTCTCCGTCTCAATTTGTGATTAACTTTATTAGGGTTATAAGAGATTTGAGAGATAAACATGATCTACTTATAATATAAGTAATTGATGATTAAATCCTTTTGATATTTGTTTAAGTAGTTTACATGTTCTTAAAGTCAATTAAGCAACAAATATAAGTAATTGATGATTAAATCCTTTTTATATTTGTTTAAATACTTTATAGGTTCTTAAAGTCAATTAAGCAACAAAGGACATGATAATTTAAACAATGAATATATATAGTATTTAAAAGGGTATGGACTAGGAATATATACAACCATTATAATTTAGACAAAAATACTATTATATATAAATCTAAAGTCAGATTCAACCATGATAATTTACCAGGGTTTAGATATGATTGTAGACATCGAAATTTTATGGGACTCTACAAGTTGAGCCCAATAGGTGTTAGGGTTTCTTGGAGACTACTCTACTCTAAACCCTGGATTAAGCCTATATAAAGGACACATATTCACTTGAAGAGGCATCTCAGATATCCCATAAACTCATAGGTATTCAAAAGAGGTCAATATGTGGCTGAATATTTCTTGACAACCAAATACTTCAAGAAGATCCATAATATCCTTTCATGGGGATCAAATACATCCTAAGAAAGTCCACATATCCAAATCAAAATCATCCTACGTTTGAGAAACAAGCTACTAACAGCCCTCGAATTATGGAGAAATATTAGGAGAGAAGAATCAAGGGAGTGAACAGATCTTGTACCCGCAAATATTCATAAATAAAATCTCTGTTTCTTCATATTTTATTTGTGGTTGTAATTTATTTCCGCATATTAAAATTTGTTACAAACAACAAGTCATAGCTCATGAAAGCTTTAACTATTTATTTAAAATATATTTTAAGATCTTAAAGTCTTAGAATAAAAATGATACAGCTCACACCTAGTAAACCAGGGATAGATTGAATCATGATAATCTAAATTATTGACAACAGGGTTAAAGATCCAACCTTGATAATATAAATAAAAAATGAGCTAAGCTAATTGTCATATAAACTTGAGTTAGATTAAACCACACTAATATATACCTTAGTTAGATCAACCAATACTTTAAGGAAAATGCGTATAGTTTTAAAAGACTTGAGAACTTTATTAGGAGTCTTTATATATATATATATATATATATATATATATATATATAATTACGTACGTAGTTGGATATTGATCGTAAACAAAAGTTATCACAAATCAGATCTCCTGTAAACTTTCACTTTCTAAGTTGAGAAACAATGGTGAACCGTAATTGATGATGAGCAACTTTCACCACCTTGTTTTTTTTTCATTTTAGTGCATTAATTAGGGGCAATTTTATGGATGACGGTATATATTAGCCAAGCTAATAGAAAGGGAAAATAAGCTTTATCAAGGGGAAAATAAAATTTATTAGGGTTAGATTGAACCATGATATCTAAGAACAAGGATAAATATTACTAATAGTCTTATAAACAAAGTTTAGGTCCAACTTTGATAATAACACGGTTAGATCCGACCTTGATAATTTGAGTGAAAATCATTTATATCATCTAAACTCTAAAGTTTAGTTTAAAGAAACAAATTCATTCTCGAATTTTAAACAACATTATCCACTTATTTATATTGCAAAATATATATAATACGTCATCATCAAACGTCATAGTTTTCTTTATTCCCGTGGGCACCCTAACCCCATCCTCAATGATCTCCTAATCTCCTTCACTTAAGGGTCTTCTTAAGTTAGAGAATTGACTTTTGAATATTATTGTGCTTCTTTAATCGAGATATTGTTATGCTTGATGCCTTGATCCAACAACGTAAGTGGCAGAATTCTTTAAGAAAAGAAAAGAGGTAAACTTGTCCTTTAAAATTATAAAAAGTTAGATGGAGAAATCTTCGTTTTCAATTAGGGTTGCCTTCTTAACTGTCCTTTTGGTCTTGGCATCATGTAAATATCTCTCTCTCCCTCTCTTTCATACCGTTGTTTAAGTGTTTTAATTCTAAACAATATTGTATCAATATTCAATACAAAAAAAAAAAAAAAGGATTGATATTCTTAATAGTCTTGTAAACAAAGTTTAGTTCCAACTTTGATAATAACACGGTTAGATCCGACCTTGATAATTTGACTGAAAATCATTACATCATCTAAAGTGTAGTTTAAAGAAACCGATTCCTTCTCCAATATATTTTAAACAACATTATCCACTTATTCATATTGCAAAATAAATTTAAAGAAAAAAGTCGTCATCAGACATCATTTTTTTTATTCGAGCACCCTAACCTCATCCTTAATCAGAGACGGATTCAGGATTTAGAGGTTTCGGGTGCCACTCTACTGTAAAAAATAGATGTATTACAATTTACATTGTCCAAACAGAATAAACATTTGATTGGTTGTATCAACTATGGTTTGCGGTTCGAGTTGTTTGTCTTTTCAATTTACATAGGCAAATATTATTTCAAATATTATATAGAACTAACTCAAGTTTACACACATAATTACAACTTTTCTAACATAAAGAAGATTTCTTTTCTAAACCAGCCTGAACCAAGGCTAGACATACCCTTTTCTTTTATATTTTGTTAAATAATTGAATATAAAATAAAACAAAATGTAAAACTAATAAGCAACAACAGCGGAAGAGAAGCGGGGCCAGGAAAGATAATAAAATTTTTGACAAAGAGAAAGAGAAAATTTGGGAGAAGAGAAAGGATTTGTTGGAAGAAGGAAACTATTTACTGATATTTTATGCTTAAAATAGAATAAAAGTGTAGAAAAGTGGTACAAATCCAGTATACCAAAAATGTTTTAAAATTGTAGCACTGCAGAGAATCGAACATGCGTCCCCGGGGTGGCTCACCTGGCGTTCAGCCACTGGCACCACAGATCTTTTTGTTCTCCCGGTGGCACAAATAATATCTATAACATTTCTTATACATATATACATATATGCGCAGAGTTTCCACCGAGGAGTTCGGGTGGCGTGGCACTCCCCCGCTCCTACATAGATCCGCCGCTGTCCTCGATAGTCTCCTAATCTCCTTCACTTAAGGGTCTTCTTGAGTTAGAGAATTGATTTTTGAATATTGTTGTGCTTCTTTAATCAAAATATTATTTTGCTTGATCCAACAACGTAAGTCTGCAGAATTCTAAAAAAAAAATAAAGATAGATTATTTGTCCTTTAATATTATGTAATATAATAAAGTAGACTCCTAGGTTTTTTTTAATGTTTTTTTGGGTAAATAAACAATTTTATTACCAAGTGATGTATTACAACACAAATCCAAAATAGCAGGCAAACAAAACGAAACAAGCACCATTCTATCCAACTTTCAAACAGTTAGAGTTACGGGAATTTAATTCATTTATTGAGCGGTCTCTCCTCCTTTTTTGTTTGTCTCGTTTAAAATCGATTTTGATTCTTTAAACTGATCCAATTATTAAGACAATGGATCTCCTGTCTCATATTCATTAAGAGGGTCATGAAAAGAACAGGTTGAAAGTCACGATCAATTCTTCTTTTCAAATCTTGCTGCAGCTACACGAGCCCTTCCCGCGCGCTGCAAATGACCTGCAAAGTCCCAGACTTAATTTGAATTTGATCATAGATTTTGAAGTTGAAACGTGAAACGTGAAACTTGAAAATTTGAGTTTTTGAAGTTGTGTTTCAACATGCATTTTACTTGGAGAAAACTTGAAGTTTTGTAAGTGGAAGTGAAATTTCTCTCAAAAACTAGTCTGAGCCATTTTTAGAACAAATCGGATTAAATTTCATGGCCAAACAAATATTTAAAGATAAATCTTCAAAATCTGATCCAATATCTATGGCCAAACGCTAGCTTAGTGCCTCTAAGTAAAACCTGATGAACACCTAAATTTTTCTTTACATATTATTCAGTAAATTAATCTAATTAGTCAACTAGAATAAGCATCAAATCCCTGGACATAGACTACTAAAGAATATGGAATTAGTTATGAAATTTGTCGATAATCCCTAGTTAATTCGTCGCTAAGTACCTAGAGCCTGTTTGGACTGGCTTAATTTAGGTGCTTTTAAGCTAAAATAGCTTTTGAGCACTTTTGTATTGTTGGGATTAAATAAAAAGGTGCTTTTAAGTATTTATTTTTAAGCCAAAACAACAAAAATAAGTCAAAAATCATATGGTAAAATTTCTAACTTGTGGCTTTTGACTTATAATTCAAAAGCTATAACCCAATCCAAACGGGCTCCTGGGGGTTCCTACTCCCTGTTGTGCATATATATATATATTAAAGAAGTATGTTTTCAAAAGATTGACGAATCATACTTATTCTCTATACGGCACTAAAACGATTTGTTCAAACATAATCAGCTGCCAATACTCTTCCATGAACTTATCTTTGAAATTCTATATTTTTTTTTAAATAATATTCAAAATAGAGATTTTTATGCTTTATATCACTTGGCCCAAGTTATAATTAAATTTTGGCCTACATTTTTAGATTTTGGTACGCTCTTAAGTCTTAACCCAATTTGTATATAATTTAAAATACTTAGAATAAAGACGAATTGTAATTTCTATTTTTTATGCTTAGAAATCGATTGAGAATGATATTCATGTTTATCACCATAAATTTAAACATTATCAAACTGAAATTCCTGCAGCCCATAACCATCTTCATTCTCATCTTCATCAAAACCAACCTACACATCTTTCCTTTGTCACATCAATTTAAAAAAAATAAAAATAAACCACGCTAATTTTCTCTGTAGCGCTTCAAAATCGGATGTCCCAAAATTGACATTATTATTTTAACTTGGGCTACACTTCTTCTAGTAGAGTATTAAATAAGAGGAACCGAATTGTTTCGTGAACATATGGAGCTTGGAAGGCAAAATTTGGTCCTATTTATTATTCTACACTAAAATGAAATGACTATGAGGCAAAGGAAAATTCTTGCATGAAAGTCTACTTCAGCTCTTTTTGCATGCATTGTATAGCAACGAAAATCAATCAAGAATAAACACATCCACGGGATGAAAGAAAATATAAAATCTAAAGAAAATAAGCAACAACAACAACATCAAAACATCATACTTAGTGTAATTCCACAGAAAGAAAAATAAACAACATAGAGAAGAATATTCAAAAGGAAATTCTTTCAAGAGAGGCATTATTACAAATTCCATAACATTGCATTGGACTATTCCTATTGTCCAAGATTAACACACATGTAAAATACTGTTGAAGATAAGGATCCTGATATACAAGATATATCAGGATATACATAGGATATACATGAAGATATTGGATATGCATTGTATGCAGTTGGTTATCCGACTAACTTGAGTCTCATATGTATTCAATCTCTTGTACTTATGTTAGTTATGATAAGTCTTAGACTAGTATAGTTAAGCTTGAATAGAACTCTCTCATGTATATCACTTATAGTAGGCCCTCCTGTATTTACTCCTATACAAGGAGATTCTGTACACGACAATATTCATCATCAATAACAAATCTTTTCCCTCTGATTTGGCTTAAGAATTCTACATGGTATCAGAGCAATAGAACTGTTCTTGCTGTTTTAGTTGTAAACATCTTGAAACTACACTTTTTGATCCACTCTCAATGGCTCCAAACACACCTACTGCTAATACACTCTCAACTTCATCACTGCAACACCTTATTGCTTCATGTTCCATTAAACTTAAACCAACAAACTACTTGATCTGGAGAACACAGATGTGGCAACTTATTCAAGTAATGAGGTTGACATACCTCATCAAGGAAGAGGCAAGAGTACCATCATCTAAGAAAGGAACAGGAAAAACTGCTGAAACTGACTCTGAGGGAATTGCAGACAACAGTAGTAAGGAAGATTGGGAAGAGAAAGATGTCCTTCTCAGGAGTTGGATTTCAGGAACTTTAACATAAGAGAGTATGTACCTGATAGTAGGATGCACCAGTGCTAAAAAGATGTGGGAATGTTTAGAGGAAGCCTACCTTCAAGCAACCAAGATAAGGAGTTTCAACTTAAACAACAACTGCAAAATGTTAAGTTGGGAACCAAGAAGATTGATGATTATATTAGGGAGTTCAAAGGCATCTGTGATGGACTTGCAGCCATACACAAGCCTGTTGATGAAGACAACAAAGTGGTCAACTTTGCTAGAGGTTTATGTCTCAAATACAAGACCTTCAGAATTGTCATGCTAGGCAAGGCACCATATCCTACTCTAAACCAATTTGTCACTGCACTCAGAGGCTTTTACATGAGAGAGGATGAACAAGAAGTGCCTCGGCAAAACTTTAACATGGCATTCTCTGCTCAAAGAGGTAGAGGAAGACGAAACTACTCTCAAAGAGGCAGAGGAAACAATAACTTCAACTCAAAGGGAAGAGGTTTCAGGCCTGCTGGCCAAGGAAACAACAGTCAAAACAGTCAGAACAATTCAGGTGGAACTCAAAACAAAAGGAAGGATGCATATGAGACATGTCAAATCTGTGGTAGAAATAACCACACAGCTTTAAAGTGTTTCTATAGGTGGGATTATTCATATCAGGCAGCAAATGAGTTGCCACAAGCATTAAGTGCTGTAAACTTACAGAACACATCCAGTACAGATGATTCAATATATAAATAGATTCAGGAGCAACCACTCACTTGACAAACAACTCAGGTATTTTATTTGAACTTAAGAGTTATAATGGTTCTGATAAGATTGTTCTTGGAAATGGTTCAAAGTTAGATATTACTCATGTTGGAAACACAACTAAAGCAGGACTGAAACTAAAGGAGGTTCTTGTAGTACCACAGATCAATAAAAATTTACTTTCAGTCAGCAAAATTGCAAATGATAACTCATGCACTCTTGAATTTGATGAGTCTCATTTTGTCGTTAAGGACAAGAAGACAAAGAGTCTACTGGCCAAGGGAACTAAAAAGGAAGGCCTATATGCATTGAAGGATAACAATTTGTTTGCCTTAACTGCTGCACAAGACTGGAAGAAATCAGACACAATTTGGCATAATAGATTAGGACATCCTAGTTTAAGATCTTTACAAATTTTGAGTAGAAGTAGTTGCAGTAGTTGGAATAAAGTGCCTAGTGTTTGTTCTAGTTGTCAGTTAGGGAAGAGTTGTAAACTACCTTTTGGTTTGAGAAATAAAATTGAGAAAGAACCTTTATTAAAAATCCATTGTGATCTGTGGGTCCTGCTCCAGTTGAATCATCTCAACATATGAGATATTATATGGTGTTTGTTAATGATCATACAAGATATTCATGGGTCTATCCATTGAGAAAGAAGTCAGACTTCTTTGACACTTTTCTCAAATTTCAGAAAATGGTAGAAAAGAGGTTTTCAAAGGTAATAAAGTTATTTCAGTGTGATGGAGGTGGTGAATTCATAAAAACTGAGTTCATCAAACATATGAAGGATTGTGGTATCATAAGACATATTTCTTGTCCTAACACACCAGAACAAAATGGAATTGCTGAAAGGAAACACAAGCACATAGTTGAAACTGGACTAACACTACTGTTTCATGCAAAGTTGCCTTTATTTCTATGGGTAGAAGCATTTTTGACAGCAGTGTTCCTCATAAACAGACTGTCTTCATCAGTTTTAAAATGGGAAAACCTTTTGTTAAGTTGTTTGGTGCTTAACCTGACTACAACAGTCTAAAGGTGTTTGGATGTAGGTGTTTTCCATACATAAAAGGCAGTACAAAGTTTAGTCCAAAAACTCATCCTTGTGTTTTTATAGGATACAGCAGTTTGCATAAGGGATATAGGTGTTATCATCATCCAATAAGAAGACTGTATATGTTTCTAGACATGTGATCTTTGATGAGTCTCTACTACTTTATGTGCACTCAGATCAGAAGGAGGCAACCCCTGATGTTTCAACTCACTTAGCTACTTTTACTGAGTTTTTCTCTAAGTTACAGGTGCAAAATCCAGGAGAAGTGCTACCTAGTGATCATGCGGATCATGATCTTGCAAATACTGATGCTGTAATTCAGGGGAAGTGTCCACAGATGATGCAACTATTCAGCATGATATGTTGCAGTTTACTACAGCTGATGATGATGGAACAACAACTAATCAGGATCATGCATCAAACATAGCAGTCCTTGATGATGATCAGGTTTCAAGCAGTGACTCGGATGACAACATGGAGACAAATACAACACAAGACAACATTGTGTCTGCACATAATCCTCGAGGAATACAGCTGGAGGTGGACATCTCAAAATGGTTTAATCCTTCTAGTGATGCAGTTCATGTTTCATATCAAGCAAATGCAAATCCAGATTCAGCAGTAGAAGTTACAGGTCCTCCAACCTCTGGTGAACAAGGACATCACATGATGACAAGGTACAAGGCTAGGACTGCTCCCACAACACATATTTTCCTTACTACTAGCAAAGTGGAGACATACAAGGAACCAACAAACATTAAAGAAGCCTTGAAGAGTCCACACTGGCTTGCAGCAATGCAAGAAGAGATTAATGCCTTGCATAATTGTGACGACCACCCTCAGGGGGACCCACTCCAAGTATTGTCCGTACAAGGGTACTGCCAGCTCACCCATTTATACTGCAGCTCAATTGGTAAGAGACGTCCTCTTCGGGGGAACAAAGGTACTTGAGGTTCCGGGTTCGATCCTCCCTTGGGCTCTGCATGGGCTGGTTAAACAAGGGTATAAATGGGTGAGCTGGCAGTACCCCTGTACGGACAATACCTGGAGTGGGTCCCTCTGAGGGTGGTCGTCACAAAAGGCGTCTTTTTGGCGACGGTGCCCCCACAGGGTACTACCTCCCTACTCAGATATTGTCTCTGCCAAGTCGCTCAGTGATCGTACATATTCCAGTGTTTAACCAGCGCTGCAGCGCCCACTGGGTATCGATCCCACGTCCCCTGGCTCCTTTACACTACCCCGAAGGGAGTCGCCTTTACCAATTGAGCTGCAGCTCAATTGGTAAGAGACGTCCTCTTCGGGGGAACAAAGGTATTTGAGGTTCCGGGTTCGATCCTCCCTTGGGCTCTGCATGGGCTGGTTAAACAAGGGTATAAATGGGTGAGCTGGCAGTACCCCTATACGGACAATACCTGGCGTGGGTCCCCCTGAGGGTGGTCGTCACAATAATAATAACACTTAGATACTGGTGCCAAAAACAGCAGGAATGAACATAGTTGGCTCAAAAGGGGTGTTCAAAACCAAGTTGAAAGCAGATGGAACCATAGATAGACACAAAGCAAGACTAGTTGCTAGAGGCTTTTCTCAGCTTGAAGGAATTGACTTTGAGGAAACTTTCAGTCCTATGATTAAAGCTACTACTATAAGAGTTGTATTGTCAGTTGCAATCAGCTCAAACTGGAAAATCAGACAACTAGATGTCAAGAATGCATTCCTGCATGGTCACTTATAAGAAGAGGTGTTTATGAGCCAACCTCTAGGATTCACTGATCTCAGGTATCCAAATTATGTGTGTTCTCTAAAGAGAGCATTGTATGGACTCAGACAAGCTCTTAGAGCTTGGTTTGACAGGTTTAGTTTGCACTTACTTCACGTAGGATTCATATGTAGCAAAGCAGATTCTTCCTTATTCATTTTACATTGCAAAAGATGAACCATTTTACTTCTGCTATATATGGATGATATCATAATAACAGGAAGTAATCATGAGCATGTCTCAGAGGTAATCACTACATTGGGCAAAGAATTTGCAATGAAGGATCTTGGATCACTTCATTTCTTCTTAGGTATTGAAGTCAAACATTTCTCAAGAGGATTTCATTTGAGTCAAGGCAAGTATGCAGCTGAACTTCTGCATAAGACTGATATGACACTAGCAAAGGCAGTACATACACCTTTGGCTCAGAAACATGGCTTACAAGAAGCAACAGGCAGTCCTGTTGATGTCTCTTTGTACAGAAGCATTATTGGGAGTTTACAGTACTTAACACTCACCAGGCCTGATATCACTCATGCAGTCAACTTGGCCACCCAGTTTATGCAGAATCCAAATAGTGAACACCTTCAAGGTGTAAAAAGGATCCTCAGATTTGTCAAAGGAACTCTGCATCATGGACTCATAATCATTTCACAGTCTACTTGTAGGTTATATGGTTACTCAGATGCAGACTGGGGAGGCTGTACAACAACTAGGAGATCAACTACAGGCTACAACATCTATCTAGGAGCAAATTGCATTTCTTGGGCATCCAAGAAACCATCTACAGTGGCAAGATCAAGTGCTGAAGCTGAATATAGAGCATTAGCACCTACTGCAGCTGAGATGACATGGATCACCTACATTCTTTATGATATTGGAGTATATGTTGACACCCAATTTTGTCCCTCCTTTACTCCAATTTATTTCTTTGAGCTTCTAAATTTATTGACGAGCTGAATACTTTATTTTCACTATTACTAATTTTCACTACTTTACTATCAACATTACGAGCATTACTTTATCACAATGACTCGTCATCATTTTATCTTCGGATTTTTTGTGTTCGTTAAATTAATTATACTTTATCAAGTCTTTTATTTTTTCACATATTTATCATAGTAAATAAGTGTACTAGTTATTAAATTAGAAGCCCAAGAATAATTAAGATAGAAGAGGAAGGATCAATAATTTTCAGCCAAACTATTAGCCCATATTCTAATTAATTCAACCAGCCCATTACCACTATTTTTAAACAGCCCACGTTACCTTTCACCCGATCCAGCCCAAAAATTATCAGACCCGGCCCAATTTTGTTTCCTAAACCCTAAATCCCTCACTCTCCTCTCTTTCTCTTTCTTTTTCCCTTTTCTCCGCTTCCCTCATCTCTCTCTCCCTCTCTATACTCTCCTCACCCTCCGCTCCTCCTCTACCCTACTTCCCTTTCTTTTTTCTCCTTTCATCATCATCATCGCCGCACCCCGCTACCCCACTCTCCACTCACCGCCGCTCCCCTACGCTCCACTACGCTCCTCTATTTTTTTTCCATAAAAGGGGGAATGATTCAGTGTTCTGAGGGAGAGAGACCATCTTCAAAAACTTGATTTTCTTTCCGGTGAACTTTAGCCGGGAGGGACAACAAGGACTGAGCGTTTTTCAGACAACAATTACTCAGTGTTTTCCAAAGCTTACCTTCGAAATTTCATCCACTTTCAATCAACCGCCATTTTATCCTTGAACATTTTTCGCTACATAAATCATTTTGGTCTGTTTCGATCCGGTTCGAATTTTGTTCGGGCATAAGAGGGTAGATCCGCGACTCCGTGTCCCGTTCACTGTACCGCAAAAAGGTAAATTTCTTCTTCATCTTAGTTTATTTTCATTCTAGTAGTTTAGTTTGTTTATGAGTTTTTGTGTGATTTGATTTAGTAGTAATTTCATTAATTCAGACAGTCTACTATGTTAGTATAATCGAAGAGATTTTGCTGGTAATTAAGTAGTGTTTATGCATGTCGGTCTAATTTAATTTGTTTAAATCTGTCAGTTCTGTGTTTGATGTTTGGGAGTTGTTAGGATAGGTTGATAATTGCTAAAATGAATTTAAAAGACGTATACTGTATTTCGGATGTCTAGACTGAATCGCCAGGACTTAGAACCTATTTAAAGTCGAATATACACAGGATATACAGTGAACTATCAAGGTAAGAAGAAGGTATACATTCGATATACATTTTGGTGTGTATATCTTAGGTATATTATGTATATGATTAAAACAGGTAGTAACACATAAGGCCTACATGTTAAACGAGTAAAGTAAGATTTGCAGAATTGAGAGTACGAGTGCGATTTCGAATTTAGAATGGACAGTAGTCTTCCTTCACATACTTTGATCAAGTTTAGTTTGTTTGTTTGCTGCATGTTTTCCAGAATCCGTTCTATATCCATTTTACTATATGAACTTAGCTTTGTGTTACTCTTTTTTAGTTTGGTTGCTACTGGTTTTATTCTTTGTTCAGTTATAGAGTGAGCTTTGTGTTCTATATCTAATTTACTATTTAATAGCTTTCTTCTTCGTAAACTGTAAATCTCTGTTTAACTCCTGTGTCGGGATTGTTTACTTTAGGGTTGGAATTCTGATTTTTATTTGAGGTATTAACTTTGGACTAGGGAAATCAAGTCTAAAACTATTTTAGTTTAAAGGTGGATGTATTCTTGTTGCATAATTGAATTCCATTTCTTTTAAAACTAAAATAGATACTGATCCTAGAGATTAAGTTTTCTTCTGGCTATAAACTAGTTAATTGATGCCCTACTAAAGGGCCATTGTTTCTGATTTAGAATGTTAAGAGAACTTTTGCACCTGCTGATTATTGAACTATACCGAACAATCTGCTTCTTCCTGGGTACTGTCCATTCAGAAATTATTAACCATGGGGATGAGTAATTTAAAGAATATTGTGCCAACCTTAGTATCCTGTTCCGTTGAAACTGCTAGAAATATTTGGATGTTTAACTAATAGGCTTGATGATTCACTTAATCTATGTGCGATTCAGAATTGTTATTTGATAGCATGAAGACATATCTAATTATATATATGTATTTGGTTCTCGGTCAGTAGAATTGGCACTTTCTGCCTAATTGCTAAAGCTCCAACATATGTATATGAAGAAATAGTGGTCATCTAGATTGAAGAATATTAAATGTGATGCGCTGCTCTGTCTGTTGTGTTATTTTGTTCGATACTCTTCAGTTTGCTGCCCCCCCCCCCCCCCTTTTTTTAGATACATTCGCTGCTACTTTGAATTTTCATGGTGTTCAGCGTGCTGAAGTGATTTTTTTTTTTACTGCACATGTACCCACTTGGGTCTTTGCTGTACATGTACCTTCTGCAATCCTTTAGAGCATGTTTCCCTTTAATCTCTAATATGTACAAAATGAGAACAGTTTTATCCAACTGAGTGTACTGCTTCGGATGATATATTTTAGGATAGAGTATTATCATGCTCGAGTCTTGTCCTCTTTCCATTATGTGGAATGTTTAGTTCATGGAATGCGAACGATTTAAATGGTGGACTGGTTCCTTTATACTTATAATGTTCCCTATGATTGAAACAAATGTCATTTTGCTTCTGTGTTGTATGCAAGTCCTTTGATAATGTGGAAATCTTTCGTTCGACATTACTTGATATGACATCTGTTGAAAGGAGGAAAACTGGTCATTAATTTGTTTAATTTATGATTATACCTGTTTGGCGTTACCTCTGCCTGCTGGTTTGAATATTTTGTGGTCGCATGATGTTTGGATTGATTAGTCAAACTTCAGCTGTATGTATTCTAAATCTGCTGCCATAATTCCCCTTAGTCAATTATTGCCCTCCTATCATCCTGTCTAAACTGTTAAATAGGATACACCATCCGGCTTAAATATTCTTTGTTTTGAAACTAGCAATTGCAGTATTTTTTTTTTAAAACTTTATTTTGAGCCAAGTAGAATTCCTGGGAACCATCTCCTATATAGATTATACTCTGCCCTTCACAAGATTTAAGTGATAGTAATGATATTGCTGTTTGCTGCTCTCCTCTGCTCGTTTTCTGTCATTTTCTTGCATCTGTTAGAGTGTGTATGGAGTCTTATCTTTTTTTTTTTTTTTATGTTGAACCGATATTTTCTTTGATTGATTTGCGTTGTAACATTAGAGTTTGTTTATCCTATTAGTAGACATGTGAGATGAGTCCTTTGTTGAGTCAAAGCATGCGGGTGTTGTTTTTACTATATCAGTACTATGTTTTGTTATGGTTTTGTATATCTATTGTTGTTCCATCTCTGCCATGTCCACAATATTTCAATGTTTGCTCAAAGTTTCTTATCGCGATTAAGCTCCCTGAATTCGAACTTGCTAGCATTCTTATATAGGTTTTCCATGTTATTTGACTACTGCCCCTTTTGCCTAACTTACTGGACCAGTCCCGTTTCTTTTTTTTTTATTATTATTATTTGATACTAATGACCATCATATCTGTGCTTTTCTGTTTTGTCTGAACTCTATGCTACCCGATTCTACCTATGTGTGAGTGTTACCCTATTTATATGTCATAAGTATGCTAGGCTGAATTATGTATATATGCGTATATTACTGGTATACCTTCCTAAAATACATTAATGAGGAAGTTAGATTGGTCATTATGGATCAAGCTTGAATCCTCCCCGGTGTTAGCCATGCCTGGGATCATGAAATCCCTTGGAACTTGTGCAACATCGGGAAGACGGGGGCGAAGGCTTTCCAATATTGGCCTTCTATACATCGTTATGAGTGTGTATACATGAGGTATACTTAAAATATACATAGAATATACAATCTGTTAATTTGTTTTTTGAGTTCACATTTCGTATGTTTAACATTACCCATTGATTGCATACTAATCCTTTTCTTTTCATTTTTTTTTGCATGACATCTCACATACGAGTCCGAGGGGACTCACCTTCTCCCGTATCCGGTGTTGGGTTAAAAGCCCAACGTAACTTCTCCCTCTATGCAGCCCTGTCCGCAGCAAGACAAAAACAAAAGAAAAAGAAGAAAGAAATCTTGGGCCAAAGACCAACAGCCGCAGATTGCTGCAATCCTAAAATGGGCTGAGCCCATTTAATCATCTTTGCTCCTTTATTTTTGTGCCTTTAATTTGTATTATTTGACTAACACTTTTTCTTATTTTGTTTTTCCTTAGCTAGAATGAACCTTAGTGACATTAAGGGGTTTAGTTTAGTAATGGGTAGTTAACTCCACAAATCACATTCTCTTCTAAACTATTTATAGTATCTATCATATTTATTTGGAGTAATTGATTTTCAAATAGCATGCCTACACATTCTTGGGTTAAAGGAATCATTTTTCATTCTCACCATCTTAGGATTTTCAAAACATCATAAATGATACACTAATGTTAGCTTATTTTGGGAAATAAAAAGGCAAGCTAGTTCTGTGGATTACTTCTTCACTTTAGCTCTTTTTCAACGCTTGAAACATATATTTGTTAAAACAATCATTATATAGTCCATATTGAACTAATAGTCTTTTGTAAGTCTTACTTTTAAATAACACTCAAAACCTTCTTTTATACAAATAATTGTTTTTGTACAAGTCCTCTTTTAAATAGCATTCTTACAGGTCTGTTTATAACTTTAGCCACATTTACAAAGCTATGTTCTTTCTATAATACTATATATACACTTAGCCTAACTAATCATAAGTCCGGTCGGTTAACCATTGTTAATGGGTCTTAAAGGGTGCCTCATACCTTCCCTTTAGATTAATTGAACCCTTACCCAGAATCATTTGGTTTCGTAGACTTTAAAAATCAACTTTAGATAATTACTTCAATTAACTTTAGGTGTCCTAATTCACCGTAAATAATTAGGTGGCGACTCCTTAACATAAACAAAAATTAGGAATCACCAATATGTTGTACTCCTACTTTAACCCGGTTAAAATGGGGTATGACAGTATATATTAGGAAAGTCCCTATATTGTACTGTGATAATTTAAGTGCTCTGTACATGACTGTTAATCCAGTACTGCATGCAAGAACTAAGCATGTTGAGATGGACTATCATTTTGTTAGAGAAAAGGTGGCTAGAGGACAGTTGCTAACACGGTTTGTGAGGTCAAAGGATCAGCTAGCTGATATACACACTAAGGCTTTGACTAAGCAGATATTTATTGGTTTCAGGAGCAAGCTAGGAGTGACAGTTCCTCCACCCACTAGCTTGAGGGGAAGTGTTGAAGATAACGATCCTGATATACAAGATATATCAGGATATACATAGGATATACATGAAGATATTGGATATGCATTGTATGCAGTTGGTTATCCGACTAACTTGAGTCTCATATGTATTCAATCTCTTGTACTTATGTTAGTTATGATAAGTCATAGACTAGTATAGTTAAGCTTGAATAGAACTCTCTCATGTATATCACTTATAGTAGGCTAAGGTCTCTTGTATTTACTCCTATAAAAGGAGATGCTCTACACGATTATATTCATCATCAATAACAAATCTTTTCCCTCTGATTTGGCTTAAGAATTCTACAAATACAAATAGAAAAACTTATTTAAAAGTAATTAAAATGCACTATTTCAAAACGATTGCCTTCTCCTTCATATTATAAGCTGCTCTTTCATTAAAAAGGCGGTCCACATCTACCAACATTTTCCCAAATCTTGTAACAATGCAGATCACCACAACCATAAAGTCTACATGTACTGTCGTCAAGACAATTTATTGTCCAACAATCAAATTGTTTTAACTTTCTTGAAGCATCATTCATCCAATGGCTAGCTCAGACGTGGCAGCATCCACGTAAATGTTCGTTTTTGGAAATGATATTACGGCAAAATCAATAGAAACATGTATTTCAAGAAAATATTGAACAACGTACATATGACTGGAAGGGGCGGTGAGAAGAAATTTCCATATCTCCGGCATATATGTCGCATCAATAAATTGATATAATATTTTTTTTATGCACATTTATGACTTAATAACTATAGTTAGGTGATATGTAATTTCAAGTTACTTTGAAGTTACTAATTTTAAACTGCTTGGTTTGGTGCACACACCTAGGGGTGATAAAAACAGCTCATGAAAAATAATACGTCCAATCTGAGTGGGTTAAAGCCAAAATGGAAAACCTTTCTTGAGTACTATACACAATTTTCTATTTTTTGGATTAACTTAACTTTAAGAAAAAATCTATAAAAATATGGTTGGCGGTATATTCGAATTCAAAAACATGAAAGATTATTTGGATGGCCTGCCTATATATTAACTTAGCCTATTTTGACCCGCCGATTCAGTTCATCGAAAAGTTTGGCATATTTAGACTAAATATTTATTCCAAATTGACCAGGAGAAATAAATATTTACTAAAAAGAACTTTTTTTTATGTTAGATATATTATATATAAACATAATAAAATTAATAAAATCTATTAGTTATGTTTGAAATAAAAAGAAAATACAAGAAAACAAATAAATTAATTAAAATTTGGTAAGAGTTGGACAGGTTGAATTATGTTGTTTAATCAATTTTAACCTAGCCCATGAGCGGGTCATTAACTCAAACCCGCTCATTATTAATTCAAGACATTTTGGTCCGCACTCAAATTTTTAACTCAATTCCATCATGACAACCACTAAAAGCATCGAGTGTGAATAAATTTTTACAAGTGATGTGAGTGGCTGAGAGAAAGAGAAAGAGATAAAAAAGGAGAGAGGGGTTTACATGATACAAACACTAAACTGATTGCTAAGAAGACCACCTTCATTGTAAGGGAAGCTTTCTCCATCTCAATTTGTGATCAAGTTAATTAGAGTTATAGGAAATTTGAGAGATAAACATGATCTATTTATAATATAAGTAATTGATGATTAAATCATTTTGATATTCGTTTAAATACTTTATATGTTCTTAAAGTCAATTAAGCAACAAAGGACATGATAATTTAAACAAATGTATATATAGTATTTAAAAGGGTATGGACTAGGAATCACTACTAAAAACACTGTATTTTCCGACCTAAAAAAACCGACCTCAGTTGAAGTCGGAAAATAACTGACCTCATGAGGTCGGTAAAGTCGTAATATTAATTTTTCGATATTTTTAAAAATAAACCGACCTCATGAGGTCAGTAATATTGTACCAAAATTTCAAAAAATAAAGTACCGACCTCTATAGGTCGGAAATTCATTTGATGCTAAATATTATAATTTTATTTTTTAATTTAAAAGAATACCGACCTCACGAGGTCGATTTATTAAAAATAAATTTTAAATTATTTTAAAAATTCCGACCTCATGAGATCGGTATTCTTTTAAATTAAAAATAAAATTAAAAAATAATATACATACCGACCTCATGAGACCGGTATAATTACCCAAGTAAAATAAAATACATACCCTCAATTAATCATCTTTCCCCTTTCTCTCTCTCTTCCTCTCACCTTCTCTCTCCCCCATCTCTCTCTAACCCTAATAATTAACGAACTGCCACATCGTGGTCGGAAAATACAGTGACGGTCGTCGCCGTCTACATTGCCGTCGCCGTCCACGGCCTTTTCCCTTTCTCTCTCTTTTGATCTCACGTTTTCTCTCCCCTTCTCTCTAACCCTAATAACGCCGCCTCCTAGTCACCGTCGGCCCCTGCCAGTCACCATCGCCGCTGTATACCGTTGACGTCGCCGGCCTATGTGACAATTTCAGGTATGCTTTCTTTGTTTCTTCTTCAAGATTGCATGTAAGATTTTGAACGACTATTCTTCTTCCTTGTTTCTTAGTTCTTTTGGTTACCCAGATCCTTATTCTTGTCTTGTTGGAATACAATTGAGTTGTTGCGAATTGGTGATTATGTAGTTAAGTATATTTTTTTGCGTCTTTAGAAACTTCTTTCCTAATTTAATTGGTGATTATCAGGTTGGGTTTGCTCAAGTTTGTTGTTGATTTGCTATAGCTAGTTTCCTGAAATTTATGATTGGTTGGTTAAAAAAATAATTGATCTTTTGCTCAATTTTTTGCAGCTGTATATGAACAATTTGCATTTGGCAGAATGTATGTTCATTTGGTTTTACAGAGATCAAGTGTCATTGTACACATATGTATAGTATACTAGTTGCCTATTGTGGAAGTGCACTAAAATGCTTTTAATGTACAATTTTGGTGTTTGTTGGGGGGTGAAACTGTTGGTGCAATGTATATCAAGTGTTTTTTGTTTGAGCTTTTGTTTGAATGGTGAAGAGTATTTTGCATTTGGTTGAATGTATGTTCATTTGGTTTTACAGAAAGTGTCATTGTACAAAGATGTCTATTGTGGAAGTGTACTAAGATGCTTTTAATGTTCCGACATTGTAAAATTTTGGTGTTACTCTTGAGAATTGACTGAGTACATAGTATCAGTGGCGTATGAATGTACATGTTGGTAATTTGTTTCTTTCATTGATGAACAAAATTTAGAAATTGAATGACTAGAAGATAGTCCTAGCGATATCATGTTCCCATCTATGTAGTATTGTTATTCAAGATGTAATGGAGTCTAATTTCTTGCCTCTATGGTTGTGATGGTCACTGATGAGAAGAGACTTGACCTTTTTATATTCGCAGGCAATGGCAGATGCTGCAGACCCTGCCTGCATCTTGGAGACTAGGAAAACTGCTCCAGGATTACGTTTGGTGGATAAATGGGCGGTAAAGATCTACTCACCAAATCATCCACTTGTCAGATGCTATCACACGTATAATTTATCATTTATCTTGGATGACTTTCAACCTGGCTTATATTCAAGGTATTGATCGGGGGGGGGGGGGGGGGGGGGGGGAGGGGAAAATCACATAATGGGCTTATTTGATATGGTAATGATAAAAGACAATCACATATCTGCTGCTGGAGGTGTTAGCAAAGCTCTAAAATCTGTGGATCAGTATTTGGAGCAAAATAAACTTCAAATGGGAGTTGAGGCATGTTACATTCTTCGATATGTTTATAGATCTGAGTCCTTATCAGTTAATATATATATATATATATATATATATATATATATATATATATATATATATATATTTTGAAACAGTTAACATCTTATCAGTTAATTTTATTGTTTGCACCTTTGACATGTTTACTTTTGGACTGGACACTTGAATTATGTATTCTGCTGGAATGTATTAATCTTGGCTTCTTCCATCAATTTTGCTTTGCTCTTTTACGATTTTTGGTCAGATAAACATCTTCCTAGAGCTATTTCAATCATAAATTTTTTATATTTTTGAAGATATAGACTTTATGATGGATGCTACTTCTGATAACTGAATTCTTATATGTTGAAATCAAATGGTAGTCTAATAAAAAGCGTTCGCCCTAAAACTCAAGACTTTTATTTTGCATATTTATATCTAGATACACTTGTGTAAGGATAGTGAGTGGTATTCCCAGAATACATCATGATTTCAATAACTGAAACAAGAGAGGAAATGACATTGTTTGGATCAAGAAAAGCAATTAGGGAAAGCAGTTTGTGCAGCACCTATAAAACATATAATGTAACATAACATGAAAGATAGGTTCCTTAAAAAACATGGTTATTATAGTGAAATGTTGTTAAAGAGGATGGGTTGTTATAATGAAATGTTTTATAGAGAATGACTGTCATAAAGAGGTCTGACTGTAGTTATTGCCAGAGTTTTAAACCATTTTCCTTATCAAATAGGTTGAAACCAGAACGCCTGCAGAAGTACATGAGGTTCTAGAATATGCATCTCAAACAAAGACTTCATTGACTAGGATAATGCTGGACAATATGGTTATTCCATTATCTAACGTGGATGTTGAGGTATCCATGCTTAAGGAGGCCGTAGAATTGATCGATGGGAGGTTTGAGACAGAGGTAACTCCTGATTTCATTTTTAGTTTTGACTGCTTCACACAATTGTCAGCATATCGAAGATTAATGTGATGCAATGCCTTTGACTTTTCTCAGTTGTATGATATTCATCGTTGGCCACTAGACTCGCAAAACATGCTAACTTTTCCTCTATACAATTATTGAAATTGTCAAAACTTAATGACATACATATGAATCTGCTAAAGGCAAATTCAAGGTACCTCTTTTCCTTATTTTCTCTTGGACCTATCGTATTGTCATATTGTCGTAGACGCATGGAATGAAACAAAACTCTGAATTGAAAAGACTGGGAAGTTTTTACCAAAAAGGAGAGTTGAAAGGAAGCACAAACATATCATGTCACATTTATTTGCTGTAAAATGAAGCATTTAAACTTTACATATCCTAATTTTGACTCTGGGAATAGACTAGTATAAAATTGTCATTGGCCCCTATTATTCCTTCATGGAACAAGGAATAACATGGAAGTTTGGTAACTCCTAATTCACAAGAAAGCAGTGCTTGGTTTTCCCGTTTATTCATCAATTACATCTTCCAATGACATGGTTTTTTGGCTATAATGGTGGCAGGCTTCAGGAAATGTTACCCTTGAAACAGTGCACACAATTGGACAAAACGGTGTTAGCTGCATTTCTAGGTATGTGTTTCATCCTTGCTATTTCATATAATAAGATTGGCGGTTTACTTGCGCACATCAGACAAAAAATATTGCAGTAGATAATCTATGTTATGTATAATTCTTTTGATAGGCAAAATTGATAAACAGAGAACTTACATGGATTGCTTGAATAGTTAAGGGAATTAGGTTATGGATCTCTCGATTATTTATTTGATTAACAAAATCTTCACTTATAAGCACATGATTCATCGTGAGGTGCCATAATTTCCTCAGATTAAATTCTACTCTTCTATTGGAATACTAGGCTGTTGTATGTCTTTTTCAAGGAGTGGATTTCATTCTAATGTTAAAATGGGAAACATGGTCGATGAGGATTCATATAGCCGACCTCAACTCGTTCGGAATTGAGGCATAGTTTGTTTCTAGATTTCATACTGGAGAAAGCTTAATACTTGTCTCATCCAGTAATTATATTTTGATAAAAGAATCTTTCTTTTGTTATGATTCTTTTGTACTTTTATTTACATGTTTGAAATTAGTAGCTGATTGTTTACTGCCTTTTATGAAATTACACTTTTGTTCCTTAATTTTTCTAAGTGTTTTTGCTTTGAAAGTTAGAATCTTTAGTTTGATTTTTGTTGTAATTGTGATTAATGATGAATCTTGGAGGTTAATTTTCCAGGGGAAGCTTGTGTGTGAAGGAGTTCGCAGCCTTGATTATTCTTTTTTAATGCTACTAGTTATATTGTTCTTTAATTTTTCTAAGTGTTTTTGCTTTGAAAGTTACAATCTTTAGTGGTTTTTTTTGTTGTCTTTGTGACTAATGATGAAAAAATCAGCCATGAAGCTAATAACAATGAGAGCCTTAGACCACCACCTCCACACCAGTAACCAGAAACAACCTGCAAATCTGTTTCTAACAGTGTAATTCAACTCACTTCCTATGTAACTAGAATCATTGATAAACTGTAACACTGCCAAGCACTGCTCCATTATATAAATTCTAAAAGAATTATTATTAAACTTGTAACTGCTCTGTTGTCAAATAATTTGTACTACGTAGTTTGTTGATTTTAGTTAAATAGGTGAATTATTTAAACAAATTTTGAAGCTATCCCTTTTCTATTTATTTATATTTGCGATACTTACATATATTATTCTATAAATGGTAGGTGAAAAGAGGAGTAAGAAAACAAAAAAAGCTAAGGAGACGGGGGTTCCTAGAGACCACCAGAAAACCTTGCGATTAGAGATAGAAGCCCGTCGCCACGTCTCCCACCACGCGGCGCTCCATTGCCACGTCTTCCAATACCGAGTCGTTCGATAGAGTGTCAAACACACAAAGTCATGTTTGAATGTTAATGTTGTGGTGGATTTGTGGATTGTGTAAGTGTTTTGTGGATGTTTGTGAGGGGTGAAGTAGTCTAATGTTGTAGACTAACTTAGTGTAGATCTACTAGTTTAATGTTTTGAGGATGTTTGCAAAGGTTGTGAAGTAGTTTAATGTTGTGTAAATGTTTGTGAATGTTGAAGTAGCTTAATGTCTCTTCGGAATGTTTGAATGACGTTTTGATTCAACTTTGAAGTAGTTTCGAATTGAATTTGACGTATTGTTGGTTGTAATATATGTGTTTGTTGAAGTAGCTTAATGTTTTATGTTTTTCAGTACTTTGGTGAATTGTTGGCAGCTATTTGAGCCGGTTTTAGTTGAATATAAAATTGTTTCATCTTGACAGGGGGGCGGCTGGAATAGCAGCTGGATCTTACCAATTTTTCTGCAAAATTTTTCAAGAAATTGCAAATTACCGACCTCATGAGGTCGGTTTTATGCATAATATTCCCAGAAATTCCAAATTACCGACCTCATGAGGTCGGTTTTATGTAAAATATTCCCAGAAATTGCAAATTACCGACCTCATGAGGCCGGTTTTCTGCAAAATTATCTAGAAATTGCAAATTATCTAAAACAATATATCATATATTCATATAAATTACCGACCTCAGGAGGTCGGTAAACTCATATCATTATATTATTAATATAATTTACCGACCTAATGAGATCGGTATTTTATTTAATTAATACCCGGCTAAAAAAACATTACCGACCTCATGAGGTCGGTAATAATTCCGACCCACTATTTTCCGATCTGATTTTGAGGTTGTTTTTTGCCCAAAATCGACCTCATGAGGTCGGAAATTGCCATTTTTTTGGGTCGGAAAATCCTTTTTTTTAGTAGTGAATATATATATTCATTATAATTTATCAGGATTATTTTGTTCGAACCATAATTTAGACCAAAATACTACCATATATAAAACTAAAATTAGATACAACCATGATAATTTATCAGGGTTTAGATATGATGATAACTTAAACAAAAAATTATATTAAGCGTGTACGCCAAGACTAGATACAATAATTATGATAATTTAAACAAAAAATATACATAGTATTAGGAGTCTACCTTTCTTAAAATTATGACGACTTGCGTTGTTGGATCGAAGAACCAAAAGCACAATAATAAAAACTCAACTCTCTAAATCAAGAAGACCCTTGAAGGTGGTGCACATGCAAACAAAAAAAAAAAAAAAAAAAAAAAAAAAAAAAAAGAGGGAAAAGGGTAAAAAATATTCTTCTATTTTGGAAAAAAGGCTAAAAATATTCTCAATTACGAATAGTTTCGTGATAATATGAAACTTGGAAGGCAAACTTTAGTCCTATTTATTATTCTACGCTAAAATGAAATGACTATGAGGCAAAGTAAAATTCTTACATGAAAGTCTACTTCAGCTCTTTTTGCATGTATTGTAATAGCAACAAAAATCAATTAAGAATATATCATCCACAGAATAAAAGAAAATATAAATTTTAAATCAAATAACCAACACAACATCAAAATATCATACTCAGTGTAATTCACAAGAAAGAAAAAAACAGATAACATAGAGAAAAATATTCAAAAGGAAATTCTTTCAAGAGAGGCATTATTACAATTCCATAACACTGCATTGGACTATTCCTATTGTCCAAGATTAACACACATGTAAAATACAAATAGAAAAACTTATTTATAAGTAATTAAAATGCACTATTTTAAAATGATTGCCTTCTCCTTCATATTATAAGCTGCTCTTTTTTTAAAAAGGCGGCCCACATCTACCAACATTTTCCAAATCTTGTAACAATGGAGATCACCACAACCATAAAGTCTACATGTACTGTCGTCAAGACAATTTATTGTCCAACAATCAAATAGTTTTAACTTTCTTGAAGTCATCATTCCTCCAATGGCTAGCTCAGACGTGGCAGCATCCACGTAAATGTTCGTTTTTGGAAATGATATTACTGCAAAATCAATAGAAACATATATTTTAAGAAAATATTGAACAACGTACATATGACTTGGAAGGGGCGGTGAGAAGAAATTTCTATCGAATCAATAAATGTGATATAATATTTTTTTTTATATGCACATTTATTGTGCGTTTTCAAGTTACTTTGAAGTTACTAATTTTAAACTGCTTGGTTTGGTGCACACACTTAGGGATAGTAAGAATAGCTCATGAAAAATAATACGTCCAATCTTGTAACAATGGAAAACCTATCTTGTGTACTATACACAATTTCCTATTTTTGGATTAACTTAACTTTAAGAAAAGATTCTATAAAAATATGGTTGGCACACTACAAAAAAAAAAAAAAAAAAAAAAGGTAATTTACGGAGATTGAAAGTTGCAATTTGTGGGGGTTTTAGCCTCCGTTAATTACTTGAGGAGACTAAAACCCTTGCGAATTGCAACTTTCAACCTCCGTAAATTATTCATTTTTTTTGTAGCGCGGTATATTCGAATTCAAAAACATGAAAGATTATTTGGATGGCCTGCCTATATATTAACTTAGTCTATTTTGACCCGTCGATTCAGTTCATCGAAAAGTTTGGCATATTTAGACTAAATATGTATTCCAAATTGACCAGGTGAAACAAATAGTTACTAAAAAGAACTTTTTATGTTAGATATATTCTACACAAACATAATAAATTGATAAATTAAAAGAAAATATAAGAAAACAAATAAATTAATTAAAATTTGGTAAGAGTTGGACAGGTTAAATTATGTTGCTTAATCAAGTTTAACCTAGCCCATAAGCGGGTCATTAACTCAAACCCGCTCATTATTAATTCAAGACATTTTGATCTGCACTCAAATTTAACTCAATTCCATCGTGACAACCTCTAAATACATCAAGTGTGAATAAATTTTTACAAGTGATGTGAGTGGCTGCGAGAAGAGATAGAGATAGAAAAGGAGAGAGAGGGGTTTACATGATACAAACTCCAAACTGATGGCTAAGAAGACCACCTTCATCGTAAGGGAAGCTTTCTCCATCTCAGTTTGTGATTAACTTTATTAGGGTTAAGAAATTTGAGAGATAAACATGATCTACTGCACTGTTTAATTTTGGTTCTCTCTATGGTGCAATGGAACCACCATTATGGTGGTTTAAAAAAAAAAACCTTTTGATATTTGGAGTTGTATGGTTTGACTACTTAACCTTTTGAAGAAAAGCAATAATATGGAGTCCACGTTTTTTGCTGTACAATGATTTCATTTGCTCCCACTAATGGGTTGATACGCATGTGGCAATGAATCCACCATTATTGACTTAATGGGGATACTTTGGAAATTACATGGATATTGCTTGATTTTTTAATATGGGGTCCACTTTTTTTTACATGAGTTTGGAGGTGGTGGGGTCCACCTTTAAATATATATATATATATATATATATATTTTAGTAAACATAACAAATAAATGACGTGGCAGAATAACAAATACAACAGTTAAATATCTAGATTAGATCTCAGGCTAATATAAGAAAAGAAAGGAAATTGTATGGTTTGACTACTTAACCTTTTGAAGAAAAGCAATAATATGGAGTCCACGCTTTTTGCTGTACAATGATTTCATTTGCTCCTACTAATGGGTCGATACACATGCGGCAATGAATCCACCATTATTGACTTAATGGGGATAGTTTGGGAATTACATGGATTTTACTTGATTTTTTAATATGGGGTCCACGTTTTTTTTTAACATGAGTTTGGAGGTGATGGGGTCCACCTTTTAATAAAAAAACATGAGTTGGAGGTGGACGACGGAACCACCTCCACTCATGCTTCTATATAGTAGAACTAGAACAAGACGCTCATTCATGTTTGTGAACAGATTGAACACTTAACGGTAAACTTTAGATGACCAATGGTGACTTGATGATCCTATCTAGTTCGAGATTACTCTCTATAGCTGTTGGACCTTACCGTTTAGATCAAATTCAAATGGCCTCTCTAAGGCATAAATAGAGGAAGAGCAATTTTTGCGTAAGAGGATGAATTCCAGTTTTGCATTAGTCTGACTGGACTTACTGTATAGTTTTATTAGGGACTTTAAGACCCTCATGCTTTGTAAGTGAGGTTGGCTCATTTAATGCTCCCTCTAAATATAATTTTCATGATATGTTAAGGTAACGCCACCATATGGCGGATTTTTTTTATTTTTTTTTTAAAAAAGGGTAAACTTTAGTACGGTTATATAGCTCAAACTTCTAAAACTAAAAAAAAAATAATTAAACAAACAAAAAATACTAATAATAAAAAACGAATTAGTTAGATCTAAGTTCTAACCATGAAAATTTACAAAGGTAATTAACCATGATAAGTTAAATAATTAAATAATACCATTATATTAAGGTCTCATTTATTTGCGCTTAATAACGAACATCCTTAATTGTAATTATTTAAATCTCAGTCATTAAGTTTATTTGTGTTTAGGTCTGAATCTTAGTTATTAAGTGTGATTTTTTAATTTTATAACCACTTAATAGGTCTGAATAGATTTGAATGATTAAGATTTGTAACAGGCTTTTAATAGCATTAAGATATCTATTTAAGGATTTCTACAAAGATAATAGTTCGCTACGTACTACTCCATTCACTTTCAACGTTAACCATCATCGTCCACCACCCGCAACCATCATCATCAACCACCACTACCACCGCTGATCACCACCAACCACCATTACACAACAACAACCAACACTACCACAATCACTATCAGCCATCACTATATATCTGCACCATCATTATTCACTACTATATATACCAGTAGTTATTACTATATCCACCATAGTCATCAACAGCCACCAGCAACTACCACACCAACCATCACCGTTAACCACTATTGTACATCACCCCTCATTATCACTATCTACTACCTCCAGCCAACACCATCTCCAATCAGCATCCACAACCACCACCACTAGCCATCATATAATTTCTTAAAAGTACTATTTTGTTGATATAGTATTAAATTAATTTAGTATTTTATTTTAATTTTATATTTACTAATTTTTAAATAACAATATTTTTATGCATTCAGATGTTGAGAAAATAAAAAATTCATAATTTAGTATATAATTCTTAATAGAATATTTTAATATTTAGATGTATATTCAGATTCAGACGTCTTAATATAAATAAAAATAAAAATAAATTAGACCTAAATAAAATTATGATAATTATAATAAAAAATTAGTTAATATTAAATTTATTTTCTTTTGAGCTGAGGATCTATGAGGAACAACCTCTCTAACCACACAAAGATAAAAGTAAGATCTGTGTACATTCTAATCTCCCCAACTCCTACCTCGCAGGACTACGCTAAGTATGTTCTCCCCAAATCCTACCTTATTGTACATGGGAGTACTGGGTCTTGTTGTTTGTTAATTAGTTACTATTAAAAGACTTAAAATAGGAGTCTACTCTAAAACATAGAAAGTCTTCCTTTTTTTATTCAGAATTGCGTTGTTGGATAAGCATAATAGTATCTAGATTAAAGAAGTACAACAATATTCAAAAGTCAACTTTCTAACTTAAGGGACCATTGAGGATGCCGGGGCCAGGGTACCCAATAAGACGTTTGATGACGGCTCATTATATTCTTTTGCAATATAAATAAGTGAAAAATGTCTATTATTTAAAATTAATCTTTTTTTTGATTTTTAAAGTAAAAAATTTCATTCTAATTAGTAAGGAATTATTATTATCATCATCATCATCATCATCATCAAAGTTGTACCAAATTAAGCCTTTTTATAAGACTTAATATTTATCCTTACTAATGTGGTGGGACGGATAGGGCCTCTCCTCCATGCAACGAATGATAAGATTGATACTTAACTTTACTCGCAATTAAAAGTGTGAATAATTTGGTATATACCGAATTATTGAATCGAAATCAAAGATATTTGATATTCAATATTCCAATATGATATTTGGTTTAAGTTTTGACTTAATACCCAGATGGACCCTTAAACTTGACATGTTTTGTAAGATAGGCATATAAACTTATAAGGTGACCAGATAGACACTTAAACTTACTCAAAGTGTATTTTTCAAGTTTTTCAGTTGTTTTGAAAACAAAAACTATATTTTTCAAACACTCACAATTTTCATGGCCAAACAAGCCCTAAATATATCACAAAATATTTTTTTAAAAATGCAAAAATAAGGCAAACGCTTATACATGAGACTATAAATGTGCACTTAAACCAATAAATACTCGCTAATCGCAATTTTGCAGCTTTCAATTAACTCGGTTTTTTTTTACACTTGAATAATTAAAAAACAATAACTTTAACCAATAAAAATCCTTAAAAAAAGAAATTTCAAATTAAGAAATTTCTTTTTTTAAGGATTTTCTTCTCGGTTTTACAGTTTTCTTAATTTGAAATTTCTTTTACACTTGAAATACTGAACTTAGAAATTTCTTAATTTGAAATTTCTTTTTTTAAGGATTTTTATTGGTTAAAGTTATTGTTTTTTAATTATTCAAGTGTAAAAAAAAATCCGAGTTAATTGAAAGCTGCAAAATTGCGATTAGCGAGTATTTATTGGTTTAAGTGCACATTTATAGTCTCATGTATATGCGTTTGCCTTATTTTTGCATTTTAAAAAAAATATTTTGTGATATATTTAGGGCTTGTTTGGCCATGAAAATTGTGAGTGTTTGAAAAATATAGTTTTTGTTTTCAAAACAACTGAAAAACTTGAAAAATACACTTTGAGTAAGTTTAAGTGTCTATCTGGTCACCTTATAAGTTTATATGCCTATCTTACAAAACATGCCAAGTTTAAGGGTCCATCTAGGTATTAAGCCTAAGAAATATGTGTATTGTATAAGTTGGTATGAATTTCGCACATATCGGTATTTCAATATTCTTTTTCAACATTGAATTTGAATATCATACTGAAATATTTAATTTTTTCAAAAACTTAAGGCTTAATACCCAGATGGACCCTTAAACTTGACATGTTTTGTAAGATAGGCATATAAACTTATAAGGTGACCAGATAGACACTTAAACTTACTCAAAGTGTATTTTTCAAGTTTTTCAGTTGTTTTGAAAACAAAAACTATATTTTTCAAACACTCACAATTTTCATGGCCAAACAAGCCCTAAATATATCACAAAATATTTTTTTTAAAATGCAAAAATAAGGCAAACGCATATACATGAGACTATAAATGTGCACTTAAACCAATAAATACTCGCTAATCGCAATTTTGCAGCTTTCAATTAACTCGGATTTTTTTTACACTTGAATAATTAAAAAACAATAACTTTAACCAATAAAAATCCTTAAAAAAAGAAATTTCAAATTAAGAAATTTCTTTTTTTTAAGGATTTTCTTCTCGGCTTTACAGTTTTCTTAATTTGAAATTTCTTTTACACTTGAAATACTGAACTTAGAAATTTCTTAATTTGAAATTTCTTTTTTTAAGGATTTTTATTGGTTAAAGTTATTGTTTTTTAATTATTCAAGTGTAAAAAAAAATCCGAGTTAATTGAAAGCTGCAAAATTGCGATTAGCGAGTATTTATTGGTTTAAGTGCACATTTATAGTCTCATGTATATGCGTTTGCCTTATTTTTGCATTTTAAAAAAAATATTTTGTGATATATTTAGGGCTTGTTTGGCCATGAAAATTGTGAGTGTTTGAAAAATATAGTTTTTGTTTTCAAAACAACTGAAAAACTTGAAAAATACACTTTGAGTAAGTTTAAGTGTCTATCTGGTCACCTTATAAGTTTATATGCCTATCTTACAAAACATGTCAAGTTTAAGGGTCCATCTAGATATTAAGCCTAACTTATAAGTTAATAGTTAGTTTTAGCAAATTAATTAGTTAGTGCAGGAGACACAGTCGGTTATGTTGATAACACCAGTAGCCGGTAGGTGAATATATTTTGAGTTGATAAAGTTTATTTTCCCTTTCTATTAGCTTGGCTAATATATACTGTCAGCTACAAAACTGTCCCTAATACACTAAAATGAAAAAACAAGGTGGTGAAAGTTGTTCATCAATTACGATTCACCATTGTTTCTCAAATTAGAATATGAAAGTTTACAGGAGATCTAGACTTTTGTTAGTTTTTGTTTAGATCAAGATCCAACTACGTAATTATATATATAAAGACTCCTAATAGAGTTCTTAAGTCTTTTAAAACTATACGCATTTTCCTTAAAACTTAAAAGTATTGGTTGATCTAACTAAGGTATATATTAGTATGGTTTAATCTAACTTAAGTTCTTATGACAATTAGTTTATCTCATTTTCAATTTATATTATCAAGGTTGGATCTTTAACCCTGCTGTTAATAATTTAGATTATCTTGATTCAATCTAGCTTAACCCTGGTATAGTTGCTGTTTAGCTCGATCACATTATTATTCAAAGACTTTAAGATCTTAAAATATATTTTAAATAAATTTTAAAGCTTTCATGAGCTATGACTTGCTATTATAAATAGTCATCATGTATATTCATCCCAATTGATCACTACCGTATATTGTCTAAGTTTATCAAAACGTTATAAGATGGAGAAATCTTCGTTTTCAATTAGGGCTGCCTTCTTAACTGTCCTTTTGGTCTTGGCATCATGTAAATCTCTCTCTCTCTCTCTCTCTCTCTCTCTCTCTATCTATCTCTTTCTTATCCGTTGTTTTAAGTGTTTTTCTAAGCAATATTGTTCATTATTCCTTTTTTTTTTTTGGATCCAAATATTGTTCGAGCATAAAAGTTCTTCTTGGTGACGAATATAAAATCGCCACAAATTTTGCCCATATTAACGAATTATGTCATAAAACTGTCACAAATTTCGTTACAATTATGTGAGAGATCACTTAGGGTGTGTTTGGTGTGGAGGAAAATATTTTTCAACTTTTTCATATTTGGTTGGTCAAAATTTTTGAAAGCATATTTTTTCTAGGACGACAAGTTTCTTAAAAATGAGAAAAATGACTTACCTAGTGGAAGTAGGGAAAACAAGCTCCGTAAATAGCATTTCATTCCTTCCCATCCTCCAACACATCCAAATTCCGACCCCCTATCCCACCTTCATCACGTTTGCCTAGATTTTATATAAATACGTCTAAGATAATACTTACTTCTTACACATCACCAGAAAACTAGCAAGAAACATTTTAGTAGAAAAATATTTTCCATAATTTTGATAGAAAATATTTTCCTGCCTACCAAACACACTCTTATTCGTCACAAATATTCCTTTACAAATATGTGTTTTTTTGTACTGACTTCAATTTATTTTACAGTCATGTCAATTTCAAATATGCAAGTGGATGCTGCCATGGTGGAGGTACCAATGCGAAAAATGATGTCAAGGAAATTACAACAATTTGATTGTCCTTCTATTCGATGTGATACCACTGCTACATGTCAAATGTATGGTTGTAGTGCCCCTTGTTTTACCGCTTTTGGCGTTCACAGATGTGGCCTGTGGTAGCTAGAGCAAAGAAAAATGCTAACTTTATTTACAAGTTTAAGTTATATACACCATCAATATAAATAATGTTTATATTATCGAGTCAATTGTTATAACAGGTAAAGGTAATTTGATGGTATAAATCTTTTTTATATTGATGGTGGATATAACTTAAGCTCTTTATCTACGTATGAATTATATCGTTTGTGCTTTCTCACTTTCACTTTCTATGTGTGTCACTTTCTCTCTCTGTGTTGTCAGAGAATAAGAATAGCTCTATGGAGTTATGATAATTGTAATGTGATCTCTTGGAATAAATATATACTCCTGGTTATACGTCTTGCTCTTTATTGCTTCCGATTTTTGGATTTTATTTCCTTCTCAACATGATTTATTCTTAATAATCGACTTTTGTTGGCTTTATATGGGACACCAAGAGGTGAAGAAATCAAATATGAGAGCAATAATTTGTATGCTATATCACCTAACGATGGTCGACAAAAAGTTTAAATGAAAACAAATACTAGTAATCAGTCCTAGATTTTAATGAAGTGTAGTTTCAGTGGTTATTTATTCTAAATATTTTAAATTGTTGACTATTGTGATTTATAGTACTTTTTATGTAGTTTTTTTTTTTAAATGAAGATTCTATGTTCGAATTTACACAAAACATTAGTTAGTTTGACAGTTGTACTCCAAATCAAGCCAAACAAATTGAAACACAGTAGAAGTAAAACTTATATAATTAGCACAATAGATCAAAATTCCTCATGAAGAATGAAAAAACATATTTGACCATTATTACCTGTCGCTGCTAAACTATTAATTATACTAATTTTGTTGAGGAAAAAACATACTCCTATTTATCAGTAACAATGAGAACTTCTGTGACAAATCCTTCGTTTTTACCTTTTGCTTTTTAATTCCATGCTTATGCATATGCAATTTTAGGCTTCGAAATACTATTTTTATTACATAGTATTAAAAGACGCAAAATATAGTAGTCTTTTTTGATTAAGAATTCTGACAACTTAGCAAGCATCAAAAGTACAATAATCAAAAGTCAACTCTCTAAATTGATACTAAGACCATTGAGGCCTGAGGGTGCTGGGATCAGGCCTCAGGGAAATATAGTAGATATTTGATAATGACTTTATTAAATTCTTTTGTTCTCTAAATAAGTGAAGAAAAATTTCAGATGATTCCTTATATGTTAGGGTTGGAATAATTTAGTCTTTAATATATATTCTTTATATGTTTAGCTCATTTTTTGACAAACACAAAGGACCATTTGATGTTAGGGTAGGAATATAACTTAAGACTCATGTGCAACAACTATTGAATATGATAGTCTTTTAATTCCTTAACTAGTCTAGTAGATGGAGGAACGTATCTCTTGTAATTTCTTGTAGAAGCAAGACGAATATGTTGAGAACTAATAAGGGCATATTAGTCTTTTCACTAATCTCACCTTTAACCGTGTTTAGGAAGTCATTAACAGATGAGTTTGTTAGTTAACCTTCACTTAGTTAATTAGGATTTATCTTCCTATATGTATTTATGTTCACTTCATTTGTATAATTAAAGATGAGTCAGATTAGTTACTACACTTTGTATTGGGTAAAATCCGTGTCCGGCCCAATTTCTATGTAACACCTCGTACCTTTAAATTAAGCTACGTTCATGATTCAGGGTCTTAGAAACCAAGACAGGAAGTGTTGGGATTGGAAATTTTGCCTCAGATGGTAAAAGTACGCCTTACATCAAATTATACGGGCCGTACTTTTAAGACATACCTCACATGGGAAAAGTTGAAGTCACTGGAATTTGATATTTGTTTTATTATTTCTTTACCTCCATTTGTTCAATCTAACTCTTGCAATCAACGCTGGCGCCGAAAGGAGAGTTTCCGAGATTGGATACGACCTACTTGTCATTAAACCCATAAAATACAAATCTCTAACTGATTATCCGTTTTCACCAGAAAATAGTTTGTCGCCGTTTGTGAGGGATAGACAGCTGTGGAGTTCTCCTGATTCGCAGCAGAAATTCTCCTTCCAGAAACTCTAATTAAAGTCATTATGCATAGAAAGATATGTCTAGCGGTAGCTCGAGCAATATACAGAGGCTCGAGGACGCATAGATATTGCTGAGAGGTATGAACTATGAAGGATCTGGTGGAAGTGCAAGTTTCCGAGCACGGAGGGGAATCCTTTAAAGAACACAGGAGCAGTAGGGATGGGACACCGCGCAGGTAGCCTAGTGAGAAGTGAAGCAAAGAAGTCCTAAACACCGACGAAGCAGAACAACCGCACAAGCGCGCGTTCGAAAAAGCGGGTCGAGCACAGTCTCAACCTAACGGGCAAAAACCTGCTCAAAAGACGGGTTCCTTGATAAGCGAAGTACCGATGGCCACGCTTAAGGCACAAGATGAGAGGATGTAACGTATGGAAAGGGCCATGACTACCATGGCTAAGCATTCTAGGGCAGGGACTCCAGCGCCAGATCAGAATGCGGATAAGATCCTTACGAACCCGCAAACTAAAAAGCTAAGGTGGCTAAAGAACGGTTGGATGCATTTACCGAGGAGTTACTCAGGGTCGAAAGGGAAATGAACGAGCGAATGAGTCAAGTCCTAGGAGCCCCATCCGTGATGAAGGGCGCAGGAGCCAGAAAGTACGGTACATTGCCGTACCCAGAAAGCGCATCCCCCGCGCCCAAACCCAGGAAATTCAAAATGCCGGACATGCCCAAATACGATGGTACCATCGATCTGGAAAAACATATAACGATGTTTTAAGTAGCCGTCACCGGGCACGACCTAAAGTAGCATGAAATAGAATCGTTTATGCTGAAGAAATTTAATCAAATGCTCATAAAGGGAGCGCTCTGTATACTCATTTACCTGAAAATTCTATTGAATCTTTTGCCGCCCTTTCAGATGCTTTTGTCAAAGCCCACGCGGGGGCGTGTAGGGTCGAAACACACAAGCAGGACCTGTTCGCCATAAAGCAGGGGGGGGGGGGGACGAGTTGTTCCGAGGGTTCGTGGATAGGTTTCAAAGGGAGAGAATGTTGTTGTCGGCTATCCCTGAAGATAGGGCCGCGACCACATTCACGGATGATTTGAATTCAAGAAGTTCAGACGCTTCTAGGAAGTTAAAAAAAAAGTTTGAGGGAATTCCTGGCTAAAACATGAAGCGATATACAACTAAAATGGGCATTGAGGAGGATCAGATGGGCGATGGTTCCGACAGAAGTATGCAGTCGCTTGGGAAAAAGATCGGATTTGGGTTTCGAAGCAAACGTCGCAAGCCACCGGGGACGGTTTGAGCCATATGAGGCCAGCAGGCCTTTAGGCGGGAATTCGAAATGGGGAAACAATGGGAGTATCTAAGGCCTCCTCAACAGTGGTGCCCTGCGTCCTTCTGGATCGGCATCAAAAGGGGTCGGGCCCCCATGGTTCTCGGATCATAATTTCAGCATAAATGCCAGAACTTGTCGCAGTAATGAGGACGATGAAGGAGGCCAGATTCACAGAGGAGATCCAGACCAACCCGAACAAGAGGAACACCGGTTTGTGGTGTCACTTCCATAGCACTCACGGGCATGCTACCGAGGATTGCGCGAACTGAAGGTCGATGTGGCCCAGTTGTTGCGAGCCGGACATCTCAAGGAATATATCAGTGACCGGGCCAAACTCAACCTGAGCAAGAATCATAGGCAGAAGCCGGACGATATAACACAACCTATCCACACAATCAACAAGGGGGGGGGGGGGGGCGTTGAACAAGATAACTTACACTACCCTCTGAAAATCCAAGGTGTCGTTTACAACAAAGAGTCACAATTGGGACCTCCCTGAGAGTAGGAGCTTGTCCTTCACCTACAGCTACTGTGCGGAACTTATTCCTTTTCACAATTATGCCCTGGTAATATTTATTGGAATTAAAAATTCTTTTATTAAGTGTGTGTTGATTGATCCAAGAAGTTCGACAAACATTATCTTGCAACGCATCCTAAAGGAAATGGGGGTAGATGATGTAATCACCCCCGTAACTAAAATGCTAGCCGGGTTTAATATGGCAAATAAGTTGACCCAAGAGGAGATTGAGCTACCGGTTCACGCCGATAGCGCCAAACAAGACACAACCTTCGACGTTTTAAGCGGAGACATATCTTATAATGTCATATTAGGGAGGCCGTGGATTCACTCCATGCGAGCGGTCCCTTTCACTTTTCATCAAAAGGTCAAGTTCCCTACCCCTTAGGGATAGGCAAAATCAGAGGAGACCAGAGGTTAGCCCGTGAAATAGAAACCATGGCGGTAACGACGGCTAAGAAGGATAGGATCCCTATATAGAAATTACAGACACCGAGATCAGGCGACAAAGCCAAAGAAAGGAAGGGGCAAGGTACGAGACGATATTGAGATTAGCCCACCCCTGAAGGATTCATTGTTTCGGTGGATAAGAATCCAACAGACTCTATGGTGCAAGAACTAGAACGCACGACACTTTTCAAAGATGATCTCGAAAAGCAGGTACACCTGGGTTCTGAGCTTCCGCTCGAGCGCAGGAATAAATTTATAGCTTATTTAAATGGTAATTCCGATTAATTAGCCTGATCCCACCTGGATATAACAGGGATGCCTCCGGAGGTACCAAGCATCGATTGAGTGCCGATCCGCATCACCCTCAGGTACGGCAGAGGAAGTGACCAATATCAGCTGTGAGGGAACAATTCGTCTGAGAGGAAGTCACATGATTACTCAACATAGGGTCAGTTCGAATGGTGGAAAACCCGGATTAGCTGGCAAATGTGTTGGTGGTCCCAACGAAACTCAACAAATTTAGGATGTGTGTGGATTTCAAGGATTTGAACGAGGCCTGCCTAAAAGATTCCTTCCCACTACCGCATATTGATCAAATGATCGAAACCACGGCGGGGCACAAATTTCTCAGTTTCTTGGACGCGTACTCTGGTTACAATCAAATCAGGTTGCATCTAGAAGACAAGGAGAAAATGTCTTTCATGACCAATCATGGTAATTTTTGTTATAACGTCATGCCTTTTGATCTCAAAAATGTAGGGGCAACGTATCAAAGGCTAGTGAACAAAATATTTGAGCAACAGATCGGCAAGACTATGGACATTTACGTCGAAGACATGCTGGTCAAGTCTGAAACAGTGGACGCTTATCTATCGGCCTTACAAGAGACCTTTGATATACTCCGTAATACGGCATGAAGCTAAACTCAAAGAAGCGTGCCTTCGGGGTTCGGTTGGGGAAATTTATGGCCTATTTGGTTTCGGCTGCGGTATTGAAATGAACCCAGACAAGGTCAAGGACATTCAGGAAATGCCGGAGGAATTGGGTAACGTCAAAGTTGTACAGGGACTGACCGGAAGAATCGCAGCACTAGGGAGATTCATCTCCCGGTCCTCGAACCGATGTTTTGAGTTTTTCAACCTACCGAAGAAGGACAATGGATTCAAATGGACTTCAGAGTGCAGCCAAAGCCTGAAAGATCTTAAAGAATATCTATCTGGCTCCCACATAATGGCTAAGCCACAAAAGGGGGAGCGCTTATTCGTATATTTGACGGTTTCATCGGTCTCATTCAGTATGGCGTTGGTACAGAAAGACGGGGAAAATTAACTCCCGATCTGTTACTCCAGCAAAACTTTAAAGGGGGCGAAATCTTGGTACCGACCTAGGAGAAATTGATCTTGGCGCTTGTTATGGCTACTCAGAAGCTGCGCATGTACTTTCAATGCCATCCGGTGACAGTAATTACCAGTGCTCCGTTGCAGTCTACCTTGCAAAGTGAAAACCTCACAAGTCGACTATCTGATAAGTTGGTATTTTACCAACTTATTTTTTCTTTAAGCTTAGACTTTTACAATGTTTGATTGAGAAAATAGTGCATTTAATAACGTTTATATCTATTTTACAGGTTTTATGTGATTTAGAAGTGATCGGAAGAAACCAAGTGAAATTTAAGTCAAAAAGAGGCCAAATTGGACAGTTTTGCAAAACTGTCAAAACTGGACAGTTTTGCAAAAACGGGACAGATTTGCAAATCTGAAAATATTGGCTGTTTTGGTAATATTTTAATGTGGGAATATTGGGAGCTATAAGAGGATGACTTGGGAGAAAATATCAATATCTATGGCCATTTCATACAAGCTTGGAGAGCTAGGGTTTCATCTGCACCATTGGAGGAGAAGATTGGAAGCACTTTAATGAGATATTTCTTGAACCTTTCTTCAATTCCTTGTTTTGTATTGAATATTTAAGTGTGTAGTATTTTCTTCTTTCACTTGAATCTTGTTTATAATATTATTCATTATCAAGTGTTGGATTAAATCTCTTGTTATGCTTATGTATTGAATGACTTTTATTTCTAATGAAGTGGGTCTTTGTTTCTTTAATTAATCTCGTTTTGAATGATTCTTAAGGGAGTAGCTAACCCTAAGACTCGCCCATTTACTTTGATTGAGCTCGGAAGAGGAAATCTAGGTTGGGAAACATTAATTAACAAGAATTTGGGTCATTAAACCCATCTAATAACTTGAGCTCGGAAGAGGATAGTTACTTGAGGTTAAATTGATTGTGCCTAATATCACACTCTAAGGCTTGGAAAAGCTTAGAGTGAAATTCATTGATTTGGTTGGAAGACTTTCAATGAGATTTTAGAAATCATTATCTATTAACATAAACCCGCTCTTAGTTGTACAATCATAAAATATATTGGATCGTTACTTGAGAGTTCCTTGTATCCATGCTTGTGGCCATTGATCATCTTACTTGCTTTCTAGGTTAGTTTATCTTTGGTAGTTTCAAAATCAAAAACCAAAATTATTATCAAGTGTTTGGCTTAGCGTAGAAAGTGATAATTCCTTACTTTTTTAAATCGCCTAGTATATTATTCTATGTGGGATCAACCCTGACTCATAGTTGGGTAAATTATATTGCATACGACCGTGTACACTTTCTCTTTGAGAAGTGGATTTGGACGTTATCACTATCAAAGTGGTTGGTGGAAATGAGCGAATACAATTAGCATATCAATTCCGCTCGACCATGAGCATAAAAAGCTTATCTGAATTTGAGAACGATTTTGTCACAGACGTGCTGTCGAGATGACCCCAGGTATGAACCCCTAGTCTATACTTTCCTCATTTATTTTCCTTTTAATCTTATTTTTACAGGACCAGGACTGAGACTAACCTAAAGGGAGACCGACCCCGGCTAGAGCCACTAAACATCGAAAAATACGTCTTGCACTCTTTTTCTTGACCGAGTTTTTCCAGAAGGGTTTTTTACCGGTAAGGTTTTTAATGAGGCAACAATCGAAAAACGTATTACTCTTGAAGACGTGGTCGGGCTTCCTCAAATCGCAAGCCAGAAGTTCCTTCCACCCCATTCGAAGTGATGAACTGTGGTCTGCGGACAGCACGTCCCGGCCTCTATCGTAATTAAGATTCTGTTCTCTGTCAAGACAAGAGTCTGGTCCGCCTGGCACGAAGTTTGTAGTTCTTTTCATTGACGAACAATGCAAATACAATCTGGTTACGCGCCTCACTGTTCATGAATGAAAGAAGCTTAAACCAACGCGGTTGCACTTTAAACTTGTTGGTACGAACGAATCCCCCCGAATTCGAATACATCCCCAACTAACACATGACACGGCCTGCGGGCCTCCGAGCGTGAAGGGATCATAAACCTTATGCCAAAAAGATGAGGTCGAGACGTCCTCCTCATCGGCGACAAAAACAATTGGGGTCCCTCCTTTTATTATGAATTGGATGAACGATACCTGATCATAACATATGCGGCCGGAAGTAGCATTCCCGAATTGGGAGAAGTGATTGCACACATTACCAAGCGCATGAAATAAAGCAATCGAAACTCCTAAACACATGCGTCCAAAATAAAAATAAAAATAGAGCACATATCCAATAGACGGGTCTCAGGGTGGATGGACCCTTACAATGGAGATGCTCCCCTTCAAAGGGATGGACATGACATCCGGATCACAATTAATGCCGACAAAAATAAATTCAAGCAGATTTATATGCAACAACTTCCGAATCTTACTAAGATAATTTAGTGATTGTAACACAAGTAAGGATAGATGACATAAGAATGGAGTAAATACGTTCGTCATCCAAACATTGATAAGTTTTTACGAAGCAAAATCAAAAGAAAACACATTGAACATGGCCTAGCAGAGGGAAGAGGGGAAGCATCGAATCATAGCTTGGTGGCGTCAGGCGAAAGGCCCGCCTCGACAGAATCCTTAGGAGCAGGGGATGCAGGATGTGACGAAGTAATATTAGGGGCGGAAGGGTTTCCGGCGATGAGAACGTCCTTGGGCCCCTCCGGGCTAGCTTCTGTAAGAACTCTCGGGATTTGCTCTCTGGCCTCCTCCTCATCCCTCGTCACCGGATGCTTGATCCGCGTTATCGACTGCAGGATGAACAGGTAATGCCCCGACTGCAACCTTTTCAACGGACAAAGCAGCAGCGATTTTGGAATCAATGTCGTCCGGCCAGTCCCGAACCTCTTCAAGCACAAGCTTGGGAGTGTGGCATGTAGCATAAGCCTTTTTTAGAATAAATTGCCTCCTCAGATCCTGCATCTGGGCATCTCTCTCAGTGAGGCTCAACCACTGTCTTTCAATGGTACCAAATAAACTGGTGTGGGACTGAGAAAGGCCTCTTTTGTCAGGGGTCGAGCCTAAAGCTCTGCTTCAAGCATTGGAGGGAACAAAGAGGGAATGGCAGATAGAGCCTATCATCGGAGATAATTCCATCTCCTCGAAAAGATCCACAGTGGTGACCTCCTGAGAGGCTCTTCTTCTACGGACAAGTTTTGCGGTCGGATCTTCCTCCTCCCTGGCATTAGCTTCCAAGTCTATTACCACTGGGGGTGGCTGGGGTCCTCAAAGTTGAACTCGGACAGTCTCGGCCGGCATCAGGTTACTTACTTCTCTTTGAGAAAGGGGAGGGACCCAAAGACGCACTCTTAGCTCGGGTTACCGGGGCATTCCCTCACTCTTGGAGGAATGCAGAAGCAGCTTATAGAACTTGTTGGATGGCTACGACCGGGTCTTCGAACACATCAACCAAAGGACGAACGGCTGATCCCTTGGGCAGCCCGTGGTTCTTTCCCCTCCAGTTGTTCCTGTTAGAAATCTCTTTCCATACCTTGATGTTAGGGGAGGAGAAGTCAAGGATTTTTTGGAACTACCTCAGTAGATCCGATATCAAACTCGGTGTCCACGGGGTGGCTGCAAGAATGGGGAAGCATAAAATCAACAACAAACAATAAAACATAGATTGGAGAGGGCAAGAGGAAAAGCGCTTATGTTTATGGTTCCACCGTTCGGGTATGGGAGCCTTCAAGGGCTTGAATAAATCTGTGGTGGCGATGATGACATATCTCTCTGTCCATCCGCGATCAAAATCATCATCGATGCTTGTAATTATCGCATTCTGACCACACCGGGCTAGAAGGAAAACCTCGGCCCTGAAGATCTTCGGGGAGTAGAGATGGATTAAGTAGGAGAAAGTAAAATCCTCCTGAACTTGCGCAGAAAGGTACCTGAGGCACGCCGCCATCCTCCAGATCGTCGGTCCGACCTGGGCTAAGCATAATTGATAATTCCAACAAAACTCCAAAATAACGGGATCAATGTGGTCACTGATCCTTAAGGAGCAAAGATATGTATAAACGAAGAAATAGCGGGGTCGATGGGAAGTAATGTTCTCCTCCTTGGTCAGGAGGAGCACCTCGATATATTTCCAGCCGTAGTCTCTCTTGACTTGGCTAAGGCTATCCTTGCTAAGGGAGGTGCGATACACGTACGCCGGCCAGTCTCTTTCACGATCCAGTATCGGTCGATCATTTTCTAGGAATAAATATTTTTGCCTATTGGAGGGCGGCGCTCGAAGCCGAGGCCTTTATTTTTGACGCCTTATGTGCCGGAGGACGGTCGTTTGGAAGTTGATGGATGGAGACCTCAAAATCACTATTTTTGGTCGCCCGGGATCGGGTGGTGGCACCAACAACGATAGATGAATAGGAGGACATGGTAAGAGAGGGTAAAGAAGATGATTAAGGTTTATTGTTGCTATCCTAAGAAGGAAGATTGCAAGAGGTTTCTCTTAAAAAAGATGGGTTCGAGGAAATGACTCTTTGGAGGAGAATTGCTGGTATTTATAATGTTGAAAGAGTAGGCGGAGCGACCCTCAGTGAGGGGATGCTTTTTGGGGCGTGTTAAGTCATATCTCGAAGGAAGGGTTCCGTCATCCTTGTAAAGGCGCGATCTCCCACATAAAGGCTAGGCTGAGAATAGAACACGTGGCCAATAGCGTCTGGTAGGAAAAGAATGCGTGCAAAGGGAAACGACGCCACCGAATGAGAGAAGAAGCGCATTAAATTCAAAATCCTGACAAGATAAGTCGCGACGTTTTGAGGGTTTCCCTACACAATGGTTAAAAGCAATGGGCTCTTTCACTTTCCGGGTTCACGATTAGGGTAACCCCGAAAAGTGGGGGACTATCTGTATTGGGTAAAATTTGTGTCCGGGCTAATTTCTACAACCAGGAGTTCAAAGGGACCGAGAGAGCCTCCACAGCTGGCACCGACTCCCACCTACTCAGGTCATATCAATGAACCTCGATCAGAGTGTTGTGACAGAGCATCATGTGGGTGTACAGTCGGGTCACATCAGTCGTCCGTTAGGGTTGAAAAGTCTCGTTTTGGTTTCTATATATATAGATAGCTTATCATGTAAGCTAAGGGGATCTTCACTCCATCTCTTGTAACTTATCTCTTATTTTTCTCTCTGAGGCAATACATATCCGGGCTCATCATTTACCTTTGAACTTATATTTATGTTGCTTGTTTTTATTATTTCTTTAGCTCCGTTTGTTCAATCTAACTCTTGCAATCACAAACACTGGCTTCGAAAGGAGAGTTTCCGGGATTGAATACGACCTACTTGTCTTTAAACCCATAAAATACAAATCTCTAATTGATTATCCGTTTTCACCGGAAAACACACTTCTTGTTCATCTTCATTTTATGGTTCATGGATTCTTTGAACCAATATTAGTTCAAAGTATATCAACCTTTGTATTACGTACTACTATTTAAGATGAACCTTAAGAAACATAAGATAATGATTAACAACCCATGTAAATATGCATCAATAATTTCAGCATATATAACCAAATCCAAAAGAGCTTATTCATCATACATTCATACACATATATATTACTTAAACAAAGAGAGGAGATTGTGCACGTTAACAACACCTCTTCTTTAGTAACATAATAATCAAGAGGCAAATTATTGTACGTTGAAGTTTTAATTAATTAGGTCATGGTGCTTTAACATATACATCGTGTGGATCAGGATTTGCACCAGTAGGAACATCATGAGCAGACACCATATATTGCTGATTGCTCGCATAATTAGTGGCTGATTTTTTGAATTTAACTCTAATTGTGGATTTTTCATTTGATGATACCGAATTAGCCCGAAAATCAGTAGGAAGAGCAGCTGAGATCATCCATGGATAATTCAAGAGTAGCCCTAGGAAGAAAAGAGGAAGAAGGGTTGATTTTTCCATCATAGAAGTTGAATAATTAACCAAGAAAAATACAAATCAACACCAAAATAAGTCTATGGGGATGAATATGATAAGTGGAGAAAGTGAATTGTTGCTAGCTAGGTGAAAATGTTAGTGGAAAATGACTCAAATTTATAGGACAAGAAATATATATGGTTAGTATGACAAGGAACGCAACTTCTCAATTTTTCAAAGCAATAAATTTTGTGAATATGAAGAGCTGCAAAACTTTCTAATTAAGGAGAGATGTATATGAATATGGTCGGCATTCCTTAAGGGTGAAAAATTATATTACCCTTGCACAAAATTAAAAACGTGCAAGACATGAGTTCTTTGATACATATATTTATTATTTAATCATACTTAATATGTATAAGTAATAAATTACTAATGAATCCGTAACCATTTTTTTTTTTTGTGAAAAGAAAGCTTTATAATCCGTAACTAGTTGTACCATACCGATAAAGAATTAAAATATAAGGAACACATGCATTTAAAATTAATTGAGAATTTAAATATTTTAAGCTTGACGTAAGAATTTTATAATTGTAGGTTGTTTCGTAAATTACAGTCTCTTGGTGATAATTTAACGCTTGAATTGACAAAGAATTTTGTCCAAACTTCCGTCAAAAGGGAGTTCAATAGCTTTCTCTTGAAGGTTGTCTAAGAGCTTAACAATTGACTCTTCTATCTCATCCTATCCCAAGTAACAATTGACTCTTAATAATAGCTTTTTATTTTTATAAATAATATTTTCTTACATAATATAATTACACAGTATTTGAGTACGACTGCTGTAGAGAAGTAATTTTACAAAGAGTGTACTGTTATGATGAATGACACTACTGTTATAGGTAGAATGTTGTTACAGAGGTAAAATACAACATGAAAAATCAATTCTGGAAAAAAATAGATTGTTATAGTGAAATGATGTTGTAACGAATGACAACTATAGGGAGAATTGACCGTACTTATAACAAGGTGCACTTCAAAATAATGACGAAGTAATCTTCGATGATCAAAAGTCAATAAATTTACCCTTATTGACTTCTTTTTTCCTTTTGGTTATGGTTGTATTAGTATCAACTTTCCAAACATGACATGAGTATTGACGTACCGGAACAACACAAATCTGTTGAGTTAAATTGAGTCATTTGACACGGTTGTTTGAACATTGATTTAGGCTAGAGTCTATTTCTATTAGTATCATATTATAACACCCCACTTCATTAATTGAACAAGCATTATTCACTCATGACGTATCGTTTATAAATTAGAACTCTATGAATGAATAAATTTAATATTTCGTTGGTCTCAATTTATGTACACACTTGTCCTTTTAGCCGGTTCAAGGAAGAATGATACATTTCTAAATTGGGAAACAATTAACTTTACATTTCTCATCTTTTTCTAAGTTAGTGAGAAGTTTTTATAACCACACAAATGTTATGGCATGTTTAAAGCTACATATTTCAAAACTTTTATAGTCACAAATGTTATAACATATTTAAAATAAAAAATTTCAAAAGTTTTTATCTTATTTATTTTTTAAACTTCATACTATTTAAACTATATCACATAAATTATAACGAAGAAAATATTGCTTTTGGGCCAACTTTTAACTTATTACCCGCTTTAGCCTTATTCCTTTTTTTTTTTTTGGGTATCACAGTTCACTGTTCTTTTTTGGGTAACGAGCCATTATATTAATTCACAGTTACATATTCGTTTTGTTGGATTGGGTCTAAAGATTAAACTGAAAAACCTATCCGCCATTTGAATGATCTAACATGAAATTTGAGTACCATTAGAGCGAGTTTGGTCCGGTTTTGGAATTCAAAGCCCGAATTTGAATGAGACAAAGAACAGGATGAAGAAGACGAGCTGAATTAGCCGGTGTATATTTGTGTGTATCGTGTGTATCATGTAGATCTGCGTGTATCCATTTATATGTGTATGTGAGATATATGTGACGCACAAGTGTTATAGTGATGGTTTTTGAGCTCAACTTAAAATCTAAATTATATATTTTAACTCCATAGTTCAAATAAACTCAAATCTTCTTCAATTTTGTATATATCTTCGTCTAATATGTTCCTAACGAGTTCCAAAAACACCCTTTAAAAAAATAACTACTAAAAATTTTCAGGAGAAGTGTAATATATATACGTGGCCATGGTAAAAGGGCAAAAAATTCATATAGGGTGGACAATTTTTAATATGCGCCGGACTTTTTAATATGGGGCCCCAACCGGTAACAATGAATTGGGCGGACCTGACTCTGATACCATGTAAAAAAATAAATCTTGGGTCTAACTCAACTCCAACAACTAGCTCATGAGGGGTGGATTTCATGTACCATTTAAACCATCGATATGAGACTATTAACAGATTTCCACACCTTCGAAGCGAGGATTATCAATAATTATGTTGTTATTGTTGTAAACTTTCCTAGTTTGAATGCATTATTTTACTATATTAGTATTTGTTTATCTTCTTCCCTATCTTTCCATGACTTTAAGAACGTATAAGCTGGATCTGAGTCTGTGATATTGCTATACTCACAACAAGGTATACTTCGAAATGACCACGAAGTCATTTTCGATGATCAGAAGTCAATAATTATACCCTTACAGACTTCTTCTTTCATTTTGGTTATATTTATATTGTATCAGATTACCAAATATGACATGAGTATTGACGTACAGGAATAACACAAATCGATTGAGTTAAATTCAGAGTCATTTGATCACGGTTGTTTATACATTGTTTTAGGTTAGAGTCTATTTCTAGCTAGTTGTATTATATTATAACACTCCACTTCATTAATTGAACAAGCATTATTCTCTCATGATGTATCGTTTATAAATTATAACTCTGTGAATATATATATTCTATATTTCATTCGTCTCAATTTATGTGACACACTTGTGTTTTTAGCCGGTTAAAAAAATAAGGATATATTTCTAAATTTAAAACAATTAACTTTACATTTCTATCTTATCATTAGTGAGAAGCTTTTATAACCACACAAATGTCGTGACATGTTTAAAGACTTTTATAGTCACACAAATGCTATAATATATTTAAAACCAAAAATTTCAAAAGTTTTTATCTTATTTTTTTCTTCCGTACTGTTTAAACTATATCACATAAATACGAAGAAAATATTGTTTTTCTTTAAATCATTTAATGAATTTCGTCATACTGGATTGAGGTTAAAGAATTCTCCCAATTCAGGTTGGAAAATTTTGCAAAGGAAGACCTACTTATATACATTCAAACTTATTCAAGCTGGTTTCATAGTGAATTTTCAATGAAATGACAGGTGAAGATTGGTATGGGGAACAATCCTAATGAATCAAATCAAATGGACATTTGTAAAGAGAAAACAAAAACGGGATAAGGCATCATAACCCCCCTCACCTAGTAGCGTTTTTACTACGACACACCTTACCTAATGTTTGGTCCTATCACCCCTCTAAACTATTTAAAACTGTAATATTTTACCCCCTAAACGCTGATGCCCACTCTCATATGAGAGAGTGACATACACTCTCCTTGCCACATGTGCATTTATTTATTTTCTTTTTTTAAAAAAAAATCAGCCTACGTGTCAATTTTTAAGAATAAAAAAATAAAAAACTAATAATTATTTTTAAAACCGGTTTTTTTTTAAAAAAAAAAAAAAACTGAAAACGCGAATTAAAAAACTGAATTTTCTTCAAAAAATAAATTTAAAACCCTTTTTTTTTTAAATGAAAATTTGATTTTTTTTGAAACCCATATATTTTTTTTTTTAAAAAAAAAAAACAAAACTGAAAACATGATTTTTTTTAAAATATGGAAAATTGGATTTGTTAAAAATATGGAAAGCTTGATTATTTTTTTAAAATGTCTTAAAAGATCTTGATTTTCATGATTTCATTTTCTTAAGACACTTTTATTTTTCAAATAAAATCCGGAAAAAGTGTTTTTCTTGTCAAAATTTGAAAAGAAAATGATTTTTTATAAAATTTTGAAAAAATTAATTATTTTTTTATAAAATTTTGAAAAAATTAATTATTTTTTTTAAATGTGGAAAACTAGATTTATATTTATATTCATATTTTAAGAAAATACAGATTTTTAAGAAAAAAATTAAGTTTTCCCGTTTTTTGTGTTTCTCACTCTCTCAAAGAGAGTGAAACACAGTCTCCTTGCCACGTCAGCGTTTAGGGGGTAAAATATTACGGTTTTAAATAGTTTAGGGGGTGATAGGACCAAACATTAGGTAAAGTGTGTCGTAGCCAAAACGCTACTAGGTGAGGGGGGTAATGATATCTTATCCCAAACAAAAACTAAAGAATTAATTAGGTGCAATTTGCACCGTGCAAAATGAAAAGAGGGTGTCAAGAAGTAAGAAAGGATAAAATAGGATTTAGGAATGTAAGATTGCCTATCATGAAAGAACTAGCTAATAGTTCAAAACCAGTAAAAGCGAATATACTGGAATGACCCCATATAGGAGAAGGCTAAAGCAAAATGAAAGTAAATTTCTCGAATGGTTACTCAACTTGATGAATATGATGACAACTCAAGATTGGTATGAGCAAGTTTTCCGTTGTTTTTTTTTTTTTTTTTTTTTTTTGGTGAAACAAATACTTAATATAAATACTTACAAAATAATTACATAGTTGTAGGAGCTTGTAAGTGTAGACAGTTATGTACAGTTAGATGTTGTACGGCCTTGTTGGCTTAGTACTATTGCATAGATGTGTACGACAACCTTGTCGTCTCGTCCAGTATGTCCAGCTTGTTATGCTGTTATGTCCTTTCAGACCTGTTTTATCCCAGTCTATTACTTATATGAGTTAGCGGGATACCTCATAGCGGCCCTAATGGCACACCTATGCTTATGATTACGTTACGGATGCATGTCCAGTGGTAGTCGGTAAGTAAGACCAGGTGTCCGTCATGGCCCTCCAGTTTGGGTCTTGATAAAAGTCGTATCAGAGCAGTTCTTTCCTAGGGTTGTCTACAAGCAGTATCTAGTAGAGTCTTGTTTATGGGTATGTTGCGCGCTACATTTAGAAACATGAGGCTACAGGGCATTTAGGATGGTTATCCTTCTTTTGTATTCTAGATCGTGCTATAGAGCGGAGTCATATGGTGTGAAATCTTCAACCCTGACCTTTTGTTGTTTTACAGTTTGATGATGACTTCTTCAGAAAGGGACTACAGATGATTTGAGGATTACAATAACGACAGGAGGAGGAGTGAGTTACTCTTTAGAGAAGGACCCAAGTGAGGATGTACCCTCCATGGAGACAGACCCATCTGAGATCATGTTTTCTATGGAAATAGACCCGTCGGAGATTCAGGATGAATCAGCGCTACAAGTATCATCGACTTTAATAACTGTAGATGAGCCAGGAAAAGCTCCGATGTTGCCAGTTTCACCTTTGGCCAAAGCTGGGCAAGGAAGGAGAAGGCCAATGCTGGGAGTTGATCCCCAAGCTTCGTATTATGGTAGACCAGCGGAGAGTGTAGGGCCTTCCGAGAAATCAAGGAGTTTGCAGCCTGAGGACCCTATTAACCAAGACTTGATGGCATTTGTGGAGCAGGGTTCAAATGAAGGTTGTGGCCAAACCAGGCATGTTAGTATAGTTGGTACATTTGTAGAAGTTATGGGTTGCGATGAATAACTGATGGAGATATATCAGGAAGAAGCAGTTCTCCAGCCCATGTTAGAACGATTTAGGCCAGATCAGGATTCCAGAGCAGAGCCATGGCAAGGCCCACATTCGTCAGAGTTTCGGGACCGGAGCAACTGATGGAAGGTATATTTGTTGCTTTGATAAATTGTTAAAATTAAGCAAGTATGATTCTGAAATGTTCTATGTTATGCAACGATGGTAAGTCATAAAATCCTAATGATTATCTTAAGGAAAAAGGAAAGAAGTAATTTTAAGTAGGAACCTTAAGTGGAATTTATGGTGAGACGACGGGTTAAGATTGTGAATATGTCGATAGAACGGTGGAAATGTTGTTGTAATAAGGCTATGGTATGATTAAACAGGAAAGGTATGTATAAGACATAGTTTGATGAAGAAATTATACCTACAGTTTTACGAATAACGGGTGTTAAGGGAAATCCGTAAGATATGAATGACTTGTAAGTAAGAGAATATAGTACAATATGAGGGGATGAGTGATGACGCCAGGTACAATTAATATTGTATTAATATTTATACACCCTTGAGGATGGTATTGATATATCACATGCAATTTTGTTAAGATAACATCTGAAGTACCACCGATAAGGCTTAGAAAGAAGAGAAGTTTGAGGGATTTTCAGTCAGATGATAGCAAATGACTGTGTTTATATTTTGAGTTGTCAGTAACCTTAGGAGTGTTTTATTAAGAGACATATGTATGATTAGATGGGAGTTGTAACTTCCTCTCTGGTTAAGACGTGGAAAGGATACGTATGTGTTTAAATATAACCCTTGAGTGTAAATATGCCAATGATGTACGAGCAGAAAGAGGTAAAACAGGAATTACGGAAACGGAAGAGAGTATCGGTTATAAGGATGATGATACCTAGTGTCTAAAAGGGATATGATATGGAATGCAAGATTCGCCAAGGATAGTTATTGTTTTAAATGTTAAAAAGGGATATGATTGGTTAGAAAAGGTAAAAGAACGATGTACGTTACTCAATGAGCTGGATATTGATGAGGCCTTCTTATCGTATAGAGTATATTTGCAAGGATGTTATAAAAAGGTATGAGTATAAGGATATATGAAACATGAGCTGATTCACAAGAATGTATACGACAAAGGTAGGACCAAGGTACGAAAAAGTTTCCTCCAGAAGTTTTATCACCACAGGATTATTGAGTTAGTAATACAAGGCTGAATATCTAATGAAGGAAATGAGTGATGTTTTGAAAGAATTATTTGTATAATGGGCATTGGATGAGTTTGAAGTCGCAAATTGATACAAGATACGCCCTTCATTGATGAGACGAACTTGTAGTCTAAAAAAGACCTGCCTAAAGAACGAGCATCTATGTAACGAATAAAAGGAGGAATATTAACGATCAGGGCAGATTTTGAGAATAGAATTTTATGCTAGATACCATTATAGTGATGAAATGGAAAAGCGAGTAATAAGAGAAAGATTGTTATATCCCGTATTTTTGCATATTCGGAAAATTCGAAATAATTTTGACTTGTAAGAAATAAGGCCATAATTTGATTTTTATTTAATATATGTGTTGTTTATGAAAAATGTTGATGTGGAAATATGGAGGAAGGTCAAGGGCAAAATGGGAAATTTTAGAAATTATTTTCGGGAATTACAAAATAAGACCCATAACTAATTGGGCTCAAACGAAATGGAAAAAAAAAAAAAAACAAAAGGCCCAATAATTGTGTAGTGGCCGGCCATGGCAAGGAAAGAGGGCCCAAGCCCATGTGTCCATTTAATTTAAGTCCACAAATAAATAAGGGGAGCTACTAGTCATCTTCACTTGGAAGATTCAAGAAACAAAAAAAAAAAAAAAAAAAAAAAAAAAAACTTGAGAGAGAGAGAGAGCAAGAGAAATTCGGCCATAGTAGGAAAAGAGTAAAAAAAAATTTGCCCATCAACCTTTGATCCAAAAATCATAACTTTCTAGTATTCCTACTAAGTTCAAGACCCTCTTCAACGTGGTATAATTTTTGGGGCAAGAAAGTACTTTTTTTAGCAAGTGGAAAAATTGAAAAAAAGTAAGAATTCTATCCTTTTTATGTTATGGAAGACTTATATATATATATATATATATATATATTGTAGTATGTGGAAATGAATGAAAAGTATGAAATTGTGTGTTAGGGGTATGTGTGTGTGTGGCTGTGTATTGTTGTTGATGGAGAGGGATGAACAAATTTTATTTATTATGTTAATTGTGTTGTGGTGGCCTTGTGATGTAAATGGAAGAATAATAGTTCAAGTTGGCATGAAAAATTGGTTGTTAAGTTGTTGTAGGAAAGTATGTGATTTTATTATAGTTTTATGTAATTATGGGAATGGAGTTGTTAAGGTGCAAATTGTTGTTGTTGTTGATGAAATTGGAAGATAAAAATGTGTTGTGAATGTTTGTGTCAAAGATTAGAGGTTTCGGGTGAAGTATGGTTTTTGGTGGGATTGTTGTATATTTTGTAGAATTGTATGAAATGCTTTTGAATTGTATTTGAATGATCTTGAGTTAGTAGTGAATATGTAAGTGTCGATATCGGCTTGAACGTACGTGGTGGAATTGAATGTTGATGACTATGTAGAAAAGAAGGTTACTAATGTTAGAATGCGTTCTGAATTGATTCTTGATGTTATTGGTATGGTTGTTGGTATTGTTGGTATGGTTATTGATGAATTTGGCCGAGTTAAATTCTCGGGGATGTTGAATTTACAGGGGAGATGCTGCTGAAATTTCTGTAGACAAGTACTAGTTAGAATTGGATTTCTAAGTACTTGTAGCTAATAATTGGTAATTGATAATATTATTGTAGATATTGGAGAGCCCGAGACTTGATTCGGGAATTGATTAGCGAGCGATCGAGGTATGTAAAGCCTACCTTTCTTTCTTTTGGCATGACCTTTATGAAATGAACGAATGACATATGTGTATGCTTCTAAAGAAAACTCTATTCTTAGAGCCACTAGGATGACCGACGTCTTTGATCTCCATAAGCTGTTCCACATGGTTTGCTACGCATTTGTGATGTTTGAAAGGTTCTAGTTGGTATACTTCCGAATGATGTCCGAAAAATATTTGATATGGCTAAAGTTTGGATACATGTATTTTGATATGTACATATGATTCTAAGACCTCATTTGATTTTCTCTTTAGCAATAGTTGGAAGTTTCCTAATATGATTGCTACTTGAAATTTCCAAAAGAGCTTCTGAAATGCTTTTAGAAAGTTCTGTACTTCAAAAGTTTGTAACTTTCACATACTAACTCCGAATGACCCGAAACTGATTTCTGAGCCTTCGGATGTCGTAAATATATTTGTCCATCGAGTTTTGAAATTTGTTATGTATTTATATGCATATGGTTTCCTCACTCTTCCGCTCGTGCATACTACTATGATATCGTTCGCCGGATCCCGGGCCGGTTTTGTGATCGTGCGCACTATGTCATATTCGGCAGTATGATGTGTTACGGTTCCCGAGACCTCACCATAAGGCCGGGTACCGCTTGTATACGGAGTTATGATGTGATATGGCATATGATATGTTCTGGTGTTGTGATATGTTATGATGATACGATATGTTCGGGGATTGTACGGAGATATGAAACCTTCTGGAGTATGATGTGTTGTGGCGCCAGCGTCGGAGTGGCGACCACGTTCCCGAGCCCTATGCATGATTTTTTTTATTTGCATTATATATATATATATATATTCAGCACAGGTTTTGACATACTAATCCTGTATCCATTTTCTGTACTCCTCACTTCAGTTATGATTCGGACTGACCCCCTTTCTTCGGGGGCTGCGTTTCATGCCCGCAGGTACAGACGTTCATTTAGGTGACCCGCCAGTGTAGGGTACATATTCTGCTATTTGGAGTACTCCTTTTGATCTGGAGCTCATATTTTTGGTACATACCTTCTGTTATACATGTTCTGTATATATGACTATTTGGGTACGACGGGGCCCTGTCCCGTCATATGTTGCTGTTATGGTTTGTAGAGGCCTGTAGACATATATGTAGGTCATGGGTCATGTTTGTTCGTTTGTGATTATGATCTGCGTCTTAATGCGGTCCCGTTTGCTATTATGGCCAAAACGGCCCGTTTGTTTGTATATGTGTGTATATATTTGGGCGATGTGTATTCCGCCAGCCTACCGGATTTAATATGATGTTTCTGTACGGACGACCGCTTAAGATGATATTTGTTTTCAGTATCTGCTTAAAATAACATATGTTAAGTTTGACTAAGTCTTTGATATGTCGATCCGGTACGTAAGTCTGTTTGGGTGTCCAAATAGGGCACCAGTCGTGGCACACGGGGCGTGACAAAGATGATTTCTGGAAGGACTATAAGGAAAATTATGAAGATCCTTTTGATGAAATCTTAGGCCCATCCATGACCAGTATGTCTATGAGACTATGTGACCCTTTACAAGTACGTGCAACTAACGAGATAGACTCATACGATGAACAGTTAAGGCTAAGATTAGACGCGAAAATTACTGGGAGTATGTACTTGCAGGGAAAAAAAGAGCTAAATGAGATGTTAAATATAGAGTAGGAGTTAACACCTTAAGGGGGGAAGATGAGACGACAAGTCTGGGATCAGAAGTATGCCTTGTTAGAAGATGGAAAGATAATAACAAAAAGGAATTGGAAACCACCTCAAAGGGATATGAAGCTAGCAGGCTGATAAGGTGTAAGGACGAGTTGATGATAAACATAACCAGTCAGTCATATACATGACTAAATAAAGATTGAGAGATACCACTCCAATGAAGAAATTACTCAAAGTTTCAAGATAAGGGTGTAATAGGAAGTTCAGTAAGGAAGAAACATAGAAGGATGGAGTATTAAGTGAAATAGCCATCGCAAGCTAGTCATGTGGATACTAAGTTCCAGCATTACAGAACAATTGGGAAAGCATTGAACAGGGAAAGCCTTAAAGGCAAAAGCATCGAGTCAGAATCTAGTAATGTCTTTGTTGAGGGGAAGATGCGGAGTTAACAATAGAAGAGGACTAAAATAAAAATGAACTATTCGAAGGAACGCAAGTACTTGACGGTAACAGCCTATGATGAAAAAGAATAAATGTGTATGATTATATGGAAACGAAAGCTTATAGATGATACGAGAATTCCAGGCATAGAATATGCACGACGTAAAAGAATTAAAGTAGCGTCGTAACTAAATGGAATAAAATGGACCTAAATGAGGAACTAAATGCTAGTAGTGGTAGTGAAGAGGATAATGAGGAGTAAGTTCGTGTAAGACAACTTCATTGCATTAAAATGAATAAGGATGGATCTAACACCAAAATGGATACGTTTATTATGGAAGGTAGCAGAAGGGTATAGAATTATATACCGTCGAGATGATATAATATATGAGAGGTTTGCTAAGATCACTATAGAGCTTCAACTGGTGAAGCGTAGCGTAGCCGAGGATAGCAATAGAAAAATATGGTATATGTTGGGAAACCTGAGTAAAGACATAATATCCTAGATATGGTATATCTCTAAAAACCAAAGCTCGAAAGAGGATTCAGGAAAGGAGTATCTCAGCAAGATGGATTTCTAAGATATCAAAACTGACTTTATGTTAAATATAGCAAGGGTGGATGATCTATTCAGGGGAAACAAAGCTGTATCAAGACCTTAGTAGATTGATAAAAAGGAAATATTACAGAGTTCGTGGTTCGTTAATAAATAAACAGAAGCTTGAAAGACCGAGGTAACATATGGATATGTCGTTGAGGAATGAAGGAATGATCAGAATGGATTTTATAATTGTAAGGAGTTAAGTAAGCTATATATGGAACTGTTTGGTTACCTAGCATTTCTGTTTATTCGGTTAAGATGCTCAATTTTCTACTAACGCCTGAAGATCAGTACATTCAGAGAAACTTGTAGAATGTAGGTTACCCCAGTATTTCCCTCCACCTTGAGATAGATGAGTAGGTAGAGCACACTTTTCAGATGCCCCAAGATAAGTTATGAGCATGTATGTTGGACCTGTAAGGAAGTTTGGATGACCAGTTAATATGGCTTAAATCCGCATATGGTTGTAGTCACCATACCAACATCCAGATGGACCGTATAAAGTCCTATAAGGACGGAAGAGTATCAAATGATTTGATATTTGACCAGGAGGACAAGTTTATCCCTAGATACTTTAGACTTTACAAGATTAAACACAGAATAGACCAAATGGCCTATGAGGTAGATTTACCCTCAGATTTGGAATCTGCATATCCAGTCTTTCATATGTCTATGCTCCGTAAATATATTGGGAATTCTCCCAAAATTATACCACTTGATGATATTCGAATTATAGAACAGTTATCGTACGAGAAAGTTCCTACTACCCTCTCAGATTGCCAACACTACTAAAAAAACGGGTTTTTTCGACCGCATATTTTCGACCTCATTTTTTGGTCGAAAAAAAATCGACCACATGAGGTCAAAATTTTCAGAATTTAATTTTGTTTTAATTTTTTTTTGGACTTCGACCTCATGAGGTCGAAATTTTCAGATTTTTTTTTTATTATTATTTTTTTGGATTTCGACCTCATGAGGTCGAAACCTATTTTTGTACAAATAATAAATGATAAAAAATATTTTTTAAAATTAAATTATATAAATAAAATAACTAATTAAAAAAAGAAGAAACACATTTCGACCGCACGCGGTCGAAATCCAAAAACCTGCAACAGTTATATACTCCCCCAAATTAAACTTCAATCGTGCTAATTACCAAAAGAACTTCAGCAGACCCTACGCCATTTCCACAGTACGTACTCCATTTCCACCAATTACCAAAAGCTAATTAAATTAAAACTCCCACCCCACCAGACCCTACGCCGCCGCCGACACTCCACCCCCACCACACCCCTCCCCGCCACTAACGCCCCAACCCCACTGTAAGTTTTTTTTTGTTTTTATTTAGTTATTTTCTCTTTTCCCCAAAATATCCATGCGGGTTTCTTAGTTTGTCCCTCATTGCTTAAAGCTTGATACCTAGATAACCAGGATTTTGCTTTTTATATGTGGGTTTAGCAGCTTGTGTGGGTTTAGCAGCTTTTTATATGTGGGTTTAAATTTTATGGCCAACTTGTGTGATTAATGACTATTTGATGAGTTTCTTTTCCTATCTGTCCTTATGAGGTTGAAGATATTGATAATTTTGACCTCATGAGGTTGAAATTGTACCCACAAATTAGAATTAGATCGTAGGAGGTCGAAAACCTGGGCAACATTTTGAATTTCGACCTCATGAGGTCTAAATCTGGCAACAATATTGCTAATTGGAGGAATCTTATAAGCTTACATGTTCTCTTAGGTGAATATTCAGTAACCGCTGGACATTAGCGTTGAAATTTCCCATCATAAATCTGTACTCTATTCATAAGAAACAAAGGCTTAGCTTATAAAAAGAGGAAATGATGCTTACATTGCTTATTGTACACTAGTTTTTTGGCACATACTGTACACGACTTCTTTGTCTTTTTTCGAGCAACTCATATGAGCTTCTATGAATGTGTCAAGAGATTTGTTTGTTTAAGCAATTAGTTAAATGGTGCTTAGCTTGAATGTGAATTCTTCATTCTTCTCTTATCTTTTTTTGCTAATTATGATGCCCTTTTTGAGAATTATGGTAATTATGGTTGGTGATTCTTTTACTAATAACATATAAACTAAGTATTAGTTTAACAAGTTCAAACATTGTGCTATTTGTGTAGATGGATTCTCGTAGATGGATGTACAATAGGTCTTATGATGATCCATTAGGGATGAGGGATGAATTTATAGCCGGTGTCTATGCTTTTGTTGAATACGCAAAGTCACTTGAGGATTTTATCGTTCATGGTGTGGTTAGGTGTCCTTGTGCTAAATGTGAATGTATGAATTACGAGACCCCAGAGCTTGTTACGCTTCATCTGTACGAAAAAGGCTTTAAAAGTAATTATACAGTGTGGACTAGTCACGGGGAAACACACAACAATTTTGTTAGATCTCAGAACTTTGAAGTCGGTGAAAGTAGCAGGAGGGTAGAACGTAATGTCCAAAATTCCAGAATGCACGACATGGTTCAGGATGCATATGGCATGCATTCGGAATTTGAATCTGGTGGCCATGTTGAAGAAGCTCCCAATGAAGAGGCCAAACGTTTTTATGCAAAGTTAAATAAAGCTAGCCAGCCCTTAAAGGATGGGAGTCCGCACTCTCAGTTGTCTGTCGCCGTTAGATTGTTGAGTATCAAAGCAGATAACAATATTTCTGAGGGGGCAATGGATTCTTTTATTGACCTCATGCATGAATTAGTTGACTCCACTCTAGAGATACCTGATAATTACTATAAGGCAAAGACATTGGTGTCCAAGTTGGGACTGTCGTCGGTCAGAATTGATTGTTGTGAAAATGGTTGCATGTTATACTATAAGGACGATGTCGGTCTAGAATCTTGTAAGTTTTGTGGTAGTAATCAGTTTAAGCAGACTCGCAGTGGGAAGAGAGTTGTTGTTAAGGCGATGCATTATTTACCACTTATACCAAGGTTAAAGAGGTTGTATGCCTCTAATAGTTCTGCCCCTCATATGAGATGGCACAGTGAAAATACAAGGTCACCGGGTGTTATGTGTCATCCATCTGATGGTGAGGCTTGGCAGCATTTTGATAGAACCTATCCAGACTTTGCAGTTGAACCACGTAACGTCAGGTTGGGTTTATGTTCAGATGGATTCACTCCGCATTCTATTTCTGCTGCTCCGTATTCTTGCTGGCCCGTGTTCATAACCCCGTATAATCTTCCTCCTGAGATGTGTATGACTAGTCCATATATATTCCTTAACTGCATTATTCCTGGCCCTCGTAATCCAAAAGTTTTGATTGATGTGTACTTGCAACCACTGGTTGATGAACTGAAACAATTGTGGGCCGTAGGGGTTGAGACATATGACATTTCGCGCAAGCAGAATTTTAATTTGAGGGCTGCTTTAATGTGGACTATTAATGATTTTCCTGCATACGGGATGTTGTCCGGGTGGATGACAGCCGGAAAGTTAGCATGTCCTTACTGCATGGAGAATACTAAGTCTTTCACTTTAAAAAACGGCAAAAAAAATTCATGGTTTGATTGTCACCGTCGGTTCTTGCCGATGGATCACCCCTTTAGGAGAATGAAAAATGCATTCAAGAAGAATACAATTGAACAAGACTGTCCACCTCCAATATTGTCTGGTGAGGATATCTGGGAGAGAGTTCAGAACCTCCCAAAGGTTACTGAAGAAGAACCGTACAGGTTTGAAGGGTATGGGGTTTACCATAACTGGACAAAACAGAGCATATTTTGGGAGTTGCCATATTGGAAGGATAATCTTCTTAGACATAATCTTGATGTCATGCACATTGAAAAAAATTACTTTGATAATTTGTTTAACACAGTGATGGATGTAAAGGACAAGACCAAAGATAATGTTAAGGCTAGAATGGACTTGCCTGAGTATTGTCGACGAAAAGAGTTAGAGTTGCAGCTGAAACAAAACAGGTTATTCAAGCCTAAGGCTAGCTATTCTTTCACAACTGAGCAGAAGCGTAAGATTTGTGAGTGGGTCCGGGACTTGAAGATGCCAGATAGGCATGCATCAAATTTTAGAACACGAGTTGATTTGGACCAAGGGAGGATACAAGGGATGAAAAGTCATGACTGCCACGTTTTCATGGAAACATTACTCCCAATTGCATTTAGTGGCTTGCCTGAACGAATCTGGAAACCTATGACAGAAATTAGTTTGTTCTTCAAAGACTTGTGTTCCAGTACGTTGAGGGAAGATAACCTTTGTCGGATGGATTATAATATTCCTGTTATCACAAACAAGTTGGAGAGGATTCTTCCTCCAGGGTTCTTTGATGTGATGGAACATGTTGCCGTTCACCTTGTATACGAAGCCCGACTCGGAGGCCCAGTACAATATAGGTGGATGTATCCTTTCGAGAGGTATTGACTAACTTTTTATTCCTATGTAATCATTTTTTTTATTCATACATAACACAATAGAAATGCAGGTGTATTGGTAAGTTAAAAAGGGCTATCAAACAGAAATCGAAAGTGGAAGGCTCAATGTGCGAAGTTTACCTTGCCAAGGAAACATCCCATTTCTGTTCTTACTACTTTGGGAACGATGTGGCTTGTTTGAGAAACAGGCCTAATCGACACTATGATGGGGGTGTGAATAATTCTTTACCGGAGCCGATATCGATCTTTAATCGACCAGGTGATGGGTCAAAAAAACGTGTCAGACAATTGAATCAGATGGAGGATAAATCGGCATCCACACATATCTTGTTAAATTGCCCAGAAGTTCAACCTTATTATGAGTAAGTTGAAAAGAAATTGCATAAACTATTCATTTAAAATGTAATAGCAACTAACCTAATACCACTTTGTTGCACAGTCTTTTTGTGGAGATACATGGCCAAGAAAAAGTGTACGACCAATTTGCAACGTGGTTTAACAATTACGTAAGTTTTATAATTTTCTAACACAAAGCTACCATAATTACAAAATTTAAAGTTTTGAAATCTACTATTTCTAACTTTCTATTTCTTAACTGTTGATAGGTTCACAATACACCTTGTGGTTTTTATGAACAATTTTTGAAGGACTTATCTTGGGGACCAATTGGTACCGATTGTATGGATAAATATGTGGTTAATGGTTTCAAATTTAATACCCAAGAATGTGCTAACCATATGAAAACTAATAACAGTGGTGTGTGGGTTAAAGGTGCTGATGGTGTTGATTTTTTTGGTGTAATCGAAGAGATTTTAGAATTACAGTATTCTGGTTGGCCAAGAAAAAAAATTGTTTTGTTTCGGTGCAACTGGTTTGATCCAACCCCAAAAAGAGGTACGAGGGTACTGAAAGATTCTAATATCATTGAAGTAAAACACACGCGGAGGTATGCAGCTTATGATCCTTTCATCATTGCACACACCGCTAAGCAGGTGTACTATGTCCCTTATCCATTGCGACCAGATAAGTCAGAGTGGTGGGTGGTTATTAAAACCAAGCCTATTGGTCGTGTGGAAGTTGAGAATGACCTGCCTGCTGCCTTTCAGAATGACGACACAACACACATTAACCAAATAGTTGACCCTGAGTTAGAAACTGAACTGGAGCATGCAGAACATATGTTAGAAGAAATCGACGTAGAAGAAATTAATAAAGTTGTAGAAGAAAATGCTGAAAATGAAACAACCGACGAGGATGAATGGTCAGACGAGGAAGAAAGTGATGAAAATTAGCATGTTTTTCATTTTAGAACTATTAAATATGTGTCGTTTTATTTAGTTGATTAATGGAAGACCTATTAGTATTCGAATACTTAAGCTTCCATTTGTATTACAAGTTATGCTTGTTGTGTACTGCTGATAATTTTATGCAATCAAGAGTTATTGTTGTTGTGTATTGTTTGATAATTTTATGCAGAAGCAGCTGATTTGTAACTAATACAGTTGGTATACAAATTACACTATTCTGCTCTTCTCTATACTTGTATGTCTGTCTAGTTCACCATTTTTTCTAACTATTTTTTTTATTTTGTAGATGGCGGGTGATAATAAGGGTAAAGGTATTGCTAAAGCCCCAAAAAAGTCAAAAAAGAAGCCTCCATTTATACCACCAGAGGGCCTAGTGCCCGGAACCCTTAGGATTCCTGGCAGAGATCGATCTCCACTCCCGTGTATCTCACCACGTGGCCCTCCATTGCCACATTATGAGGACTTCAATGGGTTGGCATGGAGTCAGCCGACCAGTCATGTGACAGCACGCCCATTTTTTTGGCCTCAGGGCCAAACAGAACCACAACAAAGATCTCAGTCGCCTGGCACACCACGCACTATCTCACATGGCCTCCCTGATTATTATCATGTATCACAGCGAGCGAGTATGAGCGGTACCCCGACTGCTACACCCAGCCCGACTGTATCACAGCCATCGACCTCATATAACCCAAATGTTGTGACTGCGGAGCCTCGAGAAAGTAGCTCTGATTCTGATGAAGAACCTCCCCGACCAGGAGACATTGAGACAGTTGATGGGTCTGGTCGTCTTATAATCAAGCCAGTTGGATACGGGTAAATATATTGAATTTTCTTAAGTTATTTACTTTATTCTAAAACGTTTAAGGTATTATTTAAATTAATTCTTTGGTTTGGATGCAGCTTCTATCCATGCAAAGCAACTAAAAGGGTTTCACAGTCAGTCAAATCACTCTATAGAGGCGCCATTTCGTCTTGGGGCAAGGTGCCGGTGGATCTGAAGAAGCAGATGTTTCTAGAATTCAGGGTATTTATTATTTGTAGTAAAATAATATATCTATTTGTTGATTTTTTATGGAATGTTACATATATATTAATGAAAATATTTTAATTTCATTGTAGATAAAGTGTTTTTGGAACCCGGAACATGAGACACTAGTAGCGCAAAATTTCGAGAAAAAGGCGGGGAATATACTTAAGCATGCGTTACGTAGAGCCCGTCAAAAAGTCCTGCAGCCTAAGTGGATCCGTGATGATAACTGGAAGAAACTGCTGCACTTCTGGGCAACTGATCCGACGTTTTTAAAGCAAAGCGAAAATGGGAAGAAGGCCAGGGCCTCAGATAAGGGTGGATTTCGACACACTAGTGGGGCCACCAGCCATGAGGACGTTAGGATGAAGCTGGTATGTAAGCCTATTTAGCTTTCATTGTCTATTGTTCAATTTTATCTTTCCATTGCTTTCATTGTCTATTGCTATTTTTTTGCTGGTTTCAAACCGTTTGCAACTGTTTTTCTGCTGGTTTACCAGCTTCAATAACCTGGTTGTTCTATTGCTTTGCTGATTTATTTTTGGCTGTTTTCTGCTGCTGTTTTTTCTGCTGTTTTTCTGTTGTTTTTTTCTGTTTTGGACTGTTATTTTTCTGCTGTTTTTTTGTTGTTTTTCTGCTGTTTTTTCGCTGTTTTGGACTGCTGTTTTTTGCTGTTTTTCTGCTGTTTTGTGCTGTTTTTCTGCTGTTTTGGACTGCTGTTTTTTGCTATTTTTTCGCTGTTTTGGACTGTTGTTTTGCTGCTGGTTTTTGTTGTTTTTCTGCTGTTTTGGACTGCTGTTTTTTCACTGTTTTGGACTGCTGTTTTTTGCTGTTTTTCTGCTGTTTTTTGCTATTTTTTTGCTGTTTTGGACTGCTTTTTTGCTGCTGTTTTTTGTTGTTTTTCAGCTGTTTTGGACTGCTGTTTTTCGCTGTTTTGGACTGCTGTTTTTTGCTTTTTTTCTGTTGTTTTGGACTGCTGTTTTGGACTGCTATTTTTTTGCTGAGTTTTGAACAGTGTGTCAGTTAGGCCTCGGGGATTTCACTACCGGATTTCAAATCCAGTCGTTAAAAACTTTTAATGACAGCTGAAAATCCAGTCGTTATACCTCCTTTTACCGACCAACTTTTCCTTTCGCTAATTAAAATTCCGATCATAAATATCTCTGGCGACAACAACAAATTCAGTCATTACAACTACTTTTGCCAACCAGATTTTGCCTTCTCTAACTGTTTCCTAACTTAACAACCAAAAAAAAAAAGTAATAATCCTTTCAAATGCATTCAAACACGCTCATCCGAAAAGTATACAAAATGATCCAGTCATTTATAATTCTTCATGTATCGTTTGGTAAGTACATAGCGTATTTACAAAGCATAACCAGGTAACTTGGACAAACAGCCCCAAGTTCACAGTCTCCTAGTTACAAAAGCTATCTCCCTATTTCAAAGGACTACACAGATTATAGGGATAGATGTTAATTTCTTCCAATTGACTGGCTTGTCTAGGAAACAAAACACCTCTACCATGAACATCTGATCTGCTTGCTAAGAATTTCAGAATTTCTCTACTTGGAAAATTCTTTTATTCCTCTCTTGCCAAATGTAGTAAAAACTGGCTGCTAACGTCATTCTGAAAGCTTAAGCAACATAGGTTTTGCCCTTCATATGCATTAGAGCCCAGTTAAGTTCTTGCAATTCAAGCATTGCCTGGATACAACCTGCCAAGACAGCAGCTTTAGCCAAATGGTTAATTACAAAGAATTAAATCATTTCATTGAGAGAAAAAAAAGTATTCATCCAAATTGTACTGCATTATATTTGTCAACACCTAACAATAAGAAAAAATTGAATTGTAACATGCACATTTGAGAATATCTTTTAAACAACCCCTAGAGATTAGGTTACTCGTTGCAAGAAATATATTGCTCAGGATGGAATAGTTGTATGTATCTTACAGTTCTCACTTCATCCACAGTAATTGGCTCTAAAAGTCAACAAATACAGCTCTATGCATATGTTTGACAACACCTATCTCGCGGAAGAACACAACGGAAATAATCATTTGTAGCACCAGTTAATGTATCACTGCAAGAATAAAACAAGATATTTAGGCATGTGAAATTCAGAATTAGAAGCAGGATTATCATAGATTTCAATAACCAAATCGCTCCAAAAAATTAAACCTTCTAGGAACTATTAAATGAGCAAATAGTTCAAGAGATGTCTCCATTCAGCCCTTGATTTCATTCAGGCAATTGGGAATAATAGAAAAAGTATCAATCCTTAGAACGAATCTAGAGTTCATTCAATAGTCTACACAATCTTTGAAGTTCCCATTACAATTATACTTGGCATACATGTTCTTAGTTTAAAAGGAAACTAAAACATTTTCTCTTACAAGTAACTAATCATGTTGATTTAATAGCAGATTAACAACACATAACTGGAATTAAACAACATGTTAAAGTGAAAACGGGGCTAGAATAAAACTAACTTAAACTAAATTAAAACCAAACTAATCTACATTAAAGTAGGAACACACAGAACTGAGAATGCAAGACAACAGTATTAAGAAGAGATATGTTTCTACTAAACTAATGTCCTAATCTACCTAATAATACAACAACTAAACCCAAATAAACACAAAATCATACTATGTACAGAAACAAATTAGGAGAAAAACAAAAATGCAAAAATGACGAGAAGATTACGTAATAAACTTGACCAAGAACTTATACTTTCGCATAAAAGATAACGACTAGATTCAAAGGAATAACACTGACCATTCTTGGGTGCAGTGAACTAGAGCTTTTAGGTCCCGGATCCACACTCAAAACACGATGAACCCGAACCCGCTTAGATTAACCAAAAGTTTCAAACAGAAAAGGTGAAATATAAAGCTTTAGAATGATATGGAGCAAACTTCAGTTTCTTTAATGAGAAAAGCTGAAAACTATGAAGTTTCTCAGTGCTGACAAGAAACTTAAAAAAACCATACTAGGAATATAGAAAATGACAATATGATGTGCTTTAGTTAAAACACAAACTAGTTAAAATTTAAGATTGAAAACGACGTGTTTAATACAAGATGTTCAAAGCAAACATAGTAATATCTCCCATATTTCATTTTTACTTGTGGCTTGTTTGGATATGAAATTAGTTGTTAATCTTGATTTATTTGTAGACGCTCGAGAGGGGTCAGGAAGTACCTCAAGATGAAGTCTTCAAGATTACTCACACGAGGAAGGCGAAGAACACCGATGGTACAGACCAATGGATTGAGCCTAGGGCTCACCAAACCTATGTAAGTCACTAACTAATAATAATAACTACGTTTGTTTGAACTAAATTTTCCTACTAACATTGCATCCTTCAATTTCAGACTGAGTTTCAACGACACAAGTTAGAATATTGTGCCAGTCAGCCAACCGGGACGTCGATGACCAACGAGATAATTGCTCAGCAGTGGATGGAGAAGATAGCTCCCCCGACAAGGTATGGGACAATTTATGGGATGCCTAATCGAGCATGTCGTCAATTTCCGTCGTTCCTTCAAGGCGTAGGTACTACTTCTGAAGGGGCAGTGGATCCTAAGGAGTATCAAGAAATGAAGCTGAAAGTTAGTCAACTAACAAGTACACTTAGTTCTACGGAGGCAAGGATGTTGCATATGCAGGCCCAAATTGACAGCTTACTCAACTCGGGGCCCTCTCATATTCCCCCGTATCCCGGGGATGCTCGTAGGTCACAACCCAGTAGACGACGTAGGTCACAAGACAATGTAGTTCATGCTCTTGTTGATGAGGATAGTGGGGAGGAATCGGATCATGTCTCTAACACCCAACGTTGACTTTTTTATTATATTTGTATACTTTTGGATTGCAATATTGCTATGTTTTCTTGGATATGTATATTTTTTTTATGATAGTTTTAATTCGAATTAGATGTACTTTTGAATGTGAATTAGATTGTAGGAAGTAGTTTATGGATGTTTAACTTTACGATGTTTAAGTGTTTGAATGTAGAAAGTAGTTTATAGTTGTTTAACTTTACGATGTTTAAGTGTTTGAATGTAGTTTTAAGGATATTTAGAAGTACGTACTTTAAATTGAAACTTGAGGTTGAATTTGATTTTAGAATGTGAAGTTTATGATTGTAGAAGTACTTTGATGAATTGGACGTGTTGATGAATTGTATTGTTGATTTGGTTGACCAGTGTGATTGGCAGGTGGGTTACTGTAAAACCAGTTGAATTCTGGATTTTTTTTCCAGATTTTTGACCTCATGAGGTCGAATAGTCACCCAGAAATGGTAACCAGAAATCATAATTTCGACCGCACGAGGTCGAAAATCTGAGCACAATTTTGAATTTCGACCTCATGAGGTCGAAATCTGGCAACAATATTGCTAAATTTCGACCTCATGCGGTCGAAATTATGATTTTTTTATTATTATTTTTATTTTCTATCGTATTTCGACCACAGGAGGTCGAAAAATTTAAATAATATTTGCGTAAAATAATATTTTCGACCGCGTGCGGTCGAAATATTTTATTAATATTTAAATAAAAATAACTTTTTCGACCTCATGCGGTCGAATTTTTTTATTTTTAAATTTAGGTAGAAAATTTATTTCGACCGCGTGTGGTCGAAAATTTTCGACCACGTGAGGTCGAAAAAAATTTCACCCTACCTGTTAACGACCATGCCTTGCGGTCGAAATTTTGGTCGAAATTTGGCCTTTTTCGACCGCGTGTGGTCGAAAATTTTGGTCGAATTTCACTGTTTTTTTAGTAGTGCAAATACCAGGTTCGTGGATTGAGAACTAGAGATGTAGTCTCGGTAAAAGTACTATGAAAGAATGTGAATGTAAAAGAGATGACTTGAAAAGCTGGGAAGGACAGGAAATCCAGATATCCACACTTCTTTTTCCCCAAAACCGATCTAGACTGAGACATCACAGCCTTCAGGTGCGTAGCCTATTATTAATTGTTGTATTGGTCGTGTGAGGCCATTGATGCTACTGATTATTGTGGCCCTGTGTGGCGTTGTATTGTTTGGTTTGATGTGTGACAGGTTGGTAGTAGTAACATTACAAGGGAGACTCTGTCGAAATTTCTATAAGTTTCCTGAAGATTTAACATTCGAGGATGAATGTTCCTAAGGGGGGAAAGATGTTACACCTCGTAATTTTTGCGTCGGTTGTGTCAAAAGTAAGCTAACGTAAGCCAGATAGGTCATGGAAACCTTATAAGGATAAGGAATACTTTTAAAAAGTGTTAAGCTAGTATCTAAAGGTTCCGGGATCAAGTGAATCGAAGAAATTAAGTTTGTCGAAACTTTAGGAAAACTTGGCAGAATTCTGGACAGGATTTTTAATCCAACTTGAGGGAGGTATATCTCCAAGCATATAAGGAGATATAGAATGCATAAAACTTATGTAAATTCAAGTTTAGCGAGTCTTCTTTTCAATGCAACTATCAGATTGCAAATCTGAGAAGTACAAGATAATGTACAACATGTACAAAATTGTACGTCTCCTACCTCATTTTCCAGAAATTGGCAGAAAGTTGAAAAATTGACATCCCATATACAAGATACATGTACGGGACGTACACGAAAGTACGGCCCATACATGTAGGGCGTACTTTATGTTAGTTAAATTTTAAATGAAGCTTTATATTCATTTTTCTCTCATTTGGATTCATTCTTCACCCATTTCAGACCTTAAACTCTCCCAAAAACCTCTCCACAAGTTCATATGTAAAATCAAGGCAAAACTCAAGGGAATCAAGTGATTCAAGTGCTAGGAAGCTCTCTAGGGTTAGTAGAGTTCAAGCATCTCTTTGGTGTTGAAGTTGGGGGTTTCATCCTAGTGAAGTAATTTGATCCAGAGCTTGTTCTTGTATGATTAAGGTAAGGTTTCATCTCTGTTGTATGTTCTTGAGGTTGTTTGATTGTTATACAACTTGGTTGAAGGAAGAAAGTGAAAAAGGAAGTCCAAGAATGAGTTAGAAACCATGTTGAGATTATGGACTGTTTTGAGCATATTGTGGTTGTGTTGTTAAGATAATTTCCATGTATATGGATAGTATCTAATGTTGTGGTGTGTTGATGAGAGTACGCTCCTTAGGAAGAAAGGAAGTGTATATTGTTCTTGTATATTGATGTACTTTGGGCTATTTTGCGTATATTCTTTGTGAGGTTAGTGAAAGGAATATTTAAGGACTTTGTGAGCTTAATTGTTGTTGTCGTGACGCGGGTCTACGCTTGAGGTCCTTCAGTTGCCCAAAAAATCCTCTAAGTGTCATGCAATCCTCTCGTCACCTCGTGCGAATGAAACTGACTCCAAAATCTACCAAAATTGCTCGGTTTTCCATCATTTGTCCTCGTTGTACCTAAATACACCAATCATACCAACATAAGCTTGAGTACAATGATTCCATCATAGAAAATGTGATTAAAGTACTACGAACAAGAGGTAAAGTGACGCTAAATATCGATATTTGTACCCAATATCAGATTCCAAACACAACGAATATGGCCGTAATTCGTGTGGTCGTAGTAGTAAACATGGCCGTAAATAATTTTGTTTTGCTTTACAAAGATGGATCTGAATATACCTAGGCTATGGCGAATGCACCTAATTAATATATATGATTGTGACTGACTTAAATATATATTGTGCACTACGGAAGTGGCGCCTGAGCTTCGTCGCGTTTGTTGGCTTGACATCTATGGAACGATAAACACAAAGCGACTTACCCGAAAGATTAGTTTTGCATCATATTTAGAGTTCAAGTTAACAGATAATCATTGCAAACTTGAAAAGTCGACGCATCAGTAAGATTTGTGAAGGAAAAGGCAGATGGCACTAGTGAGGAGGGTTACACTGTTTTCATCTCAAAGAAAAAAGGAGAGAGAGATAAAATGGAAGATTCTCACACCTTCAAAGCGATGAATGGATTTAAATAAAACTTGATGATTTTTTCAAACTTAGGTGAAAATGCATGGTGAAGTCGAAAAGAGGTTGATGGAGACAAGCAGCCCTGAATGGAAATCAGGCCTCATTGTTAAGGGCATTGATATTTGTCCAAATTAATATATAATTATTTCTATTTCACATGTTCGTTGTGTTTTTCACCTTCCCTTGAGCCGAGGGTCTTCGGAAGTCTCCCTACCTTCAAGGTAGGGATAAGGGTCTACGTATTTTTTCCTTCTAATGTTATCATGTTTTCTCAAGTCTCTCTCTCTATGCTTGCTAAAAGAGCCTCTTGTAATAAGTGCATGTTGTATGGTTGATTTTTTGTACCTTGTTTCGAAGTCAAAATAAGATGTTCCATCGATTTCTTCTTGTTAAATGACGTTCAGTCAAAATAAGTGCACGTCGTATGATTGAGTTAGATGAACATTAAAAACATAAGATAATGATTAACAACCCATGTAAATAATCCATAAATAATTTCACCAGAACCAAATCGAAAAGGATTTATTGATCATCATGTATCCAAACACAGACACATATATTACTTTTAAAAAAAGGAACATAGTGATAGCAACATATGTTACCAACACCTCTTCTTTAGTAACATAATAATAAGCAAGAGGCAAATTATTGTACGTAGTAGTTTTAATTAAGTCATGGTGCTATAACATATTCACCGTACCCGTTTTGCTCAGGATTTGAACCACTAGGAACATCATGAGCAGACACCATATATTGATGATTACTAGCATAATTAGTGGCTGATTTTTTGGGATTAACTCTAATTGTGGATCTTTCATTTGATGATAACGAACTAGCACGGAAATCGGTAGGACTAGCAGCTGAGATCATCCATGGATAATTCAAGAGTAGTCCTAGGAAGAAAAGAGGAAGAATAGTTGATTTTTCCATATTGATGAAAGTTGAATAATTAACCAAGGGAAACATGAAATCAACACCAAAATAACTTTAGGGGATCGATGAATATGATAAGTGAAGAAAGTGAATTATTGCTAGCTAGGTGAAAATGTTAGTGAAAAAAGACTCAAATTTATAGGACAAGAAAATCTATATGGTTAGTATGACAAGGACCGTAACTTACCAAGTCTTCAAAGCAATAAATATTGTGATTATGAAGAGTTGCAAAATTTTCTAATTAAGGAGAGATATGCATGAATATGGTCTGCATTCCTTTTATGGTATAAACTTATATACGTATTTCACTTGTTATACATAATTAAGTAATATGTATGCTCACTTTACTTTTTAACTATTGAAATTAAATTACTTAATTTGATATAAACATCGACGACAGATCGGGTAAGTAATTGCCTTCGTTTTAGCTTCCTATCTGGCTATTCTTGACATATGTATTCTAATCGGCAAAACTAACCACTTTCGAAAAGTGTACTGTAATTCGAAGTTGGTGTTCAAAAGTTTTGTAGATAACACTTGCATGAAGCTCATACTAAGTTTTGAGCTCATTTTTAGTTGAGTTGAAGGGTTGGTAGTCAAAATTTTGACTTGGTGCATCGAATAAGACGAGTTGAAGCGCGATAAAATTATGGGTATATCTCATGTATATATATGTATCCCGTCTATATATATGTATATATTTGCTCTGGACATCAGTGCATCTCTTGTATATCATGTATATTCCGTGATATCTACGAAATTCTTTTGTTTGATATATATGATATACACACTTGATATACATATACATTCTTGTATTGATGTTTTCCATGCCGATTCAGATCTGTAAATATCCAAACCGCCTTCAATCTTCCTCATTTTTTTGTAAATAACTTCACCTAGACATTTTCAATGAATTCCGACCACTCCCGCAGAAAATTTCTAGTAAATAGGATTGTTAGGTTAGTCGCTTCACTTGCAAACATAATTGTTAGTCTAGTCGCTTTATCATGCTTTTTTCCCTTTCGCTAGTTTCATTTTCATGTTGCTTTGAACTGCTTGCCCTTATCTGACCTTTCATGTTTTCTCTTGAGCCGAGGGTCTTTCGGAAACAATCTCCCTAGATTCCAAAATAAGGGTAAGGTCTGTGTACATTTTACCGTCCCCAGACCCCACATTGTGGATTTCACTGGGTATGTTGTTGTTGTTGTTTTAAAAATTCCAAAAAAGAATTTATATCTTGGAGAATCGATTAATTACAATATCTGATAATTAACTTAGCTATCATAATTATCATTGCACTGTTGTAAACTGTCCTAGTTTGATGCATTATTTTACTATAGTAGTAATTGTTTATCTTCTTCCCCGTTTTTCCATGACTTTAAGAACGTATACGTTCATACGTATGAACGTATGAGCTGGATCTGAATCTGTGATATTGCCTCATTCATAACAAGGTGTGTTTCGAAATGATCACCAAGTCATTTTCGATGATCAAAAGTCAATAATTTTATCCTTACAGACTTCTTTTTTCCTTTTGGTTATATTTATATTAGTCTCAAATTTCCAAATATGACATGCGTATTGACGTATAGGAACACATCAAATCTGTTTTAAATTCAGAGTCATTTCATCACGGTTGTTTATACATTCTTTTGAGTTAGAGTCTATTTTTGTTAGTATTAAGTATATATCATAACACTCCACTTCATTAATTGAACATACATTATTCAGTACTCATGATGACGTATCTTTTATACATTATAGGAGTAACTCTATGTATCTTGTATATAAACACATCCTACCCTAAGTTTTACTATAAAAACTTGACACACCAAGAACGCAGTTTCAACTAAATATTTCTTAAAGTAACAAGCAACTGCACAATTTTAATGTTCTTTTTTAGATTTAATATTTTTTCGCGCAACTTATGTGACACACTTGTCTTTTTAGCCTGCTTAAAAAGGAATGATACAATAGTAAATTTGAAAAGAATTAACTAAACATTTCTCATTTTATACTTAATAAGAATTTTTTATAACCATACATGATACTAACAGTTATGATATTTTTAAGGCCACAAGTTTCTCAAAATTTATAACTACACAAATGTTAATAGTATGTTTAAGGCCGTAAGTTGACAAGTCTTTATCCTTTTTTTAAATCTTTTATACCAATTCGAACTATGTCACATAAATTAGAACGAAGATAATCTTATTTTTCTTTAAATCATTTAATGGCTTTCGTCATACCGAATTGAGGTTAAGGCATTCCCCTAATTCAAGTCATTAGCATTCGGAATTACCATATTATTTGGTGCCTTGGTGGTATCTACTAAATTTTTTATTTTGCTTTATAACAATAAAATAATTTATTACTTCCTTATTTTCCAAGAGATCAAACACACTGGAAGCATATACAAAACCAATTTAGACCATATCACCTCATCCCGTTGAGTAACCATTTTGAAGATTTACTCTCTTGCCCAATTGTTATCATATTCTAATATCATACTCATTTATCTTTTGTTTCACCATACTCCACTTGTGGAATTACATTATATTTGCCTTCTGTTTCATTTTGATTTAGCCTTAGCCTATGCTCTTATTTTCATCATTAACATGTGGTGATTTCATGATATCTTTTTGTTTCTAACTTTCATTATACTCTCTTTTACTGGTTTTGAACTATATAAACCCTACTTTTTTCATGATAAACATTTTATATTCCTATATCCTAATTTATCCTTTCTTCCTTCTTGACACCCTCTTTTGTTTGCATCTAATTCTTTAGTTTTTCTTTTCTTTTTCCAAATGTCCATTTGATTTAATTCATTAAGATTATTCCCCATATCAATTTTGACCCGTTATTTCATAAAAAATTTAACACAAAATCAGCCTGAATAATGTTCAAATCCACATTGATAATAGGAGATTAAATTTAAATTGATCATGATCCGACTCTTTGGCAATTCTCACCACTTGAAATAGCTTTTGAGATTGAGTTAGACTTAAAGGTCCATTTTTGTTCACATTGTGTTAGAGTCAGGCTTATCCTAACTTTTTGTTAACGCAATGTTTGCCCCATGTTATATTGTTGACGCTCCAGTCCTGAACGTGTGAGAGGGTGTTGAAGTCCCACATTGATCATACGATGGTAAATTTGCCTCCTTGTATGATTCTGGCGCTTGGGCAATCCTTATCTTTCCTGCTAACTATTGAGGTTGAGTAAAGCTCAAGGTCAATTTTTCTTTACATAACATTTTTTTTATGGCTAAAAGAGATAAAATATTTAATAGAGCTCTGTAAAAATAATTTCTTATGGTCTTATAATTTTATAAATTAATAGATAAATATATAGAGTTGATCTAGTTCTGTTCTTTTTCTTAAATACCGAACCAAATGAAATACTGTTGATGTTTCTAAATTTAAGATTAAATTAAATCAGTCAAGGATGTGTCGATTCTTACGTCCAAGCCTAGCAACCGGTCCGATTTTACTGGTTCAAACCGGTAACTGGAACCGGTTTACCAGTTATGGTTAACCGTTAAAATATTACCGGTCCGGTTTTGTATTTTTGGGACCAGCTAACCGGTAAACCGGAACCGGACCGGTTAAACCGGTCAAAAAAGTTTTTTTTTTTTAAAGTAGTTGTTATTTAGTGGGCTGGACCGTTGGGCAACGGCTCCAAAGTCCCCTTTTGGCCCCCCAACCCCCCCCCCCCCCCCCCCAATTTTTTTTTTTTTTTTACACTTTAACTCATCGCCCATCCCTATATAAACCCCTCTCCATTTCCAATTTTAATCCACACCAATTCACTCTTCTCTTTCTCTCAATTATAGCTACTTTGCAACAATTAGTCACTTTAAATTTCTCTCAATTAAATATTATAAAGTTTTATTCTAGTTTTAATTATTAATTTTGCAATTATAATATTATTGGTGGAGTTGGTGATTTTGCAACAATCCGAAGTAGCTCTAAAGCTTTGGTGGGTTTGCAATTCTAGTCGCCTTCACTTTGTTGGAAATTAGTCCCGTAATTTGGTACCTTCGTTCCAACTCTATCTTTATTTTCCGCTATTTAATTTATGCAATTTAATTCTAGCAATTTATTTTCTTGTGATTTATTTGAGTGTGATTTAAATTAATTCTATTTAATAATGCCAGAAGAGATTGAGACGTGGTGGCGGTAGTAGCGGTATTGTTAGGGGTCGGTTTAATGAGGAAACATTTGTGAATGAAACACCTAATTTAGGTATTGATATTGGTGGAAATAATCCACTTTTAGATCATGAGGTAATGCAACAACATTATACCGACACTTTTAATGAAATTGATGATGATGATGATGAAACAGAAGCCCCCGAAAATCCCATAGGAGATACAGGTCCTGCACAATCACATACACAAGACAAACCACCAAGAACTCGTAAGCCAACCGCTAAAATTTGGAAATTTATGACTAAGAATAAGGAAAGACAAATAGCTAAATGTAATTTATGTAAACAAGAATTTGCTTTTAGGTAACAAACTAGTAAGGATGTTGGAACGGGTACACTAACGGGTCATATGAAAGCTAAACATAAGGATGTCTGGGGAGAGCAAACGGGTTCAAATGTGGGGGGGATTCAAATGACGATAGACCCACGAACCGGTAAATTTTTTTGCTATGACAAGAAAAAAGAGCGTGTAGAAATAGCTACAATGGTTGCTTTTGATCCTCTACCATTTTCCTTTCCTTCGGGTTTGGGGTTTGTTACTTATATTTAACGTTGTTATAATCTGTTATTTGAGGGTATTCCTAGAAGTACTTGTAGAGCGGATGTTATAGATTTGTATAAAAAAATATAGATTTTATTTGCGCCATGTATTTAATTCTTTAAATTGTAGTGTTTCTCTTACCGCCAATTTGGGTCTTAGTCTTAACAAGTTAGGTTTTTTTTTGCTATTACATGTCATTGGGTTGATGATAACTGGGTGATGCAAAAAAGAATTATAGCTTTTTTATATGATGAAGGGAAAGGTCGTCACGATGGAAATTTTTAGCGGATTCAATGTCTACTATTATGAGATTTTTTAACATTTATAGAAAAATACTTTGTATTGCTTTAGATAATGCTTCTAATAATACAAAGGCGGTTGGTCTTTTAAAAAGGGAATTAAACCCTCCGCTAAAAAATATTTTTCATGTGAGGTGTAGTTGTCACATTTTAAACTTGATTGTTAAAGATGGTCTTGAGTGTTTTGAAGATTCTATTCAAAAAGTTAGAAATGCGGTTGTTTTTCTTTTTTGTAATGCTAATAGGGCAAAAATGAGAGATTTTAAGAATTCTTGTGTGGAAAATGGCCTTAGACCTAAGAAAATTCAAGTAGAAGTTGACACTAGGTGGAACTACACTTACATTATGTTACAACAAGCATATGATTATAGGATTCCTATACAACAAGTTCACAACCATTTTAATACGGATAGTGATGATTGGTTAAAAGTTACCGATTGGGAAGATGTTAAGGAATGTGTTGAACTTTTAAAATTTTTATAATGCAACTCTTGCTTTTTCTAGATAATTCTATCCCACGGTAACCGGAATTTTAGCCTACTTAGCGGAAATAGCTAGAGTTTTACAAGAGTATAAAAATAAATCTGGTTATCAAGCGGCTATTTTTAATATGACAACAAATTTAATAAGTATTTTTTTCTCATTCAACTTTATTTATATTGGGTTCTCTTTTAAATCCTTATTTAAAAATGTTTTATACTAGAGCATTGGTTGGTCAAATTTATACCTTTTTAGAAATTGAAGAGGAAGTTGAAACATCTTTAATTGAAGCCGAGCTCGCGATTGATGCCGAGTTTAGAAAAGTTTTTAGTCGTTATTCTAATTTGGAAGAAAATGCTACACCCATTGCTCCACGCCCTACTACTTCTCAAAGTAGCAAAAAGGGCTTGTCGGGTTTGTCGCATTTAAAAGTTTTGCATTCACATCCAACTCCTTCTCATAATGCAAACTTTGATGAATATCACTTTTATTTGATGCAGCCAAATGTGGATATCAACCAACTAGATGATTTGGACGTCTTAGCATGGAGGAAGAAATACAAAGCGAGCCATCCGATACTTTCAAGAATGGCTCGAGATATCCTTACGGTTCAAATATCAACCGTGGCTTCGGAGAGTGCATTTAGCCAAGGAAGACAATAAATTGGAAACTATAGACACTCATTATCCGGATTTGGCTTGCAAGTACTGGTGTACATTCACGATTGGATTAGATCGGAGCAACACAACCAAAACTTAGAAGCAGTGGAAGGCGAAGAGGAAGAGATTGAAGATTTGATAGCAAGTGGAGTGGACCAAATGGAAGATTTTGAAGATATCTCCATGACCGAATATGATATGGCGGATATTAGCCAAATGATTGACACTTTTTGATTTTATTATTCTACTATTTCTTTGTAACTCATGTATTATTTGCAAGTTAAAAAAACTACAACTTGCAAATAAATGTTATCCATGAATGAATAAAATATATGGCTCATTGAGCTTTCTTCTATTTACTTGTGTTCATAGTTTTACTTATATTAAGTTAGGAATATACCTAGAATATACTTATAATATACATCTACTTAAATTAAAAACTAGAAAGTTATACACTTGAAAAATAACTAAAGTATACTAAGAATATACTTATAATATAAATATACTTAATTTATAAAATAGGAATTTATAAACTTAGAAAAAACTTAAGTTATAAATAACTTAAGTTATAATACATATAACTTAAACATTATATATATATATATATATATATATATATATATATATATATATATATATATATATATAACTTATAACTATATATATATAGTATACATATAACTTAAACACATATATATAAGTTATATAACCTAAGTATATTGATATATATAAGTATATTTTAGGTATATGTAGTATAACTTAAGCATATAACTTAATATATATAAAAAAAAAAGGGTTTTTTAATGTTTTGGATTGGTCTGGTTCCGATTTCCATGTTTGGAACCGGTAAACCCGAACCGGTTAAACCGGAACCGGCACCGGTTCCAGTTTTTAGACCAGAAACCGGCCGGTTTTATAACCAGTTACCGGTCCGGTTCCGGTTGAACCGGTTAACATGCTTACTTACGTCGGTATGATTTAATCTTTGGTTTAATTTGACTTTTTGAATTTCTTGAACACCTCTAAATTTACACTGGACCTACTGGAAGACTTGTCGAAAATAAAGCAACCATTTGAACAACCTTATTGAAAATTCTGCATTGGTAAACATGCTTACTTACGTCGGTATGATTTAATCTTTGGTTTAATTTGACTTTTTGAATTTCTTGAACACCTCTAAATTTACGCTGGACCTACTGGAAGACTTGTCGAAAATAAAGCAACCATTTGACCAACCTTATTGAAAATTCTGCATTGTTAAGAACCTTCTTGAAGTTATTTAACAATATAATAATTCATTTCAAAGCTGAAATCGATTAATAGATGCTCTGAACCTGATAAACCAATCTTTCACTCTCATTATCATAGGAAATTCACTGTGAAACCAGGTTGAATAGTTTTGGTTTAAGGATTTTTTGACCAAATCTAGCAAGTTGCCAACTAATGTCCATTTGTACTAATCTGTCATCAAGTACTTCACGTATATGAAAGTCACAAAGCCAGTTATGCTGTTAAGGACAGGCACTTACAATGAAAGAAGTTAAGCCTAGAGTTGGACCAATAGCTTGTTTGGTCAAAGCTTATTTTTTTCCAAAAGTGCTTATTTTTAAGGGAAAAGAGTAAAAAATATCCTTCTATTTTGTTTTAATGGATAAAAATATCCTCCGAACTAATTTTGAGTCATTTATGCTCCTGCTGTTATTACAGTTAACGAATATATCCTTCATTTAACAAATATATCCCAATAACACCATTGATTTCAGGCGATGGGTTGGGGCGAGTAAAATATGGGAGTGCGTCATTTTTTTGTGAAATCGCTTTATTTGAATCAATTTGGGAGTTTCCGTCAAATGAATGATATATTTGTTAACTTTCATAAAGTATGGGCATAAATGACCCCAAATTAGTTCGAAGGATATTTTTAGCCATTAAAACAAAATAGAGGGATATTTTTGACCCTTTGCTCCTTAAAAATAAACACTTTTGAAAAAAAATAAGCTGACCAAACAAGCTATTGGTCCAACTCATGTCTAGGCTTAACTTCTTTCATTGTAAGTGCCTGTCCTCAACAGCATAACTTGCTTTGTGACTTTCATAGACGTGAAGCACTTGATGACAGATTAGTACAAATGGACACTAGTTGGCAACGGGCTAGATTTGGTCAAAAAATCCTTAAATCAAAACTATTCAACCTGGTTTCACAGTGAATTTTCCTATGAAAATGACAGTGAAAGATTGGTTTATCAGGGAGGGGATTACTGCCATGTTGGCTGCCTAGGTGGACGACCACGTCAACAAATTTAACCCAGTTGGATTGCCATGTCAGCTCTAGTGACAAGGCTAACGTTTAAAAGACATTTGTGGTCCAAAACATAGATGGCAAGGGTATTTTTGGTACCAAAAACAAACGGAGGGTAAATGTGAGCTATTTCGAATAGTTCAAGAGTATTTTTAGCCCCTTTCCGAATTTAAAATAAAATGAAAAAGGGTCAAAACTGCCCCTGATCTGTTGAAATTGGTTGAAAATACCTTCCATAAACTCATCAAATTTAATGACCTATCCATCCCCAAAGAGCCAACCCATTCACATTGAAGAAGTGGAAGGAAGAGTAGTGAAAATCAAATTTTGCACCTACATACTGAACTGTCACTTGATTTGAATTTGACTCATTTTTACTTCCATGGACCACCATTGCTGCAGAGAAAAATATATCGTAGGTTTTGATTGTCTAGAAATGGCTTGCAATTATTGACTACCTTAGAGAACATTCTTGATATCACATTATGAAAAAGACAATTTAGGTTTTAATAGCAGAAACTGTACCTCAAAATATGAATTCTTGCCAAATCATTTTTCCTTTACTGTTTTCATCAAATCTAACAAGGAGAATTTGTTAAATATCTTATAGAGACAAAAAGTACTTATAGATCTATTTTTTATTTTATATAAATTATAAACTTATGGATCAAGTTTTACATTTTAAAAAGAATTGAAATCACAATTTGGGATCCCCGATCGTACTTTTTGCAGAATTTGGGATTTGAAATCATGATATGAAATTGAAATGAAAATTTTGTGCAAATTTCATAAACAAACACTAATTTGAAATCAAAATATGAAATCAGGCTCCCTAATCTTATGGAAAACGCCTACTAAGTAATTTTAACACGTCTGCAACAATATAAAAAGTGTCAGTATGTGTTCATAGAAGATAATTCGTTCATATAGGTACTGCTGTTTCACAGATAACAGTAATAGTAAAATAATGATTTGATTTTGGACTTTCCAAAATTCTGATCCAAAATAAACACGTAAAGACTATTTTGAAAATTATGTTCACACATGTGTCCCTATTATTAGTTTAACTAACGTGGTCTCACTATTTTAATTTAACTTTCTAGCAAGTCGACAGAGAAGCTTCATCAAAGGAGCAGCAACACAAACGTGGAGGTCAAGATTATTAATTCCTTATTTATATTTTAATTCTTCCTTATAATGGTTTTATTTGCATTTAATTTTTTTCTGATGAAGGTGACTTCATAGTTTAACATTAGAATCTGTATTTTAATTCAAATGCTTAATTTCTTAAGTAGTGGATTAATCGTATTAAAACATGTTATATAACTTAAAGATAAATAATTTTAACTTTTAATAAGTGGGCAAAGTGTATTGATGGTCCTGACTCCTTTTTCATGGTAAAACACTCACATAATCAAAGTGATGTGTATTGAAAATGATTAGTAAAAAGTTCAATGCGTAAAAAAAGTCTGTGAAAGAAAAGATGTGTTAAAAGAATTCTATTATGGGGGGCAAATTAATATGTTAAACTTTTTCACTTTATGAAAGGCCTGAATACTCTAGAAGAGTCAAAATATGCAATCATTTTTCCTTTTACCCGACACTTGATATTTGTATAATTGTATGTATTAAGATATTGGTCAATTCAGATTTACGTAGTGTAAGATTCATGTAAAAAAAAAAAAGGACTTCCAAATGAAAACATTTTTTTTAATATAAAAGACTTAAATTCAAAATTTCTAATTAAAGGTAGAGTAATTATACCTAGTTCTTGCTGGGTAAATATGCAATTACTTTTATTTAGTACCATTTGTAGAAGTACTTGTATCATTTTTAATATAAAAAATCGTGGTGGCGTTCGGCGCTCCATACTCGTGCATTAAGCAGGAATAACAAAAATGTCCTTACAGCGTGCAATCACGTGATAATATTAGGTCTATCAAACATTACATTTATTATTAATACTTACTTTAATATAATACAATACAATATGCTAATAATTCCAAACAAGTAAGCTAAAATTTGGGAGCTAACAACAGTGAATCATCCCTTATAAATACGTGAAAAGGTTTCTCAAATCACATTCCCCACTCATCAAAAAGGTTCAAACATGCCTAAAAAGATGCCATACATTCCAAGTGAAGTTATCTTTGAAATTCTCCTAAGATTGCTTGTAAAATCCTCTTATTAATACTTACTTTAATATAATACAATACAATATGCTAATAATTAAAAACAAGTAAGCTAAAATTTGGGAGCTAACAACAGTGAATCATCCTTTATAAATACGTTAAAAAGGTTTCTCAAATCACATTCCTCACTCATCAAAAAAGTACAAACATGCTTAAAAAAATGCCATACATTCCAAGTGAAGTTATCTTTGAAATTCTCCTCAGATTGCCTGTAAAATCCATTTTGAAATTCAAGTCTGTTTCAAAATCCTGGCTTTTTTTTACTATCATCCTCTCAATTCATCAATACTCATCTCAACTTTTCGTGAAAAGACTTCCCCCACAAACTCCTAATATTAGACTGTGACCAAATTTTATCTAAGAAAATATGCACCCTCTATTCCCCTGTTTCTTAAAAAAAAAAAAACTCTATCATCTGTGTTGATCTTGATTATGCTGTAAAATCCCCTGGTTGTAATATCTCAGTTTAAAATAAAACAAGAAAGGGTCAAAACTACCCCTGATCTATTGGATTTGGTTAAAAATGTCTTCCCCTAACTCATCAAATTAAATGACCTATCCATCCCTAAAGATAAAACCCATTCATATTTGAAAAGTAGTGAAAGGAAGAGTATCACAATGAAAGTTTGCACCTATACACTGAACTGTCACCTGATTTTTGTTTGACTACTTTTACTTCCATGGACCACATGGCTGCAGAGAAAAAGATATCCTAGGTTTTACTTGTCTATATATCCTAGGTTTTACTTGTCTAGATATGTCTTGCAATTATTGACCACCTTAGAGAACGTGCATGATTATGAAAAGGCACAAGATATCTTAGGTTTTAATGGCAGAAACTGTACCTCCAAACACTGTTTTAAAAGACGGGAGTGTGAGGCAGGAGCGTTTTACTTAATACGGGGCAAGGCATAAGCCTCGAGGCACGAGATGTAAGCTCCCTGAATCTTTAAATATTTAATTTATAATGTAATAAAATAGTATAATAACACAAAAATTATAAAGAATATATTAAAAACATGATTATGAAAAGGCACAAGATACCTTAGGTTTTAATAGCAGAAATTGTACCTCCAAATATGAATTCTTGTTAAGTTATTATTTTCTTTACTGTTTTTAGCAAATCTAATAGGCAGAATTCGTTAAATATTTATCGGAGACAAAAAATATATACTTTTGGTAAACTTAAATGACCAAAGTACTTTAAGGAACTACTTTAAAGTTTAAACTTACCCTAAACATAAGGGGACCATTTTTTCTAGAACAGAATTTTCAACGTTATTCTCTGGTAGAATCTTTTTTTCCTTATATTGTCTTTTTGTGCATTTTAATACTCCTTCCGGTCCAAAAAAAAATTGAGGATTTAGCCTCTAAAAGTTAGTCCAAAATAATTATGGTTTTTCGTCTATCAAGAAGGTATTTTTCATTCTATTTTTAAATTTACCCTTGACACATTCTTAATTCAATGAACAAATTTAATGCTCGTTATAATTTCAAAGTCTCTCTTAATTAAATGTATTTTAGTCACTACATCTCTTAATTTTTTAGAGTAAGTGAATTTCTTAATTTATGTACTCAGGTCTAAAACCTCAATTATTTTGCACCTGAGGGAGTAATAAGTATATTAACACATGTCTACAACAATATAAAATTTGTCGGCATGCGTCTACAATATAAGATAATGTGTGATTTCGTTCATATAGGTAGTGCTGTTTCATAAATAAATGACAATAACTCTAACAATAAAAGAAATGTTTTGATTTTGGACTTCTAGTAATTCTGATCCAAAATAAATACGTCGAAAATATTATAAAATTTTGTTCACATATCCATTGTGTCACAGTTATTAGTTTAACTAACTTGTTGTCACTATTTTAATATAATTTCTAGTAAGTCCACGGAGAAGCTTCATAAAGGAGCAGCAACACAAACGTGTCAAGATTATTAATTCCTTATCTATATTTTAATTCTTCCTTGTATATATTGATTTTATTTGTATTTAATCCTTTTCTGATGTAGGTGACTTCATAGTTTAACATTAGAGTTATTTTTTTTAATTCAAATGCTTAATTTCTTAAGTAGTGAGCTATTCGTATTTGGAACACATGTTATATAACTTTAAGATAAATAAATTTAACTTTTAATAAGTGGCCAAAGTGATTGATGGCCTGTACTCCTCTTTCATGATAAAACACCTGAGTGTCACATAATTAAAGTGATGTGTATTAAAAGTGATCAGAAAAAAAGTCAAATGTTTAAAAAAAACTCCGTCAAGAAAAGATGTGTTAAAAGAATTCTATTATGGGGGGGGTAAATTAGTATATTAAACTTTTTTACTTCATGAATGATGTATGAGGGCCTGATTATTACCCAAGAAAAAGAAAAGTAGGAGGCCTGAATCATCTAGAAGAGTCAAAATCTACAATCATTTTTTTGTTTTATTCTGGGCTTAATATTTGTATTAGGATGTTGGTCAATTCAGATTCACATAGTGTAAAATTCATGTAAAAATAATAATTTCAAATGAGTTTTTTTTCATATAAAAGACTCAAATTCCAGACTTCTAATTAAAAGTAGACAAATTATACCTAATTGTTGTTTGTTTATTTAGTACCATTTGTAGAGGTACTATCATTTTTGATATAAAAAAATTGTGGTGGCATTCGGCGCTCCATTCTCATGCAGTTAATAATTCACTTTATGAAATGATTTACGGCCACAAAAATATTCAAAATTTATTTTGAATCATAAATTTCAAAAGTCTTCACTATTTCTTAAAACAGAGGGTGTATTTATTATTAATACTTACTAATATAATGCAATATACTATGCTAATAATTCCAAAAAAGTAAGCTAAAATTTGGGAGCTAACAACAGTGAATCATCCCTTATAAATACGTTAAAAAGGTTTCTCAAATCACATTCCTCACTCATCAAAAAAGTACAAACATGCTTAAAATAATGCCGTACATTCCAAGTGAAGTTATCTTTGAAATTCTCCTAAGATTGCCTGTAAAATCCATTTTGAAATTCAAGTCTGTTTCAAAATCCTGGCTTTTTTTACTATCATCTCCTCAATTCATCAATACTCATCTCAACTTTTCAAGAAAAGATTTCCCCCACAAACTCCTAATATTAGACCGTGACCAAATTTTATCTAAGAAAAAATGTGCCCTCTATTCCCCTGTTTCTAAAAAAAACTCTGCCGTCTGTGTTGATCTTGATTATCCTGTAAAATCCCCTGGTTGTAATACTCCTCAGTTTATTGGTTCTTGTGATGGTTTGGTTTGTTTATTAGTCGAAAACTCGCTTATTTTGTGGAATCCCTCTACTAGAAAATGGAAAGAGATTCCAAAAGAAAAAACTCATCAGATAAGTCAAGATTATTATTGTACTTATGGGTTTGGTTATGACAAGTACAATGATGATTATAAGTTGGTTTTATTATATAGTTCTAAAATCAAGAATAGTGGAAGTGAAGTGAAGGTTTATAGTTTGAGGACTAATTCTTGGAAAAAGATTAAGGGGTTTGTTAGTGGTTATATTTATGGTAATTCTGGTGTTTTGTTGAATGGTATTGTTCATTGGGATACTCGTCCACATCATGATTTTAATGGTTGTTATAACTATATTGTATCGTTCGATTTGGAAACAGAGAAACAGGGGAAGATAGAGTTACCTAGCTATGAAAATGAAGATGTTCATTGGGATTTAATGTCTTCAAGAGATTCTTTATTTGGATTTTGCCATTGTGAATCTCAAGGAGAAGTAGATATATGGGTAATGAAGGAATATGGAGTTAAAGAATCTTGGACTAAATTCGCTTCGGTTGCCTACTATGTAATTCCGGGAATCTTTTATTTACCCCTGTATATAAATGAGGATGGTGAGGTACTACTTATAAACGGGCAAAGTTTGGTGCTTTTTAATACGAGAAATAACACGTTCAAGGATCTTCAGGTTCATGTACCCGATACTCAACTTAGAATTGATATGACTACCTATAACGAGACCCTTGTTTCACCGGTTTTTAATGATGAAGATGGATGCAGACTCTGGTAGGAAAAAGAAGAAATTTCTTGTAACGGAAAATCTCGGACATACTTTCGAAATTTCTCTTCTTTGTTGTTTAGAGAAGATTATAAGAGCTTTTGCAAGCTCTCTTGTGTGTTTCGTTCTAACTTTACCTATCAGAATTTTTTTTAATTTTTTTTTTGTACTTGATATGAATATCAATTCCAAATGCAATGAAATGTTTGGGATGTCACGTTCGATCTAGATATTTTTGTGTCTGGACCAGTAAATGTTTCAGTTCTGCAAGAAGCTATACTGAGGAATTTCTATGTTTACTTGTACATTTTAATTGAGTATGTATCTGGCATTGGTTGAGCTAGCAGAATTCTCTTTACTTGAGTATACAGGCCAATAAATCTTGGTGTATATCATTGGTCGGCTTGATCATGATTTGACCTTTTACTCCTTGGCCATTTCAACAATAAAAACCGCTTTCAGTCCTTGATTTGTACACTTAAGCACAACACAAGGAGGTCTCACTGACAGCTAGCACATAGCACAAAGTTCAGTGTTCAATTTAGAAGATATTTAAATGACTGAGAATTTGGAAGAGTGGCTGAATTTTTGGCTATCCTAGAGCCTTGTTCAGAATTATCAGATTCCACAGCTTCTCCGGCGACCACCGCCAACTCACTGGGCTCGATAGTGACTGCCGATCCATTAACGGCCTGAAATAATGGTGGACTATCAAGGTATGGGAGATTGGAGGCCAATAGCTTTCAACATCATTTGCCGGGACGAAATCCATCAGTGTTGCTTTCTGTGGTCGTCTTGGTGCTATTGAACTATGTTGTTTCTGTTGCTCAAAATGTCATTGGTACTCTCTCTTTCGACTTAATGGTTTGTATCCTCTTTTTCTTATGCTGTTAATTCATAAATTATTTCTGTATGATGGTACTTCTTGTAATATTTCTGTACTTGGGCAGGGAGAGTGCTTTGGGATACTGTGCAGACAGGCATTTGGTACTTGGCAAATATACATGGTATGGGTTTACACCCAACGTTTCTGATTATTCTACTGCTCCATAGCTTCATTTCTTGCTGATCTATATATTTTCAATTTTGGTACTTAAGCTGGCATGTGTGCGGTATATTATTTCGACACCAGTTCCTGCCTTGGCGTAACTGGTAAAGTTGCTGCCATGTGACTAGGAGGTCATGGGTTCGAGCCGTGGAAACAGTCTCTTGCAGAAATGCAAGGTAAGGCTGCGTACAATAGACCCTTGTGGTCCGGCCCTTCCTCGGACCCCGCGCATAGCGGGAGCTTAGTGCACCGGGCTGCCTTTTTTTTTTTTTTTTAAGTTTCTTCTCTGAAGGACATAGCATTTCATGAATATCCTCATAGTCAAGCTGCTTCCTAAACAAATTATGAGTCTTGTCTGCTATGCATTCCAAGCCATAGTACATATTGACAATGATCATAGTTCATGTAGCGGAGTTTTTGTAAGATTCTTACATAAGAGTTAACATTAGCATAACCAGATGCTTAAAAACTAACTTACAATGCCTATAAATGATATTCTTGTGCATGCCAGAAAATGCCTTTTTGAATCTCCTTTAGGTTCAAGGCTTCTTTCAAGAATAAATCCTTAAGCAATAATATAGTAGAGAAGTCTTCTTGAGCTTCTCTTGACAGAAAAGGATCGATGTCATAGTCTTAGATCTTTTTTGTGTGCATAGAAGATTCAATTGATAGATGCATCTAATTTTGATTTCACTAATAAAAAAAGAATCTGCTAGCTAAGTTTGTGGTACTAGAATAAAAGTCTATTCTTATTCAGAAGCTGAACATATTTCAAACTGTGCATTTAATTTGAAATTGAACATCAGATGTCTTTGGAACAATACATGTTTCAGCTCTGCAAGAATTTGTGCTGATGAATTCCTGTGTTTACTTTGTACATTTTAATTCAGTATGTGTCTTGCATTGATTGAGCTAGTAGAGTTCTCTTTACTTGAGGTTCGGGCCAATAAGTTTTGGTGAATAATCATTGTTTGTCGAGTAGATAGATGAAACCAACCTCTTGTAAGTTATAAATACATGTGGCAATTGGTATTGGAGCCAATTATTGTTTTTGTCCCCTAGTCTTCCTAGTCTATAACTTGAAAAAAACAATTGAAACACCATCGTTCTTGTGATATGGGAAGGGCTTGATCATGATTTGGTGCTATTTTTGTTTGTTCCCTAGTCTTCCTAGTCCTTGATTTGTACAATGTTTCACTGGGAACTGTTCAATTCAGAAGATATTTAAATGACCGATAATTTGGTATAGTGGCTGAATTTTTGGCTATCCTGGAGCCTTGTTCAGAACTATTAGATTCCATGGCTTCTCCAGCGACCACGCCAACTCACTGGGCTCGATAGTGACTGTCGACCCATTAAAAGCCTGATATAATGGTGGACTATCAAGGTATGGGAGATTGGAGGCCAATTGCTTTCAACATCATTTGCCAGTATGGAATCCATCACTGAACTCTCTGTTATTTCTGCTGCTCAAAATATCATCGGTACTCTCTTTTTTCGACTTCATGGTTCATATCCTCTTTTTCTTTTGCTGTTAATGCACAACTTATTTCTGTAGTATTAGTTTCTTATATGAGTACTTGTTATAACATCTCTCTAGTTGGGCATGGGGATTGCTTTGGGATATTGTGCGGACAGGCATTTGGTACATGGCAAATATACATGCTTGGGGTTTACACACGACAGTCCCGAGTATTCTACTACTCAGTGCCTTAATTCTCTTGTCGATCTATATGTTTGCAACTTTGGTACTTAAGAGGGCCACATATGTTGCTTTCGACACCAGTTTCTCCTTAACATTTCATTAATATCCTCATAGTCAATTAAGCTCCCACCTAAATAAATTATGAGTCTTGATGCGTTATGAACGATAGTACACATTGAGTTTATCATTCCTGACATCCACCCATTTCTTACAAGCAGAACAATGATAGTTGTTCATGTAACACGAGTTCATGTATGATTATTACATCAGAGGTACATTAGCATAACCGATGCTTCTAAAATATCATTTAAGCAAATTCTAGATGCCGCTTATTTTCTGAGATTCAACGATGATGAGACATAGGAGCAACCGCACAAGGGAGGAGAATTTAGAGGATCGGAAAGATGACTAGGCTGAGCGAGGATAAGATTATTTTTGTTTCCATTGCCTTTGCATATATTAAATGAGAAGAATTTTATCTAAACAAGAACCAAGAATATCTACTGCATGACCATCCTTGATAGGCTTTCGATAGCAGAAGGAAAAGATGTTAAGCTTCAACAAAAAATCATACCATATGGGTGGAGCTAGTCTCCAGCTAACAGGTTTCTCAAGGTTCTTCTATTTTGTTACAGTACTTATATATTTGAGTCTAATAGTCTATTGAGTCTAGCATTTGTGTAATTAGCTCTTGTTAGTTGCCAATACCGGTAGGAACAACAATTTAGTTTTTCCACCAATGGACTTCTCTGTTACTACTCCAGAGGAAACAGCGTGTGATGCGTTATTCTTGCATAATTAACTGCTTTTAGTTGCGAAGAACTGGATCCATTTCAGAATTACCCGGTCCAGGCCTTTGTCCTCAATCAAGGTACTGCTTCTCTTTGTGGTCTTTAAGTTCTTAATTATGTGGTAATTGTTATGTCTGTGAGACTGATGTAAGGACCAGCTCACATGATCGACTCCAGGAGTTAATTTAGCGTATTCCGCATATATATACATGACTTTCCTTCATAATTCTTGTTGTCTGATAACTGTAACTAACTTTTGGTTGCGAAGAGATGGACTTTAAAGCAAAGATAGCGGGCTATAATTTTAGCAGAATTATCACTTATATTCTTTTGGACGTGTTATGTAGGTTATATAGCATTTTTGTTATTGCACTTATAAAAGTTGCAGTGGTTTTGGTAACTTTCTTTGTGGGCTATATGTTTTGCAAAATCATCAGATAGCAATTTGCTTTCAGCTCTGGGATCTTCAGAGAAGCATTGGTAAATCTAAGTAATTGGTTTTGCATACGTGTCAAACTATTTCCTTATTAATTCATTAAAAAAAAAAGATATACTACCTTTTTATATTTGGAAAAGATTTAACTCTAAGTCCTCTTATTTTACACTTCATGGTATATTTTTATAACCATAGATATCTTATGGTATGTTCCAAAGATCCAAATATTTTTATTTCTTGTATTCAATAAAAATACGTCACATAAATTGAAATGGAAGGAGTTTGACTATTTAATTTGCAAATCCATTTGTAATTAGAGCAGAACTACTACTTAGGGGGATGGTCAAGGTCAGTGTTGCAGGCTGACTGAGTGGAGAAGCAACCATCAGTAATAAGGCACCAAAAAAAAAAAAAAGTTGTCCATATTATAATATCTCATCCCAGATTTTATATTCATATTGAAAAATGATGAGAAAGGGAGGCCAAACTTCAAAATAAGGGTGAAAAACGAAAACTTTCATCTTTGGTCCTAGTTGACTTGTATAAGGAAGGATAATATTAAGCATTTTTCAGTAATCTATATATCATATAAAGCTAGGCATAAACAAGGTGATGTGGCACCTCTCTATGATCATCATTTCTATTTATCTTTTTTCTCCTTTTTTTTGACCCTTTTCTCTCATTTTTTTTTACTATTTTGTTAAAAAAATCATCTTCATAACTCACATCTTCATAACTTCTATTTTAAATTGTTAATTAAGTATCCATAACTCCCAAGCCTTTCATATAATCATAACACCAAATGAATTAATGTGCAAATAGATGAGCACTTTATTTGTCCTCTAACGTGGAAATGTGACTTCAGATCTTCTGACCTTTCTTTGCTTATTAGAAAGTTCAGATTCTTTCCTTTTTTTTTATTTTAAAATTTTTTGAGATTCTCACTCTTAACTCATTTTTTAAAAAAAATTAAAACCTAACAGCCTATTAAACTCCAGCACGTTTGGTTTCTATAAGAAAACCAAAAAATCAGCCGTTTGCTTTCATATCAGTTACAAAATTGAAGTTCTTCAAATAAATTTCAAACCATTCAGTCATTCACCTCCCCTGTCCTATATATTTTCATAGCATGATAGGCTCCAAACTGAAATGAGGGGAGCTTTGGGTAAGCACCAAGCTGGGTACTATATCACTAAAGTTTATACATGCTTTCTCCATTTTCGTGGATTTTAGAGTTTCATCTCTCTGTCTCTTTTAGTTTCTGTACGTTTTTTCTCCTCTCAAGCAATATGATTTAGAGTCACAAGTATTCTGGAGTTGTTGTAAAATTACCCCAAGTTCATAATTTCTTGCACGAATGAAATGATTTTATTTCACACTAATGTTTAGTGCAAAAATTTGAAGAATGGGCAGAAAGAAATCAAATGACAGAACTCATTTACTGATGACACTAGCCATACATTGGATGTGGATTTGCCTCGGGACAATGTGTATTGAAAAGTCTCTAATGAAAGGAACTTCCATGAATCTCTGTCATATGATATCTACATAGTGATTGGGGAGACTATTATAGGGAAGGAAGAGCATATATATATATTTTGTTTATATTTGTTATCATTTGATCTTTCTTGATCATGTTTTACTTAGATTCACAATAAATAATTTCTGCAATCGGATTGACTTGTAAATTTATACTACTAATATTATTTTTAATTAATTTCTCGCCATGAAATAGTGTTTTTTTTTTTATATACTTTGGAAAGTACGAGGCATATTTTACACCTTGTCACTAGGTTAGTTAAGCATGATTTTAAGATGATTTTAAGTGCTACTATTGTTATTATTCTTTTAAGATAAGATGTTAATTGAAGGATAACTTGTACTCCCTCCGTTTCAATTTATATGGACCTATTTGACTGGGCACGATATTTAAGAAAGAGGGAAGACTTTTGAAACTTGTGGTTCAAAATAAGCCTTGAAAATTTGTGTGGCTGTAAATCATTCATAAAGTGAATTTGTTTCCAAATTAGGAAAGAGGTCATTCATTTTGGCACGAACTAAAAAGGAAATAAGTTCAAACAAATTGAAACAGAGAGAGTAGTATTTATTTGCATGTATCTATTTTAATTTCATTCATGCGTCATTTTTTTTATAGGTATAATTCATGCATTAGCTTTCAACAAAGTTGAAGTCTATATTAAGGGCATTATATTCGGCGTGAGAAGAAAACGAAAGGAAGAAAGAGAAAGAGAATGGGAGAAAAACAACCAATTTTTTTTTATTTTTTTTTTGTTTTTAATTTCTTTGTGTTTTTATCTAGCAATTGAAAGCCTTTTCTATGAATTTGAGATTTTGTTTTGGGCTAATTGGGTAGAAAGTTAAAGGAGAGAGATGTCAAACACTATGCCCTGGCTTTTATGTTTTTAGAAATTTTCATTCTTGCCCTGGTGTGAATGACCGAGTGAGATGAATCAAATAAAATTTAACCCAAGTACTATTAATTATTTTTGTGGAGTTTTCTTTGCCCAATACTTTTCTTTAGAAATATTAGTTGATCCTAGATGATTCTACATTACTATAAATAATTTATAAAATTTAGTTTGGATCGAATTGATCACTTTTTGGAAATTATTTTCAATAAAATTTGGTTTTTATAAATCTTTGTTTAATTTTTCTTCATCGTGCATATGCAATTAAACGTTTAATGCCTTTAGATGCAAATTTCTAATAACATTAATTTTATCTCATCTTATTTCACATTTATCTTATTATGAAGTGTGCCTGTCCTCCACTAAAGTTATGTTAGGTTTTTATAGATGGTTCTTTTATTCAAATCACAACTGATTTATATTAACTTTTTCACATCTCAATAAAAATTTCCGGTCAAATAATTTTTTATACACAACATTTTAATATTAATATTCATTCATATTTTGATTTATTTTTTAATGACCGTGCGAAGCGCGGACAAGTACACTAGTAAAGAGTAAATATAGTACTACTACTTTTCCCCTTATATATTAATAGTTCCAAAGCAGTGTGGAATCATCATCATTAGATTGTTTATAATCTATTGACAAAATTATGCTCGTTATTCGACCACTTCTCAGTCAACATAATTCTCACCATTTGAAATAGCTTTCGAGATTGAGTTAGATTTAAAGGTCCATTTTTGTTTTAGATTTAAAGGTCCATTTTTGCTCACATTGTGTTAGTCAGGCTTATCCTAATTTTTTGTTAATGCAATGTTTGCCTCATGTTATATTGTTGACGCTCCAGTCCTGAACGTGTGAGAGGGTGTTGAAGTCTCCACATTGATCATAAGTAGGGTTGTACATGAACCAGGTTGGTTCGGATTTTTCAAATACCAAACCAAACCAATTGTATCGGGTTTTTAAATCGATAAACCAAACCAAACCAACAAAAGTCGGGTTTTTCACTCTCGGTTTTTCTCGGATTTTTCGGGTTAGTCGGGTTTTTTCGGGGGTTTTTTTTTTTGGTTCAATACGAAGCATCTTATAATAGCATTTGCTTGACCAAAAATAAGCATCTTACCCTTCTATTTCTAAATATGTAAAATGAAAAATGTGTGGTGAATTCATTGACTCATTAAATAAAAAATTCATAACAATTGAATCAAATAAGTATAGAACATACATGTGATGTATAACTATAACAATCAAACAGAATGTAGTAACAAACAACTTCAATATTGTTCCGTAAAATGAGTTTTAGTTAGCTTTTAAACATTTACTTAAAAAGCCTATCGCTAAATGAACAAAAAGATTATAACTCAAACTTAGCTTTAAGAATTAATTATACACCACAAATACTTACAAGGAGGATCATACAAGAGGTGTTTGTTAGAGGTTCCCAGTGGACAACACTCACAAAAAAATTGGATGAGCTGATTTTCTAACCTTAGTCTACTAGTTTTATTTATTGTTTGAGTTGTTTTGATGTGATAAAGGCTAGTTTTGATCGCTGCTAGGCTGTTCTGCCATAGTAGTGTTTTGACATTGGACAACAATAGCTATTTGTAATGAAAAAGTCTCTTTTAATTGCCAAAAAAGAATTAATTATACAATCGGATGTGGTACCAATTCTTAAACGGATTGCATCACGAACGAAGCTGACTAATCAATGCTTAAAAGTGATAAAGTTATACACGTATTTATAAATTATATATGTATAAAAATATTTATAAATTGTATATATATAATCGGATCGGTTTGGTCTCGGTTTGACTTTTTTTAGTTAAAACCAAACCAAACCTATTATGATCGGGTTTTTTTATCCAACACCAAACCACTACTCGGGTTTTTTTTTCGGTTTGGTTCGATTTGTCGATTTTCTTTATACAGCCCTAATCATAAGAGTGTATATTTGCCTCCTTGTATGATTTTGGCGCATGGGCAATCCTCATCTCTCATGCTAACTATTGAGGTTGAGTAAAGCTCAAGTCAATGTTTGTTTACATAATTTCTTGTATGGCTAAAAGAGATAAAATATTTAATAGAGCTCTGTAAAAATAAATTTTTATGGTCATATAATTTTATAAATTAATAGATAAATATATAGAGTTGATCTAGTTCTGTCTCTTTTCTTAAATACCGAACCAAATGAAATACTGTTGATGTTTCTAAATTTAAGACTAAATTAAATCAGTCAAAGGATGTGTCGTTTCTTACGTCGGTACGATTTAATCTTTGGTTTAATTTGATTTTTTGAATTCTTGAACACCTCTAAATTTACGCTGGACCTACACTGGATGACTTGTCGAAAATCAAGCAACCATTTGAACAACGGAACCTTATTGAAAATTCTGCAATGCTAAGAGCCCTTTTGAAATTATTTGACAATATAATAATTGATTTCTGAAATCGACGAATACATGCTCTGAACCTAATAAACCAACCTTTCACTGTCATTTTCATAGGAAATCCACTGTGAAACCAGGTCGAATAATTTTGATCTAAGGATTTGACCAAATCTAGAAAGTTGCCAACGAGTGTCCAATTGTACTAACTTTGACGTCTATGAAAGTCACAAAGTAACACTATGTAGAAACTTTACTTGAAGAAGAAAAATTGAAAATTTTCTCTATATTGAATGAATAAATCTGTACAGGTGCTTCTCTATTTGTACAAATATAATCCGAGAAAAAGAAATAGAAAAATAAACTAATTTGTACACTTGTGCTCTTTTTATTGCTTACATCATAACAAACTTAATCATCACAATATTTCTTTCTATGTACAGTGTATTTCTTGTTGTACTATTTGTGGACATAGGCTAATTGTAATTAGGGGTGTACATAGATCGGGTTGGTTCGGGTTTTTTAAAGACCAAACCAAACCAATTGCATCGGGTTTTTAAATCTATAAACCAAACCAAACTAACAAAAGTCGGGTTTTTCAACCTCGGGTTTTCTCGATTTTTTCGGGTTGCTCGGGTTTTTCCGGTTTTTTCCGGTAAAGTCTTCATACTAACTTATACTTCAAATATTTCTTTAGTCCTAGTAAGATACAACGATCTAATTAAGATATTTATTAAGAAAATAACACAAAACGTGATGAGAGATGACATTGTACTAAAATATTCAACGAAAAAAATTAATGAAATTGCATAAAGTAAAATTATCACAATCTAAAAGTACTAAGTCATGCTACAATAAATACAACTAATTTATAAGGCATGTAAAAAATTATCATAATCAAAAAGTACTAAGTCATGCTAAAATAAGTACGGCTATTAAGTATTAATTACATGACTAAATATTAAAGAAAAATATAAAATTAAGTTATGCATTTTCACTTTCTAAACTAATATAAAACTAAAGAATAGATATCAAAATTATTGTCATTCCAGTGTTAGATATGAATTTCTTTTGTTAGCAATAGTATTGATTTGATTTTTGTTGAGTTTTATTTGAGCTACTAATATCATTGGGCTATAAAACTTATTAAACCATTCAAAAGTCTAATTCCAAGCTTGAAATAATATATTAAAAGACAAAAAAATATGAAAAAGTTAAAGAAACATTTATAAATTACATTATAAATAAATATTTCTATGTATAAAATGTGTTTGAAATTTTATAAATGTAATGTCGGGTTGGTTTGATTCGGTTTGACTTTTTTTAGTTAAAACCAAACCAAACCAATAGTATTCAGGGTTTTCATTTTAAAACCAAACCAAGTCAAACCAAACCACTAGTCGGATTTTTTTCTCGGTTTGGTTCGGATTATCGGTTTGGTGCGGTTTGTCGGTTTGCTTTGTACACCCCTAATTGTAATATTGGGCTTTGTCTGAATTTGTGTGTCGTGTTGGGTTGCATTTGTTGAATAAGCTAAAAGAGGCCCAAACTTTAATTTGCCTGATATTATGTAGTCCAAGTCCAAGTCAACATTGTTTTCCCTTGTAGATATCAAAGATTCCTCTTTTCCTTTCTTTTTCATTGAGTTCCTGCTTGTTCCCATAGCTGAGCTTGAATCCTTTGAATCCAAAACTCTAACACCCCCCCCCCCCCCCCCTCAAGTTGGAGGGGAACAAAGAGATTCCCAACTTTCCAAGAATCAATGCAAGCGAAGGACCCGACAAGGGTTTGGTAAATAAGTCAGCAAGTTGAGATTTTGATGGAACAAAATTAAGAGATATGAGTCCAGATAGAAATTGTTACCGGACGAAATGGCAATCGAGTTCTACGTGCTTCGTCCGTTCGTGAAAGATCGGATTTCGGGCGATGTGTATAGTCGCTTGGATATCGGAGAAAATTGGAACCGGAGTCGATGGTGTAATGGAGAGATTTGATAGAAGTCGAGTAAGCCAAGTAAGTTCTGCAACTAGACGGCGCATGGATCGATATTCAGCCTCCGCCAAAGACAATAAGATGAAGATTGTTTCTTCGATTTCCAACTGATCGGAGCACCACCCAAATTACTGAAGAAACCACTTATAGATCGTCGTGAGTCCTTGCAATATCCCCAATCGGCATCACAGAAGGCCAAAAGAGAAAAAAAAAAGTAGATGAGTTGAGAAAGAGAACTTGTTGAGGATTGTTTCTGAGATACTGAAGAACTCGAAGAGCAGCAGAAAAATGACCAACACAAGGACTTTGCATTTATTGGCTCAAAATCAGGACAGTGAATGAAAGATCCGGCCTTGTGTGAGTCAAATAGTTTAGTTTACCAACTAAGCGTCGATAAATAGTGGGAATGGCCAGAAGAGTGCCCCCATCTGCAGTTATCTTGAGTTGAGGATCAAGTGGAGAAGAGACCTTAGGAAGAACAACACAATCAAATTCCTCGAGTAAGTCCAATGTGAATTTTCTTTATGTAATGATGAATCATGTTGGTTCCCTTATAATTTCCATTCCCAGAAAGTAATGAATGTGGCCAAGGTCCTTGATTTTAAACTCAGAGTGGAGAAAATATTTTAATTCTGAAATTGCAACTGGATCATTACCAGTGATCAAGATGTCATCGACATAAACTGCTATAATAGTGACATTAGGACCTGAACACTTTAAAAATAGGGAATAGTCATTCAAAGAGGAACAAAATCCCTTGAAGCTAAGTGCACCAGCAAGCCGGGCATACCACTGCCTCGATGCCTGCTTTAGACCATAGAGAGATTTTCTCAATCGACAAACATGTTTAGGACTAGGAGGTGTAACACCTGCGGGGAATCTCATGTATAAGTACTCTAGCAGTTAACCATGTAAAAACACATTACTGACATCAAATTGAGAAACATCCCAATTCTTTTTAGCTGCAATAGTCAAGAGACACCTGATTGTGGTCATTTTCACAACAGGAGAAAATGTCTCGTTATAATCCACTCCTTCTCTTTGAATATCACCTCTAACAACTAACCTGGCTTTTAGCCTTTCAATTGAACCATCAGCATGTTGTTTAACCTTATATAACCATTTTGCAAGGCAAAGCCTTGTGTCCAAGGGGCAAAATGACCACATCCCAAGTGTGATTTGCCTCCAAAACTGCAATTTCAGAATCCATGGCCTTTTCCAACCCTCATGAGCACATGCTTGTGAATAGTGAGCAAGTTCAGTGATGATGGAAATAGAGGTAAGAAATGCTTGGTTGGTAGTAGAAAGATTAGTGAAAGGTATAGTAGGTGGAGTGGATGGACTGGAAAGACATGTAGTAGTGAGGTCAGTAAGAAAAACATTGTTGCATATAAAATCATGTAAATGACTAGGAAGAGTTCCTTTGTTAACTCTAGATGATATTCTAACAGGAATGGAGGGTTGAATAAAAGAAGATATAGGAAGAGGAAGAGGTGGTTGTGTGGAAGAACTAGAATCAGCATGCATAGTAGGGGAAGGAGATAAGTTAGTTGAACTAGATGGTGAAGAACTAGATGGTGAGGAAGATGTAAAAATGGAATGTGTAGAAGTTGGAGTAGGCAGAATAGGTGGAGATGAAAATAGAATGGCATTATCCTCAGGATGATCAGGAAAAATAGAGTGAATAGGTGGAAAAATAGAAGTCAGGATGTTAGAAGGAAATGAAACAAAAGGGAATATTTGTTCATGAAAGTGGACATCTGTGGAGGTGAAAATTTTCTTAGAAGCTAGATCCAAGACTTTATACCCTTTCTGCCCAGTAGGATAGCATAAAAAAATACATACAATTTCCTAGGCTTAAATTTATCTTTGTGATGTAGCATGGTGGATGCATAGCATAAATACCCAAAACTTCTAAGAGTGTGATAGGGTGATGACTGATGAAAGAGCATGTCATAAGGAGTTTAACCATTGAGAACTCTAGAAGGGAAAATGTTAATAAGAAAAGTGGCAGTCAAAATGCATTCCCCCCAATAACAAACAGGAACTTTAGATTGAAACATTAGCGCACTGGCAATTTCTAGCAAATGTCTATGCTTTCTTTCTACGATACCATTTTGTTATGGTGTCCCCACACAAGATGTTTGATGAATTATACCTTGTGATTGTAGAAACTGAGAAGTAGAGGAACATTTACCTAATTCTAAAGCATTATTGGATCGGATGGTTTTACATATATATATATATATATATATATATATATATATATATATGTGTATGTAAAATATTTGAACTGCCTCTCAACCATAGATAAGAAATATTTGACAACTGGAAAAGCATTACTTTTGGTAGCTAACAGATAAGTTCAGGTTCCCCTACTAAAATCATCAACTATAGTAAAAAAATACTTATAACCATTGCGAGTGGGAGTGTTGAAGGGACCCCAAGTGTCAATGTGAATTAAATCAAAATTGCTCTTTGTTTTGATGATATTAATAGGGAATGGGAGTCTGGATTGCCTAGCTAATGGGCAGACAGTACAAGAACATTCATTAGAGGAAGAAAAAGAGATAGAACTGATATGTTTCATTGCATTAAAAGGAAAATTCCCCAGCCTTACATGCCATAACATTATATCAAAAGGTGCTTTAATTGAAACAGGAACAAAAACAGAAGCTGAAACTGAGCTAGAAACATAACTCTTAGGTAATGAAACTACTAAATCTTTAGGTGGACTCTTAGGCCGGAGTGGAGTAGACTTCAAAGTGTAGAGACCTTGATTGACTTCACCAAAAACTTGTGGAGGGCTCTTCATGTAAGGGCCCTGCAAAATACATCCAGTTTCTATAAATGTGATGGCACATTTGAAAGTTTTACAGAGTTTATGCACAGAGAGTAGATTATACTTGAAGGATGGAATGTGTAGAACATTGTTTAAGACAAGACTTGAACTAAGAGAAATGTTGCTTGCATGAGTAACTATGACCTTAGAAGAATTAGGTAATTTCACAAGAACTGGCTTAGGTAATTTAGAAATAGAAAGGATGAGTTAGGATTAAAACACACATGCTGTGTTGCTCCTGAATCTATGATCCAGGAATCAAAGTTAGAATTATCCACTGAATAACATGAGTCTGAGTGTTCAAAAATTATACCAGTAGCTGAGTTTGCTGTGACTACAGAATTTCCTATTTGTCCATCCTGGAGTTGATTCAACATCTGCACCAACTGAGTATATTGTTGTGGTGAAAGTTGCTGAGCAAAATGTCCTCCTTCACTTACAACAGCTTAAGAACCTTCCTGGTTGTCTACAGAAACAGCAGAGTTGACTTTCACATTTCCTTGAAAATTTTTAGGCTTAGTGAACTGAAATCTGGTGGGTAAACTATAAGCCTGTAACATTTATCAATATTATGATTTGTCAATTTGCAATAGGTGCAGAATTTCTTTCCCTTAAATAGTTCATTTCCCTTAGGATTCCCAGATCTGTGCTTATTGAAATAGTTTCTAGTTGTATTTCTACCAACAAGGAAAGATGAACCATCTCCTAGAAATTGAGGATGGTGAATATCCCTTTGATTCTCATCCTGTAGTAAAAGGCATTTTTTCTGCAAGTCATCTCGAAGCTTTCAAACGCATCTAAGCAATTGGTATCCGCAAATCATAGGGGCTTTCAGGTAGTTTCTTTTGAAAAAAGTAGTCCAAAGTATGACTCCCTCTTATTGACCAGGCCCCCCTTTCTTGCCCGTTAGCGCTGTTTTTTTATTGCAGCTAGCGCGCTTGACTAATAAGATAGAAAGGGGCAGAATTGACACTTGGAAGAGGATTTATCATGAGAATATTGCTCCTAGCATGGGAATAGGTGTCATTCAATCCCATTAGAAATTGAATGAGTCTTTCATTCTCCTTAAACTGCACCATCTTAGTTTTTCCTTCACAAGTGCATACACAACTGCATAAGGTATTAATATTAAGAGCATCTAGTTCATCCCATAAACATTTTATTTTAGTAAAATATCCTGCAATAGCATTTGTTCCTTGCACTAAATCTGCTAATTTTTTCTGCAGATGATAAAGTTTTGCCCCATTGGGCTGACCAAACCTTTGTTCAAGGTCTGTCCAGAGATTTTTTGCTGTTTTGGAGTAAAGAACACTATCATCTATGTCCTTAGAGAGAGAATTCAGCAACCTAGATGTGACCATGTCATTGCATCCGTTCCAGATCTGAAAAGTAGGATCAGTGGAAGTTGGAGCAAGACAGGTGCCATCTATAAATCCTAGCTTATTATTAGCTGAGAGAGAGATGAGGATGGACCTTCTCCATCCAGGATAACCTCTTCCATTAAAAGAGGTATTGACCAGCACCATACCTATGCATCAGAAGCATAGAGATAAAAGGGACTGCTGGAATCACTGGCATTGTTACTGCCTCCAGCTCCAGTGGAAGAATCAGTTTGAGTCATGGCTCAAGTATATTGAGTGAAAGAGAAAACAGATTAAGTAGAAGAGCTATGGAAAAAATCCTTTTGCTCTGATACCATGTAGAAACTTTACTTGGAGAGAAAGAATTGAAAATTTTCTCTATATTGAATGAATAAATCTGTACAGTTGCTGCTCTATTTGTACAAGTATAATCCGAGAAAAAGAAATAGAAAAATAAACTAATTGTACACTTGTGCTCTTCCTATTGCTTACATCATCACAAACTTAATCATCACAATATTCCTTTCTATGTACAGCTGTGTATTTCTTGTTGTACTATTTGTGGACATAGGCTAATTATAATATTGGGCTTTGTCTGAATTTGTGTTTCATGTTGGGTTGCATTTGTTGAATAAGCTAAAAGAGGCCCAAACTTTAATTTGCCTAATGTTATATAGTCCAAGTCCAAGTCAACATTGTTTTCCCTCGTAGATATCAAAGATTCCTCTTTTCCTTTCTTCTTTATTGAGTTCATGCTTGTTGCCATAGCTGAGCTTGAATCCTTTTAATCCAAAACTCTAACACACTACAAGAAAGTATAGAAATAACAACAAAAAAATTAATATTTGGCAACAACTTAGTTTTATTGTTGGCAATTGAAATTTTTTGTTGCCAAACAATTTAAGTCCGTTGCCATAGTATTGATTATTGTTGCAAAAAGTACTTTTGGCAACAAACAAAAAAAGTTGTTGCACGCCGTTGCAATAACAACTTATGCAACAATATGTTTTTCTTGTTGCCAAAAGTACTTTTTACAAAAAAAATAAAAAATTGTCAAATATCTTTTTTCTTGTAGTGCTGCAAGTTGTGTTGTTTAGGACAGGCACTTACGATCAGGGGCGGAGCTACTCTTGCTTCAGGTTGTCAAGCGATCGACAGTCCTTTGCCGGTAAATTACATTGTATAGATAGGTAAATTTTTTATTTTATAGGTATATACATCATTGCTGACACCTCTTGGCACAAGCTGAAACTTCAATGCAGTGGTTAAGGGGTTGCAAAATTCCCCTTAGATTGCGAAACAAACAAAATATGAAGAAATAGGGATATTTTATTGATAACAGTGCGAGTATAATTCTATTTATTCTCTTGATTCTTCTCTCTCCTAAATTTACTTGAGGGCCGTTAGTTGTGTGTTTCTCGAGTGTAGGATGATTTGGACTTCCCTGTGATGTATTTGATTGCAGAGAATGTTGGTCAACAACTTTGAGAAAGATAGTATTTGATGCCTTAATCTCTTTGTGAATATCCAAGAATTTATGAGATATTCAAGATCTTGATTTCTTTATGAATACTCATGAGTTTATGGGATATTCGAGATGTCTTTTCAAGGGAATATGTCTTTATATAGGCGGAAGCTGAGGTTTAGGGTAAAGTAGCCTCCAAGAAATCCTAACGGGCCTTAGAGTTTGAAGATTGACTGGACTCGTCTTGTAGAGTCGGATAAAATTTCGATGTCTACAGTAATCTCTTCGTTATATTCCAGACAAAATCCTTATATTACTAATCTTTGTATTTGAATTTCTGAGTTAAACGACTCTTTAGAGATTATTACGTAGCTAAACCAAATAAGAAAGGTTTCAGATGGTCTAAAATTTTACTTTGAATTAAATAACCTGGGAGGATCACTTCCATAACAAGACTTATAGTTAAACCAATATTTTAAATAGTGACATTCTTCAAAAACTTTTATAAATTAGAGAAATTTTAGTTCTAGCTATTTGTTTTTTCACAAAGCTAATAAGGCAAGAGAGATATCCAACTAAATTAACAGTGGTGAACAGATCATAAAATTGAAATTATGATGTAAACTGGACTTCTTATCCGCCGAATTAAAGAAAGAATTTCTATATTAAGTAAGTTCTAGAAAGTCTTTCCATCAATAGTAAAATGACATGCTAAAAATATTTTATAAATAAAGTGTCATTCTATTTTGGTACCTACCAATGTTGACCTGTCATTTCATTAGCAAATTCACCGTGAGACCAGGTCGATTAATTTTGATTTTAGGTCTTCTTTTTGCAAATTTTCCAATTAGTTACCATTTTTGCACTAATCTGTCATCAATCCCCTACAAATGTGCCATCTGCGTATGAATACGTCAGAAAGGGGGGTGTGCTGACAACGACAGGAACCTATGAAGTAGTACGATACTATCTATATTTTGTTATGAAATAAAATTATGAAGTAAATACACAGAAGAAATATGTAGAGAGAGAATATGTAGAGAGATATCAGATTATCTTACTTCTGCTCTTTCAACATTGCATTTGTGCATCCTATTTATAGAGAAACAGGACATGAGATATTTTGAGATATTTTGGGATATTTTGAATATCCACTATTTGGGATATTTTTGACACTCCCCCTTGGATATCCATTAATAGATGATGTGTCTCGTTAAAACCTTATTAGGAAAAACCCTGTGGGAAAAAGTCCTAATGAAGGAAAAAGAGTGCGCATATCTAATAATACGCTTTGAGAGTTGCCTCATTAAAAACCTTACCAAGAAAACCCAATGGGACAAAACTTGGTTAAGGGAAAAAGAGTACAACACGTATTTCACTCCCCCTGACGAAGACCAAGATTCAGATGTCGGAGTCTTCGCATTCCAATCTTGAATATCATCTTCTCAAGAGTTGAAGTTGACAAAGATTTAGTGAACAAATCTGCAAGATTGTCACTTGAACGGATTTGTTGCACATCAATATCACCATTCTTCTGGAGATCATGTGTGAAAAATAACTTTGGTGAAATGTGCTTTGTTCTATCTCCTTTTATGAAACCTCCTTTTAATTGAGCTATGCATGCAGCATTATCTTCATATAATACTGTTGGTATTTTTGTATCACACTTCAAGCCACATCTTTCTCTGATGAAATGTATCACTGATCTCAACCACACACATTCTCTACTTGCTTCATGAATAGCGATTATCTCAGCATGATTTGAAGAAGTAGCAACAATGGACTGCTTGGTCGATCGCCATGATATAGCAGTACCTCCGCATGTAAACAGATAGCCCGTTTGAGATCGAGCTTTATGTGGATCAGATAAATAACCTGCATCTGCATAACCAACAAGATCTGTACTACCTTTGTTAGTATAAAACAGACCCATATCGCTAGTTCCCTTCAAATATCGTAATATATGCTTAATCCCGTTCCAATGCCTCCGTGTAGGAGAAGAGCTATATCTTGCTAGCAAATTAACAGAAAATGCTATGTCAGGTCTTGTAGCATTAGCAAGATACATAAGTGCACCTATTGTGCTAAGATATGGTACTTCAGGACCAAGTAGCTCTTCGTTTTCTTCCTGAGGTCGGAACGGATCTTTGCTCACTTCAAGTGAGCAAACAATCATAGGAGTACTTAAAGGATGCGAATTTTCCATGTAAAACCGATTTAAAACTTTCTCAGTATAGGCAGATTGATGGATAAAGATCCCTTTTGCGAAATGTTCAATTTGCAGACCAAGACAGAGTTTTGTCTTTCCGAGATCTTTCATCTCAAATTCTTTCTTCAAATATTCAATCGCCTTTTGGAACTCTTCTGGAGTTCCAATGAGGTTTATGTCATCAACATAAACAGCAAGTATTATGAACCCTGATTTTGTTTTCTTAATAAAAACACATGGACAAATGACATCATTTATATATCCTTCATTTATCAAGTACTCACTTAGGCGATTATACCACATACGCCCTGATTGTTTTAAACCATATAATGATCTTTGTAATCTGATTGAATACATTTCCCGAGACTTTAAACCAAATGCTTCAGGCATTTTATATCCTTCAGGAATTTTCATATAAATTTCATCAAGTAAGCCACATAGGCCGTGACAGCATCCATCAGTATAAATAATGTGACATCTTCTGTTGTTTGGACTGCTGGCCCAATAAACATTACGTCTACCAAGATGCATCATTTTACTTGGTAATTATTCTACGTCAACATGATTTAAGAGACGTAGAAATCAAATCCTCACAACCTTATACAATATTGCGCGCTATATTGTATATTGTCGAGAAGATATCATGTTGTATCGGTTCGCAATTCGACATAACTTACTGAGATCTCATCACTTCATTATTTTCAGGTACCTGAACCTCCCATAAGGTTTATGAAGTGTTATGTCGTAGCTCTTCAAGAGCACATTGCCTCCTTATTATGATCATTTGTTCCTCCCTTTTTCAAGGATTATTATATTTGGAACCGATTGGTCTACCATGCTCCATGCACGTTGTAGACTTTGTCCTTCAGGGACATTAAGAGCATATTTTGCAGATGAAATATGAAATAGTTGGGTCAGGAGGCATCCAATGCCAAACCAACTTAGATATAAACCAACATTATCAAGATGATTGTCTTGATTACATATTCTGAAAATTGTGCTTCCAACTCAATTATTTTGAGCAAGCAACTTTGTAAATGTCAAACTGCCAGTTGACAATAAACATACATGTGACCGTCTCATAGATGCATCTATTTAAGACATCACATTGCAGGTGAAGGGGCCCACACTCACCTTTTATATTTTTCAGAATTTTGGGGATTCAGTCCCAACATTAGCTGGTGTAATCAACTTATCATGAGAACAAGCAACACAAACAAATTCTTGAAGAATCTTCTAGTTCTTCAATATGTTTTTAATACTCAATTAGCACATCAGATTTAAATCAGGACGATCAAAATGGTCTTGTCAACTGATAAAATTATCTGTACCTGTAAACTTCAAGTTTACTATGACGAGTGCTATTTCTTTTAATAAACTTCTGGTTTGCTGTTGCATGAAATTTTATGTCAAAACTTCTGGTTTATTGTGACATGCGATCTCATCATGCTCGGGTAACGCTTTTGCACACGCGACCCTACCCGTAATAAGTTGGAGATATTCAATCTTCCAATCATCTGTAGTCTCAATATGATGACCATTTTTCTCGCTAGTAAACTTCAGGTTTATTATAATTTATTTTCCGATCGAAATAATTATGATCTGAGATGAATGTTACTATCATATATAAGTTTCTCGCTAGTAAACTTCAGGTTTACTATAATTTATTTTCCGATCGAAATAATTATGATCTAAGATGAATGTTACTATCATATATAAGCTCTTCGAGAGACATTAATTTGTTCACCATAATCATATATTATTTGGACACTGCTAGTGTCATGATACTTGTAAATAAATAATTAGCTCTTCTGGAGCCTTTGATCATTAATTTCTATTACCAAAAATTGTATTAATATTTCCCCTTTTTCTACGCAAGTAAGAAAAGTATTTCTCATCTTTGAATATAGCATGCGTTGTTCCACTATCAATTACACAAATATCTTCATGATTGGTCATTGATCCAAATAATATTTGAGGATTTTCCATATATTCTTCAAAACGAAAGAATAGGCAAAGTAAACACCGAAGTAGATATTTTGATTAGACAAAGTATTACACACACTTTATTACATATATATGGAAACATAACCACAATAGCTAATACAAACGACATGTATGAAATATCTAAGTTAATACAGATCCATCACCGATCAGATGGTCTATTTTTCCTTCAGGGAATTCAAAGAAATCTGCCACATCTAGATGCATAGGCTCAACATTATCTTCAGAAATAAAATTTGCTTCGGCATCCTTTTCTGCCCTTTTGAGGGAGGCTTGATATAGCTCAACAAGGTGCTTTGGCGTACGACAGGTACGTGACCAGTGCCCTTTTCCTCCACATCGGAAGCAATTATTTTCTGAATTTTTCTTTTGCACAACTTCATGCTTTTCATCCTTCCTTTTACACTGCTGGTGGTCAAGGGTATTATATGGTGCAAAACGAGAATCATGATTAAAATCCCTTCCTCGACCACGACCATGACCACGACTGGGGCCACGACCTCTTCCACGCCTAGAATGGCGAAAATTTGCCTCATTCACTTCAGGGAATGGGGCAGTACCAGTGGGTCGGCTTTTATGATTTTTCATCAATAATTCATTATGTTGTTCAACCACTAGAAGATGTGAGATTAAATCAGAATATTTTTTGAACTTCATCTCTCGGTATTGCTGCTGCAGGAGCATACTCGAGGCAGGAAAAGTGGAGAATGTTTTCTCCAGCATATCAAGATCAGTAATATTTTCACCACATAATTTCAATTGAGAAATAATTTTAAACATAGTAGAATTGTATGCCTTAACAGATTTAAAATCTTGGAACCTTAAATGGAGCCAATCAAAACGTGCTTGTGGAAGTATGACCATCTTCAGGTGATCATATCTATCTTTCAGATCATTCCACAGCGTAAGAGGATCTTTAACCGTGAGATATTCCATTTTTAAATTCTCATCAAGATGATGGCGGAGGAATATCATTGCCTTAGCACGGTTTTGGTTTGATGCCTCGTTTTTATCTTTGATGGTGTCTTCCAGACCCATTGCATTAAGGTGAATCTCGGCATCAAGAATCCAAGACATATAGCTATTGTCGGATATATCTAAGGCTACAAATTCACGTCTAGAAAGATTTGCCATTAGTAATGGAAAACAAAGAAATCAATACCTTCGAGGCTTGTAAAGTATTTGCTCGAGATAACAGAGTCTCGTGCTGATAACGTGTTATGAAATAAAACTATGAAGTAAATACACAGAAGAAACAAAATCAATTAGGACTTAAAGGGTTGTAATGTAGGCTTTTGGTTAAGGTAGGAACATAATTTGGAAATAGTGACTCAAAAACCTCCCTAAGCACTACAATTTTCAACAATCAAAGCACACTTCCTTTGAATTTTTTTTTCCACCCTTTTCTTCATTTTCCATTTCACCAACTAGTCTTCCCTTTATTCACAACTCTTCATTATTCCTTCCTTTTTTTTTTCTTTTTCAAAATAACAAGGAAGTTTCCAATTTTTTTTTTTTTTTTACTACTTCATTTTTTTTCTTTCACCTTAAAGTAACTCCCACATCACAACTTTTTTCAACTATCACCCCCAAACTTAGGCTTTTAGCCTACGTTTGCACTTTCAACGCACTTAAGGAGGTAGGGTACCAAAAGATGGATCAATGAAGAACAGAAGGTTAAAGCTTGTAATATGGTTGCCAAAGAAAAGGTTAAAGGCTCAAAAAGGGTTGACTAGGGAAAATATGCAAGGGTAGGAAATTTAAGGCAAAAACGATCCAAAGAAGGCCTAACATCATTTGTCAAACCAAGTGTAACCTAGAATTTCGCCTTGAAACACATTCCGGGCAAGTTCTAGACCACAAGTAATGTTAAAGAACTCACAAAAACTTCACCACGCATGGCACATGATAATCCAAGTAGAATATGTATCCAAAACCCAATTGAAACAAATGAACTAAAAGAAAATCACTTATAGCCTAAAGAGACTAATTAGTGAAAGTAAGAGCCAAAAATTGAGTCTAAAATTCACAACAAGAATCATTACTTCAATCTTTTTTTTTTTTTTTTTTAAATCAAGAATTCATATGCTAAGGTTTAACTAAGTTGGTACCAAGCAAGCCAAAATTGGCCAAGGAGCAAAAATCACATCCCAACACCATTCCTACAACTAAACTACGAAAAAAACTAAAGAAGCTAGTAATAAAAAAAAATCATACTAATATAAATGTCATAAAAAAAAATTACCAAAATAAAATCAATCTACCAAATTATCATCCATCATGACATATCACACCCCATCACAAAAATATCTATCAAAATAAAGTCTCCCCAACTTAAAATATTGCATTGTCCTCAATGTTACTATAGAATTAAAGCAAAAGTTAGGAGGAACTCCCTGAAAAAATGGTGTCATTGAGCTAGCAGCTATGCTACATCAAAAATCTCTTCCTCCATGACTTGATTTGTTCCTCCTAGAAATGCTTCTGATGAACTAGAAGTCTTTTTTTTTTTTTTTTTTTTTTTAACAAGTACCTGAGAACTTGCAACTGAGTAAAAAAAAATAACAAAAGAGATGTTGGGGTTCCCTTGTCAGTTAAGCACAAACACACTTCACCAAATATCAGATACAGTGCCCCTAAAACTTGAACTATCTGAACAACATTTAGACCATTTAAGTTCTCCCACAAAAGAGTCACAAAGAAACCATATTAAGCATGTTTAAACTACATAGAAGACTCCCCATATCAGGGTATTCTCCCAACAAAATCAATCATCAATAAAGCTCATTTAGTAAGTTTCATTGCGACATACCAAAGCACAAAAAGATGGAGTTACGTAGTCCATTCAAAGCAAGATAATGAGCACCCTTTTCATCAGCTCATTTTAGACCAAGTTCCAAACATAATGACACCATGAAAGCGTTTATGCACACGAGCTAGCTCCCAAATTGATTGAAACAAAATTCATGGTTGAATATTCACTCAAATCAATGGCAACTAATTCTGGGTCAAAAATGTTGTAAAAAAAAAAAAGATGATAATCCGATGAAGAATAACAGCAACACAAAGTATTGAATGCACCAAGTCATTTTCTTTATACCTAAAGTTCACTATCATACCCCATTTAACATTGTAAACAACTTCCATCATTATGCACCAAAGGAGTTTCAAAAATATTAAAGTCTCAACCCAGCAAGTTTAATCCATAAACACTAACCATAGAAAATATTGCAACAAGCCAAGCAAGGTTTAAGCTCACAAAATAAACTAAGCAGCACAATTGTTGAAAAACAGTTGGACTATCCCTCAGCCTATTCAGCTAGCAAATCATTTTTTTTTAAACACTTGGACACGCAGAATTCTTTAGGGGATAATATTGCAGTTACACAATGTATTAAACCGCTTGGCAGCTCACGTACACCCATTAAAATACCCGAGACAGTCGCATATGCAGTCCAAGGACATGATTGTACTCATTCGACACTAACGGATTGCTCAACTCGGGTGTAGACAAGTTTCAACTCAAGTAATCTGACCAAGCAGTCCAAGACCTGCCTAACTACCCAAAACTTACTCCTAATCGCGCTCGGTTACTCAGACTTCACCGCCGAATGAAATCGTCTCTCAGTCACTTTGTCGAACACCTTGCGGGCATCACCTTAACCAAGCTTTTTGTAACAATTAGACAATAGAATTACCCTCCCAATTTAATGGGAATTATAGTTCTATCCTATCTTCATCTCAATCAAACAACCAACACCAAAATTTTCAGAATTTGAGCTTTCAACTCAACACCAAACCAACCACATGAGAAGAAAAGCAGAAAGAGAAAAGAAAAAAAAATTGCCAAGAGAAAGCAAGGGAAAGAGAGAAGAAGAGGAGATAGAAGCGTACCTGGTAGCCGATGGTGTGAGAAGCGGCGTGTGCAGTGGGCGAGGGGTTGGGGGAACTGGGAGTGCGAAAATAAACTGGCAAGGGACTTTAGTTTTTAAGCTCAGGGCAGTATCTTGTGGTAACAAGGGTCTGGGAGTGGTCTTAAATATTCTAAGGCTTTAGTAGAAACATAGTAAACATTTACCTTAGGCTTACATAGACATTTATCTGGACCAAATACTAAGACACCCTATCTAAACCAAAAAATAAGGTGCTAGCTTCTTATAGCCAACTGTAAGCAAGCAATTTCTGTGTGCATATTTTGCACTGTCAAGCCACTTTAACACTAAATTAATTGCAAAAATTATGAAATTTGGTAGAATGATAAAAAATAATATGGTAAACTATTCTATAAAAAAAAAAATCCAAAATGAGTTAAAAGAAAGTTAAAACGATGGGTTGCCTCCCACCAAGCGCTTAATTTAAAGTCGCGGCATGACGTGAGTTAACCTTACCACTTTTCTCTCCACTTGGAGAATATGAATTTTCGCCCCAACTTTGAATCAAGTTTACGATGACGCTCATAGGGCGGTGGTAGAAAAACAAAGAGACCAACTATCCGGTATCGCATTTTGCACTTTTTGGCCTTTAAGTGAGGGATGTCATTTTGTCGTTTTGGCATGGCAAACTCCAAAATGAAAACGTCTTCGTCTACACCTCCAAAATTCTCCATAGGCTCGGTTAGTTCAACTTTCATTTCACTAACCAAGCATAATGTTAAAAATTGGTTGGAATGCGGTCTAAGGAGCTCCATTTTCGAATTCGCTCCATTTTTGACATGCTCACCCACAAATGAACTAGAGTCTTCCAAAACGATTTCATGAACTTTTTTATGCAACTCTAGTATCATTTCTTCAACTTCGGCATCATTCATTATTTTTGGGTTAGTCGGTTGGCAATTCACCATTAGCTCATGAAAATTAATTTTGACCTCTTCATCATTGGAAACCGACTCAAAACCACAATCCATGGCCTTTTGATATTGGGCATCACATGCCTCAATCTTTGCATTCAATTCGGCCTCCAATTTCCGGATAGTAATTTCAAGTAGCTCTACTTCTTGACTTTGCCCAACATGCATTTTTAGATATTCTTTCATCATCCGTGAAAATCCTTCACGGTGATCCCCATAGACTTCAAGTTGTTGAGCTTGATTCATTAGCCAATCTTGGCTCACAATATCCACTTTGTCAAGTTTTTCTTCAGGGTGAGAATCGTCCAAAGCTTGTAAAAATCCTAACATGGTGAAATCCATGTTTTGGATAGTTTCATCATCTCCATATTGAACTACTTCCCACCATTTGGCCACGATTTTTCCATATTTTTCATTTCTCCCCATAATGCCACTTAACATTTCCTCAATTTCCTCTTTTCGAGTATTGGAGATTTCTCCTTTATGACTTAGCTCATTTTCTTCAAGTTGAACCACTTCTTCAATTTCACAACTCTTGTTGTGGTCACAAGAATTTTCGGGCTCATCTTGTAAATTTGAAATCTCTTCTTCAACTACTTCATTTTGAGGAATAGGCACATCCATGGAAATTGAAAATTTTTCATCCTCAAGTGATTTGTTCATTTCTAAAATGGATTGCCCGATGAGTTCTCGCTCCTCCTCCCTTTCCCGGTCAAAGTATGCTTGGAGCAATTCCATGACACCTTCATATCCGGTACTTTGCCCTTCGTTTGCCATATCATTGTTCCTATCAAACTCAAAAGCACAACTAGTATTTTCATTAGAACAACTTGGGGGAGGGGAAAGAAAATAATTAGGACAATCACTCCAATGTCCATTTTGACCACCACATATATTACAAATATTCCCATCATAGGATTGAGACGGTGCACACATCTCTCTCCCGGGAGCATTTTCACAATCTTGCCAAAAGTGAGGTCCTCCACAATATGGACATGGGTCATCAAAGTATGAACAACTACCATCCAACCAATTTTCATTATATGATGCCATTTTTTTTTTTTAGCAAAAGCAAAAACTGGACAGTTTTGCAGAAGCAAAAACTGGACAGTTTTTCAGAAACTGGACAGTTTTGCAAAAACTGGACAGTTTTTCAGAAACTGGACAGTTTTGCAAAAACTGGACAGTTTTTTTTTTTTTTTTTTTTTTTTTTTTTATAAAGCAAAGAAAGTTTGGACCAAAGCAAGTTAGCTTAAATCCCAAACTAACCCAAATACGCCAAATTGTTCCCCGGCAACGGCGCCATTTTTTATAACGTCCAAATCCACCCTATTAATTAGAATGAGCACGGTCGTATGCAAATATAATTTACCCAACTATGAGTCGGGGTAAAATACCAACTTATCAGGTCCCCTGCAGGTCATGACTATTGGGGAAACAATACCATTTAGCATGTGTGTACACGGTTGAGATACTATCATTGTTGCATTGCATTTCATCGGACTTATATTATTCCTATTGATGGTTGTGGCTGGACTTATCTTATTTCTGTGTTGGCTAATTTCGGTTGATGACATTCTTTGGTTATGTGTTGTTGTGCCTATCTTATTGATTTTATGAACGTATGCATGATACTAATCTTAGTCTCCCTATGATATCTACCGATATATAGTGTTTGTACTGATACTACCTTGTTGCACTTTTTATTTGAGTGCAGATTGTATTCCAGAGACATCTTCCAGACCTCATATCTAGTGTGAAGGCAGTTTCCGATCAGATCCGAGGGTGAGCTCCTATGTAACATATCGTACCTTAAACTAAGTTATGTTCATGATTTGGGACTTAGGAAATCAGACGGATAGAAAATCAGACGGGAAGTATTGGAATTAAATTCGTCTCAGTTCAACAAAGTTCCATTTTATGTCCAGATATTCGGACCGTATATTATTATACGGCCCGTATTTTCAGATCGTGTTAGGTAGGTGGAAATTTTTTGCAACAATGTCAGAAAAACATTGTTGCATATAAAATCATTTAAATGACTAGGAAGAGTTCCTTTGTTAACTCTAGATGATTGTCTAACAGGAATGGAGGGTTGAATAGAAGACGATATAGGAAGAGGAGAAGGTGGTTGTGTGGAAGAACTGGAATCAGTATGCATAGTAGGAGAAGGAGATGGGTTAGTTGAACTAGATGGTGAAGAACTGGATGGTGAGGAAGATGTAGAAATGGAATGTGTAGAAGTTGGAGTAGGCAGAATGGGTGGAGATGAAAATATAATGGCATCATCCTCAGGATGATCAGGAAAAATAGAGTGAATAGGTGGAAAAATAGAAGTCAGGATGTTAGAAGGAAATGAAACAAAAGGGAATATTTGTTCATGAAAGTGGACATCTGTGGAGGTGAAAATTTTCTTAGAAGCTAGATCGAATATTTTATACCCTTTCTGCCCAGTAGGATAGCATAAAAAAATACATACAATTGTCTAGGCTTAAATTTATCTCTGTGATGTGGCATGGTGGATGCAGAGCATAAACACCCAAAACTTCTAAGAGTGATAGGGTGGTGACTGATGAAAGAGCATTTCATAAGGAGTTTGACCATTGAGAACTCTAGAAGGGAATATGTTAATAAGAAAAGTGGCAGTCAAAATGCATTCCCCCCAATAACAAACATGAACTTTAGATTGAAACATTAGGGCCCTAGCAATTTCTAGCAAATGTCTATGCTTTCTTTCTACGATACCATTTCGTTATGGTGTCCCCACACAAGATGTTTGATGAATTATACCTTGTGACTGTAGAAACTGAGAAGTAGAGGAACTTTTACCTAATTCTAAAGCAATATTGGATCTGATGGTTTTAACTTTTCCATTGAACTGCCTCTCAACCATAGATAAGATATTGAGGATGGTGAATCTCCCTTTAATTCTCATCATGTAGTAAAAGGGAGTATGCAGAATTGACACTTGGAAGAGGATTTATGTCACGACCCAACTAGGGGCCGCGACGGGTACCCGATACTTGTACCGAGCACCCCTTATCTCGTATCGTACTTTTACTACTAGGTGGGTCGTATAGACTATACCGTATCTTTTTTTTTCTGTTGCTTAACGCTAACATTAATGGCATAATTGTAGACATGGACTTATAAACTTTGCTAGCACATTATACAACGACGAGGACCACAAAAGTACAAAACATCTGACTGTACGTATCTGTCTACGAGCCTCTAAACAAAGTACATCTACATATACAAGAAGGACCGGTTCTACCGTGCCCGAATATGTACACAAAAGTAGTACCAAGAAACTGAGGCTCCGGAACAACTGGAGCGCTGCCACAGTACTGCTGATGGAGCTTCTAAGAGTCAAATCTGTCTACCTGTTGACCTGCGCGGCATGAAACGCAGCGTCCACAAGAAGGGACGTCAGTACGAGTAATGTACCGAGTATGTAAGGCATGAATAATAACATAAAAGAGATATAGCGCATGTCATGAAGTAGAAACACAACCTGTACATATAAGTGCACGTTGGCGGATACCATGCATGCTTAGCGCTGCGGAACGTGCAGCCCGATCCATATGTGCATATACTATAACGTATTGCTGCGGCACGTGCAGCCCGATCCATATACATATAATACTTTGCTTTCTTGGAAAACATTTCTTTTCATATATATATAACATAGAACATATCATATTGCCGAGGCGTCGGCTCCGATCCATTTAACCATATATCCCGCGTCCGGGCATCCCGCGTCCGGGACGATATCATGTACCATACTCCAACTGATCAGGTGGCTATGCGTCTATAGCGCCTTCTCTTTCCCAATCTTCCCCATATACATGTACATATACTTATCGTTCGATAAACGAAACAATTAAGAAAATCCGGGAATAACGGGCCCACCTCGGGTCAAATGAGGTGGCGTACACGATTTACATACGTTACATTTCATGACGTCACTTGTGAGAGTTTTAAGGTAGTCGGGTCCTATTTGTGCAAGTTCTAGATGTTTAGGCAATTTTTCAACATTTCATACAATATTTAATTCAATTCTACTGAATGAAAAAGGGGAAACTTTGGGTGCGGATTTCGGAGAATAGAGTTGTCCCCGAGGCTCGTATCCAACTTATTACGTTTAAGACATGCCATAGAAGGAAGGGTGAATCCTTACATACCTTTTCCGATTCATACACGTCTCCAAAATCAAGTTTCAAGTTCGCCAAAATCTACAATTTGGTCACAATTACCAAATGTTAATTGTAAGGCTTTAAGATTTCAATCTTAACCAATACTTGTCTACAAAAATTTGGGCAGCATCTCCCCTATAAATACACCATCCCCAAAATTCAACTTAGCCAATTTTTTAATCAACAACAATCCGGGAATTCAACCCGGCCAAACTATCAACACAATGACAACAACCATGACTACAAAACACAATATAACACAACTAGTCTTCTTTCCAACATAATGCAATAGCTTTCGTTCCAACTTCACATTTCCAAACCAATCTCAATATTTTTACATTCATTACTAATCAAGATCATTACAATCTAATTCGGAAGCATTTCATATCATTTCTACCAAATATTCACAAAACTTCTCATAACCACTTAACAACCAATCTTTCATGCCAATATGGACTATTATCCTTCCAAATTCACCAACTAACATAATAATTCACATTTAAAACTCCACTTCTATAATTACATAAAAACTTCATTAAAATCATATAATTTCCTATAACTATTCCCAATAATTTTCCATGCCAACTTGAACCATTTTCTTCCATTTCCAATATAAATTTCACCATAACCACAACTAGAATACAACATAAAATTCAACTCATATTATTTATACAACAATATACATATATGTCCACTTACATATATGCACACCCACTTTGTAAACTTCCATATTTCCATAAATTCTACTCATTTCTACATACTACAACATAAACCAACCTTCATAACATAATAAAAAGGGATTAATTCTTACCTTTTTCTACAATCTTCTTCACTTGACCAAGTTGTCAACTTGAAGAAACAAGTGTTCTTTCTTCCAAAATAATTACACCAAGTTGTAAAGGACCCTTTAATTGGTAGAAAATGATTTTTGAAAAAAAAAAATTTTTTTTTTTTTTTTGGTCTAGAGCTTGGCCGAAAATGACCTTCTTGTTCTTGCTCTTCTTTCTCTTGTTTCTCTCTTTCTCAATTGTCTTGAAACTTCTAAATGTTTCAAGACAATTTAATGATCCTTTATATTAATTATCACATGGGAAATTTATTAATTTTATGGGCTTGGGCCATAAGATGGCCGGCCACCCCTCTCCTTTGGGCCTTAATTCGTTTTTTATTTTTTGGGCCAACTCGGTTGATCCCGAGTTGGGCCTAGCCCACTGACCTTTCGACCTTAAAACGTCCATATCTCCATGTACCGATGTCACCTGGGAACCCACGACCTATGGTTGGAAAGCTAATTCAATTATCTACAACTTCTATTTCTTGGTATTTTCCAAATTCCAAACTTATAATACCGTTTTTGCCCCTATAAGTCAGATCACCCGAAAACGTTTTCTTAAAAATATTCGTTTGGAGGACTTCCACTTTGATTTGGCCCAAGGGTCCTTCTTGAGTTGTGTTTAACTTCACATATGTGATTCATATGAATTTTCAGATGTCCCAAAAAAAATCTCGATGTGTGGGCCCCACCTCAGCAAATAATCTGACGTTCAAAAATACGGGATATAACAATTTATCATGAGAATAATGCTCCTGGCATGGGAATAGGTGTCATTCAATCCCATTAGAAATTGAATGAGTCTTTCATTCTCCTTGAACTGCATCATCTTAGTTTTTCCTTCACAAGTGCATACACAAGTGCATACACAACTGCATAAGGCATTAATATTAAGAGCATCTAGTTCATCCCATAAACATTTTATTTTAGTAAAATATCCTGCAATATCATTTGTTCCTTGCACTAAATCTGCTAATTCTTTTTGCAGATGTTAAAGTTTTGCCCAATTGGGCTGACCAAACCTTTGTTCAAGGTCTGTCCAGAGATCTTTTGCTGTTTTGGAGTAAAGAACACTATCAGCTATGTCCTTAGAGAGAGAATTCAGCAACCAAGATGTGACCATGTCATTGCATCTATTCCAGATCTGAAAAGTAGGATCAGTGGAAGCTGGAGCAAGACATGTGCCATCTATAAATCCCAGCTTATTCTTAGCTGAGAGAGAGATGAGGATGGACCTTCTCCATCCAGGATGACCTCTTCCATTGAAAGAGATATTGACCAGCACCATACCTATGCATCAGAAGCATGGAGATAAAAGGGACTACTGGAATCACTGGCATTGTTACTGCCTCCAGCTCCAGTGGAAGAATCAGTTTGAGTCATGGCTCAAGTATATTGAGTGAAAGAGAAAACATATTAAGTAGAAGAGCTATGGAAAAAATCCTTTTTCTCTGATACCATGTAGAAACTTTACTTGGAGAGAAAGAATTGAAAATTTTCTCTATATTGAATGAATAAATATGTATAGTTGTTGCTCTATTTGTACAAGTATAATCCGAGAAAAAGAAATAGAAAAATAAACTAATTGTACACTTGTGCTCTTCCTATTGCTTACATCATCACAAACTTAATCATCACAATATTCCTTTCTATGTACAGCTGTGTATTTCTTGTTGTACTATTTGTGGACATGGGCTAATTATAATATTGGGATTTTTCTGAATTTGTGTTTCATGTTGGGTTGCATTTGTTGAATAAGCTAAAAGAGGCCCAAACTTTAATTTGCCTGATGTTATGTAGTCCAAGTCCAAGTCAACATTGTTTTCCCTCGTAGATATCAAAGATTCCTCTTTTCCTTTCTTCTTCATTGAGTTCATGCTTGTTGCCATAGCTGAGCTTGAATCCTTTGAATCCAAAACTCTAACACACTATAAGAAAGTATATAAATGACAACAAAAAATTTAATATCTGGCAACAACTTAGTTTTATTGTTGGCAAATGAACTTTTTTGTTGCCAAACAATTTAAGTCTGTTGCCACAGTATTGATTATTGTTGCAAAAAGTACTTTTGGCAACAAACAAAAAAAGTTGTTGCACGCTGTTGCAATAACAGCTTATGCAACATTTTTTTTTTTTGTTGTCAAAAGTACTTTTAAAAAAAAAAAATATTGTCAAATATCTTTTTTCTTGTAGTGCAAGTTGTGTTGTTTAGGACATGCACTTACAATCAGGGGCGGAGCTACTCTTGCTTAAGGTTGTCAAGCGATCGACAGTCCTTCGCCGGTAAATTACATTGTATAGATAGGTAAATATTTTATTTTATAGGTATATACATCATTGCTGACACCTCTTGGCATTTAAACTTCAATGTAATGGTTAAGGGGTTGCAAAATTCCCCTTAGATTGCGAAACAAACAAAATCTGAAGAAACAGGAATATTTTATTGATAACAGTGCGAGTATAATTCTATTTATTCTCTTGATTCTTCTCTCTCCTAAATTTACTCCGTGATTTGAGGGCCGTTAGTTGTGTGTTTCTCGAGTGTAGGATGATTTGGACCTCCCTGTGAAGTATTTGATTGCAGAGAATGTTGGTCAACAACTTTGAGAAAGATAGTATTTTCCTTCGTTATACAAAGTGTGATGAAGCTTATAATTTGGTAATTAAAAATAAAAAAAATAGATTTTATATATGCATCTTTTCTTCCTATAACAAATAAATATTATTTAAATGTCATTGCTGTTATAGGCGTTTAATAGTCATTCGTTATAGCATCCAAAAGATTTCGCTTCTTCGAACCCAACAATGCTATAGAGAGGCTTGACTGTTTAATTAAATGATGGCTCTAAGGGGTCGTTTGGCACGCGGACTAAATTATCTCGAGATTATAATTCGGGACTAATTTATCCCATCTCCATCCAAGGCTAGTGCGAAAAGGTGTGATATCCCATCCCAACGTTAGTGCGATATGGCGGGATATCTCATCCTTAAGATTGTGCTTCATTTTATACTTTGCTTGGTATAAGGTATAAATTTATACCTGGGATATCCCAGCTTATACCATGCACCAAACGACCCCTATAATAACCTTCGCAAAAAGAATAAATTGGAACTTTTCTAAAGTAACCTTCGCAAAAAGAATAAATTGGAACTTTTCTAAAGTAACCTTTGCAAAAAGAATAAATTGGAATTTTTACATGTAAATATTGGGCCCATGCTATGACTCGTCTAGTAATCTAATAACTAATGTGCGTTTTCACAACATTTATCGTAGGGACCGTGGACACATGATATAGGTTAGAATTAATGGCTACGATTTAATTGACTAAAAAAAGCTCTAATCATGATTTAAATAATTAGTATTTCATATATTTGCTTCCAAAAATTTTAGTAATCCCACAATCATAGCAACATATTATCTTGTCCATAAATATATTAAAGACCTCTCTCTCTTCCTACTTTTTTTCCCAGAACCGTTTTTATCTTCCAATTTTTTTCGAATTGATAACTTATAATTTGTTTTCCAGTTATAAATAAAATATACAAAACAAGAAGAAAAGTGAAGGAAAAGCTAATACGCAATTCATCAAGTTGCCCATTAGACAACATATAATAATTGAACGAAAAGAAGAATTTTGCAGAGAGAAAAGTGGCGTTCAAATGGAGGACTTTTTTCATAAATTGGCATGAGCAACCAAGATTTATTATTGGTTTTCCGAGATAATTAAATATGTGAGATAAAAGATTAACTCAAAATCGGGTAAATTGATGAGGAGCAAATAGTTATGTACTGAGTATGAAAAATCTGTAGGAAGAGAACAAAAATATATTAATATATTTATTTATGAACAAGTTATTAATTATCTAAATCATGATTAATTAGGGCCTTGATTTAGTCAATCAAATCTTAGCTATTAATTCTAACCTATGCCATATGTCCCTAATCCAAACTATAACTTGGGAGAAATGCGGAGAGAGAAATCGAGAGGAGCCGGATCTAAACTCTTCTTTCTACTACGTAATTTTCTTTTTCAACTCCTAGTTTTTTTATTCATCTCTGTTTATAAATGAGTATAGTGAAGTCTTATTGATAGCTGGAGTAAATTTCTCATTGGGTCACTCAATTATGTGGAATTATTTAGTAAAGTCACTTAACTCAGTTTTGTATCAATAAAATCATTCCATTTATGAATTTTATTTACAAAGTCACTCTATCTGAGTTTGTAATTTCCGGTCGTCAAAAAATCTTACTTGCAAAATAAGCTGATTTTTTATGCCCTGTAGATCTGGACCCACAAAGTCACTCCGAATAAATGGAAAACGTTTTCAATACAAGAAATAACATGTACAAGGATCTTCAGATTTATGTACCGAGCTAATACTCACCTTGGAATTGACTAGGGAGGACAACTTGGTTAAAGTCACGAAAATCACGAGAACGAGTAGAGCTAAAGTTTCACAAGTTCTTAATAGTCAAATGTTTTAGTCACTGCTTGGGAACTTGTAGATTTTCGAATTCAAGTATAAAATGTAAAAAGAAACTAAATTAAAATAAGAAAATGAGGCGATATTTTGGCATTGGTTGAGGAGGCCAACATCTAAGTTCCTTGAGTTACAAGAGGTTATTTTAGAGTTATTTGGATTTTTGAATTGAATACAGCCTAGAATGGTTTCCTGGCGCTAACCACCAATGTTTGAGTGTTGGTTTTGTGATTCCTATTAATCAAATTGTAATCTGGTTACATAAACTAAGAACAGTGTGTTTATTTCGAGCCCACAAAAAATTGTGTTTTCTTAAAGAATTTAATCCCCTCACAATTGCCAAAGGTTTGGATTAATTCTTCCCAGGATAGAACGAAATTCTATTCTGCAATACCGGCAATGGAAATTGCAGAATTTCAGCGAACCCAACGAATGGTAGTAATCACACGACACTTACTGATTTTTGGTTTTGAAAAGAATGCAGTATGAGGGGAAAGGAAATTGCGTTTTTCAGAGAACAAAAATGTTTTCAGTTTTTCAGTGTGTAAAAATGAGGCGAAGCCTCTGAAAATTTATAGCGAGTTATTTTGATCTGAACAGGTATGAAAGTGCCTGTTCGGTGAAGGAGATGACCGTTGGTCATCGTTATGTCCGTTGGAAAAAAAAAAATCGTTGGAAAAAAATAATTCCGCGAATTTAATGAATTAAGTTAATTTCGCGTGAATTAATTAATATCCGGATTAGAAACATTAAGTAACGAAAATGGAAATAAAATAAATTTGGTCCAAAAAGATTATCGATCAATCAGATCATTTGACCAAATCTGAATCCGAATCCGAATCCGAATTCGAATTCGAAGCCGAAGCCGAGCCGAGCGACGACGACGGCGCGAGGGGTGGTCCTCTTCTCAACCCTTTATAAGCTAGAGAATGTGTTGCTTAATATAAGCACACACATAACACTTTCAACCACCAATGTAGGAGAAGTGTTCACTTGAAAAGTTGTTTTTCAAACTTTCATTTCCCTCAATTTCTCAATTCATACTTCACCTTTAAAGTCCCTCACTTAATGCATTTGTGGACTTTAATCTTAATGCATTTGATATACTTCGTATCAAACTTAGAAACCATTAAAAAGCCTTTGCGCTTTATCCTTGTTCCTGAACATTGTCTTATCATGAGAATGGATTGAGTTTGACGACAATGTGGAAATGTCATTCATAACTTTGTTTGATCTCCTTGAACCTAGATCTTGGGATTTCCAGTCAGCTAGGCGGAGTTACCATTATTATGACTTGTTCTTGGCCATAATCCCACTCCCTTTGATGATTTATCAACCGCCTCTCTAGTTAGGCCTTTTATAAGTGGATCCGACACATTATCCTTTGACTTTACATAGTCAATTGTGATAATTCCACTAGAGAGTAATTGTCTAACGGTATTATGTCTTCGTCGTATGTGACGAGATTTTCCGTTATACATGACGCTTCCAGCCCTTCCTATTACAGCTTGACTATCACAATGTATGCATATAGGTGCCACTGGTTTAGGCCAAAACGGAATGTCTTCCAAGAAATTCCGTAGCCATTCAGCTTCCTCACCAGCTTTATCCAAATCTATAAATTCTGACTCCATTGTAGAGCGAGCGATACATGTCTGCTTGGATGATTTCCAAAACACTGCTCCTCCTCCAATGGTGAAAACGTATCCACTTGTGGATTTAACTTCAGATGATCCGGTAATCCAATTTGCATCACTATATCCTTCAATTATCGCAGGATATTTATTATAGTGCAAAGCATAGTCTTGGGTGTATTGTAAATACCCCAAAACTCTTTTCATTGCCATCCAATGAGTTTGGTCAGGATTACTTGTGTAACGACTCATTTTACTTATTGCACAAGCTATATCTGGTCGTGTACCGTTCATAATATACATCAAACTTCCCAACACTCGAGCATAGTCTAACTGAGACTTGCTTTGACCTTGGTTCTTTGTAAGAGCAAGGTTCACGTCAATCGGAGTCTTTGCAACGTTAAACTCCAGATACTTGAATTTTTCAAGTACCATCTTAGCATAGTGAGTTTGTAACAATGCTAGACCTTGTGGAGTTCTATGGATCTTAATTCCTAGAATTAAATCAGCAACTCCTAAGTCTTTCATATCAAACTTGCTAGCAAGCATACGCTTAGTAGCATTTATGTCGGCAATGTCTTTGCTCATTATCAACATATCATCAACATACAAGCAAACAATCACTAAGTGATTTGGAATGTTCTTAACATAAACACATTTATCACATTCATTAATTTAAAATCCATTTGCCAGCATTGTTTGGTCAAATTTTGCATGCCAATGTCTGGGTGTTTGCTTAAGTCCATAATGTGACTTAACAAGTCGACACACCTTCTTCTCTTTTCCGGGAGTTATGAACCCTTCGGGTTGATCCATATAGATTTCTTCCTCTAACTCTCCATTCAAGAAGGCAGTTTTCACGTCCATTTGATGGATATGGAGTCCGTACACCGCAACCAACGCTATCAACACCTGAATGGATGTTATCCTTGTCACCGGTGAGTATGTATCAAAATAATCAAGACCTTCTCGTTGTCTGAATCCTTTGACAACGAGTCTTGCCTTATATTTATCAATAGTGCCATCATCTTTCATTTTCTTCTTGAAAATCCATTTGGAGCCTAAAGGTTTGTTTCCGGAGAAAGATCAACCAATTCCCAAGTATGATTGTTTAATATGGATTCTATTTCACTATTGATTGCCTTTTTCCAATAATGTGGTTCGGAGGAAGACATTGCTTCCTTGAAAGCTTGAGGCTCATTCTCTACTAAGAATGTCAAAAAGTCTGGACCAAAGGAAGTCGATGTTCTTTGACGTTTGCTACGTCTTGGATTCTCTTTGTTAGGCATATTTTCCTTTGTTTCTTCCCGAGGTCGTTTAGGTCTTTTACTAGACGACTCACATTCTATTTTATACGGATAAATATTCTCAAAAATTTTAGCATTATCAGATTCCATTACTGTATTAACATGAATGTCGGGATTTTCTGATTTATGAACCAGAAAACGATACACTTTACTATTGGTGGCGTATCCTATAAAAACACAATCAATGGTTTTTGTTCCAATTTTTACCCTTTTGGGTTTAGGAATTTGTACCTTGGCTAAACACCCCCACACTTTGAAATATTTTAAGCTAGGCTTTCTACCTTTCCATTGTTCATATGGAATGGACTTTGTTTTGCTATGGGGCACTCGGTTGAGTATTCGGCTTGCTGTAAGGATAGCTTCGCCCCACAAGTTTTGCGGTAAACCAGAACTTATTAATAAGGCATTCATCATTTCCTTCAACGTTCGATTCTTTCTTTCCGCAATTCCATTGGATTGTAGGGTGTATGGGGCAGTAGTTTGATGAATAATTCCATATTCTAAGCATATTTCTTCAAAGGGAGATTCATACTCTCTACCCCTATCACTTCTAATCATTTTGATTTTCTTGTTCAGTTGTGTTTCGACTTCATTTTTGTATTTGTTTAAATGCATTAATAGCTTCATCTTTGCTATTAAGTAAATACACATAGCAATATCGAGTGTTATCGTCAATAAAAGTTATAAAGTACTTTTTCCCACCGTGTGATGGTGTTGACTTCATATCACAAATGTCGGTATGAATTAAGTCTAAAGGATTGGAATTCCTTTCAATAGACTTATAAGGATGCTTAGCATACTTGGATTCAACACATACTTGACATTTTGACTTATTGCATTCAAACTTCGGAAGTATTTCCAAGTTAATCATTTTTCGCAATGTTTTATAATTAACATGTCCCAAACGTGCATGCCATAAACTATTTGACTCAAGTAAATAAGATGAAGGAGAAATTTTATTCATATCAACTGAGATTACATTGAGTTTGAAAAGGCCCTCTGTGAGGTAGCCCTTTCCAACATACATATCGTTTTTACTAACAACAACCTTATCAGAAACAAAAACACATTTAAATCCATTCTTGACTAGTAGTGAAGTTGAGACTAAGTTCTTCCGCATTTCTGGAACATGAAGGACATTCTTGAGCGTCACAATCTTTCCAGACGTCATCTTCAAGGCAATGTTGCCTATTCCCTCGATTTTGGCAGTAGCAGAATTGGCCACGAAGATCGTCTCATTGGAGCCAACTGCATCATAAGAATAAAAGAATTCCTTGTTAGAACACACGTGGCGAGTAGCACCCGAGTCTATCCACCATTCTCGCGGGTTACCTACCAAGTTGCATTCGGACAACATGGCACATAGATTATCCACTTCATTATTCATTTCAGCCATATTGGCTTGACCTTTCTTCTTCTCCTTATCCTTTTTCGGAGCACGACAGTCTAAAGCCATGTGTCCAATTTTGCCGCAATTGTAACAACTTCCTTTGAATTTCTTCTTGCTTGGAACATTCTTCCCTCCAGAAGCTCGCTTCCTTTTCTTTGAACCTGTAGGGGCAGTTTCAACGATGTTTGCCCCCATTATTTCTTGTTTGCCATTGGCCTTCTTCTTAGCAGATCTGTTGTCTTCCTCAATTCTAAGACGGATGATTAGATATTCTAATGTCATTTCCTTACGTTTGTGCTTTAAGTAGTTTTTAAAATCCTTCCACAAAGGCGGCAATTTTTCAGTAAAGGCCACAACCTAGAAAGCTCCATTGACTACCATTCCTTCCGCAAGCAGATCATGTGTAATCACTTGAAGTTCTTCGACTTGCGATATGACAGATTTATTATCTACCATTTTAAAGTCCAAGAACTTCGCAGCAACAAACTTTTTCAACCTAGCATCCTCGGCCTTATATTTCTTGTCCAAAGCATTCCATAATTCCTTAGAGGTCTTACAGCCGCTATAGACATTATAAAGACCATCATCTAAGAACAGTGTGTTTATTTCGAGCCCACAGAAAACTGTGTTTCCTTAAAGAATTTAATCCCCTCACAGTTGCCAAAGGTTTGGATTAATTCTTCCCAGGATAGAACGAAATTCTATTCTGCAATACCGGTAATGGAAATTGCAGAATTTCAGCGAACTCAACGAATGGTAGTAATCACACGACACTGACTGATTTTTGGTTTTGAAAAGAATGCAGTATGAGGGGAAAGGAAATTGCGTTTTTCAGAGAACAAAAATGTTTTCAGTTTTTCAGTGTGTAAAAATAAGGCGAAGCCTCTGAAAATTTATAGCCAGTTATTTTGATCTGAACAAGTATGAAAGTGCCTGTTTAGTGAAGGAGATGATCGTTGGTCATCGTTATGTCCGTTGGAAAAAAATAATTCCGCGAATTTAATGAATTAAGTTAATTTCGCGTGAATTAATTAATATCCGGATTAGAAAAATTAAGTAACGAAAATGGAAATAAAAGAAATTTGGTCCAAAAAGATTACCAATCAATCAGATCATTTGACCAAATCCAAATCCGAAGCCGAACCGAGCGACGACGACGGTGCGAGGGGTGGTCCTCTTTTCAAACCTTTATAAGCTAGAGAATGTGTTGCTTATTATAAGCACACACATAACACTTTCAACCACCAATGTGGGAGAAGTGTTCACTTGAAAGGTTGTTTTTCAAACTTTCATTTCCCTCCACTTTTGTTTCCCTCCATTTCCCAATTTATACTTCACCTTTAAAGTCCCTCACTTAATGCATTTGTGGACTTTAAACTTAACAGGTTCTCCCTTGCTCGAAAACAACGATTGAGTTGGTTTTCATTCGCTTACCAACAACGATGTACATTAGTTTTCACTTGCCACCCAATAACGTTCGCCACACCATTAATTTTCTACCTAACTCTCACAAAAAAAATATACATGGTTACTTAAGTTGATCGTAAGTAAGAAGAAAAAAAAGAGATAATGGTCAAAAACACACCTTAAGTGTCACTTTTTTATGAGTTTACTGCCTAAACTATCGGGTGTTTGCGTTTCCTACTTGAACTATCACCAACTATTTAGCAAAACTCATCTCGACTAGTGTTGCTCCCAAATGCACACGAAAGTATACACGGTCGTACAAGTAATATAGGATTAAAGTCTAGATATCGTACTCACAGGGACTTATGATTAACTATTTACTAAATTAAACTAATGGTAATTATCTAAACGAGAAATAAAATCCAAAGATATTTATAAAATAACTAAAAATAAAAGAATGCAAATAATGAACTTCAACAAAAAAAGATCGGAATTTTTATCGGAGAAGAGATAGATCTAGGATTATGACTACCAACAATCCAATTGAGTCTTCCAATTGCTATACCTATTTTATTTCCTGGGTTACTAGTTGACGGGTTGATGTTAACTTTATGATATTCCTTCGAACTACTCACAAGCCTGTAGAAGCTACTCTTAACGTCTATTTTTCTATGATCACAAGAAGTAACAAGAACGCATTTATATTTCCGTATCCAACTAAGTAGGGCTAAACGAAATATTTCTATCCTCCGTAGCGAAACGATTAAATCGAACAAACTCTATTTATTCTTATTGCGTTCGTAAATTCCCTCTTTCAAGTCCAACTCACGCACCACAAATAATGTCTAAATTTTGGCCAAATAATCAAACAATTAAGCACAAGAATAAATAAGCAACCCAAAGATGGAAATTCAATAGATATAAACAATAATCAAAAGTCAACTTTCATGTTTGTGTCAAAGCCCTAGAACTAAAAAGTTTAGCTCCACGTATACATGGAGGAAAAATAACAAATCATTCGAATAAAAACGTAAAAACGGGTATTACAGATAAGAGCAGGGGCAGAGCCAAGTGTAACTGAGGCAGAAAATTACAGTGTATATTGAAGGTTAAAATTATTTTTTTTATGTATATATGGTAGGTGTTGAACCCCCTTGGCTTCTTCGTATGTTTACCTCTTCATATTTTTTAACCCCCTTACTGAAAATTCTGGCTCCGCCACTGGATAAGAGAAGGTAAAACCCTGTAACTATGGCCTTCACAGCTGCTCCAAGCTCTCTTTAGATCCAAAGTTATATCAGAACCGTGTAGAATATGTATTTATAGGATACCAAAAGACCTGGACTTTTAAAAATCAAATCCTAACTCAGATCGAGAAAAACTGCTGAAATAAGCCTGCCGCGACGCACTCGTTTATTTCCAGTGCTTAATTTACTCGGCTGCCAAGTACGTTCTTCATTCTCCAATTTCAATTCTAACTCTTTCGTCTTTGTCTATTTTCCTTCGGTGCTTTTTGCCTAACTTTTGCTTTCCTTTCCAGGTGCTTGTATCAATTCAAAGAGGTTCTTCAAAGGTAATTAGCCAAATTCCTTATTTCTTATGTCCCCACATCATTATATTATTTTAATTCATAGGTTAATGAGCACAACAGTTTTCTTGACTGCTCCGATAAATATTTTCTCTCCAGTGTATCTACAAAGTAAAAATGTAGTATAAGCACAAATCACTATAGTTAATACTCAAACAACAATTAAAGTACTAAAATGTGAGACAACTAATAGCTAAATATTTGCATTTTAGGCCGAACATCAATTAGTATTTGATGGTGCTAGAAACTAGCAAAAAAGTGATACTTCAGATGTATTTTTGACTATATTATCTCTTATTTTTTAAAATTTCTAATTCATTCCTTTAATTATCCACGTGGAGTGCCATTTGACAGCATTTTTAAATACATAAAAGAGAATGTACACCATATACCATCAGATACTAGTCGAGTCGGGTTTTGATAAATAGTTAGTGATTGTTTAAGGGGTGTTCATGGTCCGGTTTGACTCGGTTTTGGTTAAAACCAAACCAAATCAATTAAGTCGGTTTTTTCTAATATTCAAACCAAACCAAACAGTTAAAGTATAAATTCTATCGGTTTCGATTTTGTCGGTTTTATCGGTTTGGTTCGATTTTTGCAGTTTTTTTCGGATTTTAAGAATGTACTAACACAAAGAAATTTTGAATCAAATGGTAACTAAATACTGTTTTGACCGTGATCCATTCAAATCTAAGAATCCTCTTAATTAATTCATTAACTTTATATATGTATAGGCCTATGGCTATGGGTATAAGAATTACAAAAAGATAATATCTACTTTTCATGATTGTAGTTACCTCCCTACATATAGTCTTTTGATATTACGCAACTCCTCCGAAATTTTTATTATTTAGACTCATCGTGTTTGTGAAGCATTGAGAAGAAAACACAAAAGTTAAAACGGAAAATGATAAACAAAAGACAAGGTCATCTATCAAATCTTTCTAAATTCCAATTGCCATTTTCTTCCCTTTAATTTGTTACGGATAAAATGTTAGCTTATTAGTAGTAATTCAGATGCCATGTAAATGAGAGAACCGTAAAACTGAATAAGGGAGAAATTCTATTTTACCTTTAGCAAATTTCTTTTGTTTTACCTTAAACTTAAATGGGCTACACTTTTCTTTCTAATTATTTGAATTTGTATTGGACTTGGAATGAGCCAAAATTTTGAAGAATATGTGTATATATGTGTGTGTGTGTGTGTATGTATGTATGTATGTATGTGTATGTGTGTATGTATGTATGTATCGGTTTGGTTCGGGTTTTTTTTATTTAACACCAAACCAAACCAAACCAAATGTTATCGGGTTTTTTAAATGTAAAACCAAATCAAGTTAAACCAAGCCGGTTTTCGGTTTATCAAGTCGGTTTGACTCGGTTTACTGGTTCGGATCGATTTTTCGGTCTCATTTGAACACCCCTATCATATGAAGCGCAAACACCTAATAGTTCAGATAGAAGACTCACAAATGATACTTGAGGTGTGTTCTTAACCATTATCTGGAAAAAATAAAAAATAAAAAAATCCAGAAGGTTGTGCGCTTTGTTTCTGTTCTTCAAAGTTTCTTTTTTTAAGTGGTTCAGTGGTAGCACTCAGCTTTTGACTATTTTGTAAATTAAGTCAAGAGAAGATAAGATTTTCATATATATGCATGCAATTTAATAGTACAAATTGAATGCGTAAATCACCAATAAATTGTTTTTAGTTTGCTTCATCACCTTTCCTATCACTTATTATTCCAGATCCAGACAAAGAATCGACAATATCTACAATATAAAGGCAACAAAGGAAGTGATGTTAATTAGAACTAAAAACGTACTAATAAAACAATATTGTCGTTCACCATTGAATAATTCATCTCCGGTTTATAGCCTGTTTGACCAAGCTTCTAAAAACAGTTTATTTTGAAAAGTTTTTTTTAAAAGTACTTTTTAAAAAAGTATTTTTGGCTAAAAGCAGTCTGTGTTTGGCCAATTAATTTAAAAAACACTTTTGAGCAGCAATTAGTGTTTGACCAAGCTTTTAAAAAGTGCTTCTATGTGTATTTTTCTCAAAAGTACTTTTCAAAAAAATGTTTTTTTGACAAAAGCTATTTTTTTTAGATTCTGAAAAACTGCTTCTTTTACTCCCCAAAAGCACTTATTTTCTCCCAAAAGCTTGGCCAAACACCTCACTTTTTTTAAAATAAGCACTTATTGAAAAAATAAATACTTTTAGGGGAAAAATAAGCTTGGCCAAACAGGCTATTAATCATTTGAAAGTTTGAAACGCATTGATTGTAATCTTAACAATATCTTCATATTAGCAAAAAAAAAAAAAAAAAAAAAAAAAAAACAACAACAACAACAACAAAATCATCATATCTAGTTTCCAAGTGAAGTTGTGACTAGAAATATAATTTTTAAACTTAATTAAAGAAATACGTTTTTAAAAAGCTAAAAATAGGATCAACACCACCATAATGTGAATTTAAGAGATAACTCTGGTTAATCGCCGTTTATTAATCCAAACTTACCATGAGATTTAATATAAGCTTCAATAATCACAAACTTACGAAGTTTCTCTAACAACACACTCTTCGGTAAAATTTCCTAAACCGCCAATATAATAAAGGAATTTTTACTCACTTTATAACACTCTCTAAGTTTTTTCTTATGTATTTAAATTACATGAAACTTGGTTCTCATGTAACTAAGGTCTAAAGTCCAAACATATGAAGTTTGCTCAAGGTCTCCACTCCACGTAATAGTCGTGGACACTAATTTGTTACCTGTTCCCCATTCTAATCAAATTTCAGGTTTAAATATAAAAAGAGATTTTGATCTTCTAATGCAAAAAGATTTGATTTCAATTTTATTATTTTTCTTTTTCATCACTGAGAAACTTTAAACTTAGCCAAATTTTTTAATTATATTTTAGGATCTTATAATATGTACATGTGAATTACATTCAATCATTTCTTTGATTTTCAAATATTGAAGGAAGAGAAAATATGTTTTAAGGAATTTATTTTTCTTATTTTTATTAATAGGTGGTTTTCTTGGTCTTGTTTTCTTTTTAGGTTGAGTAAATTTTATGTAGTTAAATTGTATTTTCCAACATATTCCTCAAGTATAATTTAGAGAGTAAAATAAGAAGAATTCAAAGGAAAATAACAAAAAAAAAAAAAGGAAAGGAAAACACGATACGAACGAGTTACTCCCTCCGTCTCTGTTTATGTGATATAGTTTGACCGGACACGATGTTTAAGAAATAAAAGAAAGCTTTTGAAGCTTGTGGTCTAAAATAAGTCAAAGATATTTATATGGTTATAGATTATCTCATTAAGCGTAAAATGTAAAATTTAAAGTTAAATTATTATCAAATAAGAAAATGTATCATTCTTTTTGAGATAGACTAAAAAGAAAAAACTGTATCACATAAATTGAGACAGATGGAATAGTTTTCCCCCCTTAATTTCCCCTCTTTCCTTTTTCTTTTATTCTTGTTTGCCTACTTACAACTCAAATTATCACCTTTATTTGTAGGTGGAGTCGATGGAAGGATCAATTGGATTTACTCTTCTACAAGTCATACTTTTCACTTATTTCTAGAACTAGAATGAAAAAGGTCAATTTATCCCCAGTCTATTAAATTGGTATAAAAATGTTCTTCGTTTACCTATTGAGTCAAAAAAAAATCCCGCAATTTTTTTGACTAACAAATACCTTAAAAATTAAGGAAAAATTTAAAATAAAACGAAAAAGGGTCAAAACTGTTCCTGATCTATTGAATTTGGTTGAAAATACCTTCCATTAACTCATCAAATTTATTGACCTATCCATCCCCAAAGATTCAACCCATTCATATATTGAAGAAGTGTGGAAGGAAGAGTAGTGAAAATCAAACTTTGCACCTATATACTGAACTGCCACTTAGATTTTAATTTGACTCATTTTTTACTTCCATGGCTGCAGAGAAGAAGATATCGTAGGTTTTGATTGTGTAGAAATGGCTTGCAATTATTGACTACCTCATTCTTGATATGACATTATTAAAAAGACAATTTATGTTGTAAAGGGTCCGTTTGGTACGTAGATAAAATTATATCCGGATTATAATTTTGATACTAATTTATCCCATCTAGAAGATGGGATAAAATGATCCCAGGATTAATGGGATAAGATGGATATTCCATCTTTAAGATTGAAATGCACTTTATATTTTATTTGGTACAAGGTATAAATTTATTCCAGAATAAATTTATATTTTCTATCAAATATGGTACAAAATTAATCTCACAGTTAGTGTTGGAATATCCCACCCAATACCGTGTACCAAACGACCCTACCTCAAAATATGAATTCTTGCCAAATCATTTTTCCTTTACCGCGTTCATCAAATCTAACAAGGAGAATTTGTTAAACATTTTATAGGGACAAAAATTACTTACTTTTAACAAACTTAAACCACTAAAACTACTCAAGATATATATAAAGGACTACTTTAAACATACCCCAAACATAGGGGACCATTTTCGTTATCTTCTCCGTACATGGAGAAGTTACCCTCTTTCGGTTTCGGAGCTTATCTTTTCTACCATTTCTAGAGCAGAATTTTCTGCGTCACTGTCGAGTAGTATCATTTTTCCTTGATATTGTCTTTTTTTTTCATTAATAATACTGAGGTTCTGTTTGGGCATGATTTGAAATTATGATTTGGAATTGATTATTTGAAATCAGATTTGAAGTTGAGGTTTTGTTGGGAAATGTAATTTCAATTTCTTAAGTTGTATTTTTTCTCATAAACATGAAAACCCCACGAATTGTGAAAACTATCAAAACTTTCTCAATTCTTATGCAATCTTATCAAATGAGCAAACCATAGTTCATGATATTTTAATTCGCTATCAGAAGTGCCTTTCTTAAAAATACAAGATCTATTAATCGAACTTTAGTTCAATAAATAGAAAATTCAACATGAGTTAGTGTAACTACTCCTTAATATAATCCTCTCATATGATACGGACAATCTCTTCATGTTGAGCATGCATTTCCCGATCAGATGACAGAGAAGGCGAACCAACATTGTTACTTTGAGTCAAGTTTTACATTTTAAAAAGGCATAATATATAAACAGTCCTCAAACTTTGTGTGTGCACAAGTAGGCACCTCAACTTGTGTAAAGTTGAACACGTAAACACAAATGCTGATGTGGCACATAAAATTTGGAGGTATCTAGATGATTATTTTGTAAGTTGGAGTGTTCAACTGACAAAGTGGAGACAAGTTGAGGTTCATACTTGTGCACACTCAAAGTTGGAGGGCATACTTGCCAAGTGAGGCCAAGTTTTAGCGCTTGTTTATGTATTATGCCTTTTAAAAATATATCTACCAACTTATAGATCTTTTTTTTATAAACTATAAACTTATGGATCAAGTTTTACATTTTAAAAAAAAATTGAAATCACAATTTGTTATCCCAAATCATACTTCCTGAAAAATTTGAGATTTGAAATCATGATATGAAGTTGAAATGGAAATTTTGTGCAAATTTAATAAACAGACACTAATTTAAAATCAAAGTATGAAATCAGGCCCCAAATCTTAGTCAAACGCCTACTTAGTATTTTAAAACGTCTGCAACAATATAAAAAGTGTCAGTATGTCCTCATAGAAGATAATTCGTTGATATAGGTACTGCTAATTCGTTCATATAGGTACTGCTGTTTTACAGATAACACTGATAATAAAATAATGATTCGATTTTGGACTTTCCAAAATTCTGATCCAAAATAAACACGTAAAGACTATTTTGAAAATTATGTTCACACATGTGTCACTATTATTAGTTTAACTAAGGTGGTCTCACTATTTTAATTTAACTTTCTAGTAAGTCCACAGAGAAGCTTCATCAAAGGAGCAGCAACACAAACGTGGAGGTCAAGATTATTAATTCCTTATTTATATTTTAATTCTTCCTTATAATGATTTTATTTGTAATTAATCTTTTTCTGATGAAGGTGACTTCATAGTTTGACATTAGAATCTGTCTTTTAATTCAAATGCTTAATTTTTTATGTAGTGGATTAATCGTATTAAAACATGTTATATAACTTTAAGATAAATAACTTTTAACTTTTAAGAAGTGGCCAAAGTGTATTGATGGTTCGGACTCCTTTTTCATGGTAAAACACTCACATAATCAAAGTGATGTGTATTGAAAATGATTAGAAAAAAGTTAAATGTGTAAAAAAATCCGTGAAAGAAAAGATGTGTTAAAAGAATTCTATTATGGGGGACAAATTAATAGGGAAAATAGCTACAATGCACCTTTAACATTTGACCGGATTATTTATAACACATTCAGCCTTTACGGCGGGAGGGGGGGTGGGGTGGGGGCTATTATCTCCTGTACCTATTTATAGTGTGTTTTATTGGCCATTAAAATGTCACCCTTAGTTTTTTAAAGTCAGGTGCACCCCACGTGCCACTTGGGAGCCTCAAAATAAATCAACCCATCCCCCAATTTTAAACCTGAAAACCCAACCCTTAATACCCGACCTATAAATTTCTTTCTTTATTTTCTTGCATCTCTTTCTTCTTCATCAAAACAACATAACGTACAAAAATAACAACAATAGAAAACAAATGTAATAGGTTCTTTCGTCGGATTCTTTAATCGTTCATGTATTTGGAATATACGGAAAATTTGGAATCATATCCATTTAATTACACACAATTATTTTCAAATCTGAATGCCATACCCCTTTGATTTTTGGAACAAATTAATGGTGAAATTTGTAGTCCGCCATTGTTGACCAACAATGAAGCTTTGAAGGTACTCAAAATAAACAGCAGCAACTCCAAAAATCTGTCCTTTCCTCTTATCTATTTCACTTCCGAACCCAATTTCATCTCCGCCGCCTAGAACTCCATCCCCTCCGCTGACCGCCTTATCTCCGCTGTCACCTACTTCCTCCCTTTCTTCAATACATTTACAGATGTGCTTAAAAGGGTTGAAAGATTTGGAAAAGGCTAAGGAAATGATGAATTGTTTGGGGTTGTGTAAAGTGAACGAATTTGAGCTTGAAGGTGCATTCCGAATTAACAATAATGGGGAATTTTGGATGATGAGGGTTTGGTGTGGGAGGGCCAGGTGGCAAAAAAAAAGGGGTCAGCCGAGTTTAATATGCACCTTACACGCTCCTTGTGTGTGTCCTCACGCTCATGTCCAACTCACCACAAAAATGCCAATAAAACACATTATAAATAGGTACAGGAGGGCAATAGATCACCCGTGAAAATTGAGCGTGTTATAAATAATCCGGTCAAACCTTAGGATGCATTGTAGCTATTTAAATTGAACTTTTTTACTTTATGAATGATTGCACGAGGCCTGAATACTCTAGAAGAGTCAAAATATGTAATCATTTTTTCTTTTATCCGGCGCTTGATATTTGTATTAGGATGTTGGTCAATTCAGATTCACGTAGTGTAAAATTCATGTTAAAAAAAATGTACTTCCAAATGAAAACATTTTTTTTTCATATAAAAGACTCAAATCCAAGTCTTCTAATTAAAGGTAGAGAAATTATATCTAATTCTTGTTTGGTAAATATGCAAAAAAAAAAAAAAAAAAAAAAAAAAAAAAAAACTAGTAAATAAAGATTATATATTAGCTAATAGCAGTTACATGAGTAGTAGATGGCAGATCACTCTCGTTAGTGGAGGGTATACTAAGACTAGTGAATTTGTCCGCGCTTCGCGCGGTCGTACTTAAAAAAATATTTCATAAATCTACTTACAAAATTAATTCTATAAGTTGATCAAATCACCAATATAAGTATCTTAATTGACTTTAACTTTTCATGCTGCAATTTCCATTTTTCAAGCACCGTACATGTTGTATTTTTTCAAACTTCGATAAATGAGCTAATTAACATATGAAAAGTGGTTTCGTATATATTAATCAGTTTTATTTCTAAAAAAATGAAAAGAAGTTTGAATTGTTGTAGTAATAAATTAAAATTGGTAAATATAATATGATTTCATTGAGAAAAAAGAATATGAGAATTCACTATAGAACGGGGAGAAGAATCTTATCTTGGCTTATAATATGCCACATCATGTTGAGATCAACTTTGCAATACCTTTCTCACTTAAAGTATCTATAAAAAGAGCGTCCCATTATAAATTTCTATCATATTTATAAAATATAGATTTGAAACTTTCCAAGTTAATATGAAAGAACTCCTTAAATCATATAAATATTTTTTAATACGAAAGACGACAAAATTTAAAAAAAATATGAAAAATATATATATATAAAAAGAAGTAATAACGAATATTAAAAATGCATACCTAAGATGTCACCTACTTTTTTTTTCTTCCTCTAATGCCTAGATTACTTTTAGTATTTTGTTTCTTAGTATAAATTATGCACTATTATGTTTCATAATACTTAAGATCATTTTCATTCTGTCAAATAAAATTATAAGAAAAGGAAAAAGGACAAAAAAGAAAAAGAAATGAAATAAAAAAGGTAAAAGATAATATATGTGTTCCGTCTTTGATGGAATCAAATCCCTTAATTTCTAATATTTGCCTTTTTTTCCCCTTCCATTTATTTTTTTCCTTTCTTTAGTGTAATTTATTTTTTCAGCTTAACTTAAGAAATTATCTCACTTCTAAAGCATTTAAACAATAAAATAAAAAATTAATACTACAGAATAGATTTTTATATTTCAAGAATATAGTACTAATTACTAAGTAATTAACATAAAAATATATCCTGTCTTTTAAACAAAGAAAAATAAATTAGCTTGGAAATATTAGATGGCAAGAGAATGGTAAGTTATTTAAGATTTTGTTTTCCATATATATACATTATTGAAAGAAAAGAAAAGGAAGTAAAATTGAAAGGAAACCAAAATTAAAGGGAAGAAAATTTTGACTTCTAAATACCAGAACCCGTCAATGACGAAATTAATTTTGTATCTTCTATCTTACTCCAACTTCGTATACTTTCTTTGGTCTTCTTCTTTCTCTTTTTTTTTTTTTTTTTAATTTTTAATTTTTTATTTCCGTGAATTAGTGCTTCCATCTATATTCTTTTTCCTTTTCCGTTTGCTCTTTTCCTTATTCCCTCCCATCAATTCTGTTTTAGTTACCCAGGCAATTCCTGTTATTTGTCATCCTAATTTTCTGTAAAATTCCATAAATTATTTTCGTACCATTTTAGATATATTATACATTTTGTATATAAAAGAGGAGAATGAAAAGAACACAATTTGCAAGGAAACGTACAAAGTTTGTTTGTATTGTTCATCTTTCGTTGTTGGTAACTTGGTGCAAACTCCTTGCTTATTATAGACACTTTGATGTTGTGATAAAGTTCCTTTCTACTCCACCCAACCTGCAAGAATGAGCACATGACCATTAGGCCGTGAATAACTTTTAGCTATCATACTTTTTGGAATGTTTTATGATTCTCTTTCACTTTAAATATTTTTGCCCTTCAGATTGATCTTTTATGTAGAAGAAATAACTGTTGATCTCCTCACGTTATGAAGCAACTCTTTATTTCTCTTTTAATTCTTTGTCATTTTAATGTTGTAACTGTAGCTATTAAAAATGTTATAATTGTAGCTAAAATAATGATCTATTTTCTTTCTTTTATCTCTATGCAGAAAAAACTCAAAAAAATCCAAAAAAAGGAGAAAAAAGATAAATATGAATGCTGGCCATAGAGAGGTGCCACATCACCTTGTCTATGCCTAGCTTTATACTATATATAGATTACCTAGAGTACTTAATTTATTAGAGACATTAGTAGGTACTACTTTAATACATAAATATATCACATTTCATATGCAATTACTTTTATTTAGTACCATTTGTAGAAGTACTAGTAATATATGCCCGTGCAATATGTTATTCACTTTAATTAGCCAGTCTTTATTTTGAAAATAACTTTTAAAAACATTCTAATTGTTATTATATATATATATATATATATATATAGCAATATATAAAAAATGTATTTTATATACCATCACTTTAGTTATAATTAGAAAATGGAGTTTAAGATTTAAAAATATATGATGGAATTAAGTCTTTGAGATGGAAAGAGTCGGACGTTTTTCTCATTATCATGACAATGAAAGTTGTTCATCGATGTGAAAAAGATAATTAATAAGAATATGAGGGAAATTAATATTTTGATTCTAGATTTTTTAATTAATAAGAATATGAGGGAAAATTAATATTTTGATTCTAGATTTTTTTTCTTTTAAATTCTTTAATATCTTATATGTATACCGACAGGTTGATATTCATCTCAATTAACTAACTGTTCAGATCCAAACATAAGAACCATTGCTAATAAAATATTTCTATTAAATTAATTAAAAGATATATTATAATTTCTTATATTAGAAATTATAGATAAAAAAATTATTACAAAGAAATCAAAATAAGAAATATATATGTTATGTCGTAAATCACGAAATTTTAATTCCGAAATGAAAATATAAAGTAAGACATTTTATAAATGTAAAGAAACAATAATCAGAAAATGCAAAGGAGAGTAGAATAAGTAAAGTATTGACAAAGAAGGAAAATGGGGATAAAAGTCACTCACTCACTTTACTTTTACTTGTCCACGTTGACATATCAGGAGAAAGAAAATTTCTTCTTCTTATTTTACCCTTCACATTAAATACTCATTTTCAAATCATTTTCTAAGGCTATTGAGACTAGACACCAATAAATATGAATATTATAATAAAATATATGATTCATTTATTAATTCTTAAAGAACGTGAAAAGTCAAAAGTGGACAAGTAAAAGTGCACGGAGAGAATAAATATGTGTAGGAGAATTAAAATTAAATACTTAGTACTATGACATACGTCCAAGTGGATAAACAAGTAGTTGGTTAAAGTGTACAATGTATATAACTTTTGGTACAAGTTTGTATTGCTATTGTTCGTCCTCTCTTCCAGTTTAAAGTATTGACAAAGAAGGAAAACAGGGGATAAAAGTCACTCCCTCCATTCACTTTTACTTGTCCATGTTAACATATCGAGAGAAAGAATTTTTGTTCTTATTATTAATTTTACCCTTCACATTAATTACTCATTTTCAAATCATTTTCCAAGGCTATTGAGACTTACACCAATAAATATGAATATTATGGTAAAATACATACTCCCCCCATCCATATTACTTGCTATTTTCCCTTTTGCACGCTCCTTAAGAAATCATAAATAAAAGATGTATTTTACTATCTTACCCCTATGTCTCTCCAATAAATACATTCAAATCAAACTTGAATATTTTTCAAGAACATTTATTATTAAGAGTAAGATGGAAAAGATTTAATTAATTTTATCTTGATTTTGTAAATGAACAAGTAAATTGAACATATATTTTTAGTAATGTGACCAAGTAATATGAGATGGAGAGGGTAAGGTGGGAAATATTTAATTAATTTTATCTTGATTTTCTAAATGAACAAGTAATTTGGACATATATTTTTAGGAATGTGACCAAGTAATATGAGACGGAGGGAATACTTCATTTATTAATTCTTAAAGAACGTGAAAAGTTGAGAGTGAACAAGTAAAAGTGCACAAAGAAAATAAATATGTGTTGGAGAATTAAAAATGAAGTGCATACGTGTATACATGAGAACATGATAAATATTCAGTACCATGATATATGTCCACATGAGATAAAAAAAAGTAGTTTAGTAATGTGCCCTAATAATATGGGATGAAGGAGGTACTTCATTTATTAATACTTAAAGAACTTGAAAAGTTAAAAGCGAGCAAGTAAAAGTGCACGGAGGAAATAAATGTGTTGGACAATTAAAATTGAAGTGCATACGTGTATACATGAGAAGAAGATAAATATTCAGTACTATGACATATATCCACATGAGATAAAAAAGTAGTTCGTTAAAATGTACAATTTATATAATTTTGGGTATAAGTCTTTATTGCCATATTAGTCCCTCTTGGACAAATATATAATAGAAACTATCATTTTTAATATAAAAAAAATGGTTGTGGCGTTCGGCTCTCCATTCTCGTGCAGTTAAGTAGGAATATAAAAATGATCTTACAGCGTGCAATCACGTGATAATATTAGGTCTATCAAGCACTATATTTATTATTATTAATACTTACTTTAATATAATACAATACAATATGCTAATAATTCCAAACATGTAAGCAAAGATTTGGGAGCTAACAACAGCGAATCATCCCTTATAAATACGCTAAAACGTTTCTCAAATCACATTCACCCTTCATCAAAAAAAGTATAAACATGCCTAAAAAAATGCCATACATTCCAAGTGAAGTTATCTTTGAAATTCTCCTAAGATTGCCTGTAAAATCCCTTTTAAAATTCAGGTCTGTTTCAAAATCCTGGCTTTCTTTAATATCATCTCCTCAATTCATCAATATTCATCTCAACTTTTCAAGAAAAGATTTCCCCCACAAACTCCTAATATTAGACCGTGACCAAATTTTATCTAAGAAAAAATGTGCCCTCTACTATTCCCCTGTTTCTAAAAAAAACTCTGCCGTCTGTGTTGATCTTGATTATCCTGTAAAATCCCCTGGTTGTAATATTCCTCAGTTTATTGGTTCTTGTGATGGTTTGGTTTGTTTATTAGTCGAAAATTCGCTTATTTTGTGGAATCCCTCTACTAGAAAATGGAAAGAGATTCCAAAAGAAAAAACTCATCAGATGAGTCAAGATTATTATTGTACTTATGGGTTTGGTTATGACAAGTACAATGATGATTATAAGTTGGTTTTATTATATAGTTCTAAAATCAAGAATAGTGGAAGTGAAGTGAAGGTTTATAGTTTGAGGACTAATTCTTGGAAAAAGATTAAGGGGTTTGTTAGTGGTTATATTTATGGTAATTCTGGTGTTTTGTTGAATGGTATTGTTCATTGGGATACTCGTCCACATCATGATTTTAATGGTTGTTATAACTATATTGTATCGTTCGATTTGGAAACAGAGAAACAGGGGAAGATAGAGTTACCTAGCTATGAAAATGAAGATGTTCATTGGGATTTAATGTCTTCAAGAGATTCTTTATTTGGATTTTGCCATTGTGAATCTCAAGGAGAAGTAGATATATGGGTAATGAAGGAATATGGAGTTAAAGAATCTTGGACTAAATTCGCTTCGGTTGCCTACTATGTAATTCCGGGAATCTTTTATTTACCCCTGTATATAAATGAGGATGGTGAGGTACTACTTATAAACGGGCAAAGTTTGGTGCTTTTTAATACGAGAAATAACACGTACAAGGATCTTCAGGTTCATGTACCCGATACTCAACTTAGAATTGATATGGCTTCCTATAACGAGACCCTTGTTTCACCGGTTTTTAATGATGAAGATGGATGCAAACTCTGGTAAGGAAAGGAAACATTTATTGTAAAAGTAAAATCTGGACATGGTTTCGAAATCTCTCCTCTTTGTTGTATGGAGAAGATTATATGAGCTTTTGCAAGATCTCTTTGTCTGTTTCGTTTTAACTTTACCTATCAGAAAATGTATTTTTTTTGTTGTTGTGTAAGTTTGTACTTGTTATATGAATATCAATTCCAAATGCAATAAAATGTTTGGGATGTCACGTTCGATCTAGATATTTTTGTGTCTGGACCAGTAAATGTTTCAGTTCTGCAAGAAGCTATGCTGAGAAATGTTTACTTATACATTTTAATTCAGTATATATCTGGCATTGGTTGAGCTAGCAGAATTCTCTTTCCTTGAGGTATACAGGCCAATAAATCTTGGTGTATATCATTGGTGGAAGGGCTTGATCATGATTTGACCTTTTACTCCTTGGCATTTCAACAATAAAAACCGCTTTCAGTCCTTGATTTGTGCACTTAAGCACAACCCAAGGAGGTCTCACTGGCAGCTAGCACATAGCACAAAGTTTAGTGTTCAATTTAGAAGATATTTAAATGACCGAGAATTGGAAGAGTGGCTGAATTTTTGGCTATACTAGAGCCTTGTTCATAATTATCAGATTCCCCGACTTCTCCAGCAACCACCGCCAACTCACTGGGCTCGATAGTGACTGCCGATCCATTAAAGGCCTGAAATAATGGTGGACTATCAAGGTATGGGAGATTGGAGGCCAACAGCTTTCAACATCATTTGCCAGGATGAAATCCATCAGTGTTGCTTTCTGTTGTCGTCTTGGTGCTATTGAACTATGTTGTTTCTGTTGCTCAAAATGTCATTGGTACTCTCTCTTTCGACTTAATGGTTTGTATCCTCTTTTTCTTTTGCTGTTAATGCATAAATTATTTCTGTACGATGGTACTTGTTGTAATATTTCTGTACTTGGCATGGAGAGTGCTTTGGGATCCTGTGAAGACAGGCATTTGGTACTTGGCAAATATACATGGTATGGGTTTACAACCAGCGTTTCTGATTATTCTACCGCTCCATAGCTTCATTACTTGCTGATCTATATATTTGCAATTTTGGTACTTAAGCTGGCATGTGTGCTGTATATGTTAGCTTTCGACACCAGTTTCTCCTATGAAGGACATAGCATTTCATGAATATCCTCATAGTCAAGCTGCTTCCAAAACAAATTATGAGTCTTGTCTGCTATGCATTCCAAGCCAAAGTACATATTGACAATGATCATAGTTCATGTACCGGAGTTTTTGTAGGATTCTTACATAAGAGTTAACATTAGCATAACCAGATGCTTCAAAAATAACTTACAATGCCTATAAATGATATTCTTGTACATGCCAGAAAATGCCTTTTTGAATCTCCTTTAGGTTCAAGGCTTCTTTCAAGAATAACTCCTTAAGCAATAATATAGTAGAGAAGTCTTCTTGAGCTTCTCTTGACAGAAAAAGATCGATGTCATAGTCTTAGATCTTCTTTTTGTGCATAGAAGATTCAATTGATAGATGCATCTAATTTTGATTTCATTAATAAAAAAAGAATCTGCTAGCTAAGTTTGTGGTACTACAGTAAAAGTTTATTCTTATCCGGATGCTGAACATATTTCAAACTGTGCATTTAATTTGAAATTGAACATCAGATGTCTTTGGAACAATACATGCTTCAGTTCTGCAAGAAGTTGTCCTGATAATTCCTGTGTTTACTTGTACATTTTAATTCAGAATGTATCTTGCATTGATTGAGATAGTAGAGTTCTCTTTAATCATTGTTTGTCAAGTCCATAGATGAAACCAACCTCTTGTAAGTTATAAATACATGTGGCAATTGGTATTAGAGCCAATTACTGTTTTTGTTCCCTAGTCTTCCTAGTCTATAACTTGAAAAAAACAATTGCAACACCATCATTCTTGTGATATCGGAAGGGCTTGATCATGATTTGGTGCTATTGTTGTTTGTTCCCTAGTCTTCCTAGTCCTTGATTTGTGCAATTGGGAACTGTTCAATTCACAAGGTATTTAAATGACCGAGAATTTGGTGTAGTGGCTGAATTTTTGGCTATCCTGGAGCCTTGTTCAGAACTATCAGATTCCATGATTTCTCCAGCGACCACCGCCAACTCACTGGGCTGATAGTGACTATCGACCCATTAAAAGCCTGATATAATGGTGGACTATCAAGGTATGGGAGATTGGAGGCCAATTGCTTTCAACATCATTTGCCAGTATGGAATCCATCACTGTTGCTTTCTGTTGTCGTCTTGGTGCTATTGAACTCTCTGTTATTTCTGCTGCTCAAAATGTCATCGGTACCCTCTTTTTCGACTTCATGGTTCATATGCTCTTTTTCTTTTGCTGTTAATGCACAACTTAATTTCTGTACTATTAGTTTCTTATATGAGTACTTGTTATAACATCTCTCTAGTTGGGCATGGGGATTGCTTTGGGATACTGTGTGGACAGGCATTTGGTACATGGCAAATATACATGCTTGGTGTTTACACACGACAGTCCTGATTATTCTACTACTCAGTGCCTTAATTCTCTTGTCGTTCTATATGTTTGCAACTTTGGTACTTAAGTGGGCCATATATGTTGCTTCCGACACCAGTTTCTTCTTAACATTTCATTAATATCCTCATAGTCAATTAAGCTCCCACCTAAATAAATTATGAGTCTTGATGCGTTATGAACGATAGTAGACATTGAGTTTATGAGTCCTGACATCCATCCATTTCTTACAAGCAGAACAATGATCATTGTTCATGTAACACGAGTTCATGTAAGATTATTATATCAGAGGTACATTAGCATAACCGGCGCTTATTTTCTGAGATTCAACAATGATGAGACATAGGCACAACCGCGCAAGGGAGGAGAATTTAGAGGATCGGAAAGATGACTAGGCTGAGCAAGGATAAGATTCTTCTTGTTTCCATTGCCTTTGCATATATAAAATGAGAAGAATTTTATCTAAACCAGAACCAAGAATATCTACTGCATGACCATCCTTGATAGGCTTTCGGTAGCAGAAGGAAAAGATGTTAAGCTTCAATAGAAAATCATACCATATGGGGGGAACTAGTATCTAGCAAACAGGTTTCTTAAGGTTCTTCTATTTTGTTACAGTGCTTATCTATTTGAGTCTAATAGTATATTAAGTCTGGCATTTGTGTAGTTAGCTCTTGTTAGTTACCAATACCAGTAGGAACAACAATTTAGTATAACAAACTGCTTTTTCCACCAATGGACTTCTCTGTTACTGCAGGGGAAACAGTGTTTGATGCGGTATTCTTGCATAATTAACTGCTTTTATTTGTGAAGAACTGGATCCATTTCAGAATTATCAGGTCCAGGCCTTTGTCCACAATCAAGGTACTGCTTCTCTTTTTGGTCTTTAAGTTCTTAATTATTTGGTAATAGTTATGTTTATGGGACTGATGTAAGGATCAGCTCCTATGATCGACTCCAGGGGTTAATTTAGCGTATTCCACAGCCTATATATACATGACTTTCCTTCATAATTCTTGTTGTCTGATAACAGTAACTAACTTTTGGTTGCGAAGAGATGGACTTTAAAGCAAAGATAGAGGGCTATAATTTTAGCAAAATTATCACTTATATTCTTTTGGACGTGTTATGTTGGTTAAACAGCATTTTTGTTATTGCACTTATAAAAGTTGCAGTTGTTTTGGTGAATTTCATTGTAGGCTATATTTTTTGCAAAATCATCAGATAGCAAATAGCTTTCAGCTCTGGGATCATCAGAGAAGCATGGTAAATCTAAGTAATTGGTTTTGCATACGTGTCAAACTATTTCCTTATTAATTCATTAAAAAAAAAAAGAAGATAAACTTGATCTTACTTTTTAAGTATGCCCTTCAACTTCGGGTGTGCATAAGTAGGCACATCAACTTGTTTCCACTTTTTTAGTTGAATACTTTAACTTACAAAATAAACATTTAGACAACTCCAAAATTATGTGCCACATTAGTTCCATGTCAATGCCACGTCAGCATTTGTGTTTATGTGTTCAACTTTTTACAAGTTGAGGTGCCTACTTGTGTACACCCATAGTTGAAGGTCATACTTAACAAATGAGGCCAAGTTTGAGGGCTTATTTATGTATTATGCCAAAAATTTAACTTTAAATCCTCTTATTTTACCCTTCATGGTATATTTTTATAGCCGTAGATATCTTATGGTACGCTTCAAAGATCCAAATATTTTTATTTCTTGTATTCAATAAAAATACATCACATAAATTGAAATGGAAAGAGTAGACTATTTAATTTGTAAATCCATTTGTAATTAGAGTCGGTGAGGTTAGTAGAACTAGGGGGTGTTCATGGTTCGGTTTGGGTCGGTTATTGATTAAAACCATAACCAAACCAATTTAGTCGTTTTTAAATGTATAAAACCATAACCAAACCAAATAAAATAATAACCACCGATTTGGTTATTGTCAGTTTGGTTGGATTTTTCCGTTTATGACTAGCAGCCATGAGACTTATCAGTAAACATTAAGTTGAAAAAGACATGTCTTTTTTTTTTGTTCAAACGATATCTTTTATTTATAGTTTAAGGTGGAACATACATCATAGAAACATTTTCACTATTAGTGATAGTGTCGTACTCAAGTTACCCAAAGTTGCTAAACTATTACATATAAAGCTAAAAACTAACTAAGTAGTGACTACACCATTTTGTCATCTGAATATACATACCTGAAATAAAGTAGAGCATAGGAGCTTTTAGTTGTTGTTACAAACATACATATTAATTAAACATAATGACTATCTAAAATTAAAATGAAAATATATGAAATAAAAAAACTTTGTGTAATGATCCCAAACTTTGGGGCAGTACTTGCATTTTTCCCTCAATTCTCCCATTTTATTAAAAAACACTTTCTGTAATGATCCAAACTTCAGATGTTTTTCTATCACTATCCCCAAGGCTAGGGTCTCGACTACAAGGAATTGTTCTTTTCTGCTTTTTAGGAGGATTATCCACGAAAGAAGTATTAGGACATTACCATGTGCTTGAGTTGCAGCAAATGCTGATGTTACCGAAGTATCTTCTATAGGAACCTCTAAATCTACAACTTCTGTCCTTTTCATATGAAAAATATTAGAAGTTTAGGACCCATTCAGACAAGAAAAAAAAGAAAGGTATAAATTCGAAAAAAGAAGAAGAAACAACCTAAAATCAAATGGCTGACAAAAAAAGGCTAAAAATTTAAGTTAAAGACATTAGACTCTAACGTGAGCTTCTGTTAGTAGGTTTACACTTAACACTTAAAGAGTTAAAAGACTTAAAGACATGGGCTTGAACATATTCTTAAAAACACGGACCTTAAACAATCATGCGAAATAAGTAGACCAGAAATCAAATTAATAATTAAAAGGTATAAAATATTTATAATTATTTATGAAAAACTAATATTATACATATAAATAATTATAAAATTTATGTATATAATTTATTGGTTTGGTTCGGTTATTTATTCGGTTATTTTTTAATATAACCATAACCAAACCAAATATTATCGGTTTTTAAAATTTAAAACCAAATCAAATCAAACCAAACCAAATGTCGATTTTTTTATTCAGTTTGGTTAAATTTTCGATTTGATTTTAATTTTAACAAAAATCGTGAACAACCCTAAATAGAACAACTACGTAGGGAGGCGGTCAAGATCAGTGTTGCAGGCTGACTTAGTGGAGAAGCAACCATCAGTAATAAGATCCATATTATAATCTCTCATCCCAGATTTTATTTTCATATTGAAAAATGATGAGAAAGGGAGGCCAAACTTCAAAATATGGGTGAAAAAGGAAAACTTTCATCTTTGGTCCTAGTTGACTTGTACTTTTGTGTATATAGGGATTTCAGATGAGGGGTTGGACTTAATTTGAACGGGTCAAAATGAATTGGTTTTAAAAAATATGAATTTTGCAACTAAAGGAAACGTTCGGAATAAATAATTTTATAAATCAACGAAAAGATATAATTGATCATATAATCAACGAAAAGATATAATTGGTCGACACTGAGGGGACTTGTAACACCCCGCATTTTGGGACTGAGTTTAAGCTCATATCATTAGAGTTCTAATGGAAACATGGAAGGTTTGAATGTTTTGCGAAAATGGTTGATAGGCCTATTTCGGGCAGCGATAACTCCTTGATCGGTTTGGAATTTGGGAAAGTAACCCCAATGAGGTTGTAGTATGTATAAATACCTTTCTAACGATATAAGGATCAAGCCAATCAGAGATCGGAGCAAGGAGATATGATCGTCTCAATATGGCTAATAGTAAGGCACTTGAAATCCTATAGAATCGGCTAAGTTTTTGATACGTCTGCCTTCCAGTAAAATTTCATGAAAATCCGTTGGGAATTTGAGAAAACTTCCTTGATGAAATTTGTAGCCCTTTGAAATAGCTTTCCAACGGTATCTTACGGGGGTCAAACGGACATCTGTGCAAAGAGTTATGCCCATTTTACTGAAGCATGTTCGCTGGAAATTTCTGCCAGCGTAACGGTGACGTTACGGACCGTAACACGTGTTACGGGCCGTAACAGTGGACCGTAACGTCCCGAAAATTTCCAGAACCTCACTGGAAATTTTCACCAAGGTACGGTACCAAGTTACGGTCCGTACCTCGTGTTACGGGACCGTAACAGTGACCGTATCTTGGTCCGTATGTACGTTTCGGGTCACCTGACTTCGGGAGGCCATAACCCTATCATAGCTTGGGAATTTAGGAAACCCCAAAGAACGAAAGTTGTAGATAATTGAAATACCTTTCCAACCATAGGTTGTGGGTTCACAGGCGACATCGGGATAGGGAGATATGGACGTTTTAAGACAGAAAGGTCCCAACCCATTTTCAAGTTGGGTCAACCCATTTCCCCTTAGTATATATGGGAAATGTAACCCTAGCAGCCCCATTTTTTTCCCACAACTTCAGATTTTAGAGAGAGGAAGTGAGAGAGAAGGGAAATTAGAGAGAGAAAGTAGAAAATCAACCAAGTTTAAGGCCCCGAATCCCGAAGCTCGTGAAGGATAAAGTGTAGTACAAGTTGTTGCCGTCATTCTAAGCTAAGGATCGAACTTGGGGGTGTTGATTTCGTGATTACTACTCTTGAAAGGTAATGTTTCTACTCCCTAATCATTTATGGTTGTGAATTGATGAATTCTTGGAAGAATAATAATTGGGTTTGATGAAGAGAATTATATGAACTATGCTAGAGTTGTTGAATTGTTGACTTGGGATTGTTGTATTCATATGGTTGATGAAGAATGACGTTAATTGAGATTGTAGAATTAGCTAGAATTAATAGAATGGGGATTGGGTGAAGAAAACACCAACCATTAATGAGGGTTATAGAGCTTCATGCCCACTAAGTGTTTGATAAAATGCTTAGATGAACAAAACATGGATATTGTTGCTAATATAGAATCCCTATGGCTTGTATTGCTATAGATTGAAGTTGAAGGGATTGAAGGACATTGTGATACGCTCAAAAGCGGGAAGTTAAGGTATGTAGAACTTCCATCCACATGTGGGAACCTCTACGTTCTTCCCCATGATCCGTTTCGTAAAATCTATAAAGTTCAAATCCTAGGGCATTAAACCCAACATATTGGTAGCCCGTAATTATGTATGTATGTACATGAATCCCGTATATATGTTCGTTATTGTATTCCTAACCTTCCATTACGGACATTAGGAATCCTAGCTTAATCCATGAATCATGAATTCTTCCTCATGTGTTCTCATTATGTTCATATGAAACTGCATGAGTTATTTTGCAAGTTATAAACATGTTTTCAAGTCAACTACAAATATATGATTATGAACTATTGTATTACTCATGAATCAAGAACATGTTTGCAAGACTGTGACAAGCCATCTTATGAAACTATTTTACAAGTTATTTCATGAAACCATGTTTACAAGATTATTTCATGAAACCATGTTTACAAGATTATTTCATGAAACCATGTTTACAAGCTATTTCATGAAACCATGTTTACAAGTTATTTCGTGAAATCATGATTTCAAGACAAGTACAAGTAAATTCACGAAAGTCATGGGCTTCTTAGCCAAATATATTATGTTCATGTTTTTGGGAGTTGCACAAATTACCGAGAAGGCTCAGATAGCCCGAAACTACGGAGCCACCGTAGGACAAGGATCGCTCCGCCCAGATAAGACGATACCTTAATTTTACACTGAATGGATCCATCAGGTACCTTACTACCTTATACTCAGGCAAGGTATGAGGGCTCTGCTGGTCCGGCGAGGTACCAGACTCCACGTACCCACGTGGTAAATTACTACCTTATACTCTGGCAAGGTATGAGGGCTCTGCTGATCCGGCGAGGTACCAGACTCCACGTACCCACGTGGTGATATGATATGATATGATATGATACGTCGGTTTATGAAATGCTCTCCCTACTTATCATGTTTTACTCATGTTATATATATATGTACTCATGCTCATGCTCATGTTCATGTCCAAGTTTTCAGTTTCAGTTCTTATCATGTTATTCCATGTCCCATGTTGTTTCTCTCGGTTGCTTTACATACTAGTACATTCAATGTGCTGACGTCCCCTTTTTATTGCCCGGGGGCCTGCATTTCACGATGCAGGTACTGATATACAGGACGACACATCTGCTCAGTAGGACAACATTCGTATCAGCTTATTGGTGAGCCCCATCTCATTCGGGGTTTAGTCAACTTTTATTTTATGATTAATTATGCATCTAAAGGTATGCTGGGGGCCTTGTCCCAGTAAGTATGTTTTCCAGTCAGACTCATGATATAGGTTTCATAGACTAGACAGGTCAGTTATGTTATGTCAGACATTTGGAGTCGTATAGCCATTTTGGCTCACTCATGTTTAAACAAGTATTGTATTAAGTATTATGACTTACTATGTTTTATAAAGGCTCATCATGCGTTCACGTTATATTCCGCTTATGTCATGCATCATGTTGATTCAGCAAGTCATGTGGTTCGCTCGGTCACATGTAGTCAGGCACCGAGTGCCGTGTTACGTCCAGGCCATGGTTCGGGGCGTGGCAAAGCTTGGTATCAGAGCCTAGGTTCAAGTGTCTTAGGGAGTCTATGAAACCGTGTCCAGTGGGGTCACTTTTATATGTGTGTGCGCGCCACACATATAAACAGTTGACCACCAAGACATTCAGGATTGTCTCATTTCTTTCTACTCTAGATCGTGCCATGAAGCTTAGAGCAATAAGAAACTTATCTTCCTCTCGAATTACGTAAGTTTCGAATGCGCAGGAGATGAACAGAAAATTCAAGGTCCAAGTAAGGATGTTTACCCATAGGGGGTACAATTGTGCAGTACTTACTGGTAACAAATGAGACTTCAAGTGCTATTGAAAGTGGAATACAATGTAAGTTGCCCGAGAAGGGGTGTCGTGGAATGAATGGTATGTTGAATGATAATGATGTTCTTGAGAAAGGAGAATGGAATTGTCACGACCCAACCCCGTGGGCCGCGACCAGTGCCCGAGCTGGGCACCTATACGTACCCGATACCCCAAATTAGCATATTAACAGAATAATAATATAATAATAATATTAGTGGTCGCTACAGAACTTAGCAGAAAAGCAGACTTGGCACACATAGGCCGATAAGGCCATCACAGAACAGAATATCCCAAACATATGTACAGAACCCACACAGATGTATCCACAGACCTCTACAGAACATATCATAATCATAAGACGGGACAGGGCCCCGTCATACCCTGAACAAAGTACATATCCAGATAGCAGTGACAGACTGTACCAAAAGATGGGCTCTGTAGAAGAGAGCGCCCCAAATAGCAGAAATAGGATCCTAAACGTGTGGATCAGCGAACCTGTCGTCAGTACCTGCGCGGCATGAAAACGCAGCCCCCGAAGAAAGGGGGTCAGTACGAAATATGTACTGAATATGTAAAGCGGAATCACATAAGTCAAATCATATTGGTTACAGAAAATGAGTACAGAATCCAGAGTGTCAAATGCATATTTCCAAAACAGACAGAATGCGTACAAAAACATATGTCATATCATATCATATCCGGTCCCTGCCACGGGACTCGGCAGACAGAATGTGGCCACCCTCCCGACGCTGGTGCCACTATACAGAGAAATCAGAAAAAGGGGCGTGGCCCCGTATCATATAATGTCATATCAAAATGGCCATACAGATCAGATCAGAATAGGCGGACATGGCACATCATACTCCACAGACCCATGTACGCGTATACCTGCCTCCTCACAACGGGACGCGGCGAACAATGCAGAGAATTACGCTTGACAACATATCCTGGCCCGGGCTCAGTGTGGGAAACATTGGGACATCCACGAATGGAGTAGTGAGAGACTAATGCAATTTAAAAATATCATAAGTATTTTCAAAGACTCGATGAGGCGTAGCGAAGACAAACAAATCAAATGGAGTCGGACGGAATCAGAATTAATACAATTCGGATATCATAATAATTTACAAAAATATAACTTTACTGAAGTCATTCCGAGTGTCAAAATAATTTATAAGATTTAATAGAATATTTAGAATAATATTCATTAAGCGATTAGTAGGGTAATTAAAACATTTCTTTCAAAAATCGCTTAAAAAGGAATCTTTAGCATATTAGGGGCAAAACCGTAAATAGCGGGCCCGCCTCGGGACAAATAAGGCGGCGGGCTCAAATTGTGCCCTCTAAGCATATCGAATCACCTAAAAAGGTTCTACAGACATTCTATGACTTTCTGAGTAATTTGGAGCAAAATCGCATAATTTCAGAAAAAGCGTATCAAAGTAGTTCAATTCTATTGAAAGAAAAACTGAAATTTTGTCTTGCGGATTCCGAGGGCCAAGAGGTCCTTCGAGGCCCGGATCCGACCCTAACATACTAGGGGCATGCCAAGGGAAGAATTGGGTTTGCTTTACATACCTTTCACGCTCCTTAAGCCTTTCCAATCTCACTTCCCGTTTCGTCGAAAAACTGCAATTGGTCAAGTTTACCAATTGTAAGCTAATAATACCAAAGTTCCAATTTGATGCATAATTGGCTACCGAAATTTCGGCAGCACCTCTCCTATACATATAGCACCCCGAGAATTCAACTCGGCTATAATTCATCAACAACAACCCAAACAACAACATTAACATCAACAAAAAGCATTAACAACACAATTATCCTTCAACTAGTCATTGTTTCCACAACTTGCCATAACTTCCCTTCTAATCCAAACTTTCAAACTAACATCATTACTTTCACATCCATAATTACTCAAGATCATCACAACATAGATTTAGAGGCATTTCATATCATTTTCCTTAAGATATACACTTGATATACATAATATACAATTTTCCGCCAAAGTCTTAATTTATGCAAAACATCAAATCTTTGGCATATAACTTCATAACAAGTTTCCAACTTCCAAATTCATCAATGATCATCACTATTAGCAATCAAACAACTTCATTTCCTTAATGTCGGAAAATTATACTAAAACGACATAAGTTTCTATATTCCAATTCAATACAAACTTATATCATTCTAACTTCATTCACATATCAAGCATTACAATAACACTCCAATACACTAAACAAACTTAATCCATTTTATTCTCAAGCCAAATACACCACACGGCCAAGTGCTATTTTAGCAATTCAATCAAATTTATTCCACTTTCATTCTCAACATGAATTCCATCACATTCACAACTAGAATACAACATAGTTTCAACACATTTTTGGCTATACAACATATATATACACACGGCTACACCTCCAATTCCAAACCCACATTGCAAACTTCCATTTTTCCATCCAATCAACACATTTCTACATACTACAACACAAACAAAACTCAACAACACAATAAAAAGGTAGAAATTCTTACCTTTTCCTCAAGTCTCCTTCACTTGAATATATGATCACCTTGGAGATTCTAGTGCTCCCCACTCCAATCCAACTATACCAAGATGCAAAGGAACCTTGAATTAGTAGGAATTTAACAAGAAATGAATTTTTGAAGCAAGATTTTGGAGGGTCAATTTTGCCCCTCAAACCCGAAACCCTCTCCCTTTTCTTTCTTATTTTTGCTTTGTTTGGTCTTGCCTTCTAATGTCTTGAATCTTCTTATACATATAATATCAAGACTTGGTCACATGACCAAGCACATGACCAAGTAAAAATGGGCTTGGATCAAGGCCATTATGTTAATTAATCTTATGGAAATTAAATACAAATTTTGGGCTTGGGCCAAGGCCATCATGGCCGGCCACCCCCTAATATTTTGGGCCTCAATTGTTTCTTATTTTACAAGCCCAACAACTTGTGAATCGTATTTTGTAATTCCCGAAACAAATTTCCAAAATTCCAAAATTACCCTTAGCCTTGTCCCACACTTTCATGACTCTATTCTTTCATGCATAACTCCTATGTTCAACAAGATATAAAATTAATCTTATATCTCAAGAATCCCATATAATTCAAGTTTCTCCAAACGTGTGAAAACACGGGATATAACATCCTCCCCTCCTTTAGAACATTCGTCCTCGAATGTAAATTAACCTCATAAGGTTGGAAAATACCTTGGGGGAGGTTCTGATTATAGACAACACATAGGATATACGATTGACATTGAAATAAATTTAAGCAGGAATTTAAGGTTACCTGTGGGCATAGGGAACAGATGAGGATATTTCTTCTTCATCTCCTCTTCGGCCTCCCACGTCATTTCCTCCCTATTATCGTTCCGCCACAGTACCTTAACGGAGGCTACATCTTTATTCCGGAGCCTCCTTACCTGACGATCCAAAATAGATACGGGCTGCTCCTCGTACGATAGTTGCTCCGTCACCTGAATATCATCAGCAGGAAATATTCTAGAAGGGTCACCGACGCATTTACGAAGCATAGAGACATGAAATACCGGATGTACCGCTTCCAAATCAGATGGCAAATCTAGCTCATAGGCGACATTTCCAACTTTCCGAACAATCTGATAAGGCCCAATATAACGCGGACTAAGCTTACCCTTTCTGCCGAACCGCATTACGCCTTTCATAGGCGATACCTTCAGGAATACCCAATCGCCTACTTGAAACTCCAACGGTCGACGCCGTTTATCCGCGTATGACTTCTGTCGACTCTGGGCTGTTAACAGTCGCTCTCGAATAAGCTTCACCTTGTCCACTGCCTGCTGGACCATATCTGGGCCAATCAACTCTGTCTCGCCAATATCGAACCAGCCGATCGGCGATCTGCATTTCCTGCCATATAAAGCCTCGTACGGAGCCATCTGGATGCTGGAATGGTAACTGTTATTATATGCAAACTCAATCAATGGCAAGTGATCATCCCAGCTGCCTCTGAAATCAAACGCAGGCCCGCAACATATCCCCCAGCGTTTGTATAGTGCGCTCGGCCTGTCCGTCGCTCTGAGGATGAAAGGATGTGCTCAGACTCACCGGAGTCCCTAGACCCTCCTGAAACGACCTCCAAAAATGGCTAAACTGGGCGCCTCTGTCAGAAATAATAGATATAGGAACTCCGTGAAGCTTCACAATCTCTCTAATATAGAGCCTGGCATAATCCTCGGCGGAATATGTAGTCCTTACGGGAAGAAAATGGGCTGATTTCGTCAGCCTATCAACGACGACCCAGATGGAATCATACTTCCGTGGAGTGCGAGGCAAACCTGTAATGAAGTCCATATTAATAACCTCCCACTTCCAAGTCGGGATTTCCATCTCCTGCAACAGTCCACCCGTCTTCTGATGCTCAATCTTGACCTGCTGACAATTAGGGCACTGGGCGACGAACTCTGCAACATCCTGCTTCATACCGTCCCACCAGTATAAGCATCGGAGATCATGGTACATCTTCGTAGACCCAGGATGGACCGAGTAGCGAGCATAATGTGCCTCGCTCATGACCTGCTGCCGAAGGCCTGCAATATCAGGTACACACAACCTGCCTCTGTATAACATAGTGCCATCCGGTGAAAACTCGAACGGAGTCCTCTCCTTATCATAGGCTGTGTCCCTGTACCGAGCTAAGACAGGATCCTCAAACTGATGCCGCTTAATATCGTCCCTGATAGATGACTCAGAAACCCCTCGAACAGAAATCCGTGTATCTCCAGAATCGGCCAGACGAACCCCGAGACTAGCCAACTGCTGAATATCACGGGCTATCTCTCTCCTGTCTGGCTGTAAATCGGCCAAACTGCCCATAGACTTCCGACTGAGCGCATCGGCAACAACATTAGCCTTACCCGGATGATACAGAATATCCACGTCATAATCTTTCAGAAGCTCCAGCCACCTCCGCTGTCGCAAATTAAGCTCTCTCTGCCTGAAAATATACTGGAGACTCTTATGATCAGTATAGATATCCACATGAACGCCATATAAATAGTGTCTCCATATCTTCAGAGCATGAATCACCGCTGCGAGCTCCAGATCGTGGGTAGGATAATTCTTCTCATGCTTTTTGAGCTGCCGGGAAGCATACGCTATAACTCTGCCGTGCTGCATCAATACACAGCCTAACCCCATGCCAGAAGCGTCACAATAAATAACATACCCATCCGGTCCCTCTGGAAGAGTCAGAACTGGGGCTGTAGTCAGCTTCTCCTTCAGCAACTGGAAGCTCCGTTCACAAGCGTCAGACCACTGGAACTTAGCTCCCTTCTGAGTCAGCCTTGTCAAAGGCGCTGAAATCGAAGCAAACTTCTCCACAAACCTCCTGTAATAACCTGCTAACCCCAGGAAACTGCGTACCTCTGTGGGCGTCGTAGGTCTGGGCCAATTCTTCACGGCCTCAATCTTCTGTGTGTCCACCCGGACACCATCAGCTGCAATAATATGCCCCAAGAAGGCCACTGAAGACAGCCAGAATTCGCACTTAGAAAATTTCGCATATAACTTCTGATGCCGGAGTACCCCTAATACCGATCTCAGATGATCTGCGTGCTCCGCCTCAAACCGAGAATAAACCAGGATATCATCAATGAATACAATTACAAACATATCCAAGAATGGCCTGAATACCCGGTTCATCAAATCCATGAATACTGCGGGAGCATTTGTTAGCCCAAAAGACATAACCCTGAACTCGTAATGCCCATATCGGGTCCGGAAAGCTGTCTTAGGGATATCGGCCTCTCGTACTCGCACCTGGTGGTAACCGGATCGAAGATCTATCTTCGAAAAACACTTAGCGCCCTGTAGCTGATCAAACAAATCATCAATCCTGGGGAGGGGGTATTTATTCTTTATCGTTACCTTATTCAGCTGCCGATAATCAATACACATACGCAGCGACCCGTCTTTCTTACGCACAAATAATACCGGGGCTCCCCAAGGCGAAGTACTGGGTTTGATGAAGCCCTTACCCAACAAATCTTTCAGCTGCTCCTTCAACTCCTTTAACTCTGCAGGCGCCATTCTATACGGAGGAATAGAGATAGGCTGAGTGTCTGGGAGTAAGTCAATAGAGAAGTCTATCTCCCGCTCTGGAGGAAGACCTGGAAGCTCGTCGGGGAAAACATCTGGAAACTCACTAACCACGGGGACTGACTGAAGTGTCGGCGTCTCGGCGTCCAAGTCTTGCACCCGAACCAGATGATAGATATAACCCTTTCTGATCATTTTCTTTGCCTTAAGGTATGAAATAAACTTACCTTTCGGCGATGCTGTATTACCAGCCCAATTGATAACTGGCTCCCCGGGAAACTGGAAGCGAACTACCTTATTCTGGCAGTCAACATTAGCGTAACAGGAAGCTAGCCAATCCATACCCATAATAACATCAAATTCAGTCATATCTAACTCTACCAGATCTGCCTTAGTGTCACGGTCACAAACGATCACAGAACAGTCTTTATAAACCTGTTTCGCTACAACAAAATCCCCTATCGGCGTGGCTACCTCAAATGGCTCTATAGGTTCAGACATAATACCAATTTTACCGGCAACAAGGGGTGAAATATATGATAAAGTCGAACCTGGATCAATTAATGCATACACAGACCGAGAGAAGACCAATAAAGTACCTGTAACGACATTAGGAGATGCCTCCTGATCCTGGCGACTGGCCAAAGCATAAATGCGGTTCGAAGGACCGCTAATACCAGAAGCTCCACCACGGCCTCTGCCACGACCCGCTGGTGCCGAAATACCCTGCCCCGTAGGGCGCATAGCCACTGACGAAGATGAAGACCCAGCGGCTGATCCGGTAGGCTGCGCTGCACCACCCGAACTACCCTTATACGGGCAATCTCTCACAGAATGGCCCTGACGGCCACAAGAAAAGCATGCACCGGTGGCTCTGTAGCACTCTCCCGTATGGTATCTGCCGCAAAAAGAACACTGAACCCTGGGTGGCCTCATCTGACCAGAACCCCTATCTGTCCGCGAACCTGAAGCCCTGGAGCTCTGGCCTGCTCCTGAATACCCTGGGCTATCGAATCTGCGACCTGTAGGCTGGGGAGGCGCGCTCTGCGCCGGCTGAGATGAAAATCTGCTAGGCTGCTGCGGCTGTTGGGGCTGTCTGCCCCGAAAATCTCCAGATGACCTGGCCCTCTTGGGCTGTCTCCGATCCTGGCCCCTGTCAGGATGGTGTCCTCCTCTGCCCCGATCCTCCATGCCCTGGGCATGGGCCTGGATACGGGCCATGTCCATACCGGGCTGAGCAACCAATACTAAGCAGCTATCAACAAAATACCGATCCAGCCCCATAATATATCTGTGCATCCGGTCGGCCATAGTAGCCACCACAGTAGGTGCATATCGGGCCAAGGAATCAAACTCCAAACTGTAGTCCCGGATACTGCGGCCCTTCTGCCTCAACAATAAGAATCTATCAGATCTGGCTCGTCGCAACTCTGGGGGCAGAAAATGTCCAAGAAATGCCTGAGAAACATCGCCCCAAACTGCTGGAGGAGCGCCGTCCCCCCTGGATAGCCCCCATGACTCGTACCAGTTTGCCGCCACATCATATAACCGGTACGAAGCTAACGCGACTGACTCTGTCTCGGAAGCATTAATCAAATCTAGAGTGCGTCGCATCTTCCTAATAAACTCCTCAGGATCCTCCTCGGGCTTTGTCCCGAAGAACTCTGGGGGGTTACAAGTCAAAAACTCACGGGCTCTCGAACTATCACGCCTGACTGCCCGGTCACCTCCCAGTCCATGCCCCTGAACCTGCCCTGCCACAAGTCTCGTCAGCAACTGGACTGCCTCCCTCATAGACTGATCCTCAGTGCCTGGCCGTGGAGCTGGAGGCTCAGGTACTGGAACTGCGGGAGCTGGCAGTGGAGCCGTCCCCCGATCTACAGCTACGGCTGCCCCAATCTCCTCCACGAGTGGCGGTGTAGAAGAACTGATAACGTCCAAATACACTCCTCAAAGAGAAAGTGTACACGGTCGTATGCAATATATTTACCCAACTATGAGTCGGGGTCGATCCCACAGGGAACAATGTGCTAGGCGATTAAGAAAGTAAGGAATTTTTACTAACTAAGCTCTGCCAAACGATAAATGATATTTTGGGTTTTTGAGAAATTTATGACTAATGCGAAAATATATAAACTAACCTAGAAAGCAAGTAAATTGATCAATGGCCACAAGCATGGATACAAAGGAAATTACACTCAAGTAACGATCCAATATATTTTATGATATTACAACTAAGAGCGGGTCTATGTTAATAGATAATGATTTCTAAAATCTCATTGAAAGTTTCTCAACCAAATCAATGAATTTCACTCTAAGCTTTCTCAAGCCTTAGAGTGTGATGTTAAACACAATCAATTCAACCTCAAGTTAACTATCCTATCTCTAGCTCAAGTTATTAGATGGGTTTAATGACCCAAATCCTTGCTATCAAACTCTTTTCCTAACTTTCACTTTCTTTCTCAAGCAAAGTAAAAGTGCTTAGGCACAAATAATGTTTGCAACCATTAGGAGATATTTAAGCATGAAGAGTTAATAGAAAAACAATAAACCCACTTCATTAGAAATAAAAATCATTCAATACATAAGCATAACAAGAGATTCAATCCAAACTTTAATCAAGAATATTTTCATAAACAAGATTCAAGTATTGAAATGAAATACTACACACTTAGATATACAATACAAAACAAGAGATTGAAGAAATGAATTAAAGGTTTAAGAAATGCTCAACCAAATCTTCAAATCTTCAACCCCAAAGTGTGGTGTAGATGAACCCTAGCCTCCAAGCTTGCAAAATGGCAAAAGATGAATAAAATTGCTCCCTTCTCTTTCTTTTGTAATTACCTCATTTTTTCAAGTTCCAAAAATGACAAAATATGCCCCAAATTTCAGTTTTTGCAGTTCTGCCCGTTTTTTGCAGTTCTGTCCCGTTTTTGCAAAACTGTCCACTTTTGACAGTTTTGCAAAACTGTGCAGTTTTTGTCCAATTTGGCCTCTTTTTGACTTGGTTTCTTCCGATCACTTCTAAATCACATAAACCTATAAAATGGAAGTAAACGACATTAAATGCACTATTTTTTCAATCAAAACATAGCAACAATCTAAGATTAAAGAAGAAATAAGTTGGTAAAATACCAACTTATCAAACCCCCAAACTTAAACTATTGCTTGTCCTCAAGCAAATCAAATTATAATTTCCTTCAAAGGACTCCATTCAAAAGTGCACCAACATCATACCAAGTCAAAAAGGTCTACTTTAAGCACAAACACATGACTTTGATTGGTACCAACAATTAATCCAAAACATATGAATCACCAACTTCTTCTCAAAAACTAAATTTTCATTTCAAGTGCTCAAACACCAAGTTAATCAAAGTAGCAATCACGTCATGACACTAAAGCTTCAAAATTTGCCTCATTATCACAAAACAATTTTCTTTTGTTCATTCATCTTAATTGGAAAATGGAACAAATTCACAACATAAATTCTCATGTGCCCTCACAATCAAGAGAGAATCCCAAACTCACAAAAAAATGCAATTTGAAACACAAATGGGATATCAAATGGAAAGAATTAACTCTCTTCTCTCACAAAGATGTTCAATTGCACAAGTAGTACCATAAGCTTGCCCTTCATGTATTTCTCCGCTAATATAGACACACTTGGTTCAAAATCAATTAGGACTTAAAGGGTTGTAATGTAGGCTTTTGGTTAAGGTAGGGATATAATTTGGAAATGGTGACTCAAAAACCTCCCTAAGCACTACAATTTTCAACAATCAAAGTACACTTCCTTTGAAATTTTTCCACCCTTTTTTTTTTTTTTTTTTTTTTTTTTTTTTTTTCATTTTTCATTGCACCACTTAGTCTTCCCATTATTCACAACTCTTTATTCTTTCTTCAATTCCTTTTTTTTTTTTTTTTTTTTTTTTACCTCTTCGCCTTAAAAGTAACTCCCACATAACAACTTTTTCCAACCATCACCCCCAAACTTAGGCTTTTAGCCTATATTTGCACTTTCAACGCACTTAAGGAGGTAGGGTACCAAAAGATGGATCAATGAAGAACAAAAGGTTAAAGTTTGTAACATGGTTGCCAAAGAAAAGGTTAAAGGCTCAAAAGGGGTTGACTAGGGAGAATATGCAAGGGTAGGATATTTAAGGCACAAAAGCGGTTCAATGAAGGCCTAACATCATTTTTCAAACCAAGTGTAGTCTAGGATTTCACCTTGAAACTCATTCCGGGCAAGTTCTAGACCACAAATAATGCAACAGAACTCACAAATAAACCTCATCACACATGGCACATGAAAACTCAAGTAGAATATGTATCCAAGAACAAATTGAAACAAATGAACTCAAAAAGTCACTCATAGCCAAAAGAGACTAATTAGTGAAAGTAAGAGCCAAAAATTGAATCTAAAAGTCACAACAAGAACCCTTACTTCAATCATTTTTTTCTTTTTCAAAAATCAAGAATTCATATGCCAAGATTTAAATATGTTGGTACCAAGTAAGCCAAAAGTTAGTCAAGAGGCAAAAAAAATCACATCCCAATACCATTTTTACTCCTAAACTACCTAACTAAGAATGAAAATAAATTAAGTAAAGTGACTAATCCACAACATGCCAAAAGAACGACATTTTCAGAAATTTGAGCAAGTTCCATTTGTAACAACGTCTATCCACAGCCACAACGACAGTCACAAAACAAGCCCGACAAGGTTACAAATAAAGCATAACCAAAATATAATGTGCTAGCTATCACATGTCACCCCCAACTACAAACAATATAGTGTCCTCACTGCACATAATCAGACAAAACATAAAACAGTAAGGAAAGAGAAAAAAAAAAAAAAAAAAAATTTTTTTTTTTTTTTTTTTTTTTTTTTTTGCTCACTGGCACGACCTGCGACCCGTCCTGCGATTTCGCAGGTATGACCTGCGAGTCGCAGGTACGACCTGCGAAAGATTTTTTTTTTTTTTTTTTTTTTTTTTTTTTTTTTTGTCTCTGTCACACTATGCGACCAGACCTGCGATTTCGCAGGTATGACCTGCGTTTCGCAGGTATTACCTACGTTTCGCAGGTTATGCCACCAGATTTTTTTTTTTTTTTTTTTAACTGATTTTAGGGGCTGTCCAGATATCCAACATGCTCAAAACAACTCCAAAAATTCTGAAACTTTGTAGATTAGTCAAAAACCATAAACTAAACTATTCTAAAAAATAAAATTTCAAAAACGATTTAAAACTTTTAAAACGATGGGTTACCTCCCACCAAGCGCTTGATTTAACGTCGCGGCACGACGGTTACCTTTACCACTTTTCCTTCCATTTGGAAGATATGAATTTGCGCCCCAACTTTGAATCAAGATCATGATGGCGCTCATGGGGCGGTGGCAGAAAAACGAGGCCAACTTTCGGGTATCGCATTTTGCACTTCTTGGCCCTTAAGTGAGGCATGCCATTTTGTCTTCTTGGCATAGCAAACTTCAAAATGAAAACGCTTTCTTCTTCATTTTCACAATTCTCCATAGGCTCGGTTAGTTCAACTTCCATATCATCAACCAAGCACAATGTTGAAAAATGGTTGGAATGTGGTCTAAGGCGCTCCATTTTCAAATTCACTTCATTTTTGACATCCTCACCCAAAAATGAACTAGAGTCTTCAAAAACCATTATATGAACTTTTTTATGCAACTCTAGTATCATTTCTTCAATTTCGGCATCTTGCATTATATTTGGATTGGTCGGTTGGCAATTTATCATTAGCTCTTGAAAATCAATGTTGACCACTTTTTCATTGGAAACTAACTTAAAACTACTATCCATGACTATTTGATGTTGAGTATTGCATACCTCAACTTTTGCATTCAATTCGGCTTTCAAGTCACGGATAGCAATTTCAAGTTCCTTCAACTCTTGCCTTTGCTCAACATGGATTTTTACAAATTCTTCCACCATCCTCGAAATGTCTTCTCGATGATCCCCATAGGCTCTAAGTTGTTGAGCTTGAGACATAAGCCAATCTTGGCTCACTATTTCCACTTTGTCAAGGCTTTCTTCAAGTTGAGAGTCATTCAAAGCTTGTAGAAATTCACTCTTGGAGACATTCATGTTTTGGTCACTTTCTTGCCTACTTTCAACATCCTCAAGTTGTTGAGCATTATGAATCTGAACCAATAATTTCATTTGATCCTCCAAGATGTGAATAGCTTTGTCATTGCAATTAATTGCTTGCCTCAAGTCATCAAGTGGTTGCCTCAAGTCCTTAACCGCTAAGTCCTGTTTTTCAACTTTTTCAAGGATGGTCTCTAACATGAGCATTATCCTCTCATTTTGAGCATTTGAGGCTTCTTCCATTTCCTTATCCCTACTATCATCAAAATCACAACTAGAATAGTCATAGTGGGGGTTCGGGGAAGGGAAGGACAAATAATCACAATTATCCCAATGACCATTTTGACCACCACATCTATCACATATACTCCACTCATAGGTTTGGGATTGTGCGCACAACCCGCCCCCGGAAGAATTCAAACAATTTTGCCATGAGTGTGGTCCTCCGCAATAAAGACAAGGGTCATCAAAGTATGCATAACTACCATCCGACCAATTATCATTATATGATGCCATTTTTTTTTTTAAACTGAACAGTTTTTGCAAAAAATAAAAACTGGACAGTTTTTCAGAACTGGACAGTTTCTGCAGAAGCAAAAACTGGACAGTTTTTCAGAACTGGACAGTTTTGCAATTCTGCAAAACTGGTCAGTTTTTCAGAACTGGACAGTTTCTGCAGAAGCAAAAACTGGACAGTTTTTCAGAACTGGACAGTTTTGCAATTCTGCAAAACTGGTCAGTTTTTTTTTTTTTTTTTTTTTTTTTTTTTTTTTTTTTTTTTTTTTTTTTTTTTTAAAGCAATGAAAGTTTGAACCAAAGCAAGTTAGCTTAAATCCCAAACTAACTCAAATACGCCAAATTGTTCCCCGGCAACGGCGCCATTTTTGATAACGTCCAAATACACTCCTCAAAGAGAAAGTGTACACGGTCGTATGCAATATATTTACCCAACTATGAGTCGGGGTCGATCCCACAGGGAACAATGTGCTAGGCGATTAAGAAAGTAAGGAATTTTTACTAACTAAGCTCTGCCAAACGATAAATGATATTTTGGGTTTTTGAGAAATTTATGACTAATGCGAAAATATATAAACTAACCTAGAAAGCAAGTAAATTGATCAATGGCCACAAGCATGGATACAAAGGAAATTACACTCAAGTAACGATCCAATATATTTTATGATATTACAACTAAGAGCGGGTCTATGTTAATAGATAATGATTTCTAAAATCTCATTGAAAGTTTCTCAACCAAATCAATGAATTTCACTCTAAGCTTTCTCAAGCCTTAGAGTGTGATGTTAAACACAATCAATTCAACCTCAAGTTAACTATCCTATCTCTAGCTCAAGTTATTAGATGGGTTTAATGACCCAAATCCTTGCTATCAAACTCTTTTCCTAACTTTCACTTTCTTTCTCAAGCAAAGTAAAAGTGCTTAGGCACAAATAATGTTTGCAACCATTAGGAGATATTTAAGCATGAAGAGTTAATAGAAAAACAATAAACCCACTTCATTAGAAATAAAAATCATTCAATACATAAGCATAACAAGAGATTCAATCCAAACTTTAATCAAGAATATTTTCATAAACAAGATTCAAGTATTGAAATGAAATACTACACACTTAGATATACAATACAAAACAAGAGATTGAAGAAATGAATTAAAGGTTTAAGAAATGCTCAACCAAATCTTCAAATCTTCAACCCCAAAGTGTGGTGTAGATGAACCCTAGCCTCCAAGCTTGCAAAATGGCAAAAGATGAATAAAATTGCTCCCTTCTCTTTCTTTTGTAATTACCTCATTTTTTCAAGTTCCAAAAATGACAAAATATGCCCCAAATTTCAGTTTTTGCAGTTCTGCCCGTTTTTTGCAGTTCTGTCCCGTTTTTGCAAAACTGTCCACTTTTGACAGTTTTGCAAAACTGTGCAGTTTTTGTCCAATTTGGCCTCTTTTTGACTTGGTTTCTTCCGATCACTTCTAAATCACATAAACCTATAAAATGGAAGTAAACGACATTAAATGCACTATTTTTTCAATCAAAACATAGCAACAATCTAAGATTAAAGAAGAAATAAGTTGGTAAAATACCAACTTATCAAGAACCCTCTGTCTGGGGCAAAGTCTCCGGAGCAATATATACCTGGGCCCTGGTAGTCCTCTGGACCCGGCTAGTCTCTCCTACGGCAACTGACTTGGCCTTTTGGGCCGCTGTCGCCTTTTTTGGAGGCATATCTGCAAATATAGCCACTCGTTAGGAAGGGGTCATCCTGATAACACAGCTCTATCGCACGATCTAAGACAGAAAGAAGGGTAGTATCCTAAATGCCCTGTAGCCTCCTGTTTATAGGCGTGGTGCACAACACACCGATAAACAAGACTCTACTAGACACGGTCTGTGGACATTCCGAGGACGAACTGCTCTGATACCACTTTTGTCACGACCCAACCCCGTGGGCCGCGACCAGTGCCCGAGCTGGGCACCTATACGTACCCGATACCCCAAATTAGCATATTAACAGAATAATAATATAATAATAATATTAGTGGTCGCTACAGAACTTAGCAGAAAAGCAGACTTGGCACACATAGGCCGATAAGGCCATCACAGAACAGAATATCCCAAACATATGTACAGAACCCACACAGATGTATCCACAGACCTCTACAGAACATATCATAATCATAAGACGGGACAGGGCCCCGTCATACCCTGAACAAAGTACATATCCAGATAGCAGTGACAGACTGTACCAAAAGATGGGCTCTGTAGAAGAGAGCGCCCCAAATAGCAGAAATAGGATCCTAAACGTGTGGATCAGCGAACCTGTCGTCAGTACCTGCGCGGCATGAAAACGCAGCCCCCGAAGAAAGGGGGTCAGTACGAAATATGTACTGAATATGTAAAGCGGAATCACATAAGTCAAATCATATTGGTTACAGAAAATGAGTACAGAATCCAGAGTGTCAAATGCATATTTCCAAAACAGACAGAATGCGTACAAAAACATATGTCATATCATATCATATCCGGTCCCTGCCACGGGACTCGGCAGACAGAATGTGGCCACCCTCCCGACGCTGGTGCCACTATACAGAGAAATCAGAAAAAGGGGCGTGGCCCCGTATCATATAATGTCATATCAAAATGGCCATACAGATCAGATCAGAATAGGCGGACATGGCACATCATACTCCACAGACCCATGTACGCGTATACCTGCCTCCTCACAACGGGACGCGGCGAACAATGCAGAGAATTACGCTTGACAACATATCCTGGCCCGGGCTCAGTGTGGGAAACATTGGGACATCCACGAATGGAGTAGTGAGAGACTAATGCAATTTAAAAATATCATAAGTATTTTCAAAGACTCGATGAGGCGTAGCGAAGACAAACAAATCAAATGGAGTCGGACGGAATCAGAATTAATACAATTCGGATATCATAATAATTTACAAAAATATAACTTTACTGAAGTCATTCCGAGTGTCAAAATAATTTATAAGATTTAATAGAATATTTAGAATAATATTCATTAAGCGATTAGTAGGGTAATTAAAACATTTCTTTCAAAAATCGCTTAAAAAGGAATCTTTAGCATATTAGGGGCAAAACCGTAAATAGCGGGCCCGCCTCGGGACAAATAAGGCGGCGGGCTCAAATTGTGCCCTCTAAGCATATCGAATCACCTAAAAAGGTTCTACAGACATTCTATGACTTTCTGAGTAATTTGGAGCAAAATCGCATAATTTCAGAAAAAGCGTATCAAAGTAGTTCAATTCTATTGAAAGAAAAACTGAAATTTTGTCTTGCGGATTCCGAGGGCCAAGAGGTCCTTCGAGGCCCGGATCCGACCCTAACATACTAGGGGCATGCCAAGGGAAGAATTGGGTTTGCTTTACATACCTTTCACGCTCCTTAAGCCTTTCCAATCTCACTTCCCGTTTCGTCGAAAAACTGCAATTGGTCAAGTTTACCAATTGTAAGCTAATAATACCAAAGTTCCAATTTGATGCATAATTGGCTACCGAAATTTCGGCAGCACCTCTCCTATACATATAGCACCCCGAGAATTCAACTCGGCTATAATTCATCAACAACAACCCAAACAACAACATTAACATCAACAAAAAGCATTAACAACACAATTATCCTTCAACTAGTCATTGTTTCCACAACTTGCCATAACTTCCCTTCTAATCCAAACTTTCAAACTAACATCATTACTTTCACATCCATAATTACTCAAGATCATCACAACATAGATTTAGAGGCATTTCATATCATTTTCCTTAAGATATACACTTGATATACATAATATACAATTTTCCGCCAAAGTCTTAATTTATGCAAAACATCAAATCTTTGGCATATAACTTCATAACAAGTTTCCAACTTCCAAATTCATCAATGATCATCACTATTAGCAATCAAACAACTTCATTTCCTTAATGTCGGAAAATTATACTAAAACGACATAAGTTTCTATATTCCAATTCAATACAAACTTATATCATTCTAACTTCATTCACATATCAAGCATTACAATAACACTCCAATACACTAAACAAACTTAATCCATTTTATTCTCAAGCCAAATACACCACACGGCCAAGTGCTATTTTAGCAATTCAATCAAATTTATTCCACTTTCATTCTCAACATGAATTCCATCACATTCACAACTAGAATACAACATAGTTTCAACACATTTTTGGCTATACAACATATATATACACACGGCTACACCTCCAATTCCAAACCCACATTGCAAACTTCCATTTTTCCATCCAATCAACACATTTCTACATACTACAACACAAACAAAACTCAACAACACAATAAAAAGGTAGAAATTCTTACCTTTTCCTCAAGTCTCCTTCACTTGAATATATGATCACCTTGGAGATTCTAGTGCTCCCCACTCCAATCCAACTATACCAAGATGCAAAGGAACCTTGAATTAGTAGGAATTTAACAAGAAATGAATTTTTGAAGCAAGATTTTGGAGGGTCAATTTTGCCCCTCAAACCCGAAACCCTCTCCCTTTTCTTTCTTATTTTTGCTTTGTTTGGTCTTGCCTTCTAATGTCTTGAATCTTCTTATACATATAATATCAAGACTTGGTCACATGACCAAGCACATGACCAAGTAAAAATGGGCTTGGATCAAGGCCATTATGTTAATTAATCTTATGGAAATTAAATACAAATTTTGGGCTTGGGCCAAGGCCATCATGGCCGGCCACCCCCTAATATTTTGGGCCTCAATTGTTTCTTATTTTACAAGCCCAACAACTTGTGAATCGTATTTTGTAATTCCCGAAACAAATTTCCAAAATTCCAAAATTACCCTTAGCCTTGTCCCACACTTTCATGACTCTATTCTTTCATGCATAACTCCTATGTTCAACAAGATATAAAATTAATCTTATATCTCAAGAATCCCATATAATTCAAGTTTCTCCAAACGTGTGAAAACACGGGATATAACAGGAATAAAACAGGAAAAAGGTAAATCATGGAGGATCTCAAGGGAGTGGTGGTAGACAGTTTTCTACCGGAGGTCATCAGGACCCACTCCATCTGCAGTTAAAGATTTAAAGGGAAAATAAACAGGAAAGTGTAACAGGTACAATTTGAGTTGGACATATGAGGTAAGTTCATCATTTTTATACTGTTTTCGAAATTGGGAGCCTTGTGTGGCTACGATATGATATGATATATGTATATATGTTGGCCTTGTGAGGTATTGTTGGTATTTCCTGCGTGCAGGTTTTGGGATAGTAAGAAATACAGAGGAAACTCTGCCAAATTTTTCCTAGAAATAGAAGGAGAATAAGATATAAGTTCGTAATATGTCTGGAAAAGCCATGTCAATAGTAATGATAAGAGTTGACTAAGTTACGAGTACGGCTGACCTTGAGAAATATAATTTGACTTCGTATTCAGATGAACGCCTTGAGTGGGTGGCAGTTCGGATACATCCGAATGTGTGTTAGAAACCAAGGGCTTAAGTTAAGTTCAGAGTAGAGTCATTAGTGGAAGAAAAAAATCAGCCAAGCCGTAAAAGAGCAAACTACAGAAGAATAGCCTTTAAGAGTTGTCAAAAAGGGGTTGTCCTAATATTTACAGTGTGAGCAGAGTTAAGTCGTTAAGAGAGAGTATGCCAGTTACGAATACAGTAACAACCTGTTCATGTAAGTAAATTTAGTTTTTCCCCATGAGCAATTGCTTAGATATGAGTCAAAAAAAAATCGTCAGTGTTGTAGAGTACAAAGAAATTACAGAAGATAAGGAATGTTAATTGCAATTCCATCAGAAGAGAAGAATTTATAAGTATAAGATGTTAGCCTTGGTCTAAGGTGGAGATGCATAAATCGCTAGTAAGTCCAGCGAGATAATTGAAGACCCGAATGGTTAGTATGAGATATGAAGAACCTCAGTTAAGTTAAGTTGGCATAATGAGATAGTCTACATGAGGAATATGCCTCATCTTAGAGGAAACCCGAAGTAAGTAGACTGATCGTCGAACGAATCGTGTCAAGTTCAATTACTATGGATTAGGCGATCACAGAAAAGCTATGAGATCATGCCCAGTTATGTGTCATAAGGGTAGTGCCATTGCACAAGACTCTAATCTCTAAAGTGCTCGTAAAAGACTTAGCGTACAACCGTACTATGAGTATTTTAGGAAGTATCTCAAAAAAAAAAAAAAAAAAAATCAAGTATGGGAAGTACAACTCATGATTTAGGCAGACAAGAGAACTAAGGTGAAAGAATTTCACTACTTCTCCAAGCTAGGAATTCGACTTTCAAACTCCGAAGTGGGTGGAGTTATTGCCCAGAACATGGCATTCCTGCTTGGTCATTTAATTTAGAGAGAAGCAGTTTGGTGATTCCTACTTACTGCAGATGAAAGAGGGGATTCACGAATAGAAAGCCTTAGCTTTTGAACAGGAGGGAGATAATGGCACCTTGAGATATTGAGGCAGATTATGCGTTCCAGATGTTGATGGACTCAGAGAGCGAATTATGTCAGAAGCTCACAATTCCAGGTATTCCATTTACCCAGGTTCCACTAAGATGTATCATGATCTCAAGGAGATTTACTGGTGGAACAATATAAAGACGAATGTGGCAGATTTTGTAGCTAAGTGCCCGAATTGTCAGCAGGTGAAAGCCGAACACCATAGGCCTGGTGGCTTGGCTCAGAATGTTGATATTCCTGTCTGGAAATGGGAAATGATCAATATGGTCTTTGTATCAGGTCTACCTCGTTCAGCTAGGAGGCATGATTTAATTTCGGTGATTGTGGACAGACTTACGAAGTCAGCACACTTCTTGCCAGTTAAGACCACAGATTGAACAAGAAGATTATGCCAAGTCATATGTTAATGAAATTTCCGGATTGTATGGGACCCTAGTGTCCATTATTTCAGATTTTGGTGCTCAGTTCACAGCGAACTTCTGAAAATCCTTTCAGAAAGGATTTGGGTACGGAGGTGAACCTTAGCACAGCTTTTCATCCTCAGACAAATGGTCAGACAGATATGCTATTCAGATCTCATGTTATGATACTCATGTTAGTTCAATACTCAGATATTTATGTCAGCTTAGTACTCAGGTATCAGTCCAGTACTCACGTATTCATGCCAGCTCAGTATTCAGCTAATCCAGTATTCAGTTAGCTCAGTATTCAGTCAGCCAGTCTTCAGTCAGTTCAATAGACATTCAATTTAGTATCTCAACAGTTTAGTAGTCATGTATTCATTTAGTTCAGTAACCATGTGTCCTTGATTTCAATGGTAATTGGGATGATCACCTGTCTCTCATTGAGTTTTCGTATAATAATAATTATCAAGCTAGTATTGGGATGACTCCATTTGAAGCTCTGTATGGGCGAAGGTGTAGATCACCAGTTGGTGAAGCAGAGTTGCTAGGACCAGGTTTGGTTTATCAAGCTATGGAGAAAGTCAAGTTGATACAGAAGCGTTTGAAAATGACGCAGAATTTCCAGAAATTTTACACAAATGTGAGACAGAAGAGATTTATGATGAAGCACCAAGATTTTGAGGTATGTAAGCTTTCTTTTCATGCTTTTGGTCGTGTGTGGCCAATGTATAGTGCTATTGTGATGTAGCCCTGTGAGGCAATGATATTATGGGCTGTTGTGACAGGTTGGTAGTGCCATATTACAGGGGAAACTCTGGCGAAATTTTTGTAGAATCTTGAATGTTATCATTAGAGGACGTATGTTCCAACAGAGGGGGAGAATGTTACACCTAGGAAATTTCTCCGTTAGCATACCGCGAATAGACCCACGAAGGGTATGACGTATACGACATGTTGATGAGTAAGGAGTAATATTTAATGATTCTAAATGAGATTACAAAGACATTTGAGGTAGGAGACGAAAGTTGTTAAGGAAAGCAAGGTATATGTTGTGTGTCGGGCAAGAATTACGAGTATCGACATAATGATGGCTTAATGACATTTTGGAGAAGAGTTATAATGTCCCTTATGTATTCAAGCCTCACGTTTCACGATCGAGTTCATGTATTCGTTATTCATGTCTCATGTTTGGGCATTGATGTTTTCATGAAACTATGTCATGTCAGTTTTCATGCCCCATGTCATGTTATGTCTCATGTTCCACGCTCATGTCATCTATCCAGTGCCCATGTTCATGTCTCAGTATTCACGTTTCCATGTAACCATGTCATGTTAATTCAGTCTCCATGTTTCATGTCATGTTTCCTTCACGTTCATGTAATCAAGCCATGTCTAGCCATATTCTTAACCATGAACCATCATTCGAGGACGAATGATCCCAAGGGGGAGATATTGTAACACCCCGCATTTTGGGACTGAGTTTAAGCTCATATCATTAGAGTTCTAGTGGAAACATGGAAGGTTTGAACGTTTTGCGAAAATGGTTGATAGGCCTATTTCGGGCAGCGATAACTCCTTGATCGGTTTGGAATTTGGGAAAGTAACCCCAATGAGGTTGTCGTATGTATAAATACCTTTCTAACGATATAAGGATCAAGCCAATCAGAGATCGGAGCAAGGAGATATGATCGTCTCAATATGGCTAATAGTAAGGCACTTGAAATCCTATAGAATCGGCTAAGTTTTTGATACGTCTGCCTTCCAGTAAACTTTCATGAAACTCCGTTGGGAATTTGAGAACACTTCACTGATGAAAGTTGTAGCCCTTTGAAATATCTTTCCAACGGTATCTTACGGGGGTCAAACGGACATCTGTGCAAAGAGTTATGCCCATTTTACTGAAGCATGTTCGCTGGAAATTTCTGCCAGCGTAACGGTGACGTTACGGACCGTAACACGTGTTACGGGCCGTAACAGTGGACCGTAACGTCCCGAAAATTTCCAGAACCTCACTGGAAATTTTCACCAAGGTACGGTACCAAGTTACAGTCCGTACCTCGTGTTACGGGACCGTAACAGTGACCGTATCTTGGTCCGTATGTACGTTTCGGGTCACCTGACTTCGGGAGGCCATAACCCTATCATAGCTTGGGAATTTAGGAAACCCCAAAGAACGAAAGTTGTAGATAATTGAAATACCTTTCCAACCATAGGTTGTGGGTTCACAGGCGACATCGGGATAGGGAGATATGGACGTTTTAAGACAGAAAGGTCCCAACCCATTTTCAAGTTGGGTCAACCCATTTCCCCTCAGTATATATGGGAAATGTAACCCTAGCAGCCCCATTTTTTTCCCACAACTTCAGATTTTAGAGAGAGGAAGTGAGAGAGAAGGGAAATTAGAGAGAGAAAGTAGAAAATCAACCAAGTTTAAGGCCCCGAATCCCGAAGCTCGTGAAGGATAAAGTGTAGTACAAGTTGTTGCCGTCATTCTAAGCTAAGGATCGAACTTGGGGGTGTTGATTTCGTGATTACTACTCTTGAAAGGTAATGTTTCTACTCCCTAATCATTTATGGTTGTGAATTGATGAATTCTTGGAAGAATAATAATTGGGTTTGATGAAGAGAATTATATGAACTATGCTAGAGTTGTTGAATTGTTGACTTGGGATTGTTGTATTCATATGGTTGATGAAGAATGACGTTAATTGAGATTGTAGAATTAGCTAGAATGAATAGAATGGGGATTGGGTGAAGAAAACACCAACCATTAATGAGGGTTATAGAGCTTCATGCCCACTAAGTGTTTGATAAAATGCTTAGATGAACAAAACATGGATATTGTTGCTAATATAGAATCCCTATGGCTTGTATTGCTATAGATTGAAGTTGAAGGGATTGAAGGACATTGTGATACGCTCAAAAGCGGGAAGTTAAGGTATGTAGAACTTCCATCCACATGTGGGAACCTCTACGTTCTTCCCCATGATCCGTTTCGTAAAATCTATAAAGTTCAAATCCTAGGGCATTAAACCCAACATATTGGTAGCCCGTAATTATGTATGTATGTACATGAATCCCGTATATATGTTCGTTATTGTATTCCTAACCTTCCATTACGGACATTAGGAATCCTAGATTAATCCATGAATCATGAATTCTTCCTCATGTGTTCTCATTATGTTCATATGAAACTGCATGAGTTATTTTGCAAGTTATAAACATGTTTTCAAGTCAACTACAAATATATGATTATGAACTATTGTATTACTCATGAATCAAGAACATGTTTGCAAGACTATGACAAGTCATCTTATGAAACTATTTTACAAGTTATTTCATGAAACCATGTTTACAAGATTATTTCATGAAACCATGTTTACACGCTATTTCAGGAAACCATGTTTACAAGTTATTTCGTGAAATCATGATTTCAAGACAAGTACAAGTAAATTCACGAAAGTCATGGGCTTCTTAGCCAAATATATTATGTTCATGTTTTTGGGAGTTGCACAAATTACCGAGAAGGCTCAGATAGCCCGAAACGACGGAGCCACCGTAGGACAAGGATCGCTCCGCCCAGATAAGACGATACCTTAATTTTACACTGAATGGATCCATCAGGTACCTTACTACCTTATACTCAGGCAAGGTATGAGGGCTCTGCTGGTCCGGCGAGGTACCAGACTCCACGTACCCACGTGGTAAATTACTACCTTATACTCTGGCAAGGTATGAGGGCTCTGCTGATCCGGCGAGGTACCAGACTCCACGTACCCACGTGGTGATATGATATGATATGATACGTCGGTTTATGAAATGCTCTCCCTACTTATCATGTTTTACTCATGTTATATATATATATATGTACTCATGCTCATGCTCATGTTCATGTCCAAGTTTTCAGTTTCAGTTCTTATCATGTTATTCCATGTCCCATGTTGTTTCTCTCGGTTGCTTTACATACCAGTACATTCAATGTGCTGACGTCCCCTTTTTATTGCCCGGGGGCCTGGATTTCACGATGCAGGTACTGATATACAGGACGACACATCTGCTCAGTAGGACAACATTCGTATCAGCTTATTGGTGAGCCCCATCTCATTCGGGGTTTAGTCAACTTTTATTTTATGATTAATTATGCATCTAAAGGTATGCTGGGCCTTGTCCCAGTAAGTATGTTTTCCAGTCAGACTCATGATAGAGGTTTCATAGACTAGACAGGTCAGTTATGTTATGTCAGACATTTGGAGTTGTATAGCCATTTTGGCTCACTCATGTTTAAACAAGTATTGTATTAAGTATTATGACTTACTATGTTTTATAAAGGCTCATCATGCGTTCACGTTATATTCCGCTTATGTCATGCATCATGTTGATTCAGCAAGTCATGTGGTTCGCTCGGTCACATGTAGTCAGGCACCGAGTGCCGTGTTACGCCCAGGCCATGGTTCGGGGCGTGACAGGACTGGTGGTGGAATGGAGAACTTCAAGAGAAGGTGGAAGCAAAGAAGGCGGCGTATGCGACGTTACTAGACAACAAGGATGATGAGGAGAAGCGAATGAATAGGGAATTGTATAAGATGGCGAGGAAGGAGGCAAAGTTAGCTGTTACAGCGGCAAAGACAACAACTTTTGAACGCCTGTATGCAGGACTAAAGGACAAAGGCGGGGATAAGAAGTTGTACCAACTAGCCAAGGCGAGGGAGAGGAGGGCGCGTGACTTGGATCAGGTGAAGTGCATCAAGGACGAGGATGGCAGGGTACTGGTGGAGGACGCTCTCATTAGACGGAGATGACAGTCATACTTCCACAAACTCTTGAACGACGAAGGGGACAGAGATATTGTGTTGGGAGATTTGGAGTACTCCGAGAGGTGTCGTGATTTTGGATATTGTAGGAGTATAAAGGTTGAAAAAGTTAAGGGTGTTGTTCGTAGGATGAGTAGGGGAGGAACGACCGGGCCAGATGAGATTCCTGGGGAGTTTTGGAAGACTGCAGGCAGGGCAGGTTTGGAGTGGTTGACTCGGTTATTTAATGTCATCTTTAAGATGGCTAAGATGCCCGAAGAATGGCGATGCAGTACAATGATTCCATTGTACAAGAACAAGAGCGACATTCAAAGTTGCAACAACTACAGAGGGATCAAGTTGCTAAGCCACACTATGAAAGTGTGGGAAAGGGTGGTGGAGATGAGGGTGAGGAGAGGCGTGTCTATCTCAGAGAACCAATTCGGATTCATGCCGGGGCGCTAAACTATAGAAGCTATTCATATTGTACGGAGACTGGTGGAGCAGTATAGGGAGAGGAAGAGGAACTTGCACATGGTATTCATCGACCTAGAAAAGGCATACAACAAAGTGCCGAGAGAGGTTCTATGGAGATGCTTGGAGGCTAGAGGTGTACCTGTGGCGTACATTAGGGCGATCAAGGACATGTATGATGGGGCCAAGACCGGGGTAAGGACTATGGGAGGAGACTCAGAGCCTATGAGAGGAGACTCAGAGCACTTTCCAGTGGTGATGGGGTTGCACCAGGAATCAGCTCTTAGCCCATTTTTATTCTCCTTAGTGATGGATGGATTGACGCGACAAATTCAAGGTGAGGTGCCATTGTGTATGTTATTTGCAGATGACATAGTCCTGATTGATGAGTCTCGCAGCGGAGTTAACGCTAAGCTAGAGGTTTGGAGACAAACTCTGGAGTCTAAAGGGTTCAAGTTAAGTAGGACTAAGACAGTACTTGGAGTGCAAGTTCAGTGATATAGTGCATGAGGCGGTGTGGAAGTGAAGCTTGGTACCCAGGTCATACAGAAGAAAGATAGTTTTAAGTATCTTGGGTCTATTATATAAGGAAATGGGGAGATTGATGATGACGTCACACACCGTATTAGTGCAGGGTGGATGAAATAGAGGCTTGCCTCCAGAGTGTTGTGTGACAAGAAGGTGCTACCAAAACTTAAAGGCAAGTTCTACAAAGTGGTAGTTAGACCAACTATATTGTATGGGGCGGAGTGTTGGCCAATCAAGAAATCTCATGTTCAGAAGATGAAAGTGGCGGAAATGAGAATGTTGCGATGGATGTGTGGGCACACTATGAGCGATAGGATTAGGAATGAAGTCATCCGAGACAAGATTGGAGTAGCCTCAGTGGAAGACAAGATGTGGGAAGCGAGGCTGAGATGGTTTGGGCATGTGATGTGGAGAGATGCAAATGCCCCAGTGTGGAGGTGCAAGAGGCTGGCTAGCGACGGTTTCAGAAGAGGTAGAGGTAGGCCGAAGAAGTATTGGGGAGAAGTGATTAGACAGGACATGGCGCATTTCCTGCTTAGCGAGGACATGACCTTAGATAGGAGGGTATGGAGGACTCATATTAGGGTAGAAGGCTAGTAGGTAGTCGCGTTTATCCTTTCTTACGAGTAGTTATATTGTTCTATAGTTTTTTGTCTCTTGATTTCTGCGAGTATCTGTTGATTTATAATGGCTTATTTACTTTCATTGTTTTCATTTTCATAATTACTTTGATTTGTTTGCCCGTATCTGACCTTTCATATGCCTTTTCTTGAGCCGAGGGTCTTCCGGAAACAGCTTCTCTACCTAAGGTAAGGGTAAGGTCTGCATACACTCTACCCTCCCTAGACCCCACACTGTGAGATTCACTGGGTATGTTGTTGCTGTTATTGTTGATCATATGTCCGATCAAAATGAAAAAGGAGTAAGTTTAAATTTCGAACTCCGTCTTTATACTCCCTTCTGTTAGTTTAAATTTCGAACTCCATCTTTATACTCCCTTCTGTTATTATTTAGTTGTCATGTCCACAAAATATCGTTCTTCTCAAGTACTTATCATAAAAAATCTAGAAAGTTTTTTTTTTTCTTCAACTTGTTCTGGAATTAAGGGGCAAACAAATCATAGTTCACTTATTTATTGAAAATAGATTCATGTGATCAAATATTAAAGAATTAATAAGGGTAGATTAGTCAAATTAATTTTCTTATTACTTCTTCTGTTCACTTTTGCTTATCATGTTTCACTTATTGAGAGAGTCAATTAGACTAATTTTCGAAGCTAAATTGAATTAAATTAATTTAATATTTTAAAATTAAAATTTATATATTTAAAAATTACATGAAAACTATTATAAGTTGCAACTTTTCTCATATCAAGTTGGTGAAAAAATACATCTTAAAATGTTCGTCACAATTTATGTAGTTTAAATCTCGAGAAACGAAAAATATCACATAAATTGAGTCACGTGATGTATGTGATAATAAAATAGAGTACGAAAATATTCCTCTTGTCCAAGAGTAACATAAAAGTTCCTATTATAAACTGGATTAGCAGATTCTTTATCGTTTAATGAGAGAGTGGTTCGGGGATGTCGAGGTCTTGATCATATACATATATATTATTAACAATAATTCAACGTTCACACTTAGAGCACGTTTGGATTGGCTTATAAGTTGCTTATAAGCTGTTTTCAGCTTTTTTGAGTGTTTGGCTGGCCAGCTTAAAGTCATTTTGTGCTTAAAATAAGCTCTAAAAAATAATTGAGCCTATTTGACTTATCTTATCTAAAGCATCTTATAAGCTGAAAACAACTTATAAGTCAAAAAAAATAAATTAGACTATCCAACTTATTTTTTTTAGTTTATAAGCTATTTGTAGCTTATAGACATAAGTCCATCCGAACATACTCTTAATTCTTTGTCTTTTCCAGAGGTATCAATGTACTTTAAGCACACTAACAATAAAATATTATCTTGAGTGCGACCAAAGCTGTGGATTAAACATTTCCAGTACATAAAGAATCATATTTACTCTTTTTATTATTGAAAAAAAGTTGAATATTACCCTCCATTAGACTGCTAGTTCTTATGTGAACACTATAAACACGGCTTAAATTTGCTTTAACCACATGTCATCATTCACCACACAACAATTTTTTTTTCTACCGTCACCATCCAAATTACCAATATCTTTATCATATATTACTGTCACCGCCAACTGATAGTATAACGAAGAATAATATTAAGCATTTTTCAGTAATAAAGATAGTACTATTACTTTTTCCTTTATATATTTGTAGTTCCAAGGCAGTGTGGAATCATCATCGTTAGATTGTTTATAATCTACTGACAAAATTATGCTCGTTATTCAACCACTCCTCAGTCAACATGTTCACACACACATTTGTTCCAAATTATTTCATAAATCTTGAAAAAAAATTTAACCGTCGAGCCGTTTTATATATATATATATATATTCCAAGAGGGTGGTGTCTATGCAACCGAGCCCCGACCTTGTGGAGGTAGATATAGTTTTTCCGATAGACCTTCGGCTCAGGCTTGGAATTCACCAAGAAGTTATGGCCTAAGAAAATTTCTCTATTTAATGGGAATAATTAAAGTGAGATCTAAATTGAATGTAAAAACCTAAGTACGTGGCTCTAGATTGAATGAAAGCAACGTATCAAATATCACTCTCAAATTGTATATACAATTTTTATTCAAATGGGTCTAAACAAGTTTTGCTCAAGTCCTTTCTTTTTCGATTGTTCTTTTTAGAACTTTATAATAAAATATTAAATGCTCTTGGAATCCAATTTGGAATTGGATTGAAAAGTCCAATTTGGCATTCACAGTTCCTTGTTGGAGTTGGATGACCACCTACGTAGAGAGTCCATGAAAGACTTGTCAGATACATGACGATCAAGCATACCCAATTGGATTGGGATTTGCTATTTATCATCAAATAATTGAGAAATTTTGAGTTACGACGCTATTTATAGATTTGTTCTAGAATCTATTTTTGCGATGTAAGAAATAGGTCTGTACCTAAAATTATGTGTCTTTCACTGTATGTCATGAATATTGTGTCTTTCAAATATCAATACCTTTTCACTATTTCTGATGATATTGGCTCTGGGCTCGAATAAAACCTTCTCAAGTACTTTACTTTATACTCCCCCCGTTTTACTTTCTTTGTCCTAGTTTGACTTAACAAAAAATAAAAGTAAATTTGAAACTATTGTGATTTTAAATGAGCCATGATATATATTATATACTTATAATTTTTTTAAGACTTCTGATCTTAAATATTTTATAATACTAATCTCTCAGCACGTGTGTTGTACGTGTATTCATACTAATCAGTATAAATATTTTAACAAATGGAATAACTAAATGTATATCAATATGAGTAGCAAAGAAAAAGGCTAAGGCACAAAAGCACCATAGCAAACCTTTCAATAAGATGACATCAAAAAATAAATATATCCTCCACTGTCTTTGATCCTCCCGTGATCTCATCTCATGTTGTGTGTTTTGGTGCTAATGTGCCTTTAATTATCAGTGGCGGACCCAAAATTCAATGGTCTTAGGTGCTCATCTTAAAATCAACAAAATATATAGCTTTGAGTAGGATTCGAACTCCACTCCTTCATGACTTAAGTCTAATACCTACCACCTTTTAACCAAAGCAGCAAAATCTTTTATTACTTCTTGAGTGCTATTTATTATTTTATACCGAAATGTCAATATTTTTTATATGTCTGCATAAAGTGTTCGTCACGGATATCGGGTGCTCGAGCACCAAAAACTAATACATGAGTCCGCAATAATTACGTCTTTCATGCTTTCAAGTGTATCAAAAATATCACCATAAAAACAAAAAAAAAAAAAGCTTTATTCTTATCCTTTATTTCGTAATCACCAGCTCATCACCTTCATGTATTTTCATTTCATCTATTTTTCTTCTTGTTGCTTCTTCGGTCTCATAAAACTTCTCCAACTATTAACATTATTAATCGTTTGCCTATTAAGCGGAAGAACATAATATGAATAAAATGAATAAAATAAATACACAAAAAGCCTAACTTCTATCAGTATATACCAAGAGTTCAAACAATATAAGAGCACGTAAAAGATGGATAAATATGCAAATATCTACTGACACTAAATTGAATTACAAAAAAAGAAAAGAAAAAAAGAAGCTAATACAAGCATATAGCATGGAGGATGAAACAACCGTATTGAAAATATATAGACAGATCTCAATTAGCATGCATACATGGTAAGAATGGAAAAAAAGGGAGACAACTAAAAAGGGAGACAACTACTTACCGCAGTGGCCAAATACTCGAAACAACAAACATAAAAATTAGAGCATCCAACGCATCCATTTCTTTATGTAAATATTTAGACACTTGTAGCTCTTCACACTTGTTGCTGATTCACCATAAATGATGATGCAGCCTCTTCAGTTGCTAAAAATTGCTCATTACATGAACCTAATTATGTGCAATTAACTACTACCAAATTTTAGGTTTGGAGAGTAATATCAAACTTCGTAATTGCATTATTGATTAGAAATGAATTTCTAACATTTGATTATGTACCATTGAAGAATTTAGTCACACACTTGAACGATAACCCATAAAGTCACGGGAATAGTTGGATAATTAGTTTATATGGATCCTTCCTGTGTAAAAGCATAGAGAAAAATGACATTGCTAAAAATTGACAAGGTAAAATTCCATTTATTCATGAAAAGGGACGACAATGAAAGGACACAATAGACTTTGATTCTTTATTACCTTCAAGACGGCTATACTACAACTCTTTGGCAGCCAAGTCAGTTCGGACTCTTCGGCTAATTTCGAGACAAATTTTATAAATTGTTTTTTCATACACTAATGATGGAGTAATTTAGTGGAGGGCAAATGAGACATTAAATTTTTAAAGGATATTGTGGTAATCTAACTTTGAATTTAGGGACTTCTCACTCTAGTTCTATTCTTTTTATCACAATAACGTCAACCTTCACCCAAACTATCTAAACCCAAAGTAGATAAATTTTAGGACTCTGGGATTGCAATTTCATCCCAACTTAACTTAAAACTTTTAAGAATATAAAAGTCATTCAATATTAGAAAGATATTTTGGTCGATCAACATTTAGCGTACATTATTCGTACTTTAATATATATATGATAATTTATGTAATTATAAAAACATCTCATTTAGAAAATATATGAATGTGTTATTCCCTCCGGTTCATAATTATGTATTCACTTAGTCTTTTTATTTTGGTTCAAAATAAGTGTCCACTTTCCTAATCAAGAAGGAGTTTATTTTATTTTTCATATTTGTTCATATTAAGTGCTAAGTAACCAAATTCCAATATGTCAAGTTAACAGTAATATGCAAATTTTAATTAAGGGTAAGTTTAGTCAAAATATCTTTTTTTTTTCTATGAATTAATATTTTTTTAAGGGGTGTTAAAGGGTAAATGGAAACTTATTTTGCAGTGAAGAAGTATTCTTTCTAAAACAAAATAATAAGGAAATAAACAAAATAATAAGGAAACACAATTTATTGAGAAAGAACAAAAATAATATAATAAATGTAGGTAAACAAACCATTTTGATAATACGGTCACACTAGTGACAAAGTCTGACTTGGCTAAGCTTAATTGCTAAGTAAGAAGTAGGTTCTTTCTTTTGGAATTTTCGAGGAATTAATTAATGAAGTTGAACAACCTTCTCTCTATATATATCAAGATGAACCAAAGAATTTGATACATTGAGCCAAAAATTATAGTAAGAGCATCAAGGCAATAAAAGAAAAATGGTAGTAAGTGCTTCTCATTCTTAGTTTGTCTCATTATCTTAATAGTGTTTGATTTTTTGAATTTTATCTGACAAATGAAGAGTTAAGAAACATTTCAGAAATGCTTTACATTTGAAGAGTTGTTTACAAGTTCATTGAGCTAAGTAACCACATTTGTTGTAGCAATTGCATTTCTGAATTTGTTGGTTCAAATGTTATCAAGATTTATATGTTCCTCTGTTATTCAATTTAATGTACTTTAATTTAACTACATTGTGTTTGATCAGAGTGCGTGGTTAGGTGCAAGAGAACTTTCAATTGAATGGGCAGACAATCCAGACCACTGGACATGGAACTATATTTACAACTCGGGGTATGTATCTCTCTCTCTCTCTGCCATCCTTGAATCAGTTATAAAATTAAAAATGTATTCGTAGGTAAGGCTAATGTCTGCATACACTCCATTCTCCCCAGATCTTACTTGTGGGAATATACTGGGTATATTGTTATTTTTGCAAATGAACGTCATATAATGAGAGACGGATTCAGAGTCTAAACTTAATAGATTCAAATCTTTGTGATTTTTTGCCTGATCACATTTTATTTTTGACATTATAGGTTGAGAATTTAATACTGTTATTTGTTGAAATTTTAGTAAATGTTTACATACATATACATTTCGTGTAAAAAAGCGCAGGTCTTAAGATGGATATATTGAACTCATCCCTACAAAGTTGCATCTGTCTGCATATTTCCGGGGGTAGATGCAGGTCTTAAGATGGGTATATTGAACCAGTATATCCGATACAAATCATATATATATGCGTGTGTGAAGATCGATCAACTAGAATTTCAAAAATATGATATTTGGACTCGTTATTTTAATAGTACAATAAGTTTAGCGCTAGAAATCCTAAAGTGGAACCGAACAAGTTTAAATCCTGGTCGATGCATACTTTAAGCATTTCTCAAACATACAAGATATTCTTCTTATTTTTGGGGAATAATCATGACCACAAAGATGCAACTCAAACACGACTCATAACTTAAATCTTTGACACTTTGTGCAGTATGGAAGTAGCTGAGCTTCTCAGCGTTTGTTGGCTCGATATTCGAGGAAAGATAGACACAAGACGGCTCACACGAAAGACAAGTTATTCGGCATATTTAGTGTTCAAGTTAACAGATAATGCTTCTGAACTTGAAAGAGCAATTGCATCAGTAAGATTTGTGAAGGAAAAAGCAGAAGGAACTGATGAAGAGGGCTACACTGTTTTCCTCTCTAAGAGAAAGGAAGAAGGAGAAAATGGTATATTCCCACACCTACGAAGCGATGAGTATATGGAAATAAAACTAGGTGAATTTTTCAACAACTTAGGTGAAGAAGGTGAGGTTGAAATGAGATTGATGGAGAACAAAAATCCTAATTGGAAATCTGGGATTATTGTTAAGGGCATTGATATTCGTCCAAATTAAATTATAGCCATGTCCTCTATCTTTATGTTTAAGTACTATTTTCAATGTGATTTTTCTACTCGTTATGTTTGTTTCGTTTCGATTTTGCGTTGTTTATGAATTCTCTTCAAGTCTCTCTATGTCGTGTAAGATGTGAGCTTGTACAGAGCATGTCTTATGTGTTTTGTACCCAATTCTGAATCCGAAATAAGAGATTTCATGGTTTCTACTAGCTAAAATATAATGGTGTTCTGTATTTGCTGAGGTCAAGCATCATTGACTTTGACGCAAGGTGGGATTAGAGATATCAAATGAGTAGGTGGCGCGCGGTAAAATATACTGAATCCGTCCAAAAATTATTTGACCTGAGATAAACTGGATCACCAAAGTTAAACAATAGATCATGAGCCAATCCGTCCAACTCTTACCAATTTGTCCGATTACAATCAAACCTCTCTATAATTGTCATTTGTTATAGCAGCATTCACTAGTACAGTCTGATTTTCTCCGGAATTGATTTTTTATGTTATATTTTACTGTTTTATAATAGCATTCTGCCTATAACAACAATAACATTCATTATAGCAGTACATTCTTTATAAAATTACCTTTCTATAACAGCCAGGGGCGGAGACAAGTGATGGCCAGGGTGTTCACTCGAACCCGCTTCGGCAAAAAATTACCATGTATACACAAGGTTAAAATTATTTTTTATGTATAAATAGTATATGTTGAACCCTTGACTTTCTCCTTTCTTACTCTTTCATATTTTTTAACCCTTTAATAAAAATTCTGGATCCGCCACTGATAACAGCTACACTTAAATATTGTGTAATAATATTTTGTAAGAAATATATTATCTATAAAATAAAATATTAAAATATTTTTGATAATCATCATTAATGTCATGTATATAGTAAATTTCAAGTACAATTATCAAAAAATCTCCAATTATACTATTAAGTTATTAGACAACCGTCACGGGAAAGCTATTGAATTTCCTTTTGCTGAAAGTTTGAACAAAGACCTTCGTCAATTCAAAAATTATATTATTACTAAGAGACTGAAATTTATGAAACAATCTACAATTTTAGAATTCTTACATCAAACTTGAAAATTTAAATTTTCAATTAATTTTAAATGCTTATGTTCTTTAGATTTTAATTCTTTATCGGTATGGTATAACTAGTTATGGATTTCTTAGTAATTTATTAGTCTTTTCAATTTTTAATTAATGAAATATGAAAATCAATTAGTATTTTAAAATTAGCAAGTATTTTTGGTTTCGTTTATATTAGCATAAAAAGCAAGAAAAAATAATATAGTTTTTGCATAGTTTTGTTTATAAAGTTAAATGAAATCTAAATATCGAATGTCAGTATACATACATAGTAGCACCTCACTATTGCATCCATGAAATTTTAAGACAAACACTGCCATGATAGAGAGGTTTGACTGTATATACTTATATGTTGTGTATACATATGTATAGTGTATGTATATTTAGTATATGGTATACACTACGGATAAATCGTGTACATATTTTATGTAAATTAGATGGCCGAACGATTTTTTGCTACAATATTCCTAATTTTAATTTGATTGTTTGTGTTCTTATAATTTATTTAATTAGCAAACCATGGTTGGCATGATTACTTGCCATTCGTCAAGTACCGATAACAATAGTTATTGAATTGGTAATTTAGATGGCGAAAATTAAAACTTTAAGGCTGCGAAGATCGCCAATTGAGTGGTTCAAAATTTTCATTTAATTGTTATTAAAGTCTACTTTCCTTAGATTATGTCCAATTTTAAAATCATCAACATCTAACTCGACCAAAAGAAAGTGAAAAATTTCTTGAATCAGCTCGAATCAAGAAACTGCCTTCAGAAGCTTTTGAGGGAGAATAGTGGAATGTAAATGATGATCATTTGAAAGGATATGGTCAACCCCAGCAACCTACAAGCATGTTTGTAGCCTGATTGTTGCCGCACCCGTGTCGATCCTAAAAAAAATACTCTTATTTTGGAAAATTCGACACGCATTCTCGACAATTTTAAAGAGTCCGAGCAACATAGCCGATTGCATAACTTGGTAACTATCTTCATTCTATCTATCTTGTTAAATTGTTCACAAGTCATGCCACATTTTATTTCATTCTACCTATCTTATTAAATTATTCACAAATTATGTCGGATTACTATCTTCATTCTATCTATCTTGATAATTAAATTGTTCCCAAGTCATAATGAATTGGTGTGACTTTGTGCCTGTTCACAAAGAAAAAGCTTGATGAAAAAAATTATGACGATCTCATAACTTTGTGATAATGATAAAAAACACAGGCAAAAAACCCTTTTGAATAAGCAAAGCAATCCACTACTGTGAAAAAAAATTACACTAAGGACCCGTTTGGCCATAAGAATTATTCACTTTTTTTCGGAATTTTTTTCAACTTTTTTCAAAAATTAGTGTTTGGCTATGAAAATTCTAAATACAACTTGAAGTTGTATTTGGAATTTGAAAAACAAGAAAAACTTGTTTTTCAAGTTTTTCACTTTTTTCACAATCAAAATAATTACATTTCAACAAAAAAAAAAATACAGTTTCAAAAACTATGGCGAAACACAAACACAATTCCAACTCCAAAATTCCAAAAAAAGTGAAAAAGTTTTTTGTTTCTTTGGCCAAACGCCTACTAAATTAGTTCGTACTAAAATTTTCTATTACATATTTATATATATATATATATATATATATATATATATATATATATATATATATAGAAGGTTGAGGAGGTTAAGGGTGCTGTTCGTAGGATGCGCAGGGGAAGAGCGACCAGACCTGACGAGATTCTGGGGGAATTTTGGAAGAGTGCGGGCCCGGCAGGTTTGGAGTGACTGACTGGGTTGTTTAATGTCATCTTTAAGACGACAATGATGCCTGAAGAATGGAGGTCGAGTGTAATGGTCCCTCTATACAAGAACAAGGGAGATATCCCGAGTTGCAACAACTATAGAGGTATCAAGCTGCTAAGTCATACTATGAAAGTGTGGTGGAGATGAGGGTGAGGAAAGGACGTGTCTATTTCAGAGAATCAGTTCGGATTCATGCCGGGACGCTCAACTACAGAAGTCATCCATCTTGTGAGGAGACTGGTGGAGCAGTATAGGGAGAGGAAGAGAGACTTACACATGGTATTCATCGACCTAGAAAAGGCTTACGACAAAGTTCCAAGAGAGATCCTATTTTAGTGTATTTTCTAATGCTCAAGGAATTACAAGGCGGAATTGTATGAAGTCAAGGAAGTAAATAACTAAGACAGTTTGAAGGCAGTAATGTTTGGAGTAGTCAAAGAAGTAAATAACAAAGACAGTTTGAAGGCGGTATTGTTTGAAGGAGTCAAGGAAGTAAATTTTGTTTTGTGAGTATTAAACACTAATTGGCACTACTGTCTTATAAGAAGTGAAAATTGCAATTGTACTTTCAAGTGGAGTACATCTACATTGTATATGTCTTCTACTTCTTTATTTCATTTTATTTTGAATTCAATTTTACTACTCCGATATAGTTTTGGTACGTTGTGTGTTAGCAGAACACTTTCATACTTTGAAAATGAAGTCGCTCTTTGTGAAGCACAAATGGAAAACTGGAAACCAAACTTGACAATTGCGGAGTCGAAAGAGCGGCACTATTCGCAAGAGTATGGTTATTATAAGGTAAGTTTAATTGTGTGCTGAATAATAGTGTTGTATTGAGGACTTCATTTTCGACTCCAAGTTAAAGGACAGGATGCTGTTATAAAATTTAGTATATTATGAGTGGTTATAAGGACATCTTAACCATCAAGATATGAATTAATACATCAGGAAAAACTCTAACTAATGATAATAATACTAATAAATATAATTTCTTATAATAATCTTTGTATTTGAAGGTTAAAACCAGTCTTCCCTGGAACGTGCATTACATTATGAACTTTGACATGGACTGTCACATCCGTTCAATGGACCTTAGGTCGAATGATTAAGAACGTTAACAAATGGTGTTGTATTAAGATGTTAGGGACCTTTACTTTCACATAATGCCTTGACAAACCATAATTTTCATGTTTAGTAATTATTAGTTCTCATGGTGCTCCGTGAACTGCATCGTTGCAATTGGGTTGGAAGGACAAGCAGCTCTAGATTCGGGCCACATCCTTGGTGCTCGTGTTGTCTTGCTTGGAAGTAAAGTATGAAGCTATGAGTCTTTGTGTACCACAGTAATATTTATTATTGGTTACCAGGTGATGAAGTACGTCACAAACTTGAGAAGAGGGGCAGAAGAAACAAGATTCAATTTTTTGGGTAAGAAGAATCCAACCAAATCCCTTGATAGAGGTAAGAAGTTTGCACAGTACATCCAATAATATTTTGTAAAATTAGTCCCCCTTTTTATATTTATTGAGGATTACATTACTGCATGATTGAAACTAGGGCTGTTCACGGTTTTGGTTAAAACCAAAACCAAACCGAAAATTTAACCAAACTGAATAAAAAAACCGACATTTGGTTTGGTTTGGTTTGATTTGGTTTTAAATTTTAAAAACCGATAATATTTGGTTTGGTTATGGTTATTTTAAAAAATAACCGAACCAAACTGATAAATTATATACATAAATTTTATAATTATTTATATGTATAATATTAGTTTTTCATAAATAATTATAAATATTTTATACCTTTTAATCATTAATTTGATTTTTGGTCTACTTATTTCACATGATTGTTTAAGGTCAATGTTTTTAAGAATATGTCCAAGCCCATGTCTTTAAGTCTTTTAACTCTTTAAGTGTTCAGTGTAAACCTACTAATAGAAGCTCACGTTAGAGTCTAATGTCTTTAATTTAAATTTTTAGTCTTTCTTTGTCAGCCATTTGATTTTAGGTTGTTTCTTTTTTTTTCCCGAATTTATACCTTTCTTTTTTCTTGTCTGAATGGGTCCTAAACTTCTAATATTTTTCATATGAAAAGGACAGAGGTTGTAGATTTGGAGGTTCCTATAGAAGATACTTCAGTAACATTAGCATTTGCTGCAACTCAAGCACATGGTAATGCCCTAATACTTCTTCCTTGGGTAATCCTCCTAAAAGGCAGAAAAGAACAACTCTTTGTAGTCGAGACCCTAGCCTTGGGGATAATGATAGAAAAACATCTGAAATTTGGGATCATTACACAAAGTGTTTTTAATAAAATGGGAGAATTGAGGACAAAATGCAAGTATTGCCCCAAAGTTTGGGATCATTACACAAAGTTTTTTTATTTCATATATTTTCATTTTAATTTTAGGTAGTCTTTATGTTTAATTAATATGTATGTTTGTAACAACAACTAAAAGCTCCTATGCTCTACTTTATTTCCAGGTATGTGTATTAAGATGACAAAAATGGTGCAACCACTACTTAGTTAGTTTTTAGCTCTATATGTAATAGTTTAGCAACTTTGAGTAACTTGAGTATGACACTATCACTAATAGTGAAAATATTTCTATGATGTATGTTCCACCTTAAACGATAAATAAAAGTTATTGTTTGAACAAAAAAAAAGACATGTCTTTTTCAACTTTTTAATGTTTTACTGATAAGTCTCATGGCTGCTAGTCATAAACCGAAAAATCCAACCAAACCGAACCAAACCGACAATAACCAAACCGGTGGTTATTATTTTATTTGGTTTGGTTATGGTTTTAGACATTTAAAAACTGACTAAATTGGTTTGGTTATGGTTTTAATCAATAACCGACCCAAACCGAACCATGAACACCCCTAATTGAAACATCACTGTCACGCAATTGCCGATAGGTTGTATTCAAAAGGTACCGAAATTATAAAAATGTAACATCGTTAATGGTAATAATTAAGAGTGATGCACAGGAATATGTTGATCCATATGGAGGATTTGTGATGATGAACAAATTCTAATTCTTACAATTTAAAAGAACTTGAAAATCTACTACAAAATTTTAAAGAATAAATTTCTCTCAAGAGTTTCCTCAAAATCTAGCAGATATGGTATTGCATTCTAATCTTTCAAGGTGATGTTCTTTATCCTTTAAACATCTTCTGCATGTTATTTGTCACGTCTAAGGTATTTTCTGAATTGAAACTTTGGTTAGAAAACTGTAACACCCCGTACCTTTAATGAAAGTTTTGACCACGATCCTAGACTTAGAAAATCAGATAAAGAATGTGGGAATTGAAATTTTCCTGTTCAGTTGTGATATGGTGGTTTACGCCCATGAACAGTGGTCGTATTCTAATTTACGACCATGAACAGTGCCCGTAAACTGAAACCAAGAATTTCTGAACATTCTGGAATTTGACATTTTGAGGTCATATGGTTAAATACGGACCGTATTTTACTTTACGGCCCGTATTTCAAAACTTATTTGGAATTTGGGAAAACTTCCTTGATGAAAGTTGTAGAGCTTTGAAATACCTTTCCAAAGGTATCTTACGGGGGTCAAACGGACATCTGTGCAAAGAGTTATGGACAATTTTACTGAAGAGACGCAGTGCAGTCCGTATTGCAAAATACGGCCCGGGTATTGCAGTTTACGACCCGTAAACTGAAAATACGACCAGCACTGTTCAGGTCGTAAATTGCAATTTCACAGGACACTATATATTCATCCATATCAGTTCAACTCATTATTTTTCACTCCCTCAAACCCCAGAACGACTTCCCACTCTCCTCCAACATCAAGAACACCAAGGTAAGTCCATTCTAATTATTCGAACTCAATTCTAACGTATATCCTTGTAATCTAAACAAGAAATCATCAATCCTAATCTAGGGTTTTCAAGAAAACCCATCTCAAGATTCAAGAATCAAGATTTAGAAAATCTCCTTCAAAACTCAAGTCTCTAATTCAAGTTTTGGAGCAATTAAGGTATGTAGAACTTCCATCCACATGAGGGAATCTCTATGTTCTTCCCCATGCTTCATTGCATTGATATCCATGAAGTTCAAATCTTAGGGCATTAAACCCAACATATTGGTAGCCCGTATTTAAGTATTTATGTACATGAATTTTGTATCTATATTCGTTGTTGTATTCCTAATCTTCCATTACGGTTATTAGGAACCCTAGCTTAATCCATGAATCATGAATTCTTCCTCATGGGTTCTCATCATGTTCATATGAAACCTTATGATTTTATTTTGCAAGTTACAAGCATGTTTTCAAGTCAATTTCAAATATATGATTATGAACTATTGTATTACCCATAAATCAAGAACATGTTTACAAGCTATTTCATGAAACCATGTTTACAAGTTATTTCGTGAAATCATGATTATAAGACAAGTACAAGTTAATTCACGAAAGTCATGGGCTTCTTAGCCACTATATTATTTTCATGTTCGGGAGTTGTATTAATACCGAGAAGGCTTCAGATAGCCTGAAACTACGTATGCCAACGTAGGATAAGGATCACTCCGCCCAGATAGGACGATTCCTTCATATTTTCCCCATTGAGGGATTTGGATCCATTTATGTCAGATTCATGTCTCGTGCCTCGGCAAGGTACGAGATAGCTTAGCTGATCGGGCAGAGATCAGACTCCACGTTTCTCCCCGCTGGTGGATCATGTCGGTATTACAGATTATCTCATGCTTACAGTACTCATGTTCATGTTCAGTTCCAGTACTTAGTTTCAGTTTCAATTTCATGTTTATGTACTCATGCTCATGTTCATGTCCAGGTTTTCAGTTTCAGTTCTTATTATGTTATTCCATGTTCTATGTTATTTCTTTCGGTTGCTTTACATACCAGTACATTCAATGTGCTGACGTCCCCTTTTATTGCCCGGGGGCCTGCATTTCACGATGCAGGTACTGATATACAGGACGACACATCTGCTCAGTAAGACAGCATTCGTATCAGCTTATTGGTGAGCCCCATCTCATTCGGGGTTTAGTCAACTTTTGTTTTATGCTTAGTTATGCATCTAAGGTATGCTGGGGGCCTTGTCCCAGTAAGTATGTTTTCCAGTCAGACTCATGATAGAGGTTTCATAGACTAGACAAGTCAGTTATGTTATGTCAGACATTCGGAGTCGTATAGCCTATTTTTGGCTCATTCACGTTATATTTCCGCTCATGTATGCCTCATGATAGTTCAGCAAGCCATGTGATTCGCTCGGTCACATGCAGTCAGGCACCGAGTGCCGTGTTACGTCCAGGACCATGGTTCGGGGCGTGACAAAAACTAATATTGGAAGGCAAAGAAATGTTTCTTTTGGTTATATACCAAGAGCATAACTACTTACTCTATCGACGACTAAATCTTTATCCAATGACAAAGTATCACCTATAATTCTTCTGCCGTTGATCTTGCCATTCGAGCAAGTACTCCAACCTGAGTCCTTGGTTGTAATCTCTATGAAGGTTATTTCTTTCATCGCATATTTGGAGTAGTATTGTTTCTTTAAGATCGTCTATTACTATTTCTTAATAATCACAATATTTACCCGAGGTGCTGCAGAATTATTCATGATTTTAAAATTTTAGTTGTTCCGGGTCTGAATTTTGTATATATAGATGCACCATGTGAATTTCTTAACAAGGTCTGATTATGTATTAATATTATGATTTCCAGCTAAACCATTTTTCACTTTTCGTGGTTTATGACCGCGCGAAGCGCGGGCTAATACACTAGTTATGTGATATAATTTTTACTGGGAAAGTATGAATACTATCTTATCACTAAATTTTACATGTAATTGTATATGTCAAATTACTTTTTAATTACAAGCATCTAAAGAACTAAAAAGATTGATTTAATTAAAAATCAAATGATAAATATTTTTCAAAATAAAATCAGGTTTCAGATGTAAAATAAAATAAGGAGAAACAGAATAAGTATTTAGTTAGATAGAAAGGTTTTTGCGGATTAATATTTGATCTCAATAATTTTTTACTATTTCATTCTCACACATTCAAAGACTCAATAATACTGATCAGAACTCAACATTCTGACTTTATGCTCAAATTCCACATTTAATCATTTGTTATGGTGTTAATATAATAGAACTATTTTGTACCATACACTTGGTAAATAATAAAGAAATGGGGATTGATTCTTTAAGCCATAATTTGTGATGGGTAAGGCCGTATGTCCAGGAATAAAATGGCTTCTTAATTAAAAGCTGTTGATATTTCCTTCCTAATTTTGATTGTTTGCATAGGCTCTCTTGACATTATATATTTGAGGTGTCTATGACCGTAACATGTGCCCCAAAACAGCAAAGAAAATGTAAATCATTGTTATAGTGACTTGCGATCTACAATCAAGACTAGAGATGATTTGAGATGATCAATGATGGGCTGCATCAATCTTTAAAAGATCTACCTTAATTTTTGTAACTCTTAATTTTATGTAAAGAAATTAGAATAATTGTATATGATACTTTTATTTATGTTGTTATAGTTTAGTGACACTCAAATTACGATGCTTAGGTATATTGTGTTATTTTAAGAATAACCAACTTATTGAAAATTTTAAATTAGGCTAGAAACAAATTCTCTAATTAAAATCCTTTTCATGTTGGGCTGTGCGAAGCACGGCTTATCATACTAGTTTTTTTATTTTTTATTTTTAGAAACGACAGTGCAGTAGGACGAACACTGCATCAAATTAATGTGCAAAAGGCTACTATAAACGCTCGACCAACTAGGAATATTTTGGTAATTTTATCTTCAATGGCTGGGCTTCAAATCACTAAGCAATTGGCAAACACGTGTTCTATATGTGTCATAATTTCTCTTTCCCTCTTCCCCTCTAATTCTTATCGTCCCCCCTGTCTCTCTCTGTAGAGAACAAAAAAAATTCGCAGAAAATCTCAAACAAATAAACCTAAATTCTGAGGCAAAGTTCTGATTAAGAGCTCGTTTGGATTTGCTGAAAAAAAAGTGACTTATAAGTATAAATGCTTAAAGTACTTTTAAGTGATGAAAGTTATTTTATAAATAAACAGTTACGTGTTTAGATAAAAGTGCTTAAAGGGTTTTTAGAAGTAAGAATAGTATTGAAATTAACAGAAAATATAAGGGGTAAAAAGGTAAAGTTGTTGGTAAAACTAAAATGACTTTTAAGTCAAAAAAAAATTAGAATTAAGCAATTTTTTGATTTTGGCTTATTTTAAACACATTTTTATTTAATTTAAGCTGTTTTTTTATTGTTGACAAACGTTCAAATAAGTTAAAAATGACTTATAAGCTGGTTTGACCAACTTATAAGCCAATCCAAACAGGCTCTAAAGCAGGCAGCAACCCTGTTTGACAAAGTTGTGCTGAAATTTCACATTTGGAGTAATTTTTGCTCTAATCGTAAATTTGGGGTTTTTTACCTCGATTTTCTGGTTTTTTTTTTTTTTTTTTTAACTTGAGATATTGATTTTCTTATTTATTAAGTAAAAAAAAAAATTGCCTTTTACTTTTATTTGTTTATTTGACTTGATTTGGGAATTTGGAAAAGTTACCATTCGTTATGTTTGCTTTGTAGTTTGTTGGCACTGCTTTCTTATTGGATTGACAGTGTTTAAGAAAAAATGAAAAAGAAAGTAGAAGAAAAGATCAATTAATTGAAACTCATCACTTCAGTAAATCAATTGTGCCAACTAGGGAACATTGAAACTTGTGATGTCCATGGTTCTTTGATTAATGTTAATTGATAAGTTCTCTTTTATATAGGAGTTGCAGTTAGTATTAACAATCTGCATTTATATTATGTATTTATATAAGGAAAGAAATAGGTTATTGTTCTCGACATCTTTGGTTGCCAGTGTAGAGAGTAGATATGCTGTTGAGTTTTTAAATATATTACCCTTGATTGTTGATTTATGGTGACATAAAAATATCTCACATGTCATATTGTTCTTAGCAGTCTTGGCAGGTGGTGATCTTATCATTTTACTCTGCTACTTCCAGTTTTCCTCTACATCTGCACTTGGGATGCATCATCGTGCACTATCCATTTGATATAGGTTATTCTATTGAGCATTGATATGTGTCTGTGGGACATTTATGGGTGACGTATTCTACTATAGGAAGCAAAGGAAAAATAAGAAAGGAAAAGGAGATGGAGGAGAAAATACGAACAAGGAGAAGTTATTTTAGCTGCATATGTAATGCTTCGTCTCGATTTGTCATTGTATCTTGCTCTTAGCGTAATATACATGCTAAATTATAAATGCATTTGAATTTCTGAGAGTTGATGTGATAAAGAATCTATTAGGCTCCCTTTTGTGTTAGAATTGTTTTGGCATGCATATGAAACTGTAGTTCTACTATTAAAAGGCAACTTAACGATTGAAATCACTCACATTTCATAAATTTCTAACTAAAATTCTTGACTACTAAGTTAGCTATGTGGAAAAAGTTGTGAAGATGAATATGTATTTATTAGGTATGAATTTGGAATGCTAAGCCTGTAATCACACAAGTTAATGCAAAATATTTTATTTGTTCGAGTTTGAACTTATTGGATATCAATAGCTTCTCCAGCCTTCATTGAATTTCTGCAGCCACTTCTCTGTAGAACTTATAGTTCCAACTTTTTTCTTGGGTTAATTGTTTTATTAACTTTAGCAATTCCTGCTTTCTGTTCACATGGTTTTTGCAGGGCGTGCTTTACTATCTACATGAGATGTTTCAGGTGAAAAAAATGTATTTTTGATTACTGTTTTGTTTAAAAATTTGGTATTTTCACTGTGCAAGGGTACAAGGGTACTTCATGTGGTTTTCTCAGAACGATATCATTCAGAGTTTTACTCTATTTCATTTTGTCACGTGTGGTATGAGCTTATTGTTTTATCTTCTAGGTGGCCTTCATAAAAAATGTGAATTTCATGGGCAAAGCAAGAGTTTTAGTCGATGGCAAATTGCCGAACATGTTATGAAGCTATATATAGAAAGTTCAGGTGTTTCTTATTATATTGAAGCAAAAGAGAGCATATTGATTTGGCTTCATTAGATGGAAGCTATGTTTTGTTTCTAGCCAAGAAGGAGATGTTCGACCAATTTTAAAGTGTGCTGGAAACATAATCTATTACATTGAGAACGGACAATTTATTGCAGAAGTTAAAAGCTAAGGTATGTCATATAATGCTTTTGATATTTTCACAAGTTTTCATTAATGTGGCTTAGTGTACTCCACCCATTTTCTGCTAAACTAATAATTGGTTCCCTCCCCTTTCTTTCATTCCTTTTGTTGAAAGGGAGAGATCATAAGTTTTATTTGAGAGTTAGCAGTTTTGGGTTCTTGAATTTGAAAGAAGGGTATGTAAAGCTTCTCACTCATCAATCAAATAACACCAGATATACCTGATAGGACATGCAAAATTCAAGTTATGGACAACAGTTGACACCGAGGTAGTCTGGACAAAAAATAAGATTTTAGAAAAAAAAAAATTGCATGATGAAGAGGTAATTTGATTAGTGCTCTATGTATATAATCAACTTTGGGCTTGAAGAACTGAAAAGGTGCTCATTTGGTATATTATTATTAGAAAGCAGAGGCTGGATCCAGAATGATAGAGCATAGAAGTTCCATCACCAAAGTCACCAACTGTATTGTAAACCGACCATTTTAAAATTCTCTGCATATGAAAATGGACTAAATGAATAAGGTTTAAACTCTTAATAACTCACATGTGGATCTCCCTCAAGTTTATGTCTGTACGATAAAGCGTCCCATTTTTTAGCCGACTTTCGAGCAGGCCTTTTAACAAAGGCTACAGTTTTCCCATTGAATACAAGTGACTGAAGCAAACCAGTTTCACTTTCTGCAACATTTGTGAAAAGATGTATTACCGGACAATTGACTCTCTCAATCACACGATTGATACAGTCTGCAATTTAATCTCGTTGTTGTATGAGAGGTTTGCTTGAATTAATCAATACTCATGCTTCTTTGCTGAATGTGGTGTTATTTTGTGCTATTTTCTTCTTCTCATATGACTTCTATGTGATAGAAACATAAACTACTTGCTTCACTTTGTGTAGCTCAGTCTGCAATGAGAAACTGAGCATGACTAGAAAGTGTTCTCCTCTTGTTTTTAGCATAATAATAGCTACACAAAAGTTCATCAAGTCTTATTAGCCATTAAGAAGAAAAAGACGAGTACACAGTAAAAAATAATTGAATCTTACTTCTAGGTAAGGGAGAAGGGAGAGCACTGATGTTGAAACCTGTTCATTACTCATATTGTTGGCTTTTGTTTTTACTCTTGGCAACTTGAACAGAGAAATTGTATGTTTTTTATAGCTTCAGAGTATATATTAGTTCTCCATCTAATGATGCTATATTTGGAGAATGTAAGCAATAGAAGAACTAAAACTAAGAAACGAAAGACAATAAAAGACATCTCTAGATTATGACTACATTTTTCCAATGATAAATTCATATCTGCCTAGTTCGAGCCCCCAATACATGTATTCATCAATGCGATTAAAAATGGAGAGAAGGAACGAAAATATGTACTGTTTGTTCTCGATTTCTAAACATTATATCCTTTATCGCTTCTATTTCCCATTTATTCTCCTAGCTAATTGTCTTCTTTTTCCTCTACTTTATATTTTCCAATTCCAAAAAGCACCTGTTTTGGGATCTTTTTCTACTGGAAAGAAATCCCTGTTTTTTTAGAAAAATTGTACTATATCACTACCTCCTTCCTGCAAGTCTTTTTAAGTTTCCTACTCCTATCCTTTATGAAAATTTGAAAGAAAGCTTGTGTCGGATTTTTCAGATGTTAACCATTTCACTCTTCTCCTCTATTTTTGAGACAATTCTCTAATTTTACAACTGATTTTATGTTGCAACTTATTTGTTAACTGACCTCTATTTGTTGTATCCCTTATACTCCTATGTCTTCTTACGCCGTTGTTTGTTTCACTCAACAATCTTCACATAAACATTTAAGTAATTGCAATATTTTATTTGTCCTTTCAAATTTGTTTAGCGTGTTCTGATTTTCTTTTTTCTTTTATAGCTATCAGAATGATCATCATGTTCTAAAGAAGCTTAGGTGAAACAATTTATTTTTGCTGCTTCCTAGCTTTCAAAGATATTCTATTCGGAACGGATTGTTATATCCTGGGCACATCATTTATTTTGTTAGCAGAAGCTGACATGAAGGCTGAACTGGAGAGGAGGGAGACGGGATTACCATCCTCTTGCCTCCTGTGAAATATATTCAGTATATTGCTTTCTTTCAACTATTAGTGACTAAGATTTGTTGATTCCTAACTCTTGATGCAATTTTTGGTTGCTGAATGGTCTGCTATTAGATTTCCCAGATTTAAGGTTGAACATGCTTTTTGTTGAGTAGCAAATCTGTTTGTAAATAATCAAATTGCCCATTTCACAATACAAGCTCATACCAGTTATGTCCTCAAAAGACATTCCTTGCAGTTATGTAACATTGTTACTGAATGATGGTCCATAACTTTTTATCTGCATAGCTTAATGATTACCTTATGGAAAATATGTTCTAGCTGTTCATTACCCAATTTAGATAATCAGTTATCATGTATGCACGGGCATTCTTTGCTAGTTACCTATTATAGAAGCCACAGTTGGGAGGACCAACACATGACGAACAAGGATATAACAGGAATTACTAATTTTTGTCAAGGACAATTTTGTATTTAACCCTTTCATCCCATAAGTCTTTTATTTTCCTACTCCTTTAGACTCAAATAGAAGCTTCCACTTTCTTCTACTAAATTTATTAGCTCACAATCGCTCAAAACGCATATCAGCAAACATTGGTCTCACTGCTTCGAATCTTCGGATTAGGGTTTCTGAAGTTCTCTTTGTTCTTCACTCTTCCAATTTCAGGTATCTTGTGACCTTTAGTAGTTTTCCTTGCTTCTTTCGTTCCTCCCCCCCCCCCCCCCCCCCCCCCTCCATCCTTCCATTCGACTTAACTGATCATTTGAGTAAGGGATCAAATTCATTCTTTTTTCTGTGAGATATTTAGGTTTCTAGCCAAACATAAATAAATGTAATTGTTTTAGTCAAGCTTATATGCAAAGGAGAGTAGTCAAATGGTCAAGATGTAACAACTCGAATTACATTGCAGTACTTTTATTTTCCTACTCATTCTATAAGTAGATGATAGGTTTTCTGCTGGTTTGTAGTTTATTGTAGAATTTTGTATGGCTATTATGCTGATTTTCAGTAATTTGGGGTTCATAGCAATCTTAGGTTTCTTTAAATTTTTCAATTTTATGAAGAAAAAGAAAGGGCAACTCCAGTTTAAGAAATTGAGTTTTTTTTTGTTCAAGATTTTTCTGAATATGTAGATATTAAAACTTTCCTTGCTTTTATTAAATGACACTCCTTTTAAATTCAATCTGTTAGTTTGATGTCATTAGCTTATACTTCAACTTTTTTTTGACTAATTTAACTGATTATAATAAAACAATCTCTATTTTCTTTGTTAGGTGTATTATTCCAATACTTTTGATGGGTAAATGATAAGGTTCCTGATGGTTTGGTGGTTTATTGTAGAATTTTGTACTTGCGTGTTCCTAATTTGGCTGGGATTATTCATGGATGTTTGAAAATTGGGTTTCCCCCTTCTTATTTTGCTTGCCTTTTTCCCCCCGCGTTCTATTTGCTTATTATACTCTGCTAATTGTTGGTATTTGCTTCATGTTACCATATTAGGACTGAAGAAAATCGAAATAAGCGCTTGAAATTTCAGCATAGAATGTAGCTTACAAGAACTAAGTACAGAAAATCTCTAAATTAAGAATGAAAAAGATAGAAAACGAACAGAATTAAACTAACAGAAAGCTAGAAACAAAGAGCCCTAAGGCCCACCACCAATTGTGATACAACCCACTTTAACATACAAATTGGTAGTAAAGATGAGAATATAGGCAGTTTGAACACAAAGAAGAAGAGGAGGTTTGAGTAAGACGATCGAGTAATTTGCCTATTCCTTTGCCTCTTGGGCCTTGGCAATTGTTGAGTCATGCCCTCATTATCGTGAAGTGAGAGAAACAGAGACAGACAAAAGGAAGATGAATTAGCTAAGCTAAATATGTCGGTGTTGATAAAAATCAGGTAGGTCAATTACCAATTCTTCAGCCAATTTGTATTAGTTAATGCTAACAACCGGAAGAACTTCTCATACTTGAATATATATAACTAATCGCTGGTGGAAACTGTCAGAAATTCTTGCTAGAGCACATAAATTCTTAGGACTAATTTACTTGAGTTCTTCTTTTTATTTCTTCTACCGAAGTAGTAGTATATATAGATATAAGCAATATTTCTGGAAGTTTTTTTTTTCCTACCCAGGAATTCTTACCTTATCACATTGAAAATATAAGAACTCTAATTGGTATCTCTCTTTCAGAAGACATGCAATATTAATTATTTGTATAACTTTTCCGGACTAATACTATTGTAAAGTTATACATTTGGCAGACACATGGCACTAAGATTAAACATCGATCGAATAACAACTGACACGCCAGATTGGACTTCCAAAGTCCAAATCGTGGATATGAGCCGTGAGCGAGAAAGTCCTGAGAAGAAAATCAGATTCCAAAATTTGATTTTGGAAGATGAAGAGTTAATTTTATCTATAGCAGTATCATTTAATTTGCTTTATATGAAAGTATAGTTTACGTGCATCTGAGACACGTGTTGAACTCTACAGGAGCAACAAATTAGGGCCGTTGTGTATGATGATGATATTAGGCATTATGCAAAGAAGCTTCAAACCTCGGAGACATATTTAATTTCCACAGCAAGAGTTCGAGTTTCACCCACTTTATACGTCAAACCAATACACATGTTTTATTGGGTACTCGACAAAGAAACTATAGTTGAACATGTCAAGCCAACTGTCTAGTATGAGAAACCACTCCCACCATCAACTAAGCTGAAAATCACAACTTTTGGCGACATCGCTAATATGACTCCTCATTCTTCTGTAGAAATTGGTATACCACTCTTATCAATTACTAGCATGCTCAATTATATATGCTTATACATGTATGCACTCATTATATTCCATATATATATATATATTACTAGTAGACATACTAGAAGTTGTTCTACGTTGTGGCCCTCCAAAATACGCAGGTCGCAATGGATTATTGTTGTTGACAATCAGTAAGTACAACATTCATTTCAGTTTTCCTTTGGAAGCATATGCATATCCTTACGATAGATGCTCAAAAAATTAGTATTATATTCTCGGCACTCTCAGGAAAAAAAATTCTACTCACTTTATGGGAGGACTTCGGAGAAACTAAAGGAACTCTGCTCCAAGCTAAAATGGGAACTCCAAGCTAAACTAGGAAAGGATAAAGAGTTCCGTATAATTCTTGGAAGGAATATAGGAATATCTTCTTATCAGGGTATGCACATATTAAAATACTTTACTTACATATTTTTATTTAATACAACATTACACAGTCATTGTGCCATATAGGTTTATCTCTGCAAACGAGATTCAACTCAAATACACATAAATCCTGCTTACCCACAGGAATTGGAGCTCATAAATGGGTACCAACTTTTCAGCCTTGCTTTTTAACTTGCCCTTCAATAAGGCAAAAACAAACAAACACATGCTTTCAAGTTATGCATGAGCCAGCTTCTCCGTGTCATCAACGTCTCTCACAGTAACTCCTGCTCAACAACAAGTTATCTTCATTGTAGAAATTTCATTACAAACTTCGGTAATGTTTCACTTATCTAGATGTGAATACGTTTATTCATGAAACAGAATAATATACATGTGCATTTCCTCTTCCTTGACAGATTGGAGTTTTCTATGTTGAGGCAGAAATGTTTATTTCAAATAAGCTGCAGAAATTTTGTGTGCTTGAATGTTTAGGATGCAAACAGAATAAGAACACGAAAGAAAGAAGAGAATTTGAATGCACAAAGTGTAATCGACAGACAACATTAGTGCCTAGGTACTACGTTTTCACCATACATATAAATTTCATCCCCACAAAATATAGCATATATGTACAAATATTAAACTCAATATGGTTCCCGGTGTACCTTCCAAATTGATCTTATTGATGGCAGTGGGTCGACTACGGCATCAATTTCTGGAGATATAGTTGAGAAGATGCTCCCTATGACAGCAGAACATATATTTGAAACTGTCACGACCCAACCCCGTAGGCCGTGACTGGTGCCCGAACTGGACACCCGTATACATGTTCTTTAGTTATATGTTCTTTTCACAACAAACTCAATATGGATTCTTATAACGACCAACCATGGTCTCAGATTTGTCACATAATTATACATATAAAAGCAAACCGACAAGGCTACCATCACATATCATTATCATATGCAAGCCAACAAGGCTTCCATTATAGACGAACATCGTACCACGGTACATCATATAGACACAGCTGAACAGAACCCATACACAACCCACACATATGTCCACAGACTTCTAAGAGTTTCAACAGTGAAATATGACGGGACAGGGCCCTGTCGTACCCGTAGTCAACATATGCATATATTTAGATCAAAAGGGTCTATACCAAAGTCTGGGCTCCGGAACAACGAAACTCTCCAAAATAGCAGAAGGGAAATCTTAAGTTGTCGGATCACCAAAGCGAGTATCTGCACCTGCGAGCATGAAACGCAGCCCCTCGAAGAAAGGGGGTCAGTACAAAATATGTACCGAGCATGTAAAGCATGAAATACAGTAAACAGGATCATAACTGAAATAAGAGGTACAGAAAATGAGTACAATAACCAAAATACCAAGTACTTGCTTTTGAAACATAACTCATGCACATCAATATCATATGTCAGATCTGGCCCCATTATGGGACTCGGTGAACATGGTCGCCACCCCGTCTATGGCGCCATAACACAGCATACTCCAGAATATAATATAACTCCGTAACACAGCATAACATCATAACACCATAACACAGCATAACTCCAGAATATATATATATATATATATATATATATATTGTACCCGGCCCTTTAATGAGGGACTCGGCAAACAATGCAGTGGAAGTGTGCATGATAACATACCCGGCCCGGGACTTGGTGAAAGATATATTGAGGTATGCACGAGCAGAGTAATGAGAAACTATATGCAATTCAAAACATTTTTAAGGACTCAATAGGATAGTCAACACGAACCATCGTTCGCAATTTCAAATAATAGTCATACCATATACCTTTCGGATGTCCCTGCGGATCATATCAAAATGGAACTTTGAAATCATGTGTACATATCAATATATATAAAACAAAACATACGTTATGGGAATCAAGATCAATAGCCATCCTAGTGGCTCTAAGAATAGGAATTTCTTTTGGAATCGTATATATATATATATATATATATATATATATATATATATATATATATCGTATATTCATTTCACAACAATCATGCCAAAAAGAAAGAAGGGTTAGCTTCACATACCTTTAGCGCTTATTCGTCACACAATATGTATACGCTGCCCAATAATACTTCAACCTATATTAAGATGCCAACAACTATGTTTAAGTTACGGGGAGATTCAAAACGTATTCTAACGTTAGTAACTCCTTTCTAGATGTTTAGACGACGTTTTCTCTTGTATCCAAACCAACCACATATAACCAATCCAACATCAATAATTATGTGTTCAATACCAATCCGGACAGCCCACACAACATTCCAAACAGCCCACATTCATAACATGCAATAACGATTCACATACGGCTACGACATTCTCAAGTTACTTCTAATAGTTCGTAGCCTTAACGTTTGCATGTAACAACTTATAACAGCTCATCCAACATACAACATGATGTATACTCTTAACTTATAATTATTCTTTCCAACTTAATGAAAACAAAAGTCCAAAACAGTCCCTAACTAACAACACATCCAAAATAGTCCCTAACCGACAACATAACAATGTTCGGAATTCTTGCAAACGTTTACTGTTATATCCCGTGTTTTCACACGTTTGGAAAAATTCGATAAATAATGGATTCTTGAGACATAAGGTCAAATATGATATTTTGTTGAACATAGGAGTTATGCATGAAAGAATAGAGTCATGAAAGTGTGGGACAATGCTAAGGGTAATTTTGGAATTTTGGAAATTAGTTTCGGGAATTACAAAATACGATCCATAAGTTATTCGTCTCAAAAATTGAATTGAAAATGAGGCCCAAAGAGTTAAGGGTGGCCGGCCATGATGGCCTTGGCCCAAACCCAATTAGTGGTCATGTGCTTGGTCATGTGACCAAGCACTTCAATACTTATATAATTGAAGACTAATGATAAGGATCAACTAGAACAAACAAGAACAAAAAAAATAGAAGAGGAGAGAAAGAAGAGGTCTCGGGTTTGTGGAGAAAAATTGGGTATCAAAAATCTTGTTCTAAAAATTCATTTCTTGTTAAATTCCTACTAAGTCAAGGTTCCTTTGTAACTTGGTATAGTTGGATTGGAGTGGGGAGCATTAGAATCACCACAGTGATCATATTTCCAAGTGAAGAAGACTTGAGGAAAAGGTAAGAATTTCTACCTTTTTATTGTGTTATGAAGCTTTGTTTGTGTTGTAGTATGTAGAAATGTGTTGATTGTATGAAGAAATGGAAGTTTGTGATGTGGGTTTGGAATATGGTGTTTAGTCGTGTGCATATGTGCCTTATATATCAATAATGTGTTGAATTTATGTTATATCCTAGTTGTGATTGTGGTGAAATGTATATCGGAAGTGAAAGTGAAATGAATTGAGTTGAAGTGGGTGAGTTGATACTTGGCCGTGTGGTATAGGTTTGTATGGAATGGAATGGATTAAGTTTGTTTAGTATGTTAGTTGTGTTATTGAGATTCTTGTAATGTAAATGAAGTTAGAATGATATAAGTTTGTATCGAATTGGAATGCAAACACTTATGTCGTTTTAGTATGATTTTCCGACATTAAAGAAATGAAGTTGTTTGGTTGCTAATAGTGATGATCATTGATGAATTTGGGAGTTGGAAACATGTTATGAAATTGTATGCCAAAGATTTGATGTTTTGCATAAGTTATGATTTTGGCGGAAAGTTGTATATTATGTATATCGAGTGTATATCTTAAGGAAAATGAAATGAAATGTCTCTAAATCTATATTGTGATGATCTTGAGTGATAATGGATGTGAAATCATGATGTTAGTTCGAAAGTTTGGGTTGAATTGAAGATTATGTCAACTTGTGAGAGAAATGACTAGTTGAAGGCTATTTGTGTTTTTAATGTTCATTGTTGATATTGATGTTGTCGTTTGGGTTGTTGTTGATGAATTATAGCCGAGTTGAATTCTCGGGGTGCTATATGTATAGGGGAAGTGCTGCCGAAATTTCGGTAGCCAAATATGCATTAAGTTGGAACTTTGGTATTCATAGCTTACAATTGGTAAACTTGACCAATTGCAGTTTTTCGACGAAACGGGAAGTGAGTTTGGAAAGGCTTAAGGAGCGTGAAAGGTATGTAAAGCAACCCCAATTCTTCCCTTGGCATGCCCTTAGTGTGTTAGGGTCGGATCCGGGCCTCGAAGGACCTCTTGGCCCTCGGTATCCGCAAGACAAAATTTCAGTTTTTCCTTCAGTAGAATTGAACCATTTTGATACGCTTCTTCTGAACTTATGCAATTTTGCTCTAAATTATTCAGAAAGTCATAGAATGTCTGTATAACCTTTTTAGGTGATACCATAAGCTTAGAGGGCATAATTTGAGCCCGCCGCCTTATTTGTCCCGAGGTGGGCCCACTATTCCCGGTTTTGCCCTTAATGTACTAAAGTCCCCTTTTCGAACGATTTTTGAAAGAAACGTTTCGACTACCCTTTTAATTACCTAACTAATATGGTTTTAAATATTCCATTAAGTCTGATAAATTGTTTTGATACTCGAAACTCATTTACTATGATTCCTTCCGACTTCATTGGATCGGTTTGTCTTTGATATGCCTCATCGAGTCTACGGAAACATTCATGATATTTTACTTGCATTAGTCTCTCACTACTCCATTCGTGGATGCCCCAATGTTTCCCACACTGAGCCCGGGCCAGGATATGTTGTCAAGCGTGATCCTTTGCATTGTTCGCCGTGCCTCGATGTGAGGGGGCAGGTATACGCGTACATGGGTTTGTGGAGTATGCTGTGCCATGTACGTTTGTTCTGATATGATTTGCTATGGCCATCTGATATGATATAATATGTGACGGGGTTATGCCCCATTCTGATTCTTCTGTGTTGTGGCACCAGCGTCGGGAGGGTGGCCACGTTCTGTCTACCGAGTCCCTTGGCAGGGGCCGGATTTGATATGACATATGTTTCTGTACACACTCTGCATGTTTGAAATTATGTATCTGATACTTTGGATTTTTCTGTTTATTCTGTACGTTCTATACCAGTTATGATTTTGTTTCTGCAACTCAGGCTTTACATATTCAGTACATATTTCGTACTGACCCCCTTTCCTCGGGGGCTGCGTTTTCATGCCGCGCAGGTACCGACGACAGGTTTGCTGATCCGTCCGCTTAGGATCTCATTCTGCTATTTTTGGAGCGCTCTTTTATTCAGAGCCATCTTTTGGTACAGTCAGTTACTTCTATATGTGTATATTCTCGTTCATGGGTACGGCGGGGCCCTGTCCCGCCATATGATTCTGTTGGTCCATCTAGAGGTCTGTAGACATGTTTGTGGGTTGGGATCTTTCTGTACAGCTGTGTGTATGTGTTGTGTTTGGGCGATCCCATTCGCCGCGGCGGCCGGTCCGCATATATTTAAATGTTACTCTGTTGGCCCTGTGTGGCCTTTGTTGGTATTTTCTGCGTGCAGGGTATATGGGATAGTCCGTAAAACAAAGGAAACTCCGCCGAAATTTTTCTGGAAATTAGCTAAATTTGAAATAAAGCCTCGTCGGCTTCTGCTGTATATTAGAATGTGTTTGAGTGCCCAGATCGGGCACTAGTCACGGCCTACGGGGTTGGGTCGTGACAAAAGTGGTATCAGAGCGGTTCGTCCTCGGAATGTCTACAGACCGTGTCTAGTAGAGTCTTGTTTATCGGTGTGTTGTGCACCACACCTATAAACAGGAGGCTACAGGGCATTTAGGATACTACCCTTCTTTCTGTCTTAGATCGTGCGATAGAGCTGTGTTATCAGGATGATTCCTCCCTAACGAATTGTTACATTTGCAGTTATGCCTCCAAAAAAGGCGACAGCGGCCCAAAAGGCCAAGGCAGCAGCTGTGGGAGAGACTAGTCGGGCCCAGAGGGTTACCAGGGCCCATGCTCATATTGCTCCTGATATTTTGCCCCCGGCAGAGGGCTCTTCCACACCGCCACACGTAGAGGATATTGGAGCAGCGGCAGCTGCAGGTCGAGAGGCGGCTCCACCGCCAGCTCCCGATATTCCAGTACCTGAGCCTCCAGCTCCACGGCCAGGGACTGAGGATCAGACTATGAGAGAGGCAGTCCAGCTATTGACCAGACTTGTGGCGGGGCAGGTTCAGGGGCACGGATTGGGAGGTGACCGAGCATATAGGCGCGACAGTTCGAGAGCTCGTGAGTTCTTGACTTGTGGCCCTCCAGAGTTCTTCGGGACAAAGCCCGAGGAGGATCCCGAGGAGTTTATCAGGAAGATGCGGCGCACCTTACATTTTATTAATGCTTCCGCGACAGAGTCAGTCACATTGGCGTCGTACCGGTTGTATGATGTAGCGGCAAATTGGTATGAGTCATGGGAGTTATCCAGAGGCGACGGCACTCCCCCAGCAGTTTGGGATGATTTTTCTCAGGCTTTTCTTAGTCATTTTCTGCCTCCGGAGTTACGGCGGGCCAAGGCTGACAGATTCTTATTGCTGAGACAGAGGGGTCGCAGTGTTCGAGAGTACAGTATGGAGTTCGACTCATTGGCCCGATACGCACCTGCTGTGGTAGCTACTATGGCTGACAGGATGCACAGGTATATTATGGGGCTGGACCGTTATTTTGTCGACAGCTGTTTGGTATTGGCTGCTCAGCCCGGCATGGATATTGCCCGGATTCAGGCCCACGCCCAGGGCATGGAGGACCGGCATAGGGAGCGTCAGCCTGATAGGAGCCAGGATCGGAGACAGCCCAAGAGGGCCAGATCATCTGGGTATTCTGGAGATTTTCGGGGCAGGCAGCCTCAGCAGCCGCAGCAGCCTAGCAGACATCTATCCCAGCCGGCACAGAGCGCACCTCCACAGCCTACAGGTCGCAGATTTGATAGCCCAGGTTATTCAGGAGCAGGTCAGAGCTCCAGGGCTTCAGGTTCGCGGACAGACAGGGGTTCTGGTCAGACGAGGCCACCTAGGCCTCAGTGTTCTTACTGTGGCAGATACCATCCTGGGGAGTGCTACAGAGCCACCGGTGCATGTTTTTCTTGTGGCCGTCAGGGTCATTCTGTGAGAGATTGCCCGTATAAGGGTAGTTCGGGTGGTGCAGCGTAGCCTACCGGATCAGCCGCCGGGTCTTCATCTTCATCAGTAGCTATGCGCCCTACGGGGCCGGGTACTTCAGCACCAGCGGGTCGCGGCAGAGGCCTTGGTGGAGCTTCTAGTACTAGCGGTCCTTCGAACCGCATCTATGCTCTATCCAGCCGCCAGGATCAGGAGGCATCGCCTAATGTCGTTACAGGTACATTATTGGTTTTCTCTCGGTCTGTGTATGCATTGATTGATCCAGGTTCGACTTTGTCATATATTTCTCCTCTGGTTGCTTGTAAAATTGGTATAACATCTGAACCTATAGAGCCGTTTGAGGTAGCCACACCGATTGGGGACTTTATTGTAGCAAAACAGGTATATAAGAACTGTTCTGTAATTGTATGTGGCCGTGACACTAAGGCAGATCTGGTGGAGTTAGATATGGTCGAGTTCGATGTTATTATGGGAATGGACTGGCTAGCCTCCTGTTATTCTAATGTTGACTGCCAAAATAAGGTAGTTCGTTTCCAGTTTCCCGGGGAGTCAGTTATAGAATGGGCCGGTAATACAGCATCGCTGAAAGGTAAGTTTATTTCATACCTTAAGGCGAAGAAAATGATCAGGAAGGGTTATTTTTATCATCTGGTTCGGGTACAAGACTTGACAGCAGAAACGCCGACTCTTCAGTCAGTTCCCGTGGTTAATGAATTTCCAGATGTGTTCCCAGAAGAGCTTCCAGGCCTTCCTCCAGAGCGGGAGATAGATTTTACTATTGATTTGCTTCCAGATACTCAGCCGATATCTATTCCCCCGTACAGAATGGCACCGGCAGAATTGAAAGAACTGAAAGAGCAGTTGAAGGATCTGTTAGAAAAGGGCTTCATTAGACCCAGTATTTCGCCTTGGGGAGCCCCGGTATTATTTGTGCGTAAGAAAGACGGGTCGTTGCGTATGTGTATTGATTATCGACAGCTGAATAAGGTAACCATAAAGAATAAATACCCCCTCCCCAGAATTGACGATTTGTTTGATCAGTTGCTGGGCGCCAAGTATTTTTCGAAGATAGATCTTCGGTCTGGCTATCATCAGGTACGGGTACGGGAGGCCGATATTCCTAAGACAGCATTCCGGACCAGATATGGGCATTATGAATTCAGAGTTATGTCTTTTGGGCTGACTAATGCTCCTGCGGTATTCATGGATTTAGTGAACCGGGTATTCAGGCCATTCTTAGACATGTTCGTAATTGTATTTATCGATGATATCCTGGTTTATTCTCGGTCCGAGGCAGAGCACGCAGATCATCTGAGAGCGGTACTTGGGGTACTTCGGCATCGGAAATTATATGCAAAATTCTCTAAATGTGAATTCTGGCTGGCTTCAGTGGCATTCCTGGGGCATATTATTGCAGCTGATGGTGTCCGGGTGGATACACAGAAGATTGAGGCCGTGTAAAATTGGCCCAGACCCACGACGCCCACAGAGGTACGTATTTTCCTGGGGTTAGCTGGCTATTACAGAAGATTTGTGGAAAAGTTTGCTTCGATTTCAGCGCCTTTGACAAGGCTAACTCAGAAGGGAGCCAAGTTCCAGTGGACTGATTCTTGTGAACGAAGCTTCCAGTTGCTGAAAGGGAAGCTGACTACAGCCCCAGTTCTGACTCTTCCAGAGGGACCCGATGGATATGTTATCTATTGTGACGCTTCTGGCGTGGGATTGGGCTGTGTATTGATGCAGCACGGCAGAGTTATAGCTTATGCTTCTCGGCAATTGAAAAAGCATGAAAAGAATTATCTTACTCACAATCTGGAGCTTGCAGCGGTGATCCATGCCCTGAAGATATGGAGACATTATTTATATGGCGTTCATGTTGATATCTATACAGATCATAAGAGTCTCCAGTATATTTTCAGGCAGAAAGAGCTTAATTTGCGGCAGCGGAGGTGGCTGGAGCTCCTGAAAGACTATGATGTGGATATTCTGTATCATCCGGGCAAGGCTAATGTTGTTGCAGATGCGCTTAGCCGGAAATCTATGGGCAGCTTGGTAGATTTACAGCCAGACAGGAGAGAGATAGTACGTGACATCTATCAGTTGGCTAATCTTGGGGTTCGTCTGGCCGATTCTAGAGGTACACGGATTTCTGTCCGAGGGGTTTCTGAATCATCTATTAAGGAAGATATCAAGCGGCATCAATATGAAGATCCTGTTTTGGCACGATACAGAGACACTGCCTATGATAAGGAGAAGACTCCGTTCGAGTTCACTCCGGACGGGACTTTATTATTCAGGGGCAGGTTGTGTGTACCTGATATTGCAGGTCTTCGGCAGCAGGTTATGAGCGAGGTACATTATGCTCGCTATTCGGTCCATCCTGGGTCTACGAAGATGTACCATGATCTCCGATGCTTATACTGGTGGGATGGCATGAAACGGGACATCGCCGAGTTCGTCGCCCAGTGTCCCAATTGTCAGCAGGTCAAGATTGAACACCAGAAACCGGGTGGACTGTTGCAGGAAATGGAAATTCCGACGTGGAAGTGGGAGATCATTAATATGGACTTCATTACAGGGTTGCCTCGCACTCCACGGAAGTATGATTCCATCTGGGTTATTGTTGATAGGCTGACAAAATCAGCCCATTTTCTCCCCGTCAGAACTACTTATTCCGCCGAGGATTATGACAGGCTTTATATTAAAGAAATAGTGAAGCTTCATGGAGTTCCTATATCTATTATCACTGACAGAGGTGCTCAGTTCACGGCGAACTTCTGGAGATCTTTTCAGGAAGGATTAGGGATTCAGCTGAGCCTGAGCACAGCTTTCCATCCTCAGAGTGACGGACAGGCCGAGCGCACTATCCAGACACTTGAAGATATGTTGCGGGCCTGTGTTATTGATTTCAGAGGTAGCTGGGAGGATCACTTGCCATTGATTGAATTTGCTTATAACAACAGTTACCATTCCAGCATCCAGATGGCTCCGTACGAGGCTTTGTATGGCAGGAAATGCAGGTCACCTATTGGCTGGTTTGATATTGGCGAGACAGAATTAATCGGCCCAGATATGATCCAGCAGGCAGTTGATAAGGTGAAACTTATCCGGGAGCGACTATTGGCAGCCCAGAGTCGACAGAAATCATACGCTGATAAACGGCGTCGTCCTTTGGAATTCCAAGTTGGTGATTGGGTATTTCTAAAGGTATCGCCTATGAAAGGCGTAATGCGGTTCGGCAGAAAGGGTAAGCTTAGTCCGCGTTATATTGGGCCTTATCAGATTATTAGAAAAATTGGAAATGTCGCCTATGAGTTAGATCTGCCATCAGATTTGGAAGCGGTACATCCGGTATTCCATGTGTCTATGCTCCGCAAATGCATTGGTGATCCCTCCAGGATAATTCCTGCGTATGATATTCAGGTGACGGAGCAGTTATCTTACGAGGAGCAGCCCGTATCTATTTTGGATCTTCAGGTAAGGAGGCTCCGGAATAAAGATGTAACCTCTGTTAAGGTACTGTGGCGGAACGATAATAGGGAGGAAATGACGTGGGAGGCCGAAGAGGAAATGAAGAAGAAATATCCTCAATTGTTCCCTATGTCTGCAGGTAACCTTAAATCCTGCTTAAGTTTATTTCAATGCCAATCGTATGTCATATGTGTTGTTTGTAACCATGAACTCCCCCAAAGTGTTTTCAAACCCTATAAGATTAATTTTACATTCGAGGACGAATGTTCTAAAGGGGGGGAGGATGTTATATCCCGTGTTTTCACACGTTTGGAAAAATTCGATAAATAATGGATTCTTGAGACATAAGGTCAAATTTGATATTTTGTTGAACATAGGAGTTATGCATGAAAGAATAGAGTCATGAAAGTGTGGGACAAGGCTAAGGGTAATTTTGGAATTTTAGAAATTAGTTTCGGGAATTACAAAATACGATCCATAAGTTATTGGGCTCAAAAATTGAATTGAAAATGAGGCCCAAAGAGTTAAGGGTGGCCGGCCATGATGGCCTTGGCCCAAACCCAATTAGTGGTCATGTGCTTGGTCATGTGACCAAGCACTTCAATACTTATATAATTGAAGACTAATGATAAGGATCAACTAGAACAAACAAGAACAAAAAAAATAGAAGAGGAGAGAAAGAAGAGGTCTCGGGTTTGTGGAGAAAAATTGGGTATCAAAAATCTTGTTCTAAAAATTCATTTCTTGTTAAATTCCTACTAAGTCAAGGTTCCTTTGTAACTTGGTATAGTTGGATTGGAGTGGGGAGCATTAGAATCACCACAGTGATCATATTTCCAAGTGAAGAAGACTTGAGGAAAAGGTAAGAATTTCTACCTTTTTATTGTGTTATGAAGCTTTGTTTGTGTTGTAGTATGTAGAAATGTGTTGATTGTATGAAGAAATGGAAGTTTGTGATGTGGGTTTGGAATATGGTGTTTAGTCGTGTGCATATGTGCCTTATATATCAATAATGTGTTGAATTTATGTTATATCCTAGTTGTGATTGTGGTGAAATGTATATCGGAAGTGAAAGTGAAATGAATTGAGTTGAAGTGGGTGAGTTGATACTTGGCCGTGTGGTATAGGTTTGTATGGAATGGAATGGATTAAGTTTGTTTAGTATGTTAGTTGTGTTATTGAGATTCTTGTAATGTAAATGAAGTTAGAATGATATAAGTTTGTATCGAATTGGAATGCAAACACTTATGTCGTTTTAGTATGATTTTCCGACATTAAAGAAATGAAGTTGTTTGGTTGCTAATAGTGATGATCATTGATGAATTTGGGAGTTGGAAACATGTTATGAAATTGTATGCCAAAGATTTGATGTTTTGCATAAGTTATGATTTTGGCGGAAAGTTGTATATTATGTATATCGAGTGTATATCTTAAGGAAAATGAAATGAAATGTCTCTAAATCTATATTGTGATGATCTTGAGTGATAATGGATGTGAAATCATGATGTTAGTTCGAAAGTTTGGGTTGAATTGAAGATTATGTCAACTTGTGAGAGAAATGACTAGTTGAAGGCTATTTGTGTTTTTAATGTTCATTGTTGATATTGATGTTGTCGTTTGGGTTGTTGTTGATGAATTATAGCCGAGTTGAATTCTCGGGGTGCTATATGTATAGGGGAAGTGCTGCCGAAATTTCGGTAGCCAAATATGCATTAAGTTGGAACTTTGGTATTCATAGCTTACAATTGGTAAACTTGACCAATTGCAGTTTTTCGACGAAACGGGAAGTGAGTTTGGAAAGGCTTAAGGAGCGTGAAAGGTATGTAAAGCAACCCCAATTCTTCCCTTGGCATGCCCTTAGTGTGTTAGGGTCGGATCCGGGCCTCGAAGGACCTCTTGGCCCTCGGTATCCGCAAGACAAAATTTCAGTTTTTCCTTCAGTAGAATTGAACCATTTTGATACGCTTCTTCTGAACTTATGCAATTTTGCTCTAAATTATTCAGAAAGTCATAGAATGTCTGTATAACCTTTTTAGGTGATACCATAAGCTTAGAGGGCATAATTTGAGCCCGCCGCCTTATTTGTCCCGAGGTGGGCCCACTATTCCCGGTTTTGCCCTTAATGTACTAAAGTCCCCTTTTCGAACGATTTTTGAAAGAAACGTTTCGACTACCCTTTTAATTACCTAACTAATATGGTTTTAAATATTCCATTAAGTCTGATAAATTGTTTTGATACTCGAAACTCATTTACTATGATTCCTTCCGACTTCATTGGATCGGTTTGTCTTTGATATGCCTCATCGAGTCTACGGAAACATTCATGATATTTTACTTGCATTAGTCTCTCACTACTCCATTCGTGGATGCCCCAATGTTTCCCACACTGAGCCCGGGCCAGGATATGTTGTCAAGCGTGATCCTTTGCATTGTTCGCGGTGCCTCGATGTGAGGGGGCAGGTATACGCGTACATGGGTTTGTGGAGTATGCTGTGCCATGTACGTTTGTTCTGATATGATTTGCTATGGCCATCTGATATGATATAATATGTGACGGGGTTATGCCCCATTCTGATTCTTCTGTGTTGTGGCACCAGCGTCGGGAGGGTGGCCACGTTCTGTCTACCGAGTCCCTTGGCAGGGGCCGGATTTGATATGACATATGTTTCTGTACACACTCTGCATGTTTGAAATTATGTATCTGATACTTTGGATTTTTCTGTTTATTCTGTACGTTCTATACCAGTTATGATTTTGTTTCTGCAACTCAGGCTTTACATATTCAGTACATATTTCGTACTGACCCCCTTTCCTCGGGGGCTGCGTTTTCATGCCGCGCAGGTACCGACGACAGGTTTGCTGATCCGTCCGCTTAGGATCTCATTCTGCTATTTTTGGAGCGCTCTTTTATTCAGAGCCATCTTTTGGTACAGTCAGTTACTTCTATATGTGTATATTCTCGTTCATGGGTACGGCGGGGCCCTGTCCCGCCATATGATTCTGTTGGTCCATCTAGAGGTCTGTAGACATGTTTGTGGGTTGGGATCTTTCTGTACAGCTGTGTGTATATGTTGTGTTTGGGCGATCCCATTCGCCGCGGCGGCCGGTCCGCATATATTTAAATGTTACTCTGTTGGCCCTGTGTGGCCTTTGTTGGTATTTTCTGCGTGCAGGGTATATGGGATAGTCCGTAAAACAAAGGAAACTCCGCCGAAATTTTTCTGGAAATTAGCTAAATTTGAAATAAAGCCTCGTCGGCTTCTGCTGTATATTAGAATGTGTTTGAGTGCCCAGATCGGGCACTAGTCACGGCCTACGGGGTTGGGTCGTGACATTTACGAACATACTAAGCCAACCACATACGATTTTTACACATTATTTCATGTCTTCTTTTCATATAATTTCAGTAAGTTATGACCAGCTATCCACACGACAAGTACAATATCAATTCATACGCAACTACGCTACATCGTCATTTCTATAATCCTTTCAACAATTCACAAACGACTTTAGTTTCAACTCCAACCATTAAAAACCTTCATTTCCATCATAAATTACATGATAATAACAATCAAAATATCAAGTAAAAACAGTTCACTAACTTCCTCACAAAACAGTCCACACACAGTTTCAACATGCTTCAACATCACTCACATAAAATCATAGTTTCACTTTATTTTCATACTAACACAACTTCACCTTTAACCTTCCAATTCTTTTCATTCTTTTTAACATGAGATCTATGATAGTAACATCCATATTTATTAAAGAAAATTAGTTCATTAATTCCACCAAAACAGTCCCCTCGGTCACAACAACATTCCAACACCAACGTTCATGATTTTATGCATGCGATTCATGTTCATCAAGTTACAACCATACTTCAACATCAACACCTATAATCTCATGGTTATTATCATGTTCCAACATCAACACACCTTATGTCATGCATATAACTTATATTCACACATCTACATCACCCTTAATACATGAAAAAGAAAGTTAGATCTTACCTTGACAACTTGACTTCTCTACTTGACTAGAGTTGGTGACTTGAGATGAAAATGGTTCTTGTTGCTCCAAAGACTATCCTCACGTTTTAGGGACCTTATAAAGGGTTGAAACACCTTGGAAAATAATTTTTGGATCAAGACTCAAAGAGCTCAAAAATCAGCCAAGCTTGGCCGAATGCTCTCTCTCTCTAGGCTTAGGTTTTCTTTCTTTGTGTTGTGTAGTTGAAATGAATTGTGATGACTGATTTCTTGGTAATTATTTGGTTCAACTTTGATGCCTACAAGTTGGCACATGCTCCACTTATGGCATGAGTCACTCCTTTAACTTTACACCTAAAATGTTCTTTCTTTTCCCCTCTACTTTTGGCTATATGGCCGAATTTGTCCCCCTTTGTTTCCTTTCTTCTTATTTCTTTTCAATTGTTTACAAGACAATATCATGTGTGGTGAATGATTCACACACCACCCTTTGTCCATTGTAATCATTCCAAGATGAATGATCCATATTTAATGTGAAATGATCCCTCCACCATGTTATGTCTTCCTAAAATAATGTATACTTTCATAAAGTAGTGGATGCTTAAATATTCTGTCACGACCCAACCCCGTAGGCCGTGACTAGTGTCTGATTTGGACACTCATATCACCTGTTAAGTATAATCATCTACAGCTAGCATGTCGTTATCTTATTTGTATAAAAAGGCAAGACGTTATTTTAAAGTTGTCATATATATGCATATCATAGCCATCTGTCTCCTGAGGAGTTACAACTTTCATATCAATTATATATATATAAGTCTATGCAAGCCGACAAGGCTGCCACTACGCACAACATCCCAAAACATATGTATATATACGCAAGCCGGCAAGGCTGCCACTACGAATGGGTACGCCCCAAAACATAAGTCTTATCCATACAACGAAACAACAACTATATACAGATCCACACAAATGTCCACAGACCTCTAAGAGTAATGACAATATCATATGATGGGACAGGGCCCCGCCGTACCCCGAACAAACACATATATATACAATAGAAGGGATTTATACCACAAGCTAGGCTCCGGAATAAAGGAGCAACCCAAAGTAGCTGAATAGATGTCCTAGGCTGGCGGATCTCCAAAATGAGCGTCTGTACCTGCGGGCATGAGCGCAGCCCCCCGAAGAAAGGGGGTTAGTACGGAATATGTACTGATCATGTAAAGCATGAAATATAGTAAATAGAATCATACTGAGACAAGGAGTGTAGGATCCAATGCAACAAACAGAAATCCATAAAACTTACCTTTGAACATAATTCATTTTTATCAACCTCATGCCAATATCAATATAGAGTTTAGTAGTCAAAGCTGAATAATCATTCTGTACATAACATATATAACGTGTCTCGGCCCTCTAGTGAGGGGCTCGGTAATTAAAATCATAGCATCATAAGCCTGTACATATACGTGTCCCGGCCCTCTAGTGAGGGACTCAGGTGAATAATGATCATATGCCCTCCTGGCCTGCCATCCCCATATCATCGTGTCATCATAACATCATATCATCATATCATCATGTCATCATATCATATATATATATATATATATATATATATATATATATATATATATATATATATATATATAACGTGTCCCGGCCCTCTAGTGAGGGATTCGGTGAATAATGTAGTAAATATGCGCACGAAAACGTGTCCTTGGCCCGGGACTCAGTGAAGGATATAACGGTAAGCACGAGCAGAATCATAAGCAACCACATACATGCAAATCATCTTTTGAGACTCAATAGATAAGTAACTAATCAGCTCTCAAGTGTCAGGATAATAATCATATTCAGTTCTTTCTAAATCTTATTACAAACTATAGCAAGGAACGTTTCAGGATTCATATACACGTATCAATTTAACATGATATAGCTTTTGAAGGTCAAGTATGCCTCTAATTATGCAATTCTTTAAGAGTAGGAATTTTCATACATCATTTGTTAGTCAATCATATAGTAGGCTCGTGACAATAACATTAAGGAATGAATAGAATCATAAGTCACGCTTGGAACTAGAGAGTAGAGTTTACCCCAAGGCTCATATCATTTCTTACTTACGTCTAGGACATGCCAAAAGAAGGAAGGAATAGGCTTTACATACCTTTAGCGTTTAGTCGTATTATAACTCGTACTTGCTGCCCAATAGTACCTTATCCTATATCAAGATATTAAGAGTTACGATTAGTCTACGAGGGAATTCAATACGTCTTTTAACGTTAATAATCCCTTTCTAACATTTAGACGACGTTTCGTTCGCATTCAACCCAACTAGTACTTCAAGCTAATATTGCTAGTCATACTTTCAAGTACCAACCCGAGATTATTTAAACATGACTTAAGGGAACTTTGGACAGCCCGTACATTATTCAAAACAGTCCCCTGTTCACGGCCAAACAGCACACACAACATTACCATTTTCAATTCGCAATTTTCCAACTTCAACTATAACGACAACAATACGTTTAACAATCATTACTTATACGATTATTGGAACTGTTTTAGCATCATATTAACTCCTACAACAGCCCACAAACCATTTCAATTTCAACTTGAATCATTAAACTTCATCTTCACTATACGTCCATAACAACAATCAACATTCAAAATACACTAATCTACCCCTTTCATTAAAACAGTCCACGGTTTGGACTGTTTTTACCGTGGACTGTTTTTCTACTTCAACATAAATCATTTCTTTTACACCTCAATTCATATATTCATAATGCATACAATACACCACAATGTCCATAACAACAACAATTAAGGCATGACACAAAACAGTCCATTAATTCCTCTAAACCAGCCCCTACACGGCTTCAACACGACTACAACAACTTCACGATTTTCATCCATTTATTCATACTACAACACATTCAATTCATTCCCAATACATGTACAAGAAGATTAAGCATTATTTCATCTAAGTTTATAGCACACGGACCCACTTCAACTTCAACAACAACAGTCCAATACCAACATGCACAACCATATACATTCAATTCATCACAAAACATATGAAAGATGATCAACTCTTACCTTGTCACTCCATCCTTCAATCGGCTAGCCCTTCAATTTCACTTCTTGAATTTTAACACTTGTTCTTGATATTCCAATGAATGCTACACGTTATTGTACACCTTCAAAGGGGTTAAATTGCTTGAGAAACTGAATTTTTTTTTATCAAATGGAGCAGTCCATTCTCGGCCAGCTTATAGCCGAGACCCTCTCTTTCTATCTCTAAGTTTCTAGCTTTTGTGAAGATGAAGAATTATTTGGTTAGTGGTGAATGAATCAGAATTTTGTTATATATATGCAGTCCAATGGTTTGGACATGTGTCCCACTCAATATTTGAGTCAATTATCATTGACCACATCAATATTCTTACACGGCCACTTATGGCTAGTTTAATGGACTGATTTAGTTTTTAATCCCACTTAATAATCTAATAATGGTTAATTTAATCCCAATTTTCCATTAATATTTCTATGCCAAACTGAAATTTATAGGCAACTTGTGACTTGAAACTGAAACCGGAAGTTAAAGTCTCTACTTCGTACCTTAAAACAGTCTCGTCTTTAACTTGTCGCGTTTAGTTTAAAAATGTCCCAATGTATAAAAATACGGGATATAACATATTCAATTGCATGCTTCAACTTTTTTCTCCTTAAATTTTCAGCTCTTGGCCGAATTTCACACTTGATTACGAAGTGTATTTTTGTTGTCCACAATATATTGAAAATGTAGTGGATGCATCAACATTTAATTGCACATTTGTATGTCTTCCATTAGCCTTATTTTAGATGACTTTGAGTCATCTTTTGGACCTTGCACAGTTGCATGTTCACCTTGACTCATTGATGCCACAATTGTTTTACTTAACACCACAATTAAGTAGTTCCTAATCTCCAATAATATTTTTATACCAAGTAAAATTTATAACCGATTAGTTCTAGTTTAGAAATTAAAAATCCGAGGTTTCTATCTCACGTCGATTCCTTCGCGAATAACTCGACGTATAAAATACGGAGTCTAACATTCTCCCCCCCCCCCTTTAGAACATTCAGTCCTCGAATGTTGAATTGGTCCCGTACGGTCCTATAATAATTTTTGGAAAGGTTTCCCTTATCATCATAACATATAGTCTTATCGGAACAATCAATTTCATCAAGTGAGGAGTTGAAGTTACCTGTAGGCGTAGAGAACAAGTAAGAATACTTATCTTTCATCTCCTCCTCGGCTTCCCATGTCATCTCTTTCCTATTGTTGTTTCGCCATAATACTTTAACTGAAGCCACGTCCTTAGTTCGTAACTTCTTAACCTTCCGATCAAGTATGGCTATAGGATGCTCCTCGTTGGATAATTTCTCTGTCACTTGGACATCATCTACGGGAAATACCCTGGAAGGATCGCCTATACATTTGCGAAGCATTGGCACGTGAAAGACTGGATGCACTGCTTCCAAATCAGCCGGTAGGTCTAACTCGTAGGCAACCTGGCCTACTCAGTGGACAATCTGATAAGGTCCAATATATCTCGGGCTTAGCTTCCCTTTCCTGCCAAATCTCATGACAGCCTTTCATGGGCGACACCTTCAGGAACACCCAGTTCACCAACCTGAAACTCCAAGTGTCGACGTCGATTATCTGCATATGATTTATGCCGACTCTGGGCCGCCAATAATATCTCCTGAATGAGCTTCACCTTATTAACAGCCTGCTGAATCATATCTGGGCCTATCAGCTTGGTCTCACCAACATCAAACCAGCCAATAGGTGATCTGCACTTCCTCCCATACAAGGCCTCATACGGTACCATCTGAATACTCGAATGGTAGCTGTTATTATAGGCGAACTCAATAAGTGGCAAATTATCGTCCCAGCTACCCCAAAAATCCATAACACAGGCCCGTAACATATCTTGTAGTGTCTGAATGGTACGCTCGGCCTGTCCGTCAGTCTGAGGGTGAAACGCCGTACTGAGACTCGCTTGTGTCCCCAATCCCTCCTGGAAGGATCTCCAGAAGTTAGCTGTGAACTGGGCTCCTCTATCAGAGATAATAGTTGTGGGAACCCCGTGAAGTCTCACTATCTCCTTAAGGTACAACTTGACATAATCCTCAGCTGAATATGTAGTCGTGACTGGAAGGAAATGGGCTGACTTTGTCAACCTATCAACGATGACCCAAACAGAGTCATATTTTCGCAGAGTGCGAGGTAAACCTGTGATGAAGTCCATATTAATCACATCCCACTTCCAGGTCGGAATCTCCATCTCTTGTAATAGTCCTCCGGGCTTCTGGTGTTCGACCTTAACCTGCTGACAATTCGGACACTGAGCAATAAATTCTGCTATATCCCTCTTCATACCATCCCACCAATACAAGCATCTGAGGTCATGATACATCTTCATTGACCCTGTATGAATAGAATAACGGGCATAGTGTGCCTCTCCCATCACCTGTTGTCGTAACCCTGCAACCTCAGGTACACATAATCTATCTTTGTATCGTAGTACCCCGTCAAGTGCAACCTTAAATGGGGTCTCTTCCATTTGAAGAGCTGCATCCCTATGATGTACAAGGATAGGGTCCTCGTACTGGTGTCTCTTTATCTCTTCTATGACTAGAGGACTCAGTAACTCCCCGAACAGAAACCCTACCATTTTCAGAATCATCCAAACGGACTCTCAGATTAGCTAGTTGGAGAATCTCACGGACTATCTCTTTCTGCTCTGGTTGTACGTTTGCCAAACTACCCATAGATCTACGGCTGAGTGCATCTGCTACAACATTTGCTTTCCCTGGGTTGTATAGAATATCAACATCATAGTCCTTCAACAACTCTAGCCACCGCCGCTGCTGCAAATTCAGCTCCTTCTACTTAAAGATGTACTGGAGACTCTTATGGTCTGTATAAATGTCAACATGCACTCCTATATAAATAATGTCTCCATATTTTTAAATCATGGATCACCGCTGCTAACTCCAAATCATGGGTGGGATAATTTCTTTCGTGCTTTCTGAGCTGTTCGGGAGGCATAGGCTATAACTTTGCCATGCTTGCATCAGCACACAACCTACCCCAACACTGGAAGCATCACAATAAATGACATAGCCATCCGGTCCCTCAGGAAAATTTAGAACTAGGGCTGTAGTCAATTTATCTTTCAGCAACTGGAAGCTCCGCTCACAAGCGTCGGTCCACTGAAACTTAGCTGCCTTCTGGGTTAGCCTCGTTAAAGGCGATGAAATTGAGGCGAACTTCTCTACGAACCTTCTGTAATACCCTGCTAGCCCCAGAAAGCTGCGTACTTCAGTAGGTGTCGTAGGTCTAGGCCAAGTCTTCACCGCCTCAATCTTCTGCGTATCTAACCGAACGCCATCAGCTCCAATAATATGCCCCAATAATGCTACCGAAGTCAACCAGAATTCACATTTAGAGAACTTAGCATACAATTTCTGGTGCTGGAGCACCCTAAGTACCGTTCTCAAGTGATCTGCATGCTCATCTTCTGATCGTGAGTATACCAGAATATCGTTAATGAATACGACTACGAACAGATCAAGATATGGCTTGAACACTCTGTTCATCAAATCCATAAATACCGCTGGAGCATTGGTCAACCCAAAGGAACATCACTCTAAACTCGTAATGCCCGTATAGGGTCCTGAATGCAGTCTTCGGAATGTCTGCCTCCTTTACCCGCACCTGGTGATAACCTGCCCGCAAGTCTATCTTCGAGAAACACTTAGCACCCTGCAACTGGTCAAATAGATCATCGATCCTGGGGAGGGGATACCTATTCTTTATTGTTACTTTATTCAGTTGCCTATAATCAATACACATCCTGCTGCGACCCATCCTTCTTCCTTAAAAATAATCCCGGTGCTCCCCAAGGTGATGTACTGGGCCTTATAAAGCCCTTTTCTAATAAATCTTTCAGTTGCTCCTTCAGTTCCTTCAGTTCTGCAGGTGCCATTCTGTAAGGAGGAATAGATATAGGCGAATTCTATCTCACGCTCAGGAGGAAGGCCTGGAAGTTCATCTGGGAATACATCGGGAAACTCGCTAACTACCGGCACTGACTGAAAAGTTGGCGCCTCTGCCTTCAGGCCGTGTACCCATACCAGATGATTAATATAACCCTTTCGTTCCCTGCTCGTTCTCAATTAATTACGTCTATCTTGGATGCTTCCTTTAGAATTCCCTTATCATTTCTCCCATTTATGTCTATCTTTTATTCTGTACATGAGGAATCTTATGCTACCTTTGTATCCTTCGGAACACATTACTTCCGCATAATCTTTTTCTCATTTTCGGAGCGTATTTTGTTCCTCTACATCTATTCTTACCATATCAGTCATTTTCTAGCACTCATTCTACCCCGTTACTCCTCTTTCTATAACTTGGCCTTTCACAGTTCCGTCACTTATAATACTCGTGTTGTCGGCTGTATATGTCATAACCTATTGCTACACTGTCATCTCGCTTTCTTCTCATTTCCTCCCTTTCAATTACTCTTTCTTTTCTCGTACTCGCTATCATTTCCGTTATCGTGTACCCTTTATTTTAAACTTTCCCTACCGAACTTGATAAGTCTTTCTTGTTTGTACTATAGCTCGCTTTTCCGTTTTACACTTACCTTTATATTCTAGTCACACGGGTCACGTCATGTCTTTGGCCACTTCCTCACTAGGCTTTACTTATTTTCATAACAATCCTCCTTGTTATATCCTGTTCGTATTCGATTTCCTAGCGCAACACTTTTTAATCTTATTCACGATTCTTATTATGGTTTAATTACACTCTGTGGAGTAGGCGTACTTAACCCTTTTACCCTTCCTGATTAATCTTAGCCTTAATACCTCACAGGCTGTCTTATCAATACATTCGTACTCGTCACAATTCTTCCTCCTCCGTACTCTTGTCTCAATCATGCTATTACTTCTTTTAACTATAGACTCATCGTAATTTATTCCTACTGATCAATTCAGTTGATATCTCAACCTAACACTCTATTAAGATTTTTCGGCCCTTTTTAAATTATCTTAACATTTCCTTTTTACTATATTGATCCTGACCTCATAATTACTATTACCATCTATTCAGCAGTTAACTTATTTCTCGAGGTCAGCCGTACTCGCAAATTAGTCAAATCATGTCATTACTATTGACAGGACCTTTCAGGACATATTACAAACCTACATCTCATTCTCTTTTTATTTCTAGGAAAATTTTGGAAGAGTTTCCTCTGTATTTCTTATTATCTCAAAACCTGCACGCAGAAAATACCAACAATGCCTCACAAGGCCAACATATACATATGTATGTATATATCATATCATATCACAGCCACACAGGGCTCCCAATATCAACAACAGTATGAAAATGATGGACTTACCTCGTACGTCCAACTCGAACTGCACCTGTTACACTTTCCTGTCAACTTTTCCTTTCCATATTATCCAATTTTACATTTTAATCATATTTCAATAGTCTTACCTTATCCGACATGCCTCTTTCACACTATTACTTACCTATGTACTTTGTAACTTCCAATATCGTTAGTCACCTCCTTTTGTCGATGTCGTCCTTCTGCTGAAATCAAAGGTTAGTATAAGGAATTTCATTTCCTATGACTCGGCTCTATCGCACGATCTAAGATAAGAAGGAAATATGACATCCTAAATATCCTGTAGCTTCCTGTTTATAGATGTGGTGCACAACACACCGATAAACAAGACTCTACTAGACACGGTCTGTAGACACTCCGAGGATAACCCGCTTTGATACTACTTTTATCCCGACCCAACCCCGTAGGCCGTGACTGGTGCCCGAACTGGACACCCGTATACATGTTCTTTAGCTATATGTTCTTTTCACAACAAACTCAATATGGATTCTTATAACGACCAACCATGGTCTCAGATTTGTCACATATAAAAGCAAACCGACAAGGCTACCATCACATATCAATATCATATGCAAGCCAACAAGGCTGCCATTACAGACGAACATCGTACCACGGCACATCATATAGACATAGCTGAACAGAACCCATATACAACCCACACATATGTCCACAGACCTCTAAGAGTTTCAACAGTGAAATATCAAGGGACAGGGCCCCGTCGTACCCGTAGTCAACATATGCATATATTTAGATCAAAAGGGCCTATACCAAAGTCTGGGCTCCGGAACAACGGAACTTTCCAAAACAGCAGAAGGGAAATCTTAAGCTGTCGGATCACCAAAGCGAATATCTGCACCTGCGCATGAAACGCAGCCCCCCGAATAAAGGGGGTCAGTACGGAATATGTACCGAGCATGTAAAGCATGAAATACAGTAAACGGGATCATAACTGAAATAAGAGGTACAGAAAATGAGTACAATAACCAGAATACCAAGTACTTGCTTTTGAAACATAACTCATGCACATCATTATCATATGTCAGATCCGGCCCCATTATGGGACTCGGTGAACATGGTCGTCACCCCGTCTCTGGCGCCATAACACAGCATACTCCAGAATATAATATAACTCCGTAACATAGCATAACTCATAACACAGCATAACTCCGTAACACAGCATGACATCATAACATCATAACACCATAACACAGCATAATTCCATAATATATATATATATATATATATATATATATATATATATATATATATATATATATATATATATATATATATATATATACCCGGCCGTTTAATGAGGGACTCGGCGAACAATGCAGTAGAAGTGTGCACGATAACATACCCGGCCCGGGACTCGGTGAAAGATATATTGAGGTATGCACGAGCAGAGTAGTGAGAAACTATATGCAATTCAAAACATTTTTAAGGACTCAATAGGATAGTCAACATGAACCATCGTTCGCAATTTCAAATAATAGTCATACCACATACCTTTCGGATGTCCCTGTGGATCATATCAAAATGGAACTTTGAAATCATGTGTACATATCAATATATATAAAACAAAACATACGTTATGGGAATCAAGATCAATAGCCATCCTAGTGGCTCTAAGAACAGGAATTTCCTTTGGAATCGTATATATGTATATATATATATATATATATATATATATCGTATATTCATTTCACAACGATCATGCCAAAAAGAAAGAAGGGTTAGCTTCACATACCTTTAGCGCTTATTCGTCACACAATATGTATACGCTGCCCAATAATACTTCAACCTATATTAAGATGCCAACAACTATGTTTAAGTTACGGGGAGATTCAAAACATATTCTAACGTTAGTAACTCCTTTCTAGATGTTTAGACGACGTTTTCTCTTGTATCCAAACCAACCACATACAACCAATCCAACATCAATAATTATGTGTTCAATACCAATCCGGACAGCCCACACAACATTCCAAACAGCCCACATTCATAACATGCAATAACGATTCACATACGGCTACGACATTCTCAAGTTACTTCTAATAGTTCGTAGCCTTAACGTTTGCATGTAACAACTTATAACAGCTCATCCAACATACAACATGATGTATACTCTTAACTTATAATTAGTCTTTACAACTTAATGAAAAAACAAGTCCAAAACAGTCCCTAACCAACAACACATCCAAAACAGTCCCTAACCGACAACATAACAATGTTCGGAATTCTTGCAAACGTTTACGAACATACTAAGCCAACCACATAAGATTTTTACACATTATTTCATGTCTTCTTTTCATATAATTTCAGTAAGTTATGACCAGCTATCCACACGACAAGTACAATATCAATTCATACGCAACTACGCTACATCGTCATTTCTATAATCCTTACAACAACTCACAAACGACTTTAGTTTCAACTCCAACCATTAAACACCTTCATTTCAATCATAAATTTCATGATAATAACAATCAAAATATCAAGTAAAAACAGTTCACTAACTTCCTCACAAAACAGTCCACACACGGTTTCAACATGCTTCAACATCACTCACATAAAATCATAGATTCACTTTATTTTCATACTAACACAACTTCACCTTTAACCTTCCTATTCTTTTCATTCTTTTTACCATGAGTTCTATGATAGTAACATCCATATTTATTAAAGAAAATTAGTTCATTAATTCCACCAAAACAGTCCCCTCGGTCACAACACATTCCAACACCAACGTTCATGATTTTATGCATGTGATTCATGTTCATCAAGTTACAACCATACTTCAACATCAAAACCTATAACCTCATGGTTATTATCATGTTCCAACATCAAAACACCTTATTTCATGCATACAACTTATATTCACACATCTACATCACCCTTAATACATGAAAAAGAAAGTTAGATCTTACCTTGACAATTTGATTTCTCTACTTAGCTAGAGTTGGTGACTTGAGATGAAAATGGTTCTTGTTTCTCCAAAGACTATCTTCACGTTTTAGGGACCTTCTAAAGGGTTGAAACACCTTGGAAAATAATTTTTGGATCAAGACTCAAAGAGCTCAAAAATCAGCCAAGCTTGGCCGAATGCTCTCTCTCTCTAGGCTTAGGTTTTCTTTCTTTGTGTTGTGTAGTTGAAATGAATTGTGATGACTGATTTCTTGGTCATTATTTGGTTCAACTTTGATGCCTACAAGTTGGCACATGCTCCACTTATGGAATGAGTCACTCCTTTAAGTTTACACCTAAAATTTTCTTTCTTTTCCCCTCTACTTTTGGCTATATGGCCGAATTTGTCCCCCTTTGTTTCCTTTCTTCTTCTTCTTTCTTTTCAATTTTTTACAAGACAATCTCATGTGTGGTGAATGATTCACACATCACCCTTTGTCCATTGTAATCATTCCAAGATGAATGATCCATATTTAATGTGAAATGATCCCTTCACCATGTTATGTCTTCCTAAAATAATGTATACTTTCATAAAGTAGTGGATGCTTAAATATTCAATTGCATGCTTCAACTTTATTCTCCTCAAATTTTCAGCTCTTGGCCGAATTTCACACTTGGTTATGAAGTGTATTTTTGTTGTCCACAATATATGTAAAATGTAGTGGATGAATCAACATTTAATTGCACATTTGTATGTCTTCCATTAGCCTTATTTTAGATGACTTTGAGTCATCTTTTGGACCTTGCACGTTGCATGTTCACCTTGACTCATTGATGCCACAATTTTTTTACTTTACACCACAATTAAGTAGTTCCTAATCTCCAATAACATTTTTATACCAAGTAAAATTTATAACCGATTAGTTCTAGTTTAGAAATTAAAAATCCGAGGTTTCTATCTCATGTCGATTCCTTTGCGAATAACTCGACGTATAAAATACAGGGTCTAACAGAAACAACTTTGGTCAAGGTTGACCCTTATTTATATGTAGTAGTACATTTCATATATGTTTTTGATTTGCTATTTCTATAAAAATCAGCCACAACTAAATCATTTTAGCATGGAAAACACTATCTATATAAATATTCACATCATATTAGATATTTTATTAAATCTAAGAAATAACTCTTCCCGCTAACGAAATGAACTCCTGCCCATTGACCATGTTCATAAGATGTTGTCGGATAGACTGTTCCGAATTCAACTAAAAAAGTCATCCTGGAGAAGCTCGAACTACACACAGACAACTGTTTCAACTCTGTCCTACGTAGAAAGGGAACCAATCTATCCACCTAGCATTAATCATAGGAACACCAAAAAACTGAAGCCTCTAAGCACAAGTGAGGTAGACATGGAGGAAGCTGTTATTGCATCTGACTCTTCAGGTGATATTTGGCACAAATATCATGATTTGTGTCGTATTACAGCTTCTTCTTATGACTTTTATCGCTTAAATTCATGACGTAACCGTCGTATTTGGACTTATGTTGTTATATTTCATGTGTATAGGTACGATGACGACAAACAATGGAAACTGCGCTTGAAATGATTGGAATTCGTAGCATATATCGATTGGCTGAGGTGACGAGTCGAAGATCGCAAAGGATGAACTAAAAGGAGATTTAATCGACTGAAGAGACCTCGCTTTCCCTTCGCATCGCGAGAAGCCTCAGAACTTCTGGCCATCGAGGCGCATCGCATGAAGAAAGCTGAACAACCAACTCAGACATCAGTATCTCGCGATCCCTTCGCATCGCGGAAAACTTATTGCTCCCAAATGCACACGCAATTATACGTGATTGTACAAGTAATATAGACTGTTAAGTCCAGATATCGATCCCACAAAGACTTAGATTCTACTGATGAACTAATTCAAATTCGAATGAAACTATTCAAGAAAGTGAAACTCAAGATGTGTGTTGTACTAAGCTAAAACTGAAAAGTAAACAATTTGTCGATTGAAGTAAGCGGAACAACCAACTCAGACATCAGTATCTCGCGATCCCTCCGCATCGTGGAAAACTTATTGCTCCCAAACGCACACTCAAGTATACGTGGTCGTACAAGTAATATAGACTGTTAAGTCCAGACATCGATCCCACGGAGACTTAGATTCTACTGTTAAACTAATTCAAATTCGAATGAAACTATTCAAGAAAGTGAAACTCAAGATGTGTGTTATACTAAGCTAAAACTGAAAAGTAAACAATTTGTGATGGGTGTTTTTATGACTGGGACTATGTTGACAAGGACTGTAAGAATTTTCAGATGAGAGAAAGATCTAGGGTTATGGCTTTCGACAATCCAGTTGATCTTCAAACAATTCCACCTATTTTATTTCCTGGGTTACAGGTTAACGGGTTAATTATGCTTTATGATATTCTCTCGAACTACTCACAAGCTTGTAGATGTTACTATAAGGCCTATATCTCTATGGTCATCAGAGGTAACAAGAACGCGTTTATTTCTCCGTATTCAACTAAGTAGGGCTAAAGGTTATATCTCTATCCTCATTAGCGAAACGATTAAATCGAACAAATTCTATTTATTCTTATTAAGTACGTGAATTCCCTTTCTCCAGTTCAATTCACGCACCACAGATAGTGTCTAACTATTGGCCAGATAAACAAACAATTAAAATCAAGAATAAATAAGCAACCCAAAATATGAAAAATCAATAGATAGAAATTATCATCAAATCAACTCTCAAGTCTTTCGCCACAACCCTAGAATTAAGAGGTTTAGATACTCATGATTCGATCATAGACAAAAGAAGCCATGAATAAACTAGGGTTGAAGAAAGATGAAAAAGAAAATAAACTTAGAAAGAGAAAAAGGAGAACAGTGGCTTACAAATCCTTGAATAATCCCAACACACCATTCTCAGCTATTAAAACGTCTATATATAGGCTAGGGTAAAAATAATAAATAAGAAATCCAAATCCTAGTCTAATCGGGAAAACATCCGCAGGTCCCCGCTTTCCTTCCGCATCGCGGAAGGATCGCGCAATGTACTGCAGGTTCTCGCTTTCCTTTCGCGATGCGGAGGGATCGCGAGATACTTATGTCTGAGTTGGTTGTTCCGCTTTCTTCATGCGATGCGCCTCGATGGCCTCAAGTTCTGAGGCTTCTCGCGATGCTTCCGTGATGCGGAGGGAAAGCGAGGTCTCTTCAGTCAATTAAATCTCCTTTTAGTTCATTCTTTGCGGTCTTCGACTCGTCACCTTAGCCAATCGACATATGCTACAAATTCCAATCATTTCAAGTGCAGTTTCTATCGTTTGTCGTCATCGTACCTATACACATGAAATATAACGACATAATTCCAAATACGACGGTTACGTCATGAATTTAAGCGATAAGTCATAAGAAGAAGCTGTAATACGACACAAATCATGATATTTGTGCCAAATATCACCAAGCACAAGGCTGAAAGGTCAACCATCCACACCAGCAAAAAAGCGTAAAAGGTCAGTCTACTCAAATACTAAACTGGACGTTGTAATTGTCGAGAACTCACTGAATAATATATATATATATATATATATATATATATATGATGCTTTCCTTTCTTATAAGAATAAGAATACTCTTCAGACTTTGCGCCCTGATCTGATGAACGGATGATGAATGAGAATAATAATCAGGAAGCTTTATGTAGTGTCTTAACTAAAAAATTATTGGTCAATGTGCTTACCTTCTTTAATCATGTGTACTTTTGCTTCTTAACGTAACGCTAGAATTATCTGGTAATACTTAATCTCCTCTTTCACAGTGATGTACTGCTTCACAATTTATAACAATTTGACTTGTTTTTATATAATGAAACAAAAAGTTCGAAGAAAAGAATTGTGTTCAAAAGTATGAGATGACGGAGCTATTAATGCATAAATTGTATGACAAGCTTGAAGAGCACACACCATGGTAGCAGAGCGCCAGAAAAATATTTTTGTTGAGAAATTACATTGCTGCAATACAAACGCATGGTGAAAATGGAATAGCTGAAAAAATCTCTACTAATGTGGGAGTCACATTGAAAGATGAAATAAGACATGGAGATGGGAGAGAAATACATGAAAGTGCAGCAAATTTATAAACTTGCCTTGATTAGAGAAGATGTTGAGAACAACCTCCGGTACATCTGTTGACTTAGCTTTTGTTTCAACTTGGACACCTTTTTATGGAGCTGTGTGCCTATTGTGTTCTTAAAACAAATTGGGTAGAGATCTAGGACTTAATGAACTTCTATTCTCTGCCCTCAATTTAAGAAGTCTATTTAGTTTCTGTACAAAATCGATAACTTTCTGAAATGAACATCTTTAAGTAAAGAAGTCGTGCTCGAAGTGAATTTTTGATAAGCATTAAACAAGTGTTGAAAAAGCTTTGGAACATGTAGAGAAAAGCATTTGTTTGGTTAGTGATGATGGTTTCCTTCAAATTTGATGTTATTGCTTTGAGCGTATTTTTACTGCAGATACCGGCCCTATATAAATGAAGGGGAAGAGTTCTCGGTGGTGGCCCTATCTAAAATAGTTTCCTTGCAGCTATGACACACTTGCCGATTTTGGCAAATTCTAGATACACGCGTTGCAAGTTCGTAGCAATTCCTAACAAATTAAAATGTATTTCATAGTTGAAAAACACTGGGTATAGAAAAAATTCAACTGTTTCCCCCTCAAAGGTCTTCATCACATTATTGGTGACTTCAAAATAGAAGATAGTTTTAGATTCATTAAATTCTTGAGATCTGAATTTTTGAGAAAAGAAAAGAAAAATCAGACTAGGATTTGCTTGCGTCAATCACATCAATATATAATTTATGTAATACCGATATGCTCTTTCATAATTTTTTTTGTTCTTTTTATTTCTATTTTTACTGCTATCCTGCTATACCAAATGACTATACAACCCTCGAGCCATATGTCAAGGAAAAAATAAGCATCAATTCATGCCACCTTGACTTTTGAAATGACGCGCTTGAGATATAAAATAAGTTAGATTTTCCTTTTGACTGTCTTTATACCGTTTAATTGCAGGAAGTGTCGTCCTTATTTTTGTGACTTTTGCTTACTGGAAAAGAGATGTTTTGGGAATCAAGTTTGTACAACTTTGCTCGGTAGGGAGGACTGATCATTAGGAACTAAGAAGAATGAAGTGATGAAGATGATATGCAGGTTATTCAGCTTTTTTTGCCAGCCTCAACATTGCACATTCACACGTAAGTAGATATGTAGTCTTCTGTTAAATTTTTCTGATGAAACCAAAAAAGGCGAACGTCAAAATGCGAATTACGATTAAGTTAAAAGTTTGAGATTAGAGAGTAGAATGGATGAATGCTTGAGTATATGTTTTAATTTTAAAGCTAAGAAATATATGTTTTGTTGCAGCTTTCTGTTAAATTTTTCTGATGAAACCAAAAAAAAGCCGAATGTCAAAATGCAAATGTGGATTAATAAGTTAAAAATTCAACCTTGCAGAGTAGAATGGATGAATGCTTGAGTATATTTTTTAATTTTAAAGCTAAAGAACAACTTCTACCTTAAGTTGGTTTGATACTCTTTGTATTTGTATAGTTAACAGATTCTCATTACAAGGGTACTTGTTTGTTTGTCTCAGTTTGGATCTTCAACTTTTATTTTTAAATAGAAATTGATGTGTCACCTTAAAAATGTCAGCTTTGACATCAACCATAGATGTTAAGAACAGAGAGTCCTAAAAAAGGAACCATTTGATTGCTTTCCAGTGAGGAGGTTGTTTTTTTCTTTCTTTTTGATTTTGGCCAATTGATTGCTTTCCAGTGAACCATTTAACTCTTAGTCATTTGTTTGAAATGTAGGTTAGAAGTCACTCTTTCGAATTTCAATTCTTCTTCTTTACTCTGTTTGTCGCCTCCCTTTTTACTTGCCAATTCCATCTCCATGGGTAGCTTCAAATGCATCTCTGATATATGTTTCTTTCTCTTTCGATTCTATCTATCTTTTTCTTTTTTCTTTTTTCACTTCATTCGGATTTTTTTTTATCTTTTTCAAATTTAGTATTCCCGCTACTCTGTTCTTGACATGGTCCTCCACCCCCCCCCCCCCCAACACACACAAAACATTATTTGTTAGTTTCTCACCTGTATGCATTTGTATTTACTTTGCAAAGATGAGATATAGGGAAGGTTCAAAGTTAGTGAAGCAGAGTTGTTGGGACCAGATTTGGTCTATCAAGCTATGGAAAAGGTCAAGTTAATTCAATAGCGTTTGAAGACGGCTCAAAGTCTCCAGAAGTCTTATACAGATGTCAGACGGAGAGATTTCGAGTTTGAAGTTAATGATTGGGTATTTCTTAAAGTCTCTCCTATGAAGGGTGTCATGAGGTTTGGTAAGAAGGGGAAACTTAGTCCCCGCTATATTGGACCATACAGAATTCTGCGAAAGGTTGGTCTAGTAGCTTATGAGCTTGAATTGCCACAAGACTTGATTGTCGTACACCCAGTGTTTCATGTGTCCATGTTGAAAAAGTGTGTGGGAGACCCCTCGTTGGTTATCCCGACTGATTGCATAGCAGTCAATGATAGTTTGACTAACAAAGAAGTCCCAGTGAAAATCCTTGATCCTCAGGTTCGCAAGTTGAGGACTAAAGAGGTAGCATCAATAAAGGTTTTGTGGAGAAGTCAGAAAGTTGAAGAGGCCACATGGGAAGCCAAAGAAGACATGAAGTCCATATATCCCTATCTCTTCGAAGAATCAGCAGAAAACATTGAAGGTATTGTACTTTCCCTCTCAGATCTTTCCTTCTATAATTTCCATATTATCAGTATTCAGCCTGTTAGACAGTCAGTTAATAGTTACTCAGTCCAACAGATAATTCGGTTCAGACCCTTTAAGTTCAGTTTTCATGTGCTCATGTCAGTTAGTGTGCACATGTCTCATCAGTCCCTTCTAATCAAGACTATCATTCGAGGACGAATGATCCCAAGGGGGATATAATGTTACACACCATATCTTATAACTAAGGTTAGACTCGTATCATTAGAGTTTTAGTGAAAAAACTGAAGGTTTGAACGTTTTGCAAAAATCGTTGATAGGCCTATTTCGGGCAGCCAGAACTCCTTGATTAGTTAGGAATTTGGGTAATTACCCTCAATGAAAGTTGTAGTACGTAAAAATACCTTTCTAACGATATAAGGACCAGGACAATCAGAGATCGGAGAGAGGATATATGACCATCTCAATATGGCTAATAGTAAGGCGCTTAAAATTCTATAGAATCAGCTAAGTTTTCGATACGTCTGCCTTCCAGTCAAATTTTGTGAAAATCCGTTTAGAATTTGAGGAAATTTAAAACGTGAAAGTTATAGCCCTTTGAAATATATTTCCAACGGTGTACTATGGATCCTGAACAGAGCTATGTAAAAGAAGTTATACCCATTTTACCGAACAGTGTGCAGAACCGAAAAATGTCGCTTGTGAGGGCGCGTGCAATGGCCCCGCGTCGCGGGCCTATCGTACAAAAACACCCTCTCTGAATACTGACCTGCAGGGGGTCGTGCGTTGTATGTGCATCGCGGGTCCATCGCGTATAAGGTCGGGTTTCGAGTCAAAAGTCAAAATTTCGCGTTTTAAGTTGTATTTAAGCTTGGGGTTTATTTCCCTAACACGCCTAGTCACGAAAAATCTCCCTAAAGTCAAAGGGAACAAGTTCCAAGCCTCAAGAACTCTCAGGTTGAATTCAGGTCCATAATCTCTTTCTAACTTGAGTAAGCCCATCTAATCGATAGAGTTGTGAGTGGAACATTATTGTTGGGCATGGAAACCCTAGAACTCGAATTCAAGAGGATTGAACATCAAAAAGGTAATGCTTCTACACTCTAATAATTCATAATAGTGAATTGATGAGTTCTTGGGAGAATAGTAAATGGGTTTAGTAAAGAGAATTACACGAACTATAGTAGGGTTTTGGATTGTTGACTTGAGATTGTTATAACCATATGAGTGAGGGAGAATGATGTTAATTACACCTAATTGAGATTAGAGAATCACCTAGAAGTAATAGAATGGGAATTGGGTGAAGAAACACCATTAGTGGAGATTGTGGAGCTTTATGCCCACTAAGTGTTTAATAAAATGCTTAGATGACTAAAGCATGGATATTATTGCTAATATAGAATCCCTTTGACTTGTATTGATATAGATCAAAGTTGAAAGGGTTGACGAACATTGTATTACGCTCAAAGGATGGAATTAACGTATGTGAGGCTAGCTATCTACTTTAAGGAATATTCATGATTCTCCCTACGCCTCATTCTTCATACTTGTCAGTAATTTGACTCAGAATATAGTTTAGCCCTAGTTTTATGATATGATATAGAACTTTTATCTTCTAGGGTTGCAGTTATCAAATTCGTTCATGATTGTCACTTTGAACATCATGAACTCAACACGTAATCTTTATAGACTCATGCATTGTTATCACATGAGTCTCAGTCTGTGTATAATCAGTTATTTGCATGAGTCCCATAATCATAAACAGTTATCATGCTATCAGCTATAGCCAGTCTCAGTCTTGTAAATTGTTAATATTGAACACCCGTATCTGTATTTTTGGGCCCTAGGTCACAGTTTATGGATATGTATTGCTTGGGCCTGAGGCCACAATTTTTGTGCACATTATTTGGGACCTAGGCCACAGTTATATTCACAGTTTTACAGGTGATTCTTCATCCAGAACAGGGAGTACTTCAGCGTCTTGCTTTCCTGTTTAGTTTAGTTTCAGTTTCAGTTTCAGTTTCAGTTCCAGTATTTTATTGCTTCAGTTGCTTTGCATACCAGTACAATTCAAATGTGTTGATGTCCCTTTTTATTTCTTGGGGTCCTGCATCAACGACATACAGGTTGATGATCCAGCTACTTAGGAGTGTTCGTATCAACTACTTTCGTGAGCCTCAGTTTCTTTCGGGGCGATATCAGTCATGCAGTTCTTACAGCCTCTAGACAGTTACCTTTTTGTATTCATTAGAGGCTTCATAGACACAGTCCAGACAGTCAGATATTTATTACGTTAGCCTTGTTGGCAGTTGTTAGTTGTTTTGGTTTAGTCATGTTGGCTACGTTCAAATATTTCAGATTGTCTAAGTATTTCCGCATTATGATCTCAGTCAGACCTTTAGTATATCAACATGTGTTTCATTGCTTTTCGCATTCAGTTATGTTTTGAGATCATATGTTGGTTCAGCCAGCCAGTTGGTTCGCTCGGTCACATGCAGTCAGGCACTGAGTGCCGTGTTACGTCCAGGCTCAGGTTCGGGGCGTGACAAAAGGTATGCCAACAATATATCATTATTACTAGTACCAACAACGGGTATGTCAACAATGTATCACAATGCAAATACTAACAACGGTATGTCAACCATATCTCATTCAAGATAGTAACACAGATTCTGATATTTACCTCTACTCGTAGCATCAACCATCAAAATGGAACAATAAACACACATATCGGGGTGGCTAGTCCCAACACACATCAGGGTCCAACCTAAGGCAATATCTAACCCAACTTCATACCCGAAGGTTCGCATGCTATCTCCGACATTATATTCTAAATATGTGATTCGCTATGCATAGTCTCACTAGAGGTAAGTCATAACCTACCTGGACTGCCGAACCGCAACACCAACAAGTCACTCTTTTGCCATGCCCTTTCTCTGAAGCTCAGAACCAAAGTAGTCTAAGCATAATCGAACTCTATATTAGAAATCATGAAGAATGATACTAATATTACTATGATATCAATTAGGTCCATTTTAACCCCATAAATTAGGGAAACGGACCTACAAGGGCAAAACGGGAAATTCGGGGGTAAAATACCAAATTAAGTACTAGATTATCATAAACCAACCATTAATTATTTATTTGACTCAAGAATTGGTCTAAATTTGATTTCAAGTAAACCCCTCCCCCCCCGGAAAAAAAATTGAGGTGTCCAAATCCGAAATTCGACGTTAAAAGTGCAAGAGATATGATTAGTAAGCTTAGATTCATCAAGTTTTAGCATCAACATCATCAATTTATCATATAGGACCCTTAGGGGAAATCTCCCAAAACCCTTCTTCAAATTCCAACTCTAAGGGATTGTAAAAGGGAAGGTAAAATTCTAAGATGATTGTGATTAAGGAAAAGTAAAGGATTGGGCAAAGTTTACCTCAAAGAGTTTCTTCAAATTATCTCCAAGAACAGTTTCGCTAAGCTTCAATATCGAGATATGAAATAATGAGGGTCTAAGACTTATTTAAGACACATTTAATGAAATGTCACTGCCCGTCACCGCCACGGCAGTTGGATTGTCGCTACGGCGGCTGGGGTACCGCCACATCGGTATGGCCTTTGTTACCCCTCATCGCCCCAGCGGTCATCACAATGCCACGGCGGTGCCGCTAGGGCGGCTCTGGTGCCGTTTTGCGTACACCAGACACCCGATTTCTCGAATTTCTCTAAGTCTTCAATCGAATTTTTGCGTTATTCCCAAGGTCATCTGCTCACAACTCGACCACCTAAACCCATACAAAAATACGCTGCGAACGCGCTCGTAGTCTCGAAATTTCCAAACGAAGGTCTCGTTGATCGAGTCAACCACCGGTGCCTTAACTCCCATTTCCCATCCAAAGTCCCGAAATGCACCACAATGCATTGGGAACCGAACTAAATACACATACAGGTTTTAAGCGACCATTCAGACCTCTCGAAATTAACACAATTCCAAAAATGGTCTGTTTGCCCAAAAGTCAACTTTGGGTCAACCTTTTTCACTCTAAACCTATATTTTCACCAAAGTTACCCGAATCCTATCCAGACACCTCGGGGAGCGTGTCAACGGTCCCCTTGGGTCAAAAGTTAGCTAATCAATGCTCGTAAACGGGCGAAAACGCCGAAAGGACTATAACGATCAAACGGGTCGTTACACAAAATTAGTATCATTCTTTGTGATTTGTAATATAGAATTCGATTATGCTTAGACTACTTTGGTTCTGAGGTTCAACGGAAGGGAAAAGCAAAGGAGTGGCTTGTTGGTGTTGCAGTTCGGCAGTCCAGGTAGGTTAAGGCTTACCTGTACTAAGACTTCGCATAGCGAAGCACATATTTAAAATATACTATCGGAGACAGCATGTGAACCTTCGGATATGAAGTTGGGTTGGATATTTCCTTAGGTTGGGCCCTGTTGTGTGTTGGGACTAGCTACCCCATTATGTGTGTTGATTGTTCCATTGTGATGGCTTGACGCCATGAGTAGTGGTAGATATCGGAATCTGTATTACTGTCTTAAGTGAGATATGATTGATATACCATTATTGGTATTTGCTTTATGATACATTGTTAATGTACCAGTTGTTGGTACTTGTGATATCGATATATTGTTGGCATACCATTGTGAGTATTGTGATATGATACATTGTTGGTGTACCTTTGATTGGTACTTGTGATATTGAACTTGACTATTGATAGTTGATATACGAATTGCACGCATTCTCACACATTCATGATGCATGGCAGATACCCGGAATGATCCGGTATCGTTGATTGAGCAAACTGATATTTTGATAAACTTTTTACTTGAGTGATTGTGAAAAGGACGATGTCCAAAGATTAATTCCAGAATCGTTGATTGTATGAAAATGATATTAATAAACTTTTTTACTTGAGTGAATGTGAGAAGGCCAATGTCCGAGGTTCAATTCCGGAATCATTGATTGTGTGAAACAAATATTTGACAGAATCTTTTACTTGAGTGATTGTGAGATGGCTAGTGACCGATGATCTATTCTGGCATCGTTGTTGCTGGCCAATTCCGATGATATCCTGGAATCGTTGTTAGTGCAAGGACTACGCGGGTCCCCCAGGGTGGTGCCGGTGAGACTCCCCCTGTGAGCAATTATCCAGGGTCCTCTATGTCTTTTGGGCAAAGATCTGGGACGGGCGGCACTTAGATTTCGCGAGTCACGCTGGGTGGTGCTACTGAGACGCCGATATTTCCGTCCGGAGTACATGTGTACACCTCGTTTGCATCGCATTACATTTCATCCATTCCATCATTGCATTGCAATGCATTGCATTGCATTATGACTTGATTGAGATTCTTGGTGATTTGTTGTGATGATTGGATTGGATCGGATATATTTCGAACTTGGTGTATTTGAGTTTAGAAGTTATACATAGGCTATAACGGATACTTGGTTGTAATCTTATTGTCTTGTACTTGTTAGATTCCTTGCTATCTACTTATTTTTTGTATTGTGTTATCTATGCTTAGTTGGCCGATGCCTACCAGTACTGTGGTTTGTACTGATCTTCACTTGCTTCATTCTTTTATGAATGCAGAGTACCAAGTCGGATCTACTTCTCTAACCCGTGGCTGATCGGCTCTTTAGCTTCCACACGAGTTTTTCAGGGTAAGCATGGCGTCCGCTGATCTTAAAGACTCCTCTATTACATGTCTTACTTTATTCCAGAGACATAGATATTATGTATTAGTACTTTCAGATTGTATTATTCTCTTAGACGCTCTTGTATTATTCAGACTAGACCCTGGGGTTATTTACTGTCTTCCGCACTTTTTACTACTATCTATATATATTGCGAGACTTAGGTATTGGTTATTTTTGCGACTTAATTTCTTCAATGCTATGTATTAATTCGTTGCTAGGATGAGGGTTCGCTTACCGAGGTGGGAATGTAAGTGCCCGCACGGTCTAGGCTAAATGGGTCGTGACAGAGTCATAAGTATTTTCTTCTTGTAATGAATGATGTATTTTTTCTTTAATGAAGCATCTTGAATTAGACATTTTTAAAATGTGAGTTTTTTTTAACCTAATGAGTTATATAAAAGTTCTTAACCAAAAGAGTTATATAAAAGTTCCATCATATAGGTGTGTCATATTTTGCAATCAAAATGTTGCGCAATATAAATGTTTCATGTAAAGCGGTCAAAAGCGAGCATAGTGCTGTCAAATTAAGGATGTCATTCTGAAAAATCATATTTTGCGCATCAAAGTGTTGCGCAATATAAGTGTATCATATAAAACGGTCAAAAGCGAGCATAATGTTGTCAAATCAAGGATGTCATTCTGAAACTCATATTTTGCGCATCAAAATGTTGCGCAATATAAGTGTGTTATATAAAGCGGTCAAAATCAAGCATAGTGTTGTCAAATCAAGGATGTCATTCCTAAAACTTATATTTTGCGCATCAAAATGTTGCGCAATATAAGTGTCAATTAAGGCGGTCACAAACGAGCATAGTGTTGTCAAATCAAGAATGTCATTCGGAAAACTCATATTTTGCGCATCAAAATGTTGTGCAATATAAGTGTGTCATATAAAGCGGTTAAAAGCGAGCATAGTGTTGTCAAATCAAGGATGTTACTCCGAAACTCATATTTTGCGCATCAAAATGTTAAACAATATAAGTGTGTCATATAAAGCGGTCAAAAGCATACATAGGGTTGTCAAATCAAGGATGTCATTCCGAAAATTCATATTTTGCGCATTTAAAATGTTGTACAATATAAGTGTGTCATATAAAGCAGTCAAAAGCGAGCATAGTGTTGTCAAATCAAGGAGTAGTATATAACATGAATGACAAACAACTAGCATTTACATTAAAACGAGTTATTATGTCAATTTCGAACCAATTTTCTAATATTGGTTCCATTACATGTTTTACCCCAATAAACATATTCGAAGTAATGGGTAGGACATGAGAAGTAGATGAGGATAATTTTAAATACTCAAATAACCCGAACCACATATACAATCAAGAATACAATAATACAATGAGAGCTGAACGGAATTGGCGTGTTAGGGAGGCTGAAATGCTAGAACAAAACTTGAGGGCACTCGGATTCAAACGTCCAAAAAGTCGTGCTACGTCAATGCCTCGTGGTACGCCATAAGAGTTCAATTTTACTCTTAACCGTTTTCGCGAAAAGAACAATCGGATGAAAATACGTTTCCTCAGGGTAGAATTTGGTCAACATGGTTATGTCAAATTCAGATCCAAGTGGGATTCGGACTGTGATATGTCCGACGAAGATGAATCCCCGTGATCCTATTAATATTTTTTATAATAAAGTAGATAAGTAGGGTAATAATGACGACCCCAAGGGTACTTGGGGGTTTGCAACTATATATGTAGTCTTTCATTTGATATTAAACTACAACATATTCAATGTCGAGTAGTAGAAATGTGGATTGGTCGGTATTCTTTCCAAATGATTCGAATAGCAGTGGTGATGAACACTCAAATCATATTAGCTATTTCGGTGAATCGAGTTCAAGATAGACGTTTTGAAACTCCACCTTCTTATAGAGGATAATGATGATTTTTGCAATGTAAAATATTCAGATCCACGAGAATATTACTGCGGGTTTCGCCGAGAATAGGCATATCGGCATGCCGAATCAGGACATATTATTCATGACTTGAAAAATCTCAACACTCAAATCCCAACAAGGTTCTCAATGACCATGCTTCGAACTGCTCTACATTCTCGCGAGGCTGCCGTACAAAGGATTAGGAAAAAAAAACAGAATGCTAGCAAGGCGTTGTAGATTTTACATGCTAAAGTTGACCGAAGAACAAATATCATCAACGGGTAGAGAACTAACATCTGCAGAAAGAAGATATGTCTCAAGAAACCCAAAATATTGTTCTAAGGACGATATTGAAGACTTCTATTCTGATGATGATTTGGGGTTATTTTGATTCACTTGCTTAGTTTTTAGGTCATTTAAGTTCCGAACTCATGATTTAGTTTGTATTTTTTATTTATGATGAAGTATGTTTTTAATTTGGTTTGATTGTTATAGTCTATTATTAATTTATATAAGCTTCTTAGAGTTAATAATACATAAAAAGTTCAATAATTCACAATTTTAAAAGAAAGCACAAATAAATTAGTACATAAAAGTTGCCGATTACATAATACATGAAAACGTACAACTAGTAAAAACAAAATACATAAAAATAACAAAACAATACATAGAAATAATAAACTTAGTAAACAAAATACATAGAGATAATAAACAACAATAAGATAGCACAAATAATCTTCAAAAATTTCAGTTTTTCTTTCATAGCATTTTTCTCGTGTTGAGTGTCTCTAAGATTAGTCTTGAATTTTTTGTGTTTTTCTTTGGATTCTTTTAGCAAGGCCTCCAAAAAGTCAATTTTTTCTTAAACTTCCATAAGCTTAAACCACAAGTGAGCTTCCATAAGCTAAAACTACAAGTCAAACTTCATAGTATCTCTAGTGATATGTGACGCCGCGGTATCTCTATCAACAGGAGACTTTTTAAACTTCACTGCCACCATTTTATCCACGGAAATGCTATCTTCCCATTGAAAATGTTTAAACTTCGCTGCCACTGTTCACTTGTTTAGTTTTTGGGTCATTTAAGTTCCGGACTCATTTCAATAGAGATTGTTTTCACATAATTACCGCATGTGATGCTCACTCTATTTCTAGTGCACTACTCCGTCCGTTGCCTTTTACTTGTCCACAGTGGGCTTTGCACACCCTTAAGAAACAGTAAATGAAGTGCATATTTGACCATAATACCCATATTAATGATGTATAGATTCAATGAACTTGATAAATGATTTGTAGAATGAGTAATTAATATTAAAGGTAAAAGAGGAAAAATAAAATTATCTTTTCCTTAATATGCTAAAATGAATAAGTAAAAATAATTATTTTTACTATAATGAATAAATAAAAATAAACGGAGGAAATAGAAGTTAAGAATGGATCACTATTTGAAATGACCAGAGATCAAAGTGCAAATATAGAAAGTTTCTCCTCCACACAAATTCTCGACTCTCAAGAATATCTTCCGTCAAGCTTTCTCTGCCATAAGTAATTTTAAGGCGTACCGATTCAAGCCTATCGCCAACTAATGGGATGGACACCACAACATTATTTTTCTCCAATAACAATCCAAATCACAGTGACTTTTCCAACCAAAAAGATAATGGACTTATTATGAAACGAGACTAACACAAAAAATCCAGTTACTAGACAATTTGCAAAATGCTATCTATGCGTACGCCAATCTGAGAAAAATAATTACCTTCATTAAGTTCCAAAGAAAGTAAATACAAGTGCTTACTGCGAGAATTATGTTCTCTCTGTAGATCCATAAGAAAATGTTAACAGTGTTAGTATGATGTGGCAAGGTAGAAATTGTTAAAGCGATAATACTCTAGAGTCAGAATTTTAACCTTATTGGTTCTAAATTTTAGAACGACTAAAAATTTAATACGTGTACATATTTAATGATTTTTTAAACATGAAATACATTGTTTGATTACCGCATGTAATGCTCACTCTATTTTTAATACACTATTCCCTCCGTTCAGTTTTACTTATTCATAATGGGTTTTGCACGCCTTAAAAAATAATAAATAAAGTGCATATTTGATCATAATACCCATTAATGATGTATAGGTTCAATAAACTTGATAAATGATAAAAAAAAAAATCTTTCTTTTAATATGCTAAAGTGGATAAATAAAAATAATTATTTTTAATATAGTGAATAAATAAAAATGAGATCACTATTTAAAACGACCAAAGATCAACTATAGAAAGTTTCTCCTCCACGCAACTTCTTTACTTTCAAGAATATCTTCCGCCAAGCTTTCTCTGCCAAAAGTAAGTTTATAGGCGTGTAGATTCAAGCCTATTGCCAACTAATGGGACGGACCCCACAACATTGTTTTTCTCCAATACAATCCAAATCACAGTGACTTTTCCACCCAAAAGATAATGGACTTATGTTCTTCAATAACTTTCACAGTTACGCACAATTTCATATTCAACCTAAATATTTTTCGCATTTTTCCTTTAAACTCCCCTAAAAATGCATTTATTAGGGTATCATTTTAACTATCTTGCCCTTTTAACATATTTCACGTAATCTCTCTTCAATAAATATACATTACATTAATAGTAAAAATCTCTTAAATATTGCTAATTAATACAAGGGTAAAATAAGAAAAAATTACCTAATTTTGTCTTGATTAAATAAAACAATAAATATTTTGAGATAAATATTTTTAGTAAAGACGACAAATATTTGAGGCGGAGGAAGTACTATTGAAGATGAGGAAAAACTGAAATTACAAAATGACAAAATTAAGCCTGTTTTCGATAAACATGAGCATTTATACATGATGTGCTTGATGAAATGAGACTTAACACAAAAAAGGCCAGTTACCAGACAGTTTGCAAAATGCTATGCTTACGCCAATCTGAGAAAAATAATTACCTTCATTAAGTTCCAAAGAAAGTAAATACAAGTGCATTACTGCGAGAATTATGTTCTCTCTATAGAACCAAATGTTAACCGTGTTAGTATGATGTGTCGGGGGAGAATTCTTTAAAGCCATTATACTTTACAGTCAGAATTTTGAATTTTATTGGTAATTTTAGAACGATTAAAAATTTAATACGTGTACATATTTAATGATTTTTTTTAAACATGAAATACATTAGATGAATAACATTGAGGATCAAAACTGAAATAATTTCATAATTTAGGGACTAAAATTACAAGAAAAAGGAGAGCAATGATTTCCCTGTCAGTTGTTGGGGTACTTACGCTTCAGTCTTCTTCTTTTTTGGTTTCACATTCGGTCGAATATTTATATTAAAGCCTGATTATATTAGAATTTTCCTATCAATTTTTTTTACACTCACGTCTCAACCTCAAAACCAACTAAATTTTTTTACACTCACGACTCAAAACTCAAACCAAAACCTAAGGAGCCCTATCCTCTGCACCATTTGGTGCTTCACTCCTTCAGTCTTCTACTTTCATCAACGTGCTTACTGCATTTCTACTCTGCAAAGCCATGGAGTTGAATATTTATACTTATCAGGAGTCGAATATTTATACTTATCTTTACGATATTCATACTTATCTTTACGAACTTTTCAATTTTATTGAAAATCAAGTTGTGAAATGCGGGGCGGGGACTGATCATAGAGGGAAGCTCAAGGAGGAACTAACATATTTATTATCACTTGTTGACCGTTCCCTTTCAGGGTGGCGCGTGGATGAGGACAATGATCTGAATGCACTTGTGAATCGTATCAAGATTTTGATCACAAAGGCAAGACAGGACCTTGACTTGCTTTGTGATATTGGAAGTTCTAAACTGGATGATGCTATTTGTGACATACTTGAAGAGATTTGGCTTCTCAAGCCAGACATGATTTTATTTCTACGACTACTTGCGAATCATCCCTCGGGGGTTGTATATCTTGATGACATCGTGGGTGGATGCATCGAATCCCTCGTTGACAGTCTGGTGTTCTTGCTAAACAACAAGGCAGATTTTGTTGCTCCTTTCAAGGAAGATGTTGAAGTTCTCAAAGGAAATTTAATTTGTCTTAAAGGTTTTGTTTCCTTCATACTAGAGAATTCTAATCATCGGTCCGGCGACTTCAGCAATTTCTTGAATCATGTCACAGCTGTGACTAAAAAAGCAGCGAGTTGTACTTCTTATTTACTTTGCTTGGCACGAAAATCGGATGATTGCATTGGTTTCATGCCTGTGGTTCTACTGCATAGCACTAAACCTGCTAAATCGGATGTCACTTGTTTTTATGTTGGAGGCCTGAAACTTTTACCCTCACGGATAATGTTTACTAGAAAATTGGATGTCTTTGCAGCAGACTTTGTTAAGTTCATGCTTCTAGCACCGATGACTAAGCTCTATTCCAGTTCCTATATACTGGTCTACAAAGATCGTGTTCAAAATCTCCAACTTTGGCTCAGGTCACTGCTCTTACATATCTTATGCCACAATATCCATAATGAAAGCTTGGTAATCTTTGATCTTGTAGTCAATGAGTTTTGGTCGTTCATTTACTCATTAGACAACCGAGAAATGAATGAAGATTTGGGCAACGAATTTGATCTTGCTATATCTCAGTTGGTGCAAAAGATGAAGCCTCTGGCATCAAAGATCTTAGAGGGTGCTATCAAGATACAAAAGCCAATACAATTGCTCTTTTCCCAGATTGATAGTATTGGATGTATAGATTTGGTGTCACAGAATTTGCAGAGATTGTTGGATAATAGGAATGATTTAATTTCTCCGGTAACACATCAGATTGAATTTGTAATGGCTGAGATTAAAATTTTCAAACCTTTTCTTGAAGCTAATGTTGACCAACAAGGCGAGTTATGTACGGAAATGCTAGATGCTTGCAAACATTTGACTGGTTTATTTGCCAATTTTGAGTATCTTGTTGACAAGTTCCTGGTTGATCCTTCTCCCAGATGGGAGGATCAGTTAGGCGATGTCGTTCAAAATATCAAGTTCTTCAAGGAAATTGTTGAATTTGAGTACATCTGCAAAGAAGAGAAGGATGTCAGAAGTGATTGTCAAACATCAAAACCTAGCACGCCAATCATTGATGAAGCAGTTGTGGGCTTGGAGGATCAGATAGAAATATTAATGGCACGGCTAACTGGTGGAGAGGACAATCGTAAAATTATTCCTATCATTGGTATGCCAGGGATTGGTAAGACAACACTCGCCAAAAGAATTTACAATGACAGAAGAACTTCAGATCACTTTGATATTCATGCATGGTGTTCTGTTTCTCCTAGACATACGGCGAGTGAGTTGGTGCAAGATATTTTAATATCTATCGTTGATCTTAACGATGACATTTACAAGTCAAAGGAGCTAAATTCTCCTGAACTTGTACACAGACGGTTATTTGAGAGAAGATACCTTATTGTTTTAGATGATATGTGGAACTCTCAAAGACTTGATGAGTTGCAGCGGTGTTTTCCAGATAATCAAAATGGAAGTAGAATTCTAGTTACCTGTGGCCGAAAATGTGAGGGTCCATATTTTGATGAACCTCTTTCGGTTCGCTTGTTGACTCGGGAAGAAAGTTGGGATCTCTTACAAGTGAAGTATAATCACCTTCGCTTCTGTAATCAAGGAGGATGTCTCAAACCCCCAATTCCTAATGAGAAATGTCCTGATAATGTTGGGATGGAAATTGCGGTAAAATGTGGAGGGCTACCTCTGGCCATTGTTCTGGTAGCTGGGTTTCTTGTCAATACAGAGGATGACAAAGATTGGCTAACCATTACTACACAGGCCTTCACTTCAAAAACTTATAGTGCTGAAGGAGACTGCAATGAAATAATAAAATTGAGCTACAAAAATATGCCAGCTTATCTAAGACAATGCTTTCTATATTTTGCAGCATTCCCGGTGAGTACAGAAGTTCCCGTTTCAAAACTAAAATGGTTATGGGTTAGTGAAGGATTTGTAAAGAAAGATGAGATGAAGAAACCAGAGGAGGTAGCAGAAGATTACCTGAATGATCTTATGGGGAGGAGCTTCGTAATGGAAGCCAAAAGAAGTTCAAACGGCAAGCTGAAATCATGTCGCGTTCATGATTGTCTATATCATTTCTGTGGGAGTAGATCTAGAGGCGAACATTTCTTGCCAGTGACATGGCGGGTTTTTGAAGAGAGGGGACACCGAATGGGTTTCTTTGTGGATGACCTTTCTCGCCATTTCCGCACAGTGATATATTCTTCTGAGTACGGCTCCTGGCTAAGTCATCCCTCAGAATGTATTCTATTTCGGATTGGTCAGCTTGTTCGAGTCTTGGATTTGGGGTGCATAGACATTGGCGGTAGCTTTCCTCTGGAAATAGAAAAGCTCGTGCATTTGAGGTTTTTATCACTTAAAGGTGGCATGATTGTCATTCCCTCTTGGATTGCCAAGCTCTGGAACTTAGAAACTTTCCTAGTGAAAGGAAAAGAAGGTGAGATAGCTTTACCAGATACACTCTTCAGTATGATGAGGCTGAGGCATGTACATGTAGATAATTGTACCTTCTCAGATTCCGACTTGCCCCAGTTGGAATGTTTGCAGACCTTATCCACCCCATCTCTTTCTTATGAGACGGGGAACAAAATGAGAAGTTTCCTTTTCCTTCAAAAACTGAGATGCACATTCTTGGAATCTTGGGGTCATTCTGAGAAATCGGGAGGCTCTTGCAATCGATTTCCAGTTTTTGAATTCTTGAATCAGCTTGAATCACTCAATGTGATTTACCAAGGCAGGGTGCTTCAGCCTTGTGAGTTTAACTTCCCCTCAAACCTTAAGAAATTGACCTTATCAAAGTTTCGGCTTCCATGGGTTGAAATTTCACCGATTGCAGCATTACAAAACCTTGAGGTTTTGAAACTGCTTTTGGAAGCTTTTGAAGGAGAAGAGTGGAATGTCAGTGATGAGGAGTTTCCAAAACTCAAGTTCTTGAAATTGGGAAATCTGAACATTACGCGTTGGAATATATCAGAGGATGCTTTTCCATGCCTAGAGCAAGTAGTGTTGCAAAAATGCAAGCAGCTCATTGAGATTCCTTCTGTCTTTGGTGACTGTTGTTATTCCCTGCAAAAGATTGAGGTGTTTATGTGTGGGGCCGCTGTTTCTCAATCAGCAAGAGAAATTGAGGAAATTCGACATGAAGATTACGCAGACGCAAAATTCAAGGTCACCATTCAGAACCCAAACATGGACTAACAAACTGTCGTCTTTAATCGCCATTACTCACCTGTAAGTAGATTTGAGTTACTTTTTAAGCCTTTTGCATTTTTATTCTAGGCTAGTTTAAATGTTCTATGTTCAAGAATTCATGAGCTTTTAGTACTCTTAAGTCTTGTACAGGCATTGAAATCTGAACGATTAGTACTCAGGGTATTTACTAAAGGAATCTTCTATTCTAAGATATACAAATCGAATCGAAACTTCATAAAGGACCGTTTGGATTTCTTTTTCAATCTTGGTTATTTGAAGAAATTGACTGCTGGGAGAAAAATGAAATAAAGAGATTTGGGAGAAAAAGGAAATAGAAAGATATAGGATAAGATTTGAGAAATTATGGGGAAAGTAACTGACAAAAATCTTCTAAAGAGAGGAGTTTGAAAATTTAAAGCTATTTAAAAAGAAGATTGTGTGGGTATGAGCGAGAAAATGCCATAAATAGTCTCTTATCTATAGGAGTAGGTTTAAAATGGTCCCTTAATTATATATTTATCGATTTTAGTCCTTTAACTATTCAAAAATTTATCAAATTTGGTCTCCATCTATTTTTTTATACAAACAACGTACAAACTCATAAACCTTCGTGAGATTAATCGTTAAACCATTCCTCAGACTTATATTTCTCTCTCCCTGCTTCTTTTTCCTCAAGTTCATTCTTTAACCTCAACTTTTTTCCTCAAGTGGTTTTGTTAAAAAAAAAAAATTAAAAAAACCGACGGTCTCACGTCGGTTTTTTTTTTTTTGAAAATTAAATAATGAAATGTAGGAACTTGGAGTCAAACCCGGCTATGTTCCTTGGCATTAAAGGGCTTTACCATTAGACCACTGATATTTTTTGTTCATATACTTACATTGATTTAATTTATACTGTTTTTTCACTCTAAAAATCGACGGACTCCGTTTCCGTCGGTTTTTTTATAAAAAAATAAAAAAATGACGGACTCCATCAGTTTATTTTAGAAAATAATATAACAAATAATTATATTTTTTCGCGCATTTTTGTGCAAAAAATAATCGACGCAGTCCGTCAGTTTTCTTAAAAAAAATATTTAAAAATATTATTGAAAAAATCGACAGATTCTGTCGGTCTTTCCATCGGTTTTTTTTTCTGTCGATTTTTACCAGTTTTTACCAGTTTTTTTTTTTTTTAAACAAGAGGAGCTTGAGGAAAAAGAATTAGGGAGAGAGAAATATAGGCCTGAGGAATGGTTTAATGATTAATCTGACGAAGGTTTATGAGTTTATACACTGTTTGTATAAAAAAAAGATGGAGACCAAATTTGATAAGTTTTTGGATAGTTAAAGGACTAAAATCGGTAACTGTATAGTTAAGGGACCATTTTAGACCTACTCCCATAGATAAGGGGCTCTTTATGGTGCCAAAACTGCCAATTTCTTAAACTTAAGTTATTTTATGCTATTGATTTTCCAACTTGTCATACAGTACCAAATTCTCATGTTTCAGCCTATTTACAAACAGTTTTGGGGTTTTATCCTACTTCGTATATTTCTTTTTCGGGTAATATACTTCAAAATGTTTAGGAGTTCCCTCCAATGTGGCATGCCAACTAGGATTTAAATATAGGGAAAAGGGTCAAATATACCCCTCTACTTTAGTTTATTGGCTAACTTTGTCCTCCGTTAGCCAAAATAGTCAAATATACCCCTCCCGTTACAAGTTAGGGCCAAATATACCCCTACCGTTAGCAAAGTTTCAAAATACCCCTCATTTTTAACACATTCTCACGTAAGCAAGTCTAGTCATTGGAATTGAGTGACATGAATGTCACATGACATTTAACTTATTCTATGTGGTGCCTACGTGGCAATTTTTTAAACAACAATCTAGAAAATTGATTTTTTTAAAACAATCTGAAAAAAATAATGGCTTTTATTAAAAATTTGAAACTTTTTTTTGTTTTAATAAAAACCATTTCTTTAAAATAATTCTCGAAAATTGGATATTTTAGTTAAAAAATCTGGAAAATGATTTTTTTTTTTAAATCTGGAAAACTGTAAAGTATTTTTTTTTTAAAAAGTGTCCTAATTTTTTAAAATCTGGATTAATTTTACAAAATCTGAAAAACTGATTTTTTTTAAAAAAATCCAATTTTCGAGAATATATTTTTAAAAAAACGGGTTTTATTAAAACAAAAAAGTTTCAGATTTTTAATAAAAGCCATTTTTTTCAGATTTGTTTTTAAAAAAAAATAAAATTCTAGATTGTTTTTTTTTTAAATTGCCACGTAGGCGTTGAATTTTTAACAATTGTCATGTAAGCACCACATAGAATAAGTTAAATGTCAAGTGGCGTCCATGTCACCTAATTTCAATGACTAGACTTGCTTATGTGGGAATATCTTAGAAATGAGGGGTATTTTTGAAACTTTGCTAACGATAGGAGTATATTTGACCCCAACTTGTAACGGGAGGAGTATATTTGACTACTTTGGTTAACTGAGGGCAAAGTTAGCTAATAAACTAAAGTAGAGGGGTATATTTGACCTTTCTCCCTTAAATATAAGTTTGGCACCAGAAATTTTTTTTGGTTTACTCCTCTTTTGTTAGATATTTTGTTGTCACCTCTCTAGTTTGTTCTACACCTTTAGAATCAGAACTTCTTGTAAATTACATGGATTTCAAATGACTAAAGACTGTGACCTATATTCCCATTTCCCTCCAATTTGAGACAGATTCTCAGGTACTCTGTACAATGTTACAAAAGGAACACTAATTTACTCACTTTTTATTTTTGACTGCAGGCACTTGATGCGGAGCTGAAGCTTCAGCTGCCACATCGTGTTTACCGTGAGGCCAATATGGTTGCAGATTCCTTGGCGAAGCATGGACTATGCCTAGCTCCTACTGATGACCAGCTTCCAAGGACTTTTACTTTTTAATGTTTCCCCTTGTTTAGTTTACCTGCTTTTAATAAGGATTGCTCAACTGGACTGTGCCTAGCTCCTACTGATGACCAGCTTCCAAGGACTTTTACCTTTAATGTTCCCCCTTGTTTAGTTTACTTGCTTTCAATAAGGATTGCTCAACTGGAATGTGCCTAGTTCCTACTGATGACCAGCTTCCAAGGACTATTACTTTTAATGTTCTCCTTGTTTAGTTTACCTGCTTTCAATAAGGATTGCTCAACTGCTGTGACAGCTCGAGCAACCCCTCCTTGTAATGACTTTGTAAACTTGTTTTAATCTATATATTGCATGTTTGAAGCCCGCAAAAAAAGACTTTTTGCTTAGGTACTTAAATTAACCAACAACTTTTTGGGCAATGAGCATGCCTGTAGGTAGCTGGGGTCGACCATATCCTTTCTAATGTAAGCTCCCCCATAATATATTTTCTTTTATATCCTATCTGTTTAGATGTTGATTGGAAAGGAGATACCATCAAGGTTCTAATTGTGTCAAAATTTAGAATACTGGTTGGGCTGCTCTATGGATTTACATCTTGCATGTTGACATGGTGTCCTCTTCAAGCCTCTCAAATGATAAACGCATTGAAGTGAAGATTGAGAAAGTGAATTATTATTCTATTAATGAAGAAGACTGGATTTTAGGTTGAGGAAAAAAAACAACGAAAAGGGTCAAAAATAGCCCTGAACTTTCAAATATTTTTTATTCATACCCTCCTTCATGGGCAGAACCACCTTAGGCGAAGTGTGGTCCAGTGCACACCCATCGCCTAAAAATTACGCGGTTACATAGGTTAAATGTTGGTTGTTATGAGCATATATCTAATGTTGCATACTCTTGGCACAAGTGAGAGAGAAAATTTCCGCACCCTTCACTAAATTCCTGGCTCCTCGCCACTGCCCTCCGTTATACTTTCCGTCCAATTGTGTCACTACCTTTATACTATGACTCTGATTTCCCCCAAATTTAATCGACCATCCACGTGGCAGCCTCAGAACGAAATAAACCCCAATTTAATTTTACCCGATTTATTAAACCCGCCCATCAAAAAGTCATTCAGTCCAATATGGAATTTAGTAAAACTCATTCTGATCGATACGAGATAACAGAACTGCCCATGCGAACGGGGCTGAAGAACAGGAAAATTAATTAAAGTAGAAAAAATATCAGTGACTTCCACTGAAGTAAAATAAAAATTCTAGTTACAGAGATTGTTTAACGAATATCTGTATTGTAATTTATGTATTTGCTAATAAATTCTACTTATAGAGATTGCATTTACTGCCATGGCAATTTTCGATGTACTAGATGGAGTCAGGCACGTGCTCACTTTGGGAAATTCTGACGCAGTTTAGTTGTAAATCAGTATGCTTATCTTTTTTACCAAAGGCTAAACAAAGCACAACTTATGGAACTCTGAAAGAATTAATTATGTACAGAGTCGCCACCTAGCATTTAAGGTATACTAGGGTACCTATAAATTATTAATATATGCAGCTTAACATGGTCTACGAAAATAAGTGAGATTCTAGGTAAGGATTCAAATTATTCCGAAGGGAAGGTGTTAGGCATCCTTCAGAATCCACAAATGTGGTTCCCGGCTGGACCAATTTAACTATACGAGAGATGTGTAAAAAAAAAAAAGCTTTATTATTTACAAAAATTAATATAATTTAGACTAAAGAATAACTAATATAACTATTCACATAAATAATCATGCAATACGTATTTTATACATATGTGATATAATAATTATTGAAAAAGGTTATGTGCAACTTAGAAGCTTGGGTATGTGACAAAGGTATAAAAATGGACATGAAATTATTTTGCACTCGAAGTGAGTTAACTAATTTAACTAGTTAAGTATGTACGCCTAATCAATTAATTATGAGAGTATATTCTAAAGCCTAAATATTGAGGCAAATCACCCTATTTATTCACTTAAGTGTGCTAAGCTATTTAATTAGAACTTTAGCGAAATATGATAACTATAAGAATATTAGCTACAAAAATAATAACTGCCTAATATTAATTTATCTAAAATACATAAAATTTAAATCACCTAAGCAGAGCATAAATAAATACCACCAACCTACATCCTAAAAAGTAAAGTCTCACTATATTTTATACTTGCATAATTTAAGAATGTAAAAAAAAAAATATAAACAAAGAATTTAAGCTATTTGAACTTCTTTTGAGTGTCATCTTCAAAAAAAGTAACTCAGATACCTGCATGAGACTTAATAAAAATTGTTAGTAAGAGAATAAATAATTATCGGATGAATTAAAAAATAATGAATAAATTTAAAATAAAAACCCGTCTTTGTACATGGAAGGCCTTAGAAATCGACGGAAATTTCTTCATCAGCCAGTTGGATTTAGTATCCAACCAAATAAATTTAAATAAATGCTATAAAAGAATAAAAGTGTCAACAACAGTTCTGTTGGGCACCGGAGTAGTATTTTCTGAGCACAGCACAAACATTATGTAGTAAAGTAAATATCTAGAATCAGTCCAAAAGGGGATAAATTGTTAATACGAAAAAAAAAGTCCAAAACATTTAACAGGTGCAACAAAAGTTAACCAAACGAGCAGTAGCTACTTTGGCCAAGATAGTCCATTGGAGACAAATCAAAATCGCATGAAATCAATCCAAAAAACAATGCTGACCAGTAGCTCAAACACACACATAACAAATGGAATTAAAATAATAAAAAATAGGAGCAAAAACCAAAGAACAACAAATGACCCACTGAAGGTCGTTGGAGCTCCAAAACTCCGAGCAAGAGAAGGTGCCGGAGTTCGAATTCCTCCGGCCAGACCTGAAAATCTCGAAGCAATAATGGTGTCTCCGGAGAAATAGTATCGCCGGAGTTTCTGGAAACGGGCAAGACAAATAATTAAAAAAAATAATCGAAAAGAATGTTATTGGTGGTTGCTGTTTGGTTGTTGGCTGCTCCGGTTCACCGGAGCTAGAAGCTCCTCGCCGGAGCGACGAAGAAGATGAAGGGTGTGGATTGGTTGTTCGTTGGTGTTGGGGAGATGGAGCAGTCGTTGGTGATGTGGTTGGGGCGTCGTGGTTCGTGTTCGCCGGAGCTTGGAGGGCTGGCGGCGGTTTTGTGAAGTGGAGGAGAGGTGTTTTGGATTTTCTTAGAAGAGAGGGAGAGAAAAGAAAATATTAGGTTGGGAAAAAAAAAATCTGATGTTGTGAGGGGAGCGAGAGTGTTTTTTTTGAGAGAGGAAGGGAATAGAAAAAGTGAAGGGAGAGAGTTTTTTAAGGGGAAAGAAATGGAAGAAAATTCAAAAGATAGAAAATATGTGGGCCTAATTTGAAAATGAGATCCGTTGTCTGTGTAAGTGTGTGTTTGTGTAGAAGATTAAATTAACCCCCCTCTTCCTTATAATGTGAACCAAACTTACTTTTTGTTAAGTCATACCCCTTTGTCCCCAACCCATCACCTCAATTAATTTTTTTTTTTTTAAAGGTGACGAAACCTTGACTTAATCGAATTTTACTCTGCATTTAAAAATTGATTGGTCCGATTTTCTCTGAACTGTCGGGTTGCACTAAAAAAATATAATTAATTAATACATGTATAAATAATAACGTAAGTATAAAATATAAATATTAATGTGCAAGATATGAAAATGTATTGCTATAAAATTAAGAAACAATTTAATTGCACGAAAATGGTAATATCGTGCTATACATGTGCAAAATAATGGTTCTTGAAAAAAATGACAATAAATTGAGAAAATTCCTAAAAAAGGGTAATCATCAATAAATTGTTGAAAAAAATGTAAAAAATGTATTTCGTGCTCTTTAACGAATCAGGGCCCCCCAAAACGTTAATTTTAAGCACGTCGAGCCAAAATTAGGTGTCAACACATCCGATTGAAAGTCTTGATACACTTACAGAAATCCTCAAACAACAATAAGTTACACAACAAATTAAGTATGCTTTCACAACTGAAATCCCACGCAGTGAGAATTTAGCTGCCCCTTCTCATTATATTCAAGAGAAACACCATTATCTTCAAATGTACACATCCAAGATTATATTCATAGAGATACATTTTTGACATGTATCCATAATAAGACCCGGGATTCCTCGTCCTTTTATACCCATAAGCTTGTCTTTTTGAAAATGCTCTTGGAGCATTTGTTTTGTCATAGTGAGCGCTGAAGGTTTCTTCATGAATACTTTAGATCAGTTTCTGAACAGTGGAAAACAATTTTTCTCATAATACATTCCTAAATGTACAACAACTGAAAGTCTTAAGATCGGAAACCTATGATCTTGCAAAAGTGACCACAAGACAACAAAGTAAATTTTGCAGTTTAGCTTCTCAGTTCTCTTCAACATAAATCCATTTCCAGTTCTCTTCAATAGTTTTTGGGAGGTTCTGACAACAATTGTTCACATTACTACGTGGTGCCTTGGTGTTCAGCAATAGTCTAGCAGTAAAGGTATGAAGAAGGGCAAAACACAATAACTTTATATTACAAGCTTGAAAGGAATATTATCCAGCTAAGATTAAAGTGAACAAGAACCCAAGCCACAAAATTCTTGAAGTATTTGATCATCTAAGGCGGACAAACAATATCTATCTTCACTACAGGAATATTTACAAGAGCTACAACATCTATTTTCAAGAGTATAGCTATAATAAAGATGAGATTTCCTTGAATAAATGTATGCTAACAAAGTGACAAAATTCCCAAAGCTGATAAAGAGACAAAGCTCATGTTCTGCTTTGTTCTTTAGCCAGACAGCCCGAATACTAAATGCATCAATGACAGCTATTACAATGTTTAATAAGAGTGGATCAAGACTCAATCCCGGGATGCACATCTAGTACAATCACTAGTGGCGGAGCTAGGATTTTCATCCGGGGGTTCAAAAATTCTAAAAAGTAAATACACGAACAAGTCAGGGGGTTCAACATCTACTATATATACATAGTAAAATAAATTTAACTTCAAAAATACACTGTAATTTTTCGCCGAGAGGGTTCGGATGAACCCCCTGGAGCTAACATGGCTCCGCCCACCCATTCATACTTCCAGAGAATTATTAATCAAATAATAAGGTAAATAGTTATTCTGGATTTTTTTTTTTTTTCCTTCAAGAGTTCCATCCTTATGATGGAGGAGTTAGGCATGACTCCAACCTGTATATTTTCCAAAAATCATAATTGCACGGAGGAGGACATAGACCTTAGCCTCATTTACATAGTGGAGGTTGGATAAATCCATCCTATTTCCCATTTGTATACTAATATTAAGTTGGAAGTGGTGATTAGTATTGCCTCTACTGTTTGGTTGAAACCAACAGTAAAAGGATACTAAGTACATCAAGAGGTGCCACAAAAATTCAAAAAAATCAGCTACCATTCGATAGGAATTTATTTCTTTTGCTTCTAAATCTGAAATTTGGGAGCCCATCAAATTCTAGCTTCATTGAAGCTCTAACCTTAGCAGGAAGGACGGAAGCTTCAGTGAAGATAGTAGAAGTTTTTGAGTCTTCTCCCAAGTTAGCAAATAGTTATTCTGGATTGAATCCATCAACATGTGTCAAGTGAAGAACAATGATAAAGTATAGAAAATTAGAACATGTGTTGATCCAGTACCTAACCACTTATTCTGTTTTTATCTTTTTTGGGATGAAGTAAGTGAATTATCATTAAAGGCATCCAAGGGATGCAAGAAGCCAAGAATACAAAAGAGTGTTTCTGTCAGCTCAAGAAATACAAAGGAAACTTATAAAGCTAGGGAGCGAGCCGCTTATTCTGTTTCACATAAACAACAGATAATTAAGGCAAAGTACGCATAAAACTGAAAAGAGCTATTCCAATTTGATGGGGGGTCTAAGCGGGTACAACATTTTCTAAGCAAAAGCCATCACATGGACCGATGGACATGGATTTCATGAAGACAAGAAGCTTAAGCATTTTAAAATAAAACAATTCAAAGGAAACATTTCGGATGAGTAATAACAATTAGAGGCAAGGATATTCAGCGTTTGTTTTTTAAATAATATGGAACATCTAATCTTCCCTAATCTTCGTTGTTGAATTTATAAGAATATCGTGCACTTCAGAAGCTTACCATAATTCACAACTAAAAATTAATCATACCGTTTAACCTTAAAACGGAGAACAATTAAATTTGTATGTGACGCCAAAGATATGTGGCTAAATTCAATTCAAGATTAAATTGCGAGATATGCCAAGAAAATGAACAAAGAAGCAGATCTAACCAAATGCTAAATACGTATCGCCTCGGGTATAGAAATCGAGGTTGATACCCTTTTGTTACAAGCTCTCACGAGGTATAATAAAGATGAACTTAAGAACAGATGGGAACTGATTTAATAAGATTCTTATGGTTATTGATGTAAACTAGTTGTCTCCTTGCTATTGCCAACACTTTTCATGAATGATAACCTCCTCTTTATATAGTAGAGAAGTTTCAACCCTAGTACAATTCTAAATAAAGCAAGTAAATCTGGTGACAACTGTATTGTCGAGATCGACGCCGAAATATCCGGGTGAGGACGGATATTTCAGTCTCCCGCTAATAGCAGTCAATCGCCCTTCCTTTATCGCCTCATCTTGGCCCGAGCTCGAAGCCTCGTTCCCGGTGAGACGGTCGTATTGTGACCGAGCATAACCATGACAACGGAAAACCGAGCGTGCTTGTGTCCTCGATTTTACCCGTATATCGATAGTCCCCCTATTTCCTGGGGTACAGTTACTGACGGCGAGGAATGGATCCTGAATAAACTGAGCAGCCGCCTCCAATTACCTAGGACGAGACCTTTAAGTCAAATCTCACTTTACCCGATGCTGGGTCATTATTACCCAGCCGCCAAATCTTTTTGGGGAATCCTCCTTGTATCAGAATTCTTGATACGCTACAGGATCTCTTAAATCTCTTTCTATATAAAGCCCATGTCTTCTTTCTTTTCCATGCATCTGCACTTCTTCAAGTCTCGCTTTGTTCCACCTCAAAACCTACTGATATTCCTGCATTGAGCCCATTATACTCTTAGGATCTTCAATATTCTTGCTCCAGGGTGAAAATACCTTTTGTTAAGGAAGACCTTCCACGATCATGGCTTACATACCGTTACTGACTCAGGGTAAAGATCAACCTTCATTCATGCCATCGGCTGGAGCCGCTGGCTCTGATAGGGAGTTAGAGTCTATTGCTGCTGGTATTGTTCCTTCGGGTTTTGTTTATACGAATGACTGTAATGTCCTTCACCATCTTGACCCGGTGGAAGATTTCGAATCTTGTATTGGTGATAACGCCATTACTACGGTTAGAGAAGATTGCCATCTAGGCGCAGACGTCGATCTTCTCCCCGTTGGGGAGGGTGTGAAAATAAATCATCATGTTGCCGGTTATTCGCTATTATACACTTATCCCTTCGCCATAGGGTTCATCCTCCCTGTTCATAGAATAATCGAGGACTTCTGCCGTCGATATCGAATATGTATCGGGCAGGTCGCCCCGCAAATTTGGAGGCTCGTCTTCTGTATTGAGAAATTGGCCAATGCGGTCGGAGTTGCTTTTGCCCTCGATCATTTGCTTCATTTATATATACCTCGGGTGATCCGAGAGGGAATTGTTCAATTGCTTCCCAGGGGAAGTCGAAGCCTAATCGACCCTAAAGACGATTATGATCGAGGATGACTTCATCGGTTCATGATGATACGCACGGTTCAACTTCACCGTTCATCGTCTGACGATTTTCCTGAAGTGTGGAACCCTTCACCAGATCCATTTGAGCCCACACTCGAAGCTTCTATTTTCGAATGGGTGGTTTCCCTTCTTCGGGCTTCTCGTAGCTTAGGCCGTTCTTGGAGAAGAATGGCACCTGAAGGGTGGAAAGGCAAAGACCATGGTAACTTCTTAATCTGATCGTTTCTACCCCTATTTCCCTGTATTATTATCTTAACTCAATACCTTTAGTTTCCAGGACTTTGGACGAGGAGGGATTCCAAAGGAAAGTCGGTAGCCGAGGACGTAGTTCGAGGAAGAAGAACACCCGCTCCATCAAGGCCACCTAGATGCAGAGAGGCTAGAAGTTTTCCCGTTGTGTATTCGGGGGTTGGATCTCGAGTTCGAACTCACCATATTATGGGGACCCGTCGGGAAATGCCTTCGGGTGAAACTACACCAGTGATTGTGCTCGATGAGGAAGATTTACCGGGATTGGATATCCCCGGGTCGTCCACTTCTGGTGCAAGTCACGGGGACATCTAATCGGTATCACACGTCATTGCCGCATCCTGTGGATAGACTCGGAGATCTCATCCTCTGACTTGTTAGGTTGAGTAAGGGTGTGGCTGCCTTACTTTTGTTTTCCCATTACTGGTCATAGAGTAGGGTTTCTTCTGCTTTTTTTGATGTACTGATGTATCCGGCATAGTCGGAATTTTACGAAATGGAAAAAATCTTTAATGGAGTTTTGCAAATTGGTTGTTATTGGACTTTATTGAGCATTCCATGTGTATTGTTTGCACCCAAACCTTCGTATATGCTTTTGTTGTATTGAATCAGTAATCATTTATTTCATAATCCAAAAGAACCCGACATGTTTTGCTACCGGCCACCATAATCGAGCATCTTGTTATTAAACTCGGCCACGACCGGTTCGAAACAACATCCTTTGTGAAATATTAGGAAGCTTTACTCGATCATGGAGGTGTTCATACGAGGTCCCGATCAAGGTCTCTTCGGAAGGTCGACCTGTTTAAGCACGATCTGTTGGTTGAGCGGGCGCCCAAGTTCCTTCTCTCGTACGCTTCCTATGATTAGATAGGATCAAGGTCACATCCGTCTTGACATCGACACGTGTCGAAGCCCCGTTGGCTCTGAAAACGGTTGCGGAAGGTAAAACGTCTCAGTCCCACTCTATAAAAGCAAGTTTTCCCCTTCTTTTTTCACTTTCCGACTTTTACCAAAGGGAATTTTTACCTTCGTGTGCTCTGAATACTTTGATCTTCATATCTTCAAACCTTCAAACCTCCATGTCTTTATATCTTCTTCTTAATTTCGTGTTCAATATTCAAACCTTCATTTTAAACCTTCTTATCTTCATACTTTCAAAATGACGAGCAAATCTTCAAAGGCTAAGGCCGGTGAGACGTCCTCGGCTCCTAAACCAGAGTCACTACTGACTGACTTTGTTCCTCAAGACTATTCGACCATTCGGGACTTCAAAGTCGAGAAACTTTCTCAACAGGGGGATCGAGGTGTCGAAATATCAGCGTATCTGTGCACGATACCCCCGAATAAACTCGAACAAGTCAAGGAAGATTGTGGGTGGAAAGGTAAGGAGGTCATTATTCCCGACCAAGATGAAGACATATCGACCCACGTGGAAGGGTACTTAAGTGTTTATACTTACCCATTCACCTTCACCACACTCGACCCTGTGGTGGTCGATTTATGCAAGCGGTACGAGATCACCCTCGGCCAAATTCACCCATCATTTTGGAGGATCGTTGTGCTCCTCCGTTATTTTGCTACAAACGTGAACATTCCGTTCACGGTGCACCACCTACTTCGACTATATAGCCACGGCCCGTGTCTTCAGAGAGGGAATGATAAAACTTTCAAAACGAGCTGCAAAAGCACCTTTCTTCGGTCTTGACGGAGATAGAGCCCAAGGCTGGCAGGGCAGGTTTGTCCGAATCAGAACAACGGATCTAATCCCCGTTGACAAATTATCGTTTCCCGAGAAATGGAACCCAAAACGTAAGTAACTTGATGTCGATACGATTCGGTCTCGTGCCCGCACCGATACTGAACCTTTTATTTGTTCGTGCATATACAACGCTTATCCGAACCCTTGGTGCGGTTCCTAACCTCGACCAGTGGATTGGGAAAATATGTTCCCAACTTACTTATGCCGAACGTACCTGGAGGCGTTTATCCCGGTCCCGTTGGGGGGCCGGGACCCATGGTAAGTCTTCCTCTTAGAGCATCGTCCTTTCTACTTTGTGTAATATGCCACGTTAGTTAGGTAATGACTGTTCTTTTCTTTGCTTCACAGGTTTGTCAAAGGCCACCAGAATTCGGGGCCAGGAAACTGCCGAGACCTCTGCTGACGAGCAGGATGTCAAAGCTCCTGGTGTGGGAGATGTTATACCCCATTTTAACTGGAGTTAAAATGGTTTACAACATTCCGGTAATTCCGGGGTTAATTAAAGTTAGGGAGTCGCCACCTAATTATTCATGGTGAATTAGGGCACCTAAGGTTAGTTAAAGCAATTATCTAAAGTTAACTCCGTTTTAATGTCTACGAAACCAAAAATTCTAGATAAGGGTTCAACTAATCTAAAGGGACGGTATTAGGCACCCTTTAAGATCCATTAATAATGGTTAACCGACCGGACTTAAAAGACTAAGTGGTGTACAAATTATGGCATAAAATTAATTCTACAGGAGACTACAAACACTTAAACTGATTTTGGGACATCTAAAGTGAATTAGTGAATGAAACCAAATACGTACATTAACTAAAAGGGGAATTAGTAGATTACTTTTGAGTTAAATATTAAGAATGAAACAATTTTCCCTTTTGAAAATAGAAGAGTGGCCAAAAGCTAAATTCATTTAGTCTTAACTCTTTTAAATCGGGTCATGCTTCGTTCCTTTCTTTTAAGTAGAAAAGTATAAGACTTAGGAACAAATCAAATTCTGGGTTTATTTTAAACGACGAATTCATCTGCTAAACGTTAACCAGCTTTGATATTAAAGTAAATGCATTAACCTCTTCTAACAATAAACATATAGCTTAAAATAAACAGTTAGTCACACCAACACAAGTAAATAAAACAATCTGAAATAAGCGGAATAATCAATAGCCATGTTCGGCTTTAACGGGAGGATAAAACCCCCTTTGCAATTCAACATTTGAACAGTAGTGTGAAGGGAATAAAGAAAGAGAACGGGCAGGCTCCGCGTGGTAGCGGTGTCGTTGAGTCTCAAAGTGAAACTCTTCGGCTCCGGTATGTCATGCAAAACAAGAAAAGAAAATGAGAGGAATTAGCAAAGGGAAATTTAATTTTCAACAAATTATGGAAAGTAAAATAGATGCCACCAAACAGTTAATTCCAAGTTAATATCCACCAAGTTCACCATGGCCAGAATGTTTCGGCATAATTCATGTTAGCTAGATAAGTAAATCCACACAAAGACTTTAGGCCACAAAAGAGAAATTTCCCAGAAAAGTTTTCCACGTATTCAATTTAACTCTGATAGAAGACACAATCATTCTTATTTAAATTTTGTTAAAGAAAAGGAGAAACAACCCACATAATCTCCATCACACAACTCTTGTACTCCAATAAGTTCTAAACATGACATTCAAACATATTCTTAATAAGCAGGGAAAAGGGAAGGGCTAATCTGGTGAGAATGAAATCTAATCAAGAACCAGGCCGTTAGATTAAGTTAATCTTAGACTATTTACTGATACCCATCCCCGAAAGTTCAGATTAATCTTAAACTAAGAGTAGCTCTTTCCTTAAACAAACTCCTGAACATGATTTATTTGAAAAGGAAAGAATAGGAGATTTTCAACAAACAACCAAACTAGGCAGCTAAATATGTAGACAAAATATTTTTGCTAGGAAATCAATACTTGTTCTAGTATTTGTGCAGCTAAATCAACTAGCAAAAAACTGGTTTACTATGTCTCAAAGGGACTAAACACATACAGTTCACTTCATGGGATAACATAGAGTGATAGCACTAGGGACTTTGTTTTTAGAAGTGTTTTAATCATTCAAAGACCAGTCTTGACACTCGAACCAAATGGTGATTTATCTGATACCATAATCTTCAAATTAAATAGAAGCACGTATTTGACAAGGAGCAAGACAATCAGTCAAGAAATGCTTACACACACCACAAAACAACTTGTTCTAAATACTTTGCTAGACTCACTTATCTAAATAGCATGCTTCATAAGCTCGACTCACTTCAGCATATGTTAGAATAACATAGTAGTAACTTGCGCTCATATGCAACAGCAAATTGGTTTAGAAACCACTACTTATGTGCCTCATCAAGTACAGTATCTCAAGCAGTGACAACTTTTATCCAAATTAGACAGTTAAGTGCAGCAAGTTCACCAATGCATCAGCCAGCTCAAGTACATTTACGAGATTTGGCATACTTAGAATATAACATTGACTAAATAAAATCTAAACTAATATATACATAAACGCACACAAATACTTATCTTTTAAAACAAGAGAAGAGAACTTTAGATTCAGAAACTTTAGAAGCAGAGTTAGCATGACTTAGTTTGTAGAACTTTCGTAAAGCATATTCGGATATCAAAAAATGCTAGGAACTAAGACATGGACCTTAATATCTATTTACCATTCCTCAGCTATAGCAGCTACACGAAATAAGAAAATGCAGACATGTTTTTTTTAATCACAAATGGCAACAACAAGGCGTTAAGACATGATTTCTCTATGCTAACAGAATTTTAACAAGACAATAAGTCCAAATAGCATCAGATTTTAACTGTTCGTGGTGCAGTGAACTAAGACGTCGGGCCTCGAATCTACTCTCTGGCTTGAAACTCGACACAAATGAGTACAAAATTGCTCTCGTAGCTGATCCCTAACCGAGACTAAAAGAGAAATTCTCGAAACTAAAGATTCCTAGAGTAAAAAAATGAGCAGACTGTTTTTTGCGTGTTGGTAATTTCCCAGATGTAAAAAAAAACCCTTTTTTCGGCTGAGCTCTTAAGACAATAGTTATAGGCAAAGTGAATAGGGTTTCAGTTTTGGATCCTAGATTTTGGCTCCAAACAAAAGCTAAAAGAGCCGTTGAATTAACCCGTGGATGAATCTGAAAAGTCATTCTTGGCTTCTTGTGATATGTCTTTGTTGACCAAATCTCGTGACAAAGAGAAGAAGAGAGAAAAGGTGAAACTACGAGAAACTTACTCCAAATTGGAGAGACACGGTCTGAGTTGGAGAGAAAAAAGCTTGACTTTTGTTTAAAGTAGAAGAGGAGAGCAGAACGTATTGCACGAAAATGGGATATTGTTAAATCTTGCATTGTTGAGGAAAGTAAAGCTTTGTTAAAAGGGGAAAAAGGAGAAAGAGATGAGCTGTGCGGCGCTGATGTTTTCTTTCCTTTAGGTTTTAGATGAATAAGAATAGTGGGCCGGGTCGGGTATTTCGGATAGTGTGGGCCGGTGGTTGTGGGTAGTTGCTTATTTGAGCTAGGGAAAAATGACCTAATAATACCATTTAAGATATTATATTACAAAACATAAGGAACTTTTCCTTATTTATAAAATATAATAATTTAATTACAAATCCTACAAGATCTGGAAAAGTTAAAAGCCCACTCTTCCCCTTCCCTTTTCCCAGCCGCCCACCCTTCCCTTTCCCTTTACCCAACCGCCCACCCTCTTTTCCCCTTCTCTCCGTTTTACTCAACCTCTGCTTCAGATCTATTGTATTGATCGGTGTTTTGGGGACGTGTTTCATGGTGGTTATGGAGATGGAGATGGAGATGTGGCGCAGAAACAGAGGAAAAAGGGCAGTTTTATTGTGGAAAACGGAGGCAGCAACGACAGCGTTCACTGGCGGGACAACCAAACTACCCAAAAATTCTACTATCAGATCGAGAAATTTCACGAATCTGAAACTTTTGTTATCTCAAATAACTTTGTGGCAATTATTCTGAATCATTAAATCAAATCACCATTTTGTGACTACTCAAAACATTATGTCCTCTTTTCTTCTTAATTTCCCCGTTGGGAAGATTTATCAACCATGGCAGATTCCTATAACGTGGTTGTTCGGTTAATATTTCACTAGTATTAGTTATGTATCATTGTATGGTTTATATTATCCACTATGCAGATTCAAATCGAGGAGGAATTAGGAAAATTAGCGGATCTGATTGTGGATTTGATGAAATTTGGTTTCTCTTCAAATTTTGAAGTGGGATTCAAAATTGTATTAAAGTTGTATGATAATTGTATGTTGAGTTTATATGAAATTTGTTTCTTAAATTTTGTATGTTGTTGTCGTTGTATTAAATTTGTATGAAAGTTGTATGTAATATTCTTTTAGTTGTACTAAATTTTCTAAAACCTAATATGAACTTTATGCATCATGTATATACAATTATAGACATATATCATACCAATTTTGTAGAGTTTTTATACAAGACACTTTGACCGAAATTCTTCTTAAGCGAGATATACACATTTCATACCGATTTTATACAATTTTTCATACACGAAAAATGTGAGTGAAATTCTAAGCATGGAGTGAAATACGTAATTCATACAGTTTTCATACACAAAATTTTGAGCGAAATTTTTAAGTCCTGAGTGAAATATACACATTTCATACAGTTTTCATACACAAATATTTGAGCGAATTTTCCAAGCCTTGAGTGAAATTTTTTTGTATATGTTTTGTAAGAAATCTATTGTTATATTTTGTAAACTGAAAAGTATTGTTATATTTTGTAAATATACCCTATTCATATGTATATATACGTCATTCTCCCAAAGGAAAATTTGCTAATAAAAATGGCCAAATGGTTAACTACAAAGCCTTGCCAAATTGTAAATAAAATGTCCCACTCTTGTTTTGAAAATCCATTCTTCTCATATTTCTTTTGATTTCTAAATTAGATCAAATATATTATGTCGCAATAATAATGATAATAATAATAAATTTCATAATTAGCATTAATATAATAATCTTATCATTAGTATATAAAATATAAGCAAGGTAATAATAGAGTAGAAATATTACCTAGGTTATATCTTATGATCAATACATAATAAGTAAGTAGCAATGTACAACGTATTAATACTTAACAATATTAATATAGTAGTGGAAATTATAATAAAGTAAAGGCGAAAAATAAGATATTTAATTTATTAATAACTTAGAAGCTCAAGAAAATGAATTGGAATAAGGAGGGACAAAATTGGGTGTCAACAGGAGACCTAGTTGAAATGAGGGAAAGAAAATCCTCCGAATCATCTCGAGCTCCTTCCCAGTCTAGGAAAAGATCAAAGGTCGTTATTCGAGAAACCTCATCGGAAGATATCTCGGCCGGTGCTTTGGACACTGAGGTTGTTGGCCAATTATTGGACCATTCTAACGGCGATGACCACGCGTTGGGCGGGCATCATCTTATTGACGAGCCCCTCGAGCATGATTTGACCGATTCTGTTGCAATCACTCCACCGTTGGTGGAAATCTCAAGTCGAATTCCAGCTGGGTCGGGTCGAAAGTTGGGTCCTCCGATCACACTTCTACTCGAAGTACTGGAAATTTGCCAGCCGTAGCCGCTGGATCGACGACAACTTTATCGATAATAGGCTCTAAGGTACCTACTATTCCGCCTTTGTACGGTATTGGTTCTGTCCTTCCGATACAAGCTGTGGCCTCATCTGAAATGATAATTTGCATACAGGATTCTCCGTCGCCATTGGTGGATATTCCTGCCGATGATGAAAAAGCCAAAGGCAAGGTGACCGAGCAAAGGGAAATCGGTCATGGGGTTTATGAAATACCCGCTCCGAGTATGTCGGGTTTAGAGAATTTTCCCATCCCGGTAGCCGACCGTTTCGGGGTTGATTCCGGTCCCAGGTTGGAGAAATCGTTTCCTGCCCCTAGTATCGACCCGAATCAGAAGAGGCTAATCACTTTTAAGGTGCCGGCCGATATGAACATGTTATCGGGTCCTGTTGGGGTGTCCAGCTATTTGTACCCTCTGGTGTCCCAAGAGGACCGTAAGAAAATGGCCGAAATCAACAAATCGTGCCTTTTCAATGAGGCTCAGCATGCATTGAATCGGGTAAGTCTCGTCCTTATGTTCTTTTTACTCAGCTTTTTAATTTCATGCCTCATTTTAATAACCGTTCTTTTTCCCCTTAGAGGCCTCCGTGCTTCACCATGCAAGCTTCGACCAGCTTAGGCACGAAGTGGGCCGACTCAAGGAGGAGCTCAAAAATAAGAGTCAAGAGGTGGACGAGCTCATGAATCTATATGAGAAAAAGTTGCGATATATCTCGTCTCTCCCTGACCTTTCAATCCTTAAATCGGATTTAGCAGCGGCTCAAAACGAAGCTGTCGAGTCCAAATGGGAATGTGACCAGTTGGCAGAGAAGGTAAAGGCTTTCGAAGTTTACAATAAATCTTTAATAGCCGATGCTAATGCCCTAGCTGCATCGCTTATGTTTGGGGACTAGTGCCCGGGCAACATGAACAAAATTGCATTATTTTATTATACATTATAGATATAAATCTATCAAAAGTCAAGACTGCTCAAAAGTATTAATTGGGCTGAGATGTCTCATTCTATCAGCACGAGGTCGAAGATTTGGGGGAACATCACCAAGTAATAAAATATCATGCCTATAGGAGATATAGGCAAGCTCGTTGAATGACCGAACTACTATGTCCAGTTTGGGTTCAAGTAATCCAAAACTCACGTGGCCTCTTAGGTGTCAACCTGAACCATTCCAATAAGTCTCAAATGATAAAACACCTTGTACAAAGTCTCAAAACATAAATTGAGGCATAAATACTCAAAACGCAAAGCTATTTTTGGTCGGACAATCTGGACTTAAGAGCGTTGTAATAGAGCCCAACAAGATTAGTAGTTTGTTCTTTCGGGCAATACCTCTAACGCAAGTTCGGATGCAGTTAACGAACACAAATCCATTCTTAACGCACTTTGAAAGACTTATAACACTTTTAAGTCAAGGATAAACCATGAAAACAGCGAAGTTGAACACGAAGAACAGAGGTGTAACAATTAATCACCAATTAGCTTAAAATTTTAGGCCAAAGTAAGCTAAATCATTCATGCAAGATTCAAAACACAGAAGAAAACATTCTTCAAATTAAAACTCAACACAATCTTAAATCTAAATAGCATTGATAATCAGAAAAGATGGAAGAAGAAAGGGGAAACAGAGAAAAAACCTTACCTAATTAGGTGTTTTGGTCTCCTTTACTAAACGTGATCACTTTTAGTTTTCATCAAATATTTAATCTCTTGTTGTTAGAATTAACATGAATTATGATCAAAAAAATAATTCAACATGAACTCACATTTGGAAGTGGAATGTTTACATTTTATGTTATTTTGGTCTATTTTTGGAGTCTGGTGTAGTTTTTGAGGTGCAATTTCTACTTCTTTTTTTTTTTTTTATGTATATCTAGTGCAGTTTAATTGTGTTGCTGTTTTCAAAGATTTAACGAGAAATTTCCTAGTGGTATGTTTAAATATATTTTTCACAGTTCTCATAAAATATAGCAGCCCGAATTTGTTAATTTTAACTGAGACAAAGTGAGCAAATTTAGAGGACTAGCTAGGACTACTCGGGAGTATATTTGAGGAACCGTTTTGAACCTATCTCTAACATAAGAATTATTTTTTGTCATTTTCTCCCCACGGAAGGTAAATTTCATCGGCTTTACTTGACTCAAGGGTCTATAGAAAATAACCTCTCTACCTACCAAGGTAGGGGTAAGGTCTGCATACATTCTACCCTCCCACAACTCACTTCGTGAGGTTACACTGGGTGTGTTGTTGTTGTAGGCGGTAAATTTCATATGTCATACTGAACTAATAGTTTTTGGCTTCGTTTGTCTGGATATATATATATATATATTTTATGTCTACTATTGCAAAATACTGTTTTAGAGAAAATATAATAAATGAAAAATCAAATTCAAAAAGATTGCCGATATTATAAAATGTAATTATAGAATATGGTTATTATAGAGAGGTTAAGTGTGTAGTATTTCATTTCTATACTTGAATCTTGTTTATGAAAATATTCTTGATTAAAGTTTGGTTTGAAACTCTTGTTATGCTTATGTATTGAATGATTTTTATTCCTAATGAAGTGGGTTATTGTTTCTTTAATTAATCTCGTTCTTGAATGTTTCCAAAGGGATTAACTATCCCTAGGACTCACCCATTTACTTAGATTGAGCTCGGAAGAGGAAATATAGGTTGGGAAAGATTAGTTAACAAGGATTTGGGTCATTAAACCCATCTAATAACTTGAGCTCGGAAGAGGATAGTTACTTGAGGTTAAATTGATTGTGCCTAATATCACACTCTAAGGCTTGGAAAAGCTTAGAGTGAAATTCATTAATTTGGTTGGAAGACTTTCAATGAGATTTTAGAAATCATTATCTATTAACATAAACCCGCTCTTAGTTGTAAAATCATGAAATACATTGGATCATTACTTGAGTGTAATTTCCTTTGTATCGAAACTTGTGGCCATTGATCATTTTACTTGCTTTCTAGGTTAGTTTAAATTTTTGCATTATTTATAATTTTCTCCAAAAACCAGCTTTAGCTTAGTTGGTGAAAGTTTCTTACTTTCTTAATTTCCTAGCATATTGTTCCCTGTGGGATCGACCCCGACTCATAGTTGGGTAAATTATATTGCATACGACCGTGTACACTTTCTCTTTGAGGAATGGATTTGGACGCGATCGCGTTGAAGGTTTTTTGGCCCAGTCCAAGCAGAACTTGGGCTTCGACGATTTCTGCTATTCCAGTTCTCTTAAAAGTTCAACTAGGGTTTGTTAAACATATCTTTGGCCATTTTTCTTACAAGCTTGGAAGCTAGGGTTTTTCTACGCACTTCAATGAGATATTTCTTAATCCTTTCTTCAATTCCTTGTTTTGTATTGAATATTTAAGTGTGTAGTATTTCATTTCTATACTTGAATCTTGTTTATGAAAATGTTCTTGATTATATTTTGGTTTGAAACTCTTGTTATGCTTATGTATTGAATGATTTTTATTCCTAATGAAGTGGGTTATGTTTCTTTAATTAATCTCGTTCTTGAATGTTTCCAAATGGATTAGCTAACCCTATTACTCACCCATTTACTTAGATTGAGCTCGGAAGAGGAAATCTAGGTTGGGAAAGATTAGTTAACAAGAATTTGGGTCATTAAACCCATCTAATAACTTGAGCTCGGAAGAGGATAGTTACTTGAGGTTAAATTGATTGTGCCTAATATCTAAGGCTTGGAAAAGCTTAGAGTGAAATTCATTGATTTGGTTGGAAGACTTTCAATGAGATTTTAGAAATCATTATCTATTAACATAAACCCGCTCTTAGTTGTAAAATCATGAAATACATTGGATCGTTACTTGAGTGTAATTTCCTTTGTATCCAAACTTGTGACCATTGATCATTTTACTTGATTTCTAGGTTAGTTTACATTTTTGCATTAGTTATAATTTTCTCCAAAAACCAAAATATTATCCATCGTTTGGCTTTAGCTTAGTTGGTGAAAGTTCCTTACTTTCTTAATCGCCTAGCATATTGTTCCCTGTGGGATCAACCCTGACGCATAGTTGGGTAAAATATATTGCATACGGCCGTGTACACTTTCTCTTTGAGGAGTGGATTTGGATGTTATCAAAAATGACGCCGCTGCCGGGGAACAATTTGGCATATTTGAGTTAGTTTGGGATTTTAGCTTACTTGCTTTGGTTTAAACTTGTGAATACTTGTGAAAATGTGTTTGTGATTTTTTTGTGTGTTTTGTGTTTAGTTTTTCTTTTATTTTTACTTTTGTCTCTATGGCATCTTGGAATGAAAATGGGTTTGATGGTTGCAATTCATATTTTGATGACCCATGTCCATATTGTGGAGGACCCCACTTTTGGCAAGATTGTGAAAATGCTCCCGGCAGAGAGATGTGTGCACCGTCTCAATTCTATGATGGGAATATTTGTAATATATGTGGTGGTCAAGGTGGACATTGGGGTGGTTGTCCCAATTATTTTGCTTCCCCTCCCCCAAGTTGTTCTAAAGAAAATGCTAGTTGCGCTTTTGAGTTTGACAGGGACAACGACATGACAAGTGAAGGACAAAGTGCCGGATATGAAGGCATCATGTCAATGCTCCAAACATACTTAGATCGGGAAGCTGAAATGGAGGAAGAGTGAAAACTCGTCCAACAATCCATTTTAGAAAATGGAGAAGCTATGAAAAGAATGAATGATTCATTAGAAGATGCAAATCCTTCAATTGTCATGGAAGTGTCTAATTGATACGCTCAAATTACACCTATTAATGGTATAACGCGGACGTTGTCAAATATAGTAACCCAACAAGGTTGGGGTCGAATCCCACAGGGAATAGGGTGTGAAAAGGTTACTAAACTCGTAGATGCTAAGTTCTAGGTCTAATGTCTTAATCCGATGATTTTGGTAAAATTTGGTTGTTCTATAACTAATTGCTAGACTATTGTTTTGGTGGTAATTTAGGGTAAACGATACTAAGGTTGTGTCCCCGTTAGATAGAGTGTATGATCATGGGTATTGGTCTTGATATACTTGCAATGGATCATTATATGGATGCACTTAATCTCTATGTGAATCTCTGTTATTTCCCAATAAATAAAGATTATATCTTTCTATGATTTTCCCAAATATAAGAAAGTGATAATGAAGAACGATTAATTATGCCAAGTAAATTCTTCTTATTCCTAAGTGAATTTATTAAACAAAGTTTAAAGCTTTGAGTTCTTGTTAATTATTCTTACCAACCCTAATTATTTTCCCAAATAAATTAGGGTTTATGGCTTTAATCAATGTTTGCAACCATTAATTATGAATGAAGAATGAAGAATAACTAAACCCTAGTAATCCATTATTTGTATATCGATCACAAACCCAATCACAAAACACCCATCATTGGGTTCACAACCCTAGTAAGGGAATTTAGCTACTCATGACAAGGAACAAGAAATAAGAAATTGAAGAATTCATAATTGCTTACTTTGGAATAAAAGAGGAATTGGTAATACTTGAATTGATGTTTGAATCTTCAAAAACTAGAGAGAATTTAATGTTCTAAGTCAAGAGACAAAAATATAATGAATGATGTCTATTAAAAACCCTACAATGACTATTTATAGGTTTTGGAAATACATAAGTTACAGATTTTGCACTTCAGTCCCGTCATGATGAAATACGGTCCGTAAATCACTTTACGGACCTTAAAAATGGTTTACGCCCATGTCTTTCTCTCAGTTGTGTGCAACTTAACCTTCCAAAATATGGACCGTAAAGTGGTTTACGGTCCGTAAATTGCTTGGTCGTCTTTCACTTTGCTCATCTCAGACTTTCTGCCAGATACTTGAATGACTAAATACGAGATGGAATACGGACCGTAAACTGAAATACGGTCCGTAAACCTATCTCGTAAACCACCATCTTCTCAGCTTGACTTTCTGGTTCTGCTATCCTTTAACACGACCATGGAATACGGCCCGTATTGTAGAATACGGACCGTAAACTTCAATTTACGACCTGGTTCTGCATTTCAACTGTGATTGTGCCGAATCTGTTCCTTTACCTGAAAACACTAAAAAAACACGTAAAATCACATAGGCTAGCTTAAAAACAAGTAAAACTTATAGCCAAAAAGCATCGATTGTGGCGTAAAATCACGCCACATCACTAATCCTCAAAATGAATTGGTTGAAGAAGAGATTTCAAATTTGAAAGATGAGCCCGAAAATTCTTGTGTCCACAACGAAAGTTGTGAAAGTGAAGAAGTGGTTCAACTCGAAGAAGAGCAAAATCTTGAAGAAGAAATTTCCAATTCTCAAAAAGAAGAAGTTGAGGAAATTTTGAAAAACATAATGGGGAGGAATAAAAACTATGGGCAAGTCTTGACCAAATTGTGGGAAGAAGTTCAACATGGAGATGATGAAACTATCCAAAAGGTATATCTCATCATGGATGGATTTTTACAAGAGTTGGACGACTCTCACAATGAAGAAAAACTTTACAAGATGAAAATTTTGAGCCAAGATTGGCTAATGAATCAAGCTCAACAACTTGAAGCCTATGGGGATCACCGTGAAGGCATTTCACGGATGATGGAAGAATTTTTAAAAATACATGTTGAGCAAAGTCAAGAAGTGGAGCTACTTGAAATTGCTATCCAAAAATTGGAGGCTGAATTGAATGCAAAGATTGAGGCATGTGATGCTCAATATCAAAGGGCCATGGATTGTAGTTTTGAGTTGATTTCCAATGAAGAAGAGGTCAAGATTGATTTTCATGAGCTAATGGTAAATTGCCAGCCTACTAACCCAAAAGTAGTGAATGATACCGAAGTTGAAGAAATGATACTAGAGTTGCATAAAAAAGTTCATAAAATAATTTTTGAAGACTCTAGTTCATTTTTGGGTGAGGATGTCAAAATTTATGCAAATTTGAAAATGGAGCGCCTTAGACCACATTCCAATAATTTTTCAACATTGTGCTTGTTTGATGATATGGAATTTAAATTAACCGAGCCTATGGAGAATTTTGGAGATGAAGAACAAAGTGTTTTCATTTTGATGTTTGTTATGCCAAGAAGACAAAATGACATGCCTCACTTACGGGCCAAGAAGTGTAAAATGCGACACCCGAGAATTGGCTTCTTTGCTTTCCTACTACCGCCTCACGAGCATCACCGGAATATTGATTCAAAGTTGGGGCGCAAATTCATATCCTCCAAGTGGAGGGAAAAGTGGTAAAAGTAACCGTCGTGCCGCGACGTTAACTTAAGCTTTTGGTGGGAGGCAATCCATCGTTTTAAAAATTTTGTATCATTTTTGAAATTTTAATTTTAGAATAGTTTAGTTTATGGTTTTAACTAATCTGCAAAGTTTCAGAATTTTTGGAGTTCTTTTGAGCATGTCGGATATCCGGACAGCCCCCGAACCAGTAAAAGCTGCAAAAATAATTTTTCGGGTGGCATAACCTGCAAATCGCAGGTCATGCTTGCGAGTCGCAGGTCAGGTCGCAAGTTGTGACAGAAAAAAAAGTGTTCAGCGCGAACGCGCAACGTGGCCACGCGAACGCGTCAACGCGCAGTTCCCAGGCATACAAAGCAGAAGAAAAAGGGGGGCATAACCCCCATTTCCGTCACTTTTCTCTCATTTTTCTCTCAAACCCAACTTCAAATTTTAAGAAAAAATCTTCAACTTGCAACCACAAGGTATGTAATCCTCTCATCCTTTTGTTCATAGGGTTGTTTTTATCATCTTTTCATAATAGAAATTGTGAAAGAAAATCTTGACTTTCACTTACCTAAGCATAAAAATTTGATGAAATTGTTGAATTTCCTGTCATGTAAATTGTTATTAGTTGTTGAGTGATGTGAGTTGAGAGTTGGAGTTGAGAGTTGGATGATGATGTGTGCAAAAGATGGGGCAAAATACATGCTTAAAATTATTAAAATGAGGACCCAAAAATCATGCCCATAATGTGTTTGTGAAAATGCTTTCTGAAAATCTTAACCGAGTCAGCGCGATCGCGCTGGTACACTGCGCGAACGCACTGGAAAGATGAATCAAAATTGCGCGAACGCGTCCTCTTGATCCGCGATCGCGCTGAAGAAAAGAACTGAAATGGCGCGATCGCGCTGAAGAAAATAAGGCAGTGCACGAATAGAACGCTCGCACAAAGTTGCTCGAAACTTTGGTGACCAATTTCCTTGGCCTAATTGCCTCATGATACATCGTTTTAGGTATTCATATGCATGATTCGACATGTGCTTTTGTTTTGTAGGTCCTTAAGCTTGAAAAATGGCTTCAACATCCAATGTTGCCCAAGTGCCCTTGATTGAATACTACGATACCACCACCTTTCAGTCAGCAAAATTTTCGAAGCTCTATGATAGACTGATGGGAAAGAGCTTCATCGAAGAAAGGGGCATTGTAACAGAACATTTGGAAGAAAAGATGCCCGAGTTCTATGGAAGGCTGGTAATAAGCAGATGGATACGCTTTGCGGATGAACCAATCAAGGCCAATTATACACTTGTGCGGGGATTCTACGCAAATGCTGCAGAGGCAGACATTACAAATCGGGCAATTGTCAAAGTCAGAGGTGTAGATGTCCTGTGCAATGCTTCTCGAATCAATGCCTACTACAATTTGCAGGATGGCGACAACAGTGAGATGGCGCAGAGGTACGAACAAACGAAGCAACAATGGTTCGTGACCCACCTTCATGGTGGGGAGCAACCAAGATGGTTGACCTCAATGCAACGGAAGATTGACTCCACAGAATTCACTGCTGAGGCCAAAACTTGGCTAGATATTGTGACATCCAGGGTGCTGCCTTCTAAACATGATTCGGAGGTGCCCCTTAAGAGGGCCAAATTAATTTGTACTGTGATGTAAGGGTTTCCTGTTGACTTGGGGAGGCTCATTATGCAAGAAATACGGGAGGTGGTGCTTGAAAGGACTAAGAGTCTATTCTTCCTGTCATTGATCACTTATTTGTGCTCCACTGATCGGGTGCCCACAAGGCCAGGTGACAAAGAAAAGGGGCCCGGTGGACCGATTCATCCATTGAAGAAGAGAGGGCCTGGTAATATGCAGAAGAAAAGGAGGATTGATGTAGCAGCCCCATCATTTGGGCAGTTCACCTCTACTGCATCGGATTCGACTGGTGGAGCATCTGCTCCTCCTACTGCTATACCACTTTTTCCACCACTGTAAGAAGCCGCCAGGCCTTTTCAGTATATCTCCACCCAGGTCCATGGGGTGGACAATCGGATTCAGCAGCTAGTGGCTAGTCTCCCGTCGGGCCTATGTGGAGAGGGCACATCTACAGCTCCTTCTGGTCCGACACTAGCAGGCATGGTGGAGGAACTGAAACATATAAAGGAAAAGCAGGGAAAGATGGAGAAGAGGCAGAAAAAGGCAAGAGAGCACGCCAAAAAGCAAAGCAAGTATTTGAACAAGATGATGAGCATTCTGAGGAGTGTATGCGGAGCACAGCATGAGGAGGAGGAAAATGAGGAAAATTTTGTCCTGCCAGAGCCCAGCAGCTCCAGTTCTGAGGGTGAGCAGAGATGGCCATAGCACTCAGTGCTAGCAGGTATGCCTAAAAATTTTTGTATGCTAATGTGATGCAGTGAGGACACTTCAATTTTTTTAGTTGGGGGTGGCTATCTGGTATTGTTGTACTGCAAATATGTGTTTAGGAACCCTTTCGGATTTTCTTTGCCAGAGTTTTTTTCCTGGGGGGGGGGGGGGTTATTTTGTTGAAACTGGCATGTTTAGGATGTTTCTTAGGTTGAGTAGAGTAATTTTGGCTTATTTGGTACTACTTTGTAACTAATGGCATGTATTGTGATTTGTTGGAAATTTTGAAAAATGCAGACTTGGAAAAATATCGATTAACATGATTGATTCTTTATATGACATTATGATTATTGGAGTATTGTGTGTGATAAATGACTACTTAGGAGGTCACAAGTGTAAAAATAATTGTCCTTATGCAATGTGTGTGTGAGCTGATAGTTTGATTCTGTTCATGCATGTATAATCTAGAACTTGCCCGGTTGGTTTTGTATGAAATCCGAAAGTTAGTTTGGTTGTGAGATGATCTTAGGCTTTCTTTGTGTAAATAGTCACTTTGCCTAAATAAGCCTTACCAAAAGTTGCAAATACCCCTAGTTTCCCTTTTTGAGCCTTTTGACCCTTTTTCTTGGCTAGCCAATTATGAAACCTTACCCTTTGTGCAATTAATCCATCTTCGCACCTATTCCCTCCTTGATGCTACTAGTTAGATGAGGCAAAATGCCTAAGTTAGGGGTGAATTAAATGCGGAGTAGATGTTAAAAACATAAGTTAGGGGTGATGGAGTTTTCTAGTGGAAATTCGATGTGGTAGTTGCGTGTACATATATATATATATATATATATATATATATATATATATATATATAAATCAGAAAATTGTAACACAAAAAGATTTGTAAGTTGGTTAGGAGTAAAACCATATCGAGGTCGAAAACTTGAAAGAAAATAATAGGGTTGGAAAGAAAAGAGGCGAATCAAGGTGAAGAGATGTTGTAGTATCAAGGAGGGTGAGTCACTAATATCCAAAAAAAAATTATCCTACCCATCCCTAACCCTACATTACAAGCTGAAACAAGTCCTAATGTGATCACAACCGAACGAGCCTAGGATCAGAACATAGAAAATAAGGGCAAGCCTATGGTATTTGCATGTGTAGATATGAATTTCTTTGTGAGGTGTGAGTGTTTCTCCCTTCTCTTTCATCTTCGTCCCATTCTTGTTGTATATATGTGTGTTGGGACATTCTTTGGTCTATGTGAGGGCATAAGGATGAGAATTGAGAAAAATAAAGTGACCGCCTAAAGTAGCGTTTGTGTGCATCATAATATGTTCGATAATGTAATGTCATGCATTGAAGCTTCATTGTTAGCCGTAGTGTTCCTGAGTTGTGTATATTGCTTTAAAATAGAAAACTGGGGTGGTCCTTGGAAGAAAAACATGCATGCCGGTAGTTCAGAATCAAAACCAATGTAGACATTGTTACTCTATGATACCTAGGTGTTAGATTGAGTCGTCGTTTTGTATGGCTTGCTTGAGGACAAGCAAAGACATTAAGTTGGGGGTGTTGATGAGCCGTGATTTTATGCTAAAATTGACTCCTTTCGGCTATAAGTTTTACTTGTTTTTAAGCAAGTCTATGCTATTTTACGTGATTTTTAGTATGTTTCGGGTAAAACGAGGTCCCTAGAGCCTAAGTGTGGAAAACAAGCAAAAAAAGGAGAAAAAAACTGCAAAACTGGAAATAATTGGACATTTTGGAATTTTTGGTAAAAAATTGCTCTGCCCGATTGCGCAAGAAAGTCACAAGATCGCGCCCACGCGCGTCAGTTACCCTGCGCATTCGCGGTCGATGGTCACGCGTTCGCGCAGAAGAAAATAAAATGATTCCATGCAATCGCGCAGAAACCTGACGCGAACGCATTGAAGGTTTTTTGGCCCAGTCCGAGAAGAACTTGGGCTTCGACGATTTCTGCTATTCCAGTTCTCTTAAAAGGTCAACTAGGGTTTGTTAAACATATCTTTGGCCATTTTTCTTACAAGCTTGGAGGCTAGGATTTTTCGACACCATTGGAGGCGAAGATTGGAAGCACTTCAATGAGATATTTCTTAATCCTTTCTTCAATTCTTTGTTTTGTATTGAATATTTAAGTGTGTAGTATTTCATTTCTATACTTGAATCTTGTTTATGAAAATATTCTTGATTAAAGTTTGGTTTGAAACTCTTGTTATGCTTATGTATTGAATGATTCTTATTTCTAATGAAGTGGGTTATTGTTTTTTAATTAATCTCGTTCTTGAATGTTTTCAAAGGGATTAGCTAACCCTAGGACTCACCCATTTACTTAGATTGAGCTCGGAAGAGGAAATCTAGGTTGGGAAAGATTAGTTAACAAGGATTTGGGTCATTAAACCCATCTAATAACTTGAGCTCGGAAGAGGATAGTTACTTGAGGTTAAATTGATTGTGCCTAATATCTAAGGCTTGGAAAAGCTTAGAGTGAAATTCATTGATTTGGTTGGAAGACTTTCAATGAAATTTTAGAAATCATTATCTATTAACATAAACCCGCTCTTAGTTGTAAAATCATGAAATACATTGGATCGTTACTTGAGTGTAATTTCCTTTGTATCGAAACTTGTGGTCATTGATCATTTTACTTGCTTTCTAGGGTAGTTTACATTTTTGCATTAGTTATAATTTTCTCCAAAAACTAAAACATTATCCATCGTTTGGCTTTAGCTTAGTTGGTGAAATATCCTTACTTTCTTAATCGCCTAGCATATTGTTCTCTGTGGGATCGACCCCGACTCATAGTTGGGTAAAATATATTGCATACGACCGTGTACACTTTCTGTTTGAGGAGTGGATTTGGACATTATCAGGTAGTGAATTAATTCATTAAGAAATTTTCTTATGGTGAACTTCTAGAATGAGCTATCAGTCTTTCTACCAGTTGTATGTTTATTTGATGATTCACTGATTAAAAAAAGTGTTTATTTGATGACTGTCACATTATTGGTCGGGCTGTTAAAAGTTATCTATTCTAAGGTTTCATTTGCTTCATATACAATATAAATCTGGAAATTGCAAGCACAAATAATGAAGGCAAGGGAGCAGCAGCAACAACAGCAGCAATCCCAACATATAGTCCAAAAGGAAATGGGTGAGATGGTTCACACTCAAACATCACACAAAGGACAAGTACAAAGAAATGACTGATTTGCGCAGGGGAAATCTAACTTTAAAATAGAAGAACACCATATACATGTTCAACACTTATACACTAGCATAGTCTTATGAATGAATGATCAAGTAAACTGGAACACAGGAAGGTATTGTGTCAAAAGTTCAGACCCATTCTTATGTATCAAGTACAGATAACACAAAACACCTTAAGAGGAAAGGGAATAAGGAGGACCATGATGCAAACAACCATTTTTCATCTGCCCTTAAGCTATATTGACACTTTCAACATTTAGTTTTATAATCCATACAGAGAGGAGGTGTGTTTAGAGGCATTTTGAAACTGTATGCTTAATCTTACTTAACAGCATAATAGAGGCTTGATTCATTAGAAATACAACAATAATGTATCTGAACAAGATACAAGATTAGCAACAGACCAAACAGGCATTAAACGAAGCACAATGCTGACCATTCATTCTAACAAATGATCCTAATTCCAACAAGGAATTGCACCACATACAAGCAGAAATTGAGTATTGATAGGCATAATTAGACTTAATACCTAAGAATAAACTAAACCAGATTAACGATTAGCCCATACTAACCTAACTTAAACTAACAATATTGTGACTAACACACGGTTTTAATCAATAAATACCACATATACCGTATTAAACATTGTTAGCAAATAATTAATACTTATGCTAAGCAAGTAATCAACCAGAATCATTTAAGACATGAACAAATCATACTGCTTCTAATCAAACAAACTGCTAAAGCAAAACATATGTTGGAAAAGCTTAAAGAAAGAAAGATTACCCTTTTAGAGTGTAGTGAAATGGGACGTTGAGGCCTCGAATCTACACTCGATTATTAACAACTTCGATTCTTGAATGTACTCAGATCCGAAACATTTCGAATAGACACAAAGAGAGATTGGGACTAAGGAGGGTTAGACACTTTCCGAGGGGAAACAACGGCGACTCCAAACAGATCCCCTAAACTGGTCTCACGCATTTGTATTTATAGTATCAAGATAGGGTCTTCATATTCCAAGTTTTAGGTGGGATTCCAATCCCTTGGGTTTTTCAAAACGATTCAAATAGATTCGTTGAAATCCAAACAGGTCTTCACGTGATTTGTTGCAGAGTTTTGCCCGAAGTGGACCAAATTCCTCTGGTCTTCGAGGATCTGTTGTGTTTGAAACGAGAAAAGGAATCATCTGCCATTTCAATGATAGAATAAATACGTGAGGACAAATTTTGCATGGAAATAGAAAGACAGGACTGTGCTCGGTTAAAGGAGATTGGGGTTTTTCTAGAAATAGAATAAGGAGAGAGCAGAGGTGCGGCGTGCGTTGAAATGGATTAGGTTTTCCTTTTCTTTTCATTGTAGACAATGCACAGGGCCGGGTCGGTTTCAGGTAGAAATAGTGGGCTGGATCGGAAGGGATAATGGGCTGAAATGTAATGGATTAAAGTGTGGGCTGGTGGGGTGAGTTATTAAGGGATGTGGGTTGTTCCATTTGGGCTATAAAAATGGGCTTCAAATAGCTGAAATTGGTATTTTATTCTTCTAATTAATTAAATCCTAAGTGATATAACTTGTATAATATGTATCATGTGATTAGTGATTAATATGCAGAAAATAAAGATTTAATTTAACGAGTCCGAATCCGAAAATGAAATGATGACGAAACAGCGTACTGCTAGTAATGGTGAAAATAAAAGTAAATATATTAATAGTAGTAAAAATAAAAATAGTAGCGAAAATAAAATATTTAGCTCGTTAATAAATTTAGAAGCCCAAAGAAATAAATAGGAATAAAGGAGGAACGAAATTGGGTGTCAACAACGGCCACTAGCTGCATTTGTGTTCAACAGTAAAAAAAAATAGTTATTTTTAAAATGTAATAATTAATACAATTAAATAAATCTAAATGCGAAAAACTTACGAAAGCCTCGTACTGCCACGCGAGTACTGCGTATCCTACATCCCTTGCAGGACGAAAATCTGGGTAGCCAATCAATTGGCGTGTGATCCCATAATACCAGTGCATATAATCCATGATGGGTGTCGCACGACCGATCACCACTAAATTCCCCAACCTGTCTTGCCAATACTGGAGCTGGGCCAATGCTGGAGATGGACCCCCATGACCCCCATCAATGGCAGCTCGATCGTCCCGCTAGTAGTGTCAGAGCTCATGACGAATGTCGGGGGGTATATTCTTTGTATGTGCAAACTGTCGTAAGACGTGCTCGGGCATGTGGTCCTCAATGATGTCTAGGTATATCAATGGGCACTTCAACCTCCACACGGCCTGACCTGCCTGCAAAAGGCCGACAACCCATCCAAAATAGCAGCGTACAATGTCCATATAAATAGTTGCATAAAATATAGATATAAATTAGTGATCATCAAGTAGAAAATATGTTTAATTAAATTAATAATGTAAAGTTAAATAGTTTTATCGCATCGTCCGTCATCTGATCAAGTTGATCCCGGAATGGAAGAATGTTGTGGTGTATATCCACATTCCGGTCAAAACCTGCCACCCATGTTACACCTCGAAAAAAAATTCCCGTTAACATACAGTGAATAGATTAACGAAGGGCACGACGTATACGATGTGTTGATAAGTAAGAAATAACATTTGATGATTCTAAATGAGATTTCAAAGACATTCGAAGTAAGGGACGAAAGTTGCCAAGAAAGACAAGGTATACGTTATGTATTGAGAAGGATTTATGAGTAACGAATCAATGATGATTTAATGATGACTTGGAGAAGAGTTGTAATGTCCCTTAGATTGGTATTGAGGTGTTAAAAAAGTGTCAAGAAGGTTCCATAAGGATTAGAGATCAAACGAGTAGACGAAAATGAGTTTCGAAAAATTGTGGATTGTACGGTCCACTATACGGACCGTACAAAAGATACGGGCCGTAGGTATGGCCACATAACCTGTCCAGAGAGAAGCCTCTGCTGGAACCATTCTACGGTCACACATACGGACCGTATAAATTGTACTGACCGTATGTGTGTCCGTATAAATGGGTCGGGACAGCATTTTGTGTATTTAATAAGGGACCAAGTTCATTTTATTTCATTTCCCTTTTCACACCCCTTCTATATAGAACTCTCTAGAACACTTCTCCCACAAGAACTCAAGAAATATTCATGATCAATCTCATCAAACCAAGGAAATCAAATGCAAGGAGCTCTTTAGGATTGCTTGGAGTCAAGAAAACTCTTTGGATTGAAGCTAGGGTTTTTCTTCAAGTGAAAGATTATCATCCAAAACTTGCCCCTACACTATATAAGGTAAGTTTTATGATCATTCTATTTTGATTAAGGTATTTTAAAGTTGAAACACTTGGATTGTAGAAGAATATAGAAAATGGGTCATAAATGTGGGAATAGTGTCATTATTGAGTAAAGGCTTGGATTGAGTCATGATTATCGATATGTTGTGATTGTAAGTATGCTATAAACGACATTTAGAACATGGGATCAGTATTATATATGAGAAAATGCAATAATGAACTATGACCATGATTATGGAGAAATTGAAGTGAAATGGTGAAATGTGGATAATGTAGATGAATGATGATTGTTGCTTATGATATTGTGAATGTTGTTATCGATGTTTAGGAGTTGATATGGAATATGGGGAAAATTGTATAATCAAAGGAAATGCTTCCCAAATTTCTCTATCATTAGTGAGCATGTTCGTATAATCGATTAGCTAATGTGAATGTGAATTCTCTTGAAGGTAGAAACGTGAGCATTGAAGGAGAACAATCAAGCGATGGAAATGGTCAAACGAAAGAGGTATGTAAGTCTAGTCCTTTCTTTCTAAGGCATGACTCTATGGCATGAATTTTCCTACATTTCCATGACTTTCCTACACATCGGAAATTATGAGTCTATGGTTATAAAGAGCTTTTCACAAGATAAGGAAAAGAGATTCGATGTGAGCATAATGATGATGACTATGAGTTGAGCCTAAAAGTTCTAAAGTCCATGATATGTTAATTCCATAAAATTCTTGCTATGAATACGATATGATGTTTCCACAATCTAATGATCGTAAATATAGTTCCATTGATGTTTTCCTTATGTGCACTCACGTTAAAATGTTAGTTCCTTCAAGGTGAGATATGATGAATATGATCACTCCATAATGTAGTCGGTGGTTCTCGACCTTATGTCACCCCGACATTATTATAGATTGTCTATAAGCGCTAATGCATGCCCTATGACCAATGTTCCTGAAAAATTACAAGTCTACGTTTATAGAGGATTTCATATGAGATAAAGATAAGAGATATGTTACGAGTGCGATGATGATGATGAGTCTAAGTCTAAAGAGTCTAAGGCCCATTATATCATGCTCCTGCAAAGCTAATGATTCTTATTATGATCTATTGATGTTGCTCGTTGTATACGCCCACCTTATATGCTAATTCCTTCAAGGTGAGGCAGAATGCTTATGAATACTCCATAACATAGTCGGGGGTTCACGACCTCATGTCACCCCGACATAGCCAGAGTTACCTCCAAGTTTTTAATGTAAGATTTATGATGAATGTATGGTATTAATAATGAATGTATAATGAAGATAAGATTATGATAGGCCTATGAGTTTATGTCAATTATATGGCGATATTTCCACCGTGCCTAGTTGGCCGGACATATCACCACTAAGGCGGGCTGCTTGATATTTCCATCGTGCCTAGTTGGCCGTACATGTCACCGCTAAGGCGGGCTGCTTGATATTTCCACCGTGCCTAGTTGGCCGGACATGTCACCGCTAAGGCGGGCTACTTGATATTTCCACCGTGCCTAGTTGGCCGGGCATAATCACCACTAGTGGGCGGCATATGATGGTTACCTGGACGCGGGTTAGCGATGATGATATATATATATATATATATATATATATATATATATATATATATATATATATATAATACGATGATGTATGCGCTATGATGATACATGTAATACGATTATTTATTGTATATGTATGAAATGCATCCATCCTTAAAGGTTACGCAGGTTACACCTTCATCTTATGTCTTATGATTTTTTCTATTATGTTCATTTCATCCATGCCTTACATACTCAGTACAACGTTCGTACTGACGTCCTTTTTCTTTGGACGCTGCGTTCATGCCCACAGATAGACAGGGAGGCGATCCAGACTCGTAGAAGCTATTTGTTGATTTGAGGGCCCTCCATTGTTCCGGAGGTGCCATTGACTTACTCTTTTGTGTATATATGTATATGTATTTTGGGCACAACGGGGTCCTGTCCCGTCCATATGTCTAGTATTCTAGTAGAGGCTCGTAGATACATATATATATATTTGATAGCCGGAGGGCTTATGTATATAAAGCAAATGTGTTTCAAATGAAAATAGTTTCTCTATGACTATGAGTATAAGATATATGAATGAACGCAGGGCGAGTAATAGAATGAGTGGTGCTCGGTGGTTAGCCCCGGGTACCCGTCATGGCCCTAGTTGGGTCGTGACAAAAGTGGTATCAGAGCAGTTCTGTCCTAGTAAGTGTCTACAAGCTGTATCTAGTAGAGTCTTGTTTATAGTATGTTGTGCGCCACACTAATAAACAGAAGGCTACAGGGCATTTAGGAAAAATGACCATCTTTCATCTTAAGAGATCATGCGGTAGAGCTGTATTATAAGATTATCCCCTCCCTAATTATGTGTTATAATTTCAGCAAAGCTGATGAAAGGAAAAGCTACGGCAGCCCAGAAGGGCAAGATAGTGGTTGGAGAAGGGTGGAACAACGTCCACTGTTTAGCGCAAGCTAAATTTACATCCACATTGAAGAATATTTGCCTTTTGAAGAAAGCTAACTCTTTGATCACATCCACAATTAAAATTTAAAGAAGAGTCAATATGCGCCACATCCATGTTAATTGAAACCTGTCTCATCAAAGAAAAATTGTGAGTTTAAAGAAAATTGGTTGACTTGTGCTTGTTGGGGAACTTGGTCCTTGAATTAATTCTTGTCTCAGTCACCTCCACATTCTTCGATGCCCCACCACATATTTGCTTTGCCAAGGAGTTTCAGTAATTAGTAATAAAGAACGTCTTCTGAAATTAAGAGTAATGAGATTTGGATGACTTCGAAAGGGGATACTTAGTGGCTCTAATAGCTAAAATGATTATGAAGACACGAATTCAAACTTATCAACACTTTAGAAAGACATGGACGAACTTTATTTAAAGTTGTTGAACATTTAAGATGACTTTTGTGCTACTTCTAAAAAAATTGCCCCAGTTTCCAGTCCTGGAGGCGCTTGGTTCTAAACAGTTGAAAAGTGAGAAGTTATAATGAAAATATTTGGAAGCGATTTGATCGATTTTGAAAATTTGTCCCAGTTTCAAGATACTAGGACGCATGAATTGAAACAATGGGAAAAACTTTAACAAATCCTTATGTATCTTATAGGGACTAAAATGGTTGGACAAACCAAAGACATTGAAATTTTTAAATAGAGGGGCCGAACCCACCTTAGGTTGCCTACGTATCCCAAAGGAATCAGGCCAGACGTAGTTCGTGGATAAAAATAAGAACTTTTGAGGGTTTTTTTTTAATTTATTTAAAAGGAGGGCCGAACCGATATGGGTTGTCTACGTATCCAAAAGGAAATCAGGCCACACGTAGTTCAAACCTACAAAACAAAGACACCGAAATATTTTGAAAAGAGTGGCCGAACCTGATATGGGCTGCCTACGTATCCAAAAGGAATTCAGGCCGAACGTAGTTCATTATAACAAATGACAAATACAAGAAAAAAGGCTATTAACGAGGGGAAATCCAGACGTTAAAAGCTCAATTCCGATCGCTATTAGTCAATAACGAGGGGGAAAAATCCGGTCGTTAAAAGCTCCGACGTTAAAAGTTCACGACCGGATTCCAAGCCAGTCATTAAAGATCCTTTAACGACAACAAAAGATCCGGACGTTATAATTAGTAGCGACTGGATTTTTTCCTTTGCTATTTGTTGTTTCCCGGTCGCTAAAAGCTTCAATTACAACAACAAAATCAACTATTATAAGTGCTTTTAGTGACAGGCTTTTACCTTTCGCTAACTGTCTGTCAACTCTCATCAGATAAATTTTATGGTGATTACTATAATAATATATAAAAACCTATGCGCGCACACACTCGCTCCATAAACATAAAGAATAATCAATATTTATATTAAATTTCACGGTTATCTACAATGAACAAAAGCAAGAATATACCAATCCCAATTGTATGACAATATGTAAGTCAACACCTAACAAAACAGAAGATAGAATTGTAGCATTACAAACACAAACATCTTTAACAACTCCAAACAAAATAGAAAATAAGGTCCTCTAGTGTTTTAACTTGTTCTTTAGCATTTTCAATTACTTCTACTTGCTCGGCATTTGTTCTTCAGACTTCAGCACTTTAATCTGTAAAAAGAAATAAATTCATATCAGTCCAGTAACAAAGCTCCTAATAGCTACTACCTTTCTGTCTTTTACTTTTTCCACAAAATGAAGATCAATCACAACGAAAGCAAACACAACTTCTAGGAACTGTGACGGCGCTAACAAAGAGTTAAAATTTCAAATTTCTAGGAAAGCAAACACAATTTATTAGACGAGAGAACTCCAGGAACAACGAATATAGAACCAAAACTTCTAAACCAAGACTAACCACAACTAGCAAATGTTTTAATGGATACAATAACTAGCGAATTTAAACGCTAACAAATTAATGTGGCATAAACAACAAATTACTAAAACGATGAAAAGCAGATTGCATTAAATTTGCTATTCACCTGTACAATGATCAGTAACGCCTAGGCCACAAAATTCTTGTGAGTCATGTAATACCTTGTTCCCTTATTTCTTTCCCCTGTATAGATACTGAAAAGAAATGGGTAACTTGCAATTGATTAAGCATCCATATAGTCCATCAGAATCGGGAAAAGATAGATAAATTAATTAACTAAATGCTATCCAAATCCATGTACGCAACATCTTCCATTTTTATCATCTACTCATTACTGACATTCCTGTTTCTAAAAACCACCAGAATAATCAACCAGTTATTCTAATATCAGTGGGTTTTGTTATTGAACATTACAAATGTAAGCTAATTTGGTTGCTAACATAATGACTGAGTTAATAAGTTGCATCCATCGTTGATCAGCATATTGGAAAAACTCATGTGAGTCACTAAATTAGTTACTCAAATAACCAAAGCATTTGAAAAGACAAAAGGAACGTTAGCTAATACTTGTCAAGATACACTTCACTAGCGCTAAGAAGACCATACATTTTTTTCCTCCAAGTATGAAAGTTGCAAACCGTAACTAGTTTAAGGGGATTTGTGCAACAGTTAACTGCAGCAACACATAATTCCATGGAAATATAATAAACTCGATAATATGAGATTAAGAAAATACATATTATCACCGTGAATAATAACAAGAAAGTCCATATCGGTGCTACTAGAGTTCGGGGACAATTAACAGCATCAAAATCTCTATGGTTCAACCTTACAGACATTAGATACCTGGAAAGAGGCTTCAGGCATACCAACCTGTTTGGGCATCTAGCCAGCATGCAGATTAAAAGCGCAGAGCTGGACTAAAGAAGGAGTTTCTCATGCAGTTCCTTTGACTTCAACTCTCCTAATAATGGCGGCCTCTTCTCCTCCTCCTCTGATGAATCTTTTGGTAGTAATTTTGTTATGTCTGATACAGATAACGACGATGATGGCACGTATATTAATATAAAACTTAATCCACTACCTACAGAAATAACGGTATTAGTTGATCATGAAGGTGGCATTAATAGGACTTTTCATAAAGAGGAGAAAGAATCTTCTTCACAGCTGGAGTACAAATATCTTTTTCATTAGCTGGAATTTCCCTAACTGAGAAAACATGTGGTACCACACAACATGTACTGGGAAAAACTCAGCTAAAGCTAGGGCTTCTTGTATCATAGGGTTGCATTGTCAATGAGCACATGGCTGCATCATTGGGCCAGAAATCAAATTCAGGGAGACAAATAGAGGCTAATAATGTTTCCCATCGATACGGACGACGTGCTCATCTTCCGCCCGTTTTGTAAATTTGACTGCATGCAAGCAAATCTCTTTTTGACCCTGTCAAAATTGTGCTGCTTCTTCATTCTAACATGTTCTTTTTTAAATTCAAGATTTTCCTTTCTCGCTGTCGTCATCAATATCATCGGATAACGAAGCTTTAAAACCCTTTCATTAGGTTTAGAATCCATTTTAACACCCCTAGAATTAAAAGCAAGTGGAAAAATAGTCCAAATTTAAAGGCATTGACAAATAAATCATTTGCAACATGCTTGTGACGTATAAATTTCTTCTACTTTGACGATCCCTACAATTGTTATCTTCTGTTGCTTAATAAGTTATATCGATTCTCCATACTTTCTTATAAGACATTATCAACTTAAAGTAGACTTACCATGATTACTAGAGTCTCATAATTCATGTAAAACTTGTGTTATAGATGTATTTGGTATCTTATTATTAGGCTATTACTTGTTGATTATCACCTTATTTGCCTCATGTAGCAACTTCAGGTGTCATTTTTCTTGCTAAAGATTTGTTATTTATTAAACTTTTGCTAACTGTGAGACTAATTCAAATGTTAAATGTAGTATGTAATTGTTCCTAGATAAAGAGATATTAGGATTCTTCATCTTCAGATTCTTCTATTTTTTTCCCCTTTTCAGCGTTCATGTTACTTTGCTTTTCTGGTTTCTATGGCATCTGATGCTGCCTCTACAAGGCAATTACAGAAGCTTTTACAAGGCAATTACAGAAGATTTATTCTCAAATTTTTAAGCTTTTTAGATGGCTAACATCATTGTCATCCTAATTACAAAAGTTTCAGCCATCAGAGACTTCCAGATGTATTTGATGTGGACATCATAACTATAAAACAAAGAACCAATAAAGACATTTTTTACCATACGAGTACTACAAAATAAAATAGATTTAGACAGCTCTTAGAGATTATTGTGATACTTTCCTGAACAAGATTTCAGGGGAACCGAGGACAAGTATTTCCATATTTTTGACTAATCCATTTCCTGTTTGTTCTAATCTTACAAAAAGTTTCTTTCATGTAATAAATTAACATGGTTTGCGGTTGGGCAGGCCAGGATAGTGTTATACTTGATTTTATATTAAAAATGTACAATTTAAGTGCCATACTGAAAAGAACTAAGCTAAACATAAAGGACAGAGGAAAATGAACAAGCTAGTTTTTATTATTACAGGAAAGAAAAAAGTTAACATTACACAACAAGACATTTAAGTTGGAAAGGAAGTTAAGTTAAGTCAGACAAGATATCCCATCTGGTTTAAATTTTAAGACATAAAAAATCTGTATCCTTTCAAATTTTGTGAAATGTAATTTAATCTGTAGAGTATTTTTAGCAGTGGGGACGAAAGATAGTTTTCTAAGGCTCAAAAATTCATTTAGTCAACGGAAAAGGGCCAAAATTACCCCTGAACTTTGAAAAATAGTTCATCCATACCCTTCGTTATACTTTAGGGCCAATTATACCCTTACAGTTATACTATGGGGTCAATTATACCCTTATGTCTAACGGCTGCCACGTGGCATCATCTCAGCCCTTCAAAATTATTTTACCCTCAAATAATTTTTTACCCACTAAAATAACTCAAAACGACCCGAATTTTTTTTTTTCCAGCAAAAATAATACGAAATTATTTTTATATTTTTTCTGGAAAAATAATTCCCTATTATTTTTGCTGGAAAAAAAAATTCGGGTCGTTTTGAGTTATTTTAGTGGGTAAAAAATTATTTGAGGGTAAAATAATTTTGAAGGGCTGAGATGATGTCACGTGACAGCCGTTAGACATAAGGGTATAATTGACCCCATAGTATAACTGTAAGGGTATAATTGGCCCTAAAGTATAACGAAGGGTATGGATGAACTATTTTTCAAAGTTCGGGGTAATTTTGACCCTTTTCCGTTTAATCAATTAGTCAAACGGATGGTGTGCAATTTTAAGCACACCTATAAAGTGAACTTCTGATTAGCTATTCCCAAAAACAATTAGGGCAAAGTAAGCACAACAACCCTCACCAATTTAACACAACCACCATAGATGAATCTTTCACAAATTAAACATCACAAAAAAAGCAAGAAGAACACACATGAAGTTCGAAATTTAACCAAGAACGCACCTAAAGCTCTTGTATAATATCTCGCTATCTACACACTTCCTGACTATGGCGATAGAGTCTTGAGTTGATTCCTAAGCTTCTGAGTAAAATTTGAAGCTTATTCCAAACATTCCAGAGATAGTGAAACTTATTCCAAGAGAAATCATGAGAAAATGATAAATTATAACAAATAAAGTGGAAGTATAAAAGTATTTCTCCAAGCAGTACAACTTATTCTACACATTCCAAGAAATGATACCGCTTAAAGAATGAGAATTATGAGGTTGGGAGATGAAAACTTACGGCTTGTTTAGACGGTTTCTGTCGCTGAGTCGTCTCGTTCGCGTGTATGTTTTTTTTTGTTTTAATTGGAGAAAGAGCGGGGAAATTTTAAGGGAAGTAGGGGCTCTTTTTTGGGTTAATTTTAGTATTAACGAAGGGATATTATACTTTTTAACGACAGGATGTTATCCTCTTGTTATTTGTGGACCTAAAATTGGCTTTTTAACCACGGGGGGAAAATTGGTTGCTATAAATATACTTTTAATGATGGGATTCATGTCCCCTCGTTAACAAGTGGTCGTTAAAAGTCAAAATTTTTGTAGTCCTAATTTAGAAAGGCCGTAACAAAACATAGAGGCGACATGATAAAAAAAACAAAAGGTTCTAGCTTATTCCGCCGGCCTATTACAAAAGGAAATTTAAACTTAAATTATTGAAACTCCCGGCGAACCGGGGCTAAGATGCAAATCCAATTCTTCAACTCAGGTCCTGATTCGGCAGCCCATAAGGCTGGTGTTTCAACAATGCCTTCAATTACCACACCATGATCATCTTCGTCTTCTACGAACAAGTTCTTGATCCCTTCCACAATATCATCATAGGTAACTTCAACAGTCAAATCTGAAGTTTTGGAGATGGCAGGTTTTGAGAAAGTTTGATCAATGGTAGGAATGGGTTTTGGCAAGAAAATCTCCTTTCCTTTATTCTTTCGTGCTTTCTTCACTTCTTCCTCAGTTGCTTCATATCCCAAACCAAATGTAAACTGTTGTGCAAGGAGAACTACAGGCTCAACCCGCCTATTTAATGTCTTCCCTAACCCAAATCCAGGTTAGTGCCCATTTTTCAGCATTTCCTTTGCAACCATGATTGCAGCGCATGACATTTTTTATTCTTGAGTTTGACTCCCTCCACCCACTCTAGTAACATTCACAACCTCCCAAGCATGGTAAGTTGTTCCATCAAACTCTCCTGTTGCCTTAATAAATGAGATAGATTGCCCTCGATAGATGGACACGTCACGTTCTCCTTGTACGCATATTTGTTGTTGATCCCACTCAAATTTGACAGTCTGATGCAAAGTAGATGGCACAGCTCCAGCCAGATAGATCCACGGTCTTCTTAACGATATGTTGTATGTGGTGGAGATATCAAGTACGTAAAACTCCATAATGAACTCAACAGGTCCAATCAGCATTTTTAGCTCTATTTCTCCAGTAGGATGCATTTGAGACCCATCAAATGCTCGAATATTCATATCACTTGTCTTAAGCTCGCTAATATTATATCTGATCTTCCTCAGACTTGTTAGTGGACAAATTTTAAGTCCAGAGCCTCCATCAATCAACACTTTAGACACAAACATGTTACGACACTTGACAGTTATATGGAGTGCTTCGTTGTGACTACATCCCTCTGGTGGCAGTTCTTCATTATCGAAGCTGATTTGATGACTGTCAAGCATGCGCCCAACCATTCCAGCTAATGTCTCACTAGTTGTTTCGCTTGGAACATATGCTTCACTCAAAATCTTCAAGAGTGCATTTCTGTGTACATCCGAACTCAAAAGCAATGAGGGGATAGGAATCTGGGCGTTGGTCTTTTTCAACTGATCCACAATTGAGTATTCACTGGCCTTAATCTTTCTAAAAAAAATTCTACCTTGGCTTCTGTCACAACCCTTTTAGGAGGCGCATTTCTTTCTTTAGTTTGCCTCAATCTAGCTAGCTCTTCTGGAGTATAGTACCTTCCGGACCTTGTCATTCCTGATGTCTTAGTCTTGTCAGTGATCGTTTCCTTTCCTCGACATTCCATCACAGCTTGTTGATAATTCCATGGTACGGCTTTAGTATTGAGCACTGGTAACTGATTTGGTGCTTGAACTACTTCCACAGGTGTTGATGAAGCTCTTAATATCTCGATAGGTACAAAACCCCTTATCACTATAGCCGGAGAAGCAAAGACTACAAGACCATGATCTTTCACGCTATCCGCAGACACTATAACTTTGGTCGGATTGTCATCATTTTCATCTACTCCAGTCATATTTATCGAGGCTCTGTCATGGGTCGGGAGTGGATTGTTATCCACATTTGGCATCAGTTGTTTGACCATGATCTGTTTTGCTTCAATAAGATCTTCAACCTTGTGTTTTAATGCGTAACAACGATCAGTGGAATGGCCTTTTACCCCCGAATGATATGCACATGTTTTAGTGGGATTAACACTTCTAGGTAGTGGATCTGGAATTCTACCTTCCACAGGATATAATAAGCCTGAAGCTTGCAGTTTTTCAAAAACAATGCTCAATGGCTCTCCTAACGTTGTAAAATTGCGGAAAGGTCTATTTGGGCGAGGTGCGGATGCACTGTTTGGATGATGAGATTGTGATGGTGTAAAATTGATGGGGCCTAGTTACTTTTTGGAGCTCATTGCATTTTGCACCCCTAATGTATATAATCTATTGCATTTACACCCTATCTTATTTTATTTTATGATTCTCACCCTAACCTTTTTATTTTTTCCAAAATATTGAAAACGCTCTTTCTTTAAAACTTCCACAAGGACAAAATTTAAAAAAGATAATAATGAAAGAAATGGCACAAATTTAAGAAAAATAAACAAATGATGTGGTCTCCGATTATGGAAAACTCAATTGACTGGAACAATCCCACCATCATTTTCTTAACTCCCAAATTTATTAGCAATTCATTTAGATCGCAATAAACTCGATGGACAAATCCCAGAATCATTTGGGAAATTCAGAGGACAAATATCAGGTCTTAACCATTCCCATCATAGCCTCACTAGACCAGTGCCAACATCTTTAGGTGAGTTGAACTTTACCACAATTGATTTCTCAAGGAACAAGCTTGAAGGTGATGTTTCTTTCTTGTTTGGGAAGAACAAGACAATTCAGATAATTGATTAATTTGTGGAGTTGGATCTTTCAAAATTGGAGTTCCTCGAGTATCTAACGTCATTGGATTTGAACCATAACATAGTAGCACCAATTACCTCAAGAACGATGCATCATCTCAGTGGTTCCACATCTAATATAAATAACCCATATAAGTCACATTAGGCAATTAGAGACACCAATGAATGTGCTAAAATGTCATCTAGTGAAGAAGAGGATGAAGTGTCAAACTCTTTGTAAGATAAGAGCAGGGCGGATTCATTTTATTAATTAGATCTTTCTTGATTTTGTGCCACATCAGAAGGATGCATACATAGCCATAAAAGTAGTGGAATCATTATTGAGTCAACATGCATCTATATATACGGTACGAGAGTGTTGTATTCTCTTTAGTGTAGCCTTTCTAGAATATCCTATTCCCCAGGAAAGCTCGTCCTTTCTCGAAAGTACATTTTTTTCTGGGAACATGGTCAACCAGAAATTATTATGTTCGCGATTCTTCATCCACCGATTGATAAAATGCTCCAGCTTTCCATTCTTATTCTTTCAAGACAAAGGGTGGAATATCTACAGGTAGGTCCGTTTCATTAGTAATGTACGCTGTAATTATGACTTCTGTTCTCTAGAAATGTCTTAAATTTATTCCAATTTCTCTATGGAAGATTCGCTATGAGTCCAGAATGCACAACTAAGGTTCGGACTAGCCCGATGGGAGAGTCCTTACCTTGCTATCGATGCATTGGCGCTTTTTCTGACATACACTTATCCCCAATGCAAGCATCATAAGAAGTGGCACACAAAATATTCTCATCACTGAGGCCATACAAATTGAACATTCCAGAAGCTTCTAGAGACCGGCGCCTGGGTACGGCTATTGAGGTTGCTCATGAAAATGCAAGATACTACTGTGGTAGATTCTACCACGGAAGTCCATAAAGGCAAGCAGATAAAAGACATAACCCTCGTATGCGGACGCTAGCCTGATTATGAAGACCTACTTTTTCTAAAGTAGCACGATAATTCTTCATGAACTCCAATGCAATAGAGAACCTGAGATCCAATGTGAACAATCAGTCGAAGGAGCGGAGCTTAGAGCCTTTACTCTTTATGTAAAGCGCACCCACTCTTACGATGTACCTTTTGCATAATGGGTCAGCGAAGAAATGGGAACAGCGGCTTAAGCAATTAGGTGTAGGCACTTTCTAGAGGTGAAATCTTCTAGTTCTTCCTATTTGACCCTTTCCAATTTTGTCCTTGTGGAAATTTTTTTAAAAGAGCATTTTCATTGTTTTGCAAAAATATAAAGAGATTAGGGTGCGAATCATAAAATAAAATAAGACAAAGTGCAATTCGTAAAAGAAAAAATACGTTAGGGGTGCAAAACCCAATGAACTCTTACTTTATGCTATATAGAGTTACTTTTTATGACACATAGTACATCTACTTTAAAATGTAAGTTTGATTAACTCTCTCTCTCTCTACAAAGGGTACATTGGATATTTCAATCGATTTCTTGACATTCTTGACAATTTTTTCTTTAAGTCAAACATTTTCCATGAGAAAATCGCAGGCAAAGGTAGGTACAAGAGATGATAGTGCAAATTAAATAAGAAACGGAAAAGGTCAAGTATACCCTTATACTATCAAAAAAGGGTTAAACATACCCCTCATTGTACTTTGGGTCCAAATATACCCCTTTTCCGTTAAAATTGTCCATGATGGACATGAAATATGACGTGACACTGACAACTCAGTGAGGTGGACACCACATGGTATGTCACCTCACCACCCTAACCCATTTACCCCTCTTTCCCCCTTCTTTTTCCATCACTACCATCTCTTCCCCTCCACAACTTTTGTCACCATTAGCACCACCGCACCACTATCTCCACCTTCAATCATATTGGAGGGCCACCACTAACGAATGCACTCTCAAAATAAAGAAATAAAGCAATTCAGCTCTCTCTCTATCACTGCCATCTCAACACCATTTCTTTTTATATACTCAAATTACTATGCTTATTTATTCCTCACTCTCACTTTTTAGCCTAACCTTCAATCCTCCAAAACCCCTTAATGGCTTCTTCTTCTTCTTCTTCTTCTTTCTCAACTAATTCCATAACTGTGGGGTCCAGTCCCCTATCCCATATTTTAAGAAAGGAAGATTTTTCTTCCTTTGAGAAATTATACATTGACAACAATTGTGGACTTGGCTAACAAGCCAAATTCTTTTGTTCACATTTTCGTGATGTAAGCGCTTACCTCATCATAGTCGTGACGTAAGCGCTTACCTCATCATAGTCGTGATGTAAGCGCTTACCTCATCATAGGAAATTCATTCCTATAAATAGACAGCTTATGGTTCATTTGTAATACACCAAGATCATTTGCTATACACACCAAAATCTCAGACAATACATCTGAGTGAGAGAAAAGTGAGGTGTTCCATAGACTGTGAGAAAATAGTCTATGAAGAAAAATAGAGTGTGAGTGATATTGTAGTAAGGTGGGAAATCAAAAGAGTGTTATTTCTTTTGTGGGTGTAGTGGTCTTAGGAGTATTTATACTCGTTACTACACAGTGTAAAATTCCTTACTATAGTGATATTAGCTGCTCCTCTTGGCCGTGGTTTTTTCCCTTATTCAGAAGGGTTTCCACGTAAAATCTTGGTGTCATTATTGCTGCATTTTATTCTTGCTGATTTAACCATAACTTAGTGTTCCGCGTTTATCACTAATACCGTGAATATTATTTTGCGGGTTTATTTTATTCCCAACAAGTGGTATCAGAGCCAAGGTTCTGTCTGAGTATGCTCTGTGGTTGCAGCACAGTCTGAACTTTCACATCAGAAAAGAATTACTTTGGTCTTCGAATAAAATAGTATTTGTATTTGTGATAAACGATGGAAGCCAACACTAGTAGAATGGTTACTTTGAGTGGCGTAAATTATGCCATTTGGAAGGGCAAAATGGAAGATTTGCTCTATGTCAAGAATTTTCATCAACCTGTCTTTGGAAATAAAAAGTCTGATAATAAATCAGATGAAGAGTGGAATTTGTTGCATCGGCAGGTTTGCGGCTTTATTAGACAGTGGGTTGACGATAATGTGTTGAACCATATTTCTGGAGAGACACATGCTCGGACCCTATGGGAGCATCTTGAAAGTTTGTATGCTCGAAAAACTGGTAATAACAAGATGTTTCTGATAAAGAAAATGCTGGGTTTAAAATACCACGATGGTTCCGTAATGACAGATCATCTGAATATTTTTCAGGGGATCATGAACCAGTTATCTGCTATGGGTATTAATTTTGATGAAGAAATTCAAGGCTTGTTTCTACTTGGTTCCCTACCAGATTCTTGGGAAATTATTAGAACTTCATTATCAAATTCTGCTCCGGATGGTGTGATCTCTATGGATCTTGCCAAGAGCAGTCTTTTAAATGAAGAGATGAGAAGAAAATCTCAAGGCTCCTCCTCATCAGATGTCTTGGTGACTGACACTAGGGGGAGAGGCAAGAATCGTGGTTCTCAAAATAGAGAACATCATAGAAGCAAATCCAGAAGCAGACTTAAAGATATTGACTGCTATCATTGCGGGAAAAAAGGGCACACAAAGAAGTTCTGCCGGATTTTGAAAAAAGAGAATAGAGAAAAGGAGGAAAAGAAAGAAGATGGCAATCGTGTTGCCGCTGTCACTACAGAAGATCTTGTTACTGTCCTTGATGCGGATATGATAAATATTGCTTGTGATGAGTCAAGCTGGGTTGTGGACAGTGGTGCCGCATCTCATGTGACATCAAGGAAGGAATTTTTCTCATCCTATACTCCGGGTGACTTTGGAACTTTGAGTATGGGTAATGAGACTGTATCCAGGGTGGCTGGTGTTGGAACGATTTGTTTGAAAACTAGTATTGGAACTAAACTAGTTTTAAACAATGTAAAGCATGCACCTGATGTTCGTTTGCACTTGATCTCTGTTGGTGTTTTGGATGATGAGGGATATGTCAGTACCAATGGTGCTGGAAAGTGGAAGCTTACTAAATGTTCCATGATTGTGGCTCGTGGCGAAAAGAGTCGTGGTCTATACTGGACTACGGCCTCTACCTGTGTTGATATGGTGAATGCAGTTGAGAGCAATAGCTCTTCAACGTTATGGCATAAGAGGCTTAGCCACATTAGCGAGAAAGGACTAAATGTTTTGGCCAAAAAGAAATTATTGTCAACTTTCGAAAGTGCTAAATTAGAAAAGTGTGAGCACTGCTTGGCTGGAAAACAAAATAGAGTTTCTTTCAAGTCTCATCCTCCTTCAAGAAAGACAGAGTTGCTTGAGTTGGTGCATTCAGATTTATGTGGTCCAATGAAGACAATGACTTTGGGTGGTGCACTTTATTTTGCTACCTTTATTGATGATTGCTCAAGGAAACTTTGGGTCTACGTCTTAAAGACTAAAGACCAAGTGTTGGGTGTCTTTAAGTAGTTTCAGGCCTCAGTTGAAAGAGAAACTGGAAAGAAGCTGAAGTGTATTCGTACTGATAACGGTGGTGAATATTGTGGACCGTTTGACGAATACTGCAAGCAACAGGGTATCAGACACCAGAAGACTCCTCCTAAGACTCCTCAGCTTAATGGTTTAGCAGAGAGGATGAACAGGACCTTAATGGAAAGAGTCAGATGTTTGCTTTCTGAAGCAAAGTTGCCGAATTCCTTTTGGGGTGAGGCTTTATTGACCGCTGCACATGTTATTAATCTATCCCCTGCGGTTGCTTTGCAAAGTGATGTTCCAAACAGAGTTTGGTATGGAAAGGATGTTTCCTATGACCACTTGAAAATGTTTGGTTGTAAAGCTTTTGTACATGTGCCTAAAGATGAAAGGTCGAAATTAACTGCCAAGACAAGGCAGTGCATCTTCATTGGTTATGGCCTTGATGAGTTTGGTTACAGGCTATATGATCCAATTGAGAAGAAGGTTGTGAGAAGCCGTGATGTTATCTTCATGGAGGATCAAACCATTGAAGATATTAACAAAGCAGAGAAGATAAAATCTTCAAGTTCTGAAGGTTTAGTTAATCTTGATCAAGTTCCTCATACAAATGCTGATGAAGTTGGTGGGCTCGATGACGATGGTGATGCCCAGAATCATGTTCCAGATCAGCATGTTGATGATGATAACGATGCTGCTATTGATGAAGTAGATGCTCCTACTCATGAAGTCGTGGATAAGTCAGATATTCCACTTAGAAGGTCTACTAGACAACATGTTCCTTCTTCCCGTTATTCACCTAATGAGTATGTATTACTCACTGATGGGGGAGAACCTGAATGTTATGAGGAGGCCATGGAAGATGAGCACAAGGATCAATGGATTGAAGCCATGCAAGATGAGATGAAATCTCTGCGTGAGAACCATACTTATGAGTTGGTGAACTTGCCTAAGGGCATGAGAGCTTTGAAGAACAAGTGGGTGTTCAAAGTTAAAGCCGAAGAACATAGCTTGAAGCCCAGATACAAAGCTAGATTGGTTGTTAAGGGATTTGGTCAAAGGAAAGGTATTGACTTTGACGAAATATTTTCTCTTGTCGTGAAAATATCCTCCATTCGGACAGTTCTTGGTTTGACTGCTAGTCTTGATTTGGAGATTGAGCACATGGATGTGAAGACTGCTTTTCTTCATGGTGACTTAGAAGATGAGATTTATATGGAACAACCTGAAGGCTTCAAGGCAAAAGGTAAAGAAAATCTTGTATGCAAACTCAAGAAGAGTCTCTATGGATTGAAGCAAGCTCCCAGACAGTGGTACAAGAAGTTTGAGTCTGTTATGGGGGATCAAGGCTACAAGAAGACTTCTTCAGATCACTGTGTGTTTGTACAAAGATTTTCTGATGGTGACTTTATCATCCTTCTGCTATATGTGGATGATATGTTGATTGTAGGCAAAAATGCTTCCAGGATTGACGAGTTGAAGAAACAGTTGAGTAAGTCTTTTGCAATGAAAGACTTGGGTCATGCTAAGCAGATTTTGGGCATGAGAATTACTCGTTCTAGAGATGAAAAGAAGCTTTATTTGTCGCAGAAAAAGTACATAGAACGTGTACTAGAGCGCTTCAATATGAAGAGTGCTAAGTGGGTTAGCACACCTCTTCCTGGTCATCTGAAATTGAGCAAAAAGATGTGTCCTACAACAACAGAGGAAAAACAGAGAATGGCCAAGATTCCTTATTCCTCTGCCGTCGGAAGTTTAATGTATGCAATGGTATGCACTCGACCAGATATTGCTCATGCAGTCGGTGTTGTTAGCAGATTTCTCGAAAATCCAGGGAAAGAGCATTGGGAAGCTGTGAAGTGGATACTCAGGTATCTAAGAGGAAGATCAGATGAATGCTTGTGTTTTGGAGGATCAAATCCAATTTTGAAGGGCTATACAGATTCTGATATGGCAGGTGACCTTGATAACAGAAAATCCACTACTGGATATTTGTTTACTTTTTTCAGGGGGAGCTATATCATGGCAGTCAAAGTTGCAGAAGTGTGTTGCACTATCTACAATGGAAGCGGAGTATATTGCGGCTACTGAAGCTGGCAAAGAGATGATATGGCTCAAGAGATTCCTTCAAGAACTTGGATTGCAGCAAATGGAGTATGTTGTCTATTGTGACAGTCAGAGTGCAATAGACTTGACCAAGAACTCCATGTACCATGCGAGAACAAAACACATCGATGTCAGATATCATTGGATTCGTGAGCAATTGGAAAGCGAATTGTTCCAAGTCAAGAAGATTCACACGAATGAAAATCCTGCAGATATGCTGACCAAGGCGGTACCGAGAGACAAGTTCGAATCGTGCAAAGAACTTGTCGGCATGCACTCAAATTAGAAGCCAGTGTACCCTCCTTCAGGTGAATGGGACTGGAGGGGGAGATTTGTGGGGTCCAGTCCCCTATCCCATATTTTAAGAAAGGAAGATTTTTCTTCCTTTGACAAATTATACATTGGCAACAATTGTGGACTTGGCTAACAAGCCAAATTCTTTTGTTCACATTTTCGTGATGTAAGCGCTTACCTCATCATAGTCGTGACGTAAACGCTTACCTCATCATAGTCGTGACGTAAGCGCTTACCTCATCATAGGAAATTCATTCCTATAAATAGGCAGCTTATGGTTCATTTGTAATACACCAAGATCATTTGCTATACACACCAAAATCTCAGACAATACATCTGAGTGAGAGAAAAGTGAGGTGTTCCATAGACTGTGAGAAAATAGTCTGTGAAGAAAAATAGAGTGTGAGTGATATTGTAGTAAGGTGGGAAATCAAAAGAGTGTTATTTCTTTTGTGGGTGTAGTGGTCTTAGGAGTATTTATACTCGTTACTACACAGTGTAAAATTCCTTACTATAGTGATATCAGCTGCTCCTCTTGGCCGTGGTTTTTTCCCTTATTCAGAAGGGTTTCCACGTAAAATCTTGGTGTCATTATTGCTGCATTTTATTCTTGCTGATTTAACCATAACTTAGTGTTCCGCGTTTATCACTAATACCGTGAATATTATTTTGCGGGTCTATTTTATTCCCATCAATAACAACTCCAAATCCCAAATTAAGATTTTTCCAGCCTTTGCAGCTTTAAGAGAGAGTATAAATTTCCAAGTAAAGAGTAGTGCTAGTAGTAATTTGAAATGTGAAAAGAGGAGTTGTAGAATTGGGATAGTGGGGGCTTTTTCTAATGAAGTGGATGATCATGATGTTGTTGCTGACGTGGAGGATGGTACTAAGAAGGTTTTGAGAGTGGGCCTAATATGTGGTGGCCCATTAGCTGAGCGCAGAATTTCTTTGGACTCTGCTCGCTTTGTTCTAAAGGTAGTGTGGTGGTGCTAATGGTGGCAAAAGTTGTGGAGGGAATGAGATGGTAGTTGTGGAAGAAAGAAGGGAAGAGAGGGGTAAATGGGTTGGGGTGGTGAGGTGGCATGCCATGTGATGTCCACCTTATCGAGTTGTCAGTGTCACGTCATATTTCATGTCCACCATGGATAGTTTTAGCGGAGGAGGGGTATATTTGGACCCAAAATATAATATAGGGGTATATTTGAACCCAAAGTATAATGAAAAGGGTATATTTGGATCCAAAGTATAACGAGGGGTATATTTAACCCTTTTCTGATAGTATAGGGGTATATTTGACCCTTTTCTGAAGAACAAAACACCATAACAGGGACAAATCAATCGCACAACATACAAAATCAAATTGCAGTATTGCTGGAATTGACATTTTTACTGGATACTCCCTCCGGATGTAAAAAAGTGTCTTGACCATTTACACACCTCTTAAGAAAATTCTAATTCCTAGACAAATGAAATTAAATAAGACCCATATCAAGTTACTTAATTTCCTATCAGTGTTTGCAACTACTTCAGAGGTTTCGTAAAATCGCCTATAACAGTTGGTCCCAAAATTCCAAATTTTGAGAACTCTTTCCTTTTGCTTTCTAGAGTATTTTATATTAGTCCTCGTGATATCTAATACTGGATTAAGGGTTCTTTTCTTGTTTGAGGAGACACCCGAGCAGTATTTCTTTAGTTTTCCATTCATGCTATTAGGATGTTCTCTAAATCAACGGTTCTTTGCTTCAAGGAAGAAAATGTATCTTTTTGCATTCAAATTAAAATAAATACATGGATAAGTGTTGTATCTGCTGGAACTTGGAACATATCTTTGAACATCCAATTGATGCACTTAAAAAGGAACACTATAACAATTAGTACTACGACTGCATTCCCCGGAAACCAACCAAACAACTTGACCAGAATCAATGCTAAACACGGGGCATTCATTTCATGATTCAGAAGCTTCCATCTTGAGCTACCTTGTTACAGACATACTTGAATAGTAAAACAAAAAGTTAAAAGTGCTGTCTCGTTTCTCGGGAGATCGGTTAAATCAATTTACTATTGTGAGTTAATCTCTTCGTCCCTGCCCTTGCACTTGCATATATGGATCAACAAGTTTATACAATAGGTATCCGTTTTGCATATTTAGGCTACATGTATATCTTGCAAACCCAAAGCTCTATCCTCTTTTTTTTGTGTATGTGTGTATAACCTAGATTTACTGCTATTTTGTTGCCCTTTCCTTTCCCGGGGAAACAAGGACCAAACACCCATGTTGTATATTAAAAAAATGAACTCATGTTGCCTTCATACCATATATACATTCATTTGCGAAAACAAAGTTATTGTTAGATTCATGAGCTTGCTAGAAAGACAAAAACAGCGAGATCGTTCATGATCATGTAGGTGGTCCATCTTATGTGCCAGCAATGCCATGATTGGTGAAATCTGGAATTTAGTAGTTGCAGTTCACAACATGCATTTCCGCTAGATATCCACTGAGAAAAGAAAAGCAAGCATTGGAATAAGAATGCTTCTCTGTGTAGTAAGTAACCAGAAGTTAGCCTGCAAATTAACTAACTTTATGTTGACATTACTGCTAATTTCACAACTATTTCGCCATTGATGAACAAGGAAGAAGAGAAAAGAGAAAATGATCATTTTCCCACAAGTTCTGGTTTTGAATTTGATACAAACAAGAAGGGTAAAGTTGATCCTGGGGACCAGTGAAGCTCATACGTGGAAGCATCTAAAGGAAACAAGTGAAGATTATTCTAGAACAACACATGTGCACATCATGTGCCATTCTTTTATTTTTGCATCTATTTTCATTTGTCAGATTGTAAATAATGATTATTTCCCATGGTCAGTATTTAGCTAGACAAATAGAATAGGGACAACTGTGAATAGTTTGTTAGGAATTCTCTTTAGCTAGACAAATAAAATAGGGACAGCTGTGAATAGTTTGTTAGGAATTCTTATCCTTTGTTTTGTATAAATTGTGCACAGTTTCATCGAATGGAATACAGAGAAAATTGTTCCAATCTTGCTTTCTTCTTTTAATCTCCACATGGTATCAAAGCAGGAATAAATTTTTCTGTTCTTCATTCTCTTTTTCTCCCTTCACTTGCCTTCTTTTCCTCTTTCTTTCCATCTCAGTTATGGTAGATCCAACTGAGAACACTGCTGCTGTTGCTGCTGTTCAAACTATGAAGGAACAAGCTATCGACTCCAATCACCCCTATTACCTCCATCCATCAGATGCACCAGGTCTGACTCTTGTGGTTTCACCCTTTAATGGAAAGGGATATGGAGGATGGAGGAGATCCATGTTAATAGCATTGTCTGCGAAAAATAAGACAGGTTTTATTGATGGCTCTCTTCCTGAACCAGCAGCAGATTCATCCTCACTCAAGTCATGGACCAGGTGCAACCATATGGTTCTCTCTTGGTTGCTAAATTCTCTTTCTAAGGACATAGGTGAGAGTGTCCTTTACTCAGAAAATGCCAAACTTCTTTGGGACGATTTGGAATCTAGGTATGGACAAGCCAATGGAGCTAAACTTTTTCAACTGCAAAAAGATTTAAATACTTTAGTTCAGGGTAACATGGGTGTAACCAGTTATTTCAACAAACTAAAGTGTATTTGGGATGAACTTGATGCAATGAATACATTCTCCTCTTGTGTTTGTGATTGTAAGTGTGGTGGAAAAACTAAGACTAATAAGGCACAAGACGATGAAAGACTATTGCAATTTTTAATGGGTTTGAATGAATCATATCTGGGAGTGAGGAGAAATATTTTGATGACCACTCCTCTCCCATCTATTGGCCATGCCTACTCACTTGTTGTTCAGGATGAAAAGCAAGCTGAGATCCAACACACTCCACCCTATCCAACTGATTCTGCTTCTTTCATAGCTGCTGGACAAAGTTATCAAAACAACAGGATTAACACAGGTGACAACAAAGGACAGAGGGGGTTTTATGACAACAAAAGAAATTCACTTGTGTGTACCTATTGCAAGAGGCCCCGTCATAGTGTAGAAAAATGCTATAGGTTGCATGGATATCCAGCAGACTTTAAGTTCACCAAGAAGAAGCAATTTCAGGTGCCTGTTAGCGGAAATGCAGTTTTAACCAATGAACAACAAGCAGGAAAGGGAATCCTACAAAATCCAATTGCACAACTGATGCAGCTACTGCAACAAGTTAGTTTTGACCAGCACGGTTCAACTACTACTGATGGGAAAATCAATGCTAATTGTGCTGGTATTTCTTATTCTCACAATTGCACAGCTCCAATTAAACACCTAGATGAATTTTCTTGGATTCTGGACAGTGGAGCAACAGAACATATGTGTTATAACAAGTCTATGTTGCATCATTTAAGGCCATTATCAGTACCTCTAATGGTCAATCTTCCTAATTCTTTTAGAGTAAAAGTAACTCATATAGGAACTGTCACTCTTCTTCCTACTCTTGTTTTAAATCAAGTCTTGTATGTGCCTTCATTTAAGTTTAATCTTCTCTCAGTTCAAAAATTTTGCAAACAGTTTAGATGTTCACTCATTTTCTCTCCTGATGTTTGCATGTTACAGGGCCCTTCACTGAGGAGCCCTCTGGAAATTGGTGAAGCAAAGAAAGGCTTATACATTTTCCAGTCCAGTCCACTTACTTCTAGTTCTCAGCAGCCTACAAGCCAAGTTACTAGCAGTCTTCTTTCAGTTTCTAATATCAATAGTCCTGATGTTGTTCCAGGCTTAGCTAGCAGCCTTATTTCAATTTCTAATGTTGCTTGTCCTGAGGTTGTTTCAGGCTTAGTTTCTAATGTAAAACCTGATGTTGTTCCAGGTTCTTTGTCTAGTACTTCTGTTAAATCTAGTGAAGTAGCTACTGTTTTAGCTTCTAATTCTACAGTTCCTGATGTAACCACAAAGTTATGGCATTATAGGTTGGGCCATTTTCCTCTTTATAATATGAAAAACATAAGTTCAATTCCTATCAATGTGTGTTCTCAGTTTTCTACTCCTTGTTCTGTTTGTCCTTTGGCTAGACAGCATAAATTGCCCTTTCCCACCAGCTCAATTTCTACTACTCATATATTTGAATTAATACATATTGATACTTGGGGTCCTTACTCAACCCCAACCTATAATGGGTTCAAGTATTTTCTTACAATTGTTGATGATTATAGTAGAGGGACCTGGACATATCTTTTATCTACTAAGTCCAATGCATTTGATGTTCTAAAGTCCTTCTTAGCTATGGTGGAAAGACACTTTGATACAAAAGTCAAGACCATAAGATCGGATAATGCATTTGAATTGGGAACGGGGACAACACAATCTCAATTTCTTTCATCTCAAGGAATCATGCATCAAACCACTTGTGTTGAAACACCCCAACAAAATGGAGTGGTGGAGCGTAAACACAAGCATTTATTAGAAACTTCAAGGGCTCTCTTATTTCAATCTCATTTACCCATTTCCTATTGGGGAGAATGTGTATTGACAGCTACTTATTTGATCAATAGGTTCCCCTCTAAGGTCATTGGTTTCAAGACTCCCTATGAGAAATTGTTTGGGACAGCACCTAGTTACCAGAACCTTAGGTGTTTTGGATGTCTAACCTATGCTTCTACTTCAACTGTCAACAGAGCTAAGTTTTCTCCAAGGGCTGAGGCATGTGCTTTCATTGGGTATCCTCATGGAAAGAAAGGATACAAGTTACTAAGTCTTTCAACCAAAAGGGTGTTTGTTTCTAGAAATGTTATTTTTCATGAAACTCAATATCCCTTTACTTCTACCTCTCTCACACCTAGTTCCACTTCCTATTTTCCTTCTCCTCCTAATATAATACCTGATTTTTCTACCCCTCTTCTACCATCCTTCCATCCTCCTCCAGATGGTTTTTCTTCCTCGGATCATCCTGATCCCAACAGTCCTGCACCCTCATTGTCCCCACACCATCCAGTTTCCCCTGTTATTCCTCCACCTGACCTTTCTACTCAGTCTCAACCTTTGAGACAGTCTAGTCGATCCCACAAAACCCCCGATTACTTAACGGACTATATTTGCAGTATGGTTAATTTTACTGATGTTACTACACCATGTTTTGATTCTATCCTATCCCCACAATCCTTTTCTTTTTCTGCCTTATCTTCACCAAATCAACAGTTACTTAATTCTCTTCCGCTTGTTCAAGAACCTACCAATTATAATCAGGCAGCCTTGCATCCTGGTTGGCAGCAGGCTATGACCCAAGAATATGAAGCTCTTGTACTTAATGGGACTTGGGAAATTGTTGATTTACCTGATGGTCACAAGGCTTTACCTTGCAAATGGGTGTACAAAGTTAAACATCGTTCCGATGGTTCTATTGAAAGGCTTAAGGCTCGCTTAGTTGTTCGGGGTGATATTCAAAGGGAAGGCATCGATTTCACAGAAACCTATTCCCCAGTGGTCAAGATGACAACAATTCGATGTCTCCTTGCAGTCGCTGTCAAGAAAGGGTGGGTACTATACCAATTGGATGTCAATAACGCTTTCTTACATGGAGATCTCGAGGAGGAGGTCTACATGAAGTTCCCTGCTGGATTCACCCCACCTACCTCCAACAAGGTTTGTCGGCTTCGCAAATCTCTTTATGGATTGCGTCAAGCCTCACGTCAATGGTATGCTAAACTACAGGCTGCTTTGAGTTTTAAAGGGTACTCTCATTCCTCCAATGATCATTCATTATTTTTTAAGAGATCAGGATCCTCTGTTTCTATCCTCGCAGTCTATGTGGACGATATAGTTTTGACGGGAAATGACATCAATGAACTCAATTCTTTAAAGCTATTTCTTGATACAGAATTTCGCATTAAGGATTTGGGGGACTTACATTTTTTCCTGGGCATGGAAGTCCTCCGTGAAGATCAGGGCTTGATTTTATGCCAAAGAAAATTCACCATTGAACTACTTAGTGAATTTGGGGCCTTGGATCTTCTACCTGTCAATTCCCCTCTTGATTCCGCTGCCAAGCTTTATGCTGATGTTGGTTTTCCCATCTCCGACCCTACTTTGTATCGTCGCCTCGTTGGAAAACTCAACTACTTAACTCATACGAGACCAGACCTCGCCATCACCGTTCAGCATTTGAGTCAATTTATGCAACACCCACGACAACCCCACATGGATGCTGCTTTTCGGGTATTGCGATATTTGCTCCAAAACCCAAACTTGGGCCTTTATATGTCCTCTTCCCCCTCTTTTCAAATACTTGCCTTTTGTGACTCCGATTGGGGTCGTTGTCCGGATTCTCGTCGATCTGTCTCTGGTTTCTACATCTCTCTTGGTTCTTCCCCAATTTGTTGGAAATCGAAGAAGCAAACATCTGTTTCGTTGAGCTCGGCTGAGGCCGAATATCGTTCAATGCGACGAGTTGTCGCAGAAATTACTTGGTTGGTGCGTCTGCTCGACGATCTTACTGTCCCTGTTGCACTCCCAGTTCCTTTACACTCAGATTCTCAAGCCGCGATTCACATCGCAAAGAACCCAGTCTTCCACGAACGAACGAAGCATGTCGACATTGATTGTCACTTCGTTCGCCAACAGTTTCTTGCCGGTCTCATATCCCTCTCCTTCGTTCCATCGGCTTCTCAATTGGCGGATTTATTTACCAAATCTCTTCCCGGACCTCTTCATCATTCCATTTTGGGCAAGTTGGGAGTACTCACCGCACCCTCCAACTTGAGGGGGGGGGGTGTTGACATTACTGCTAATTTCACAACTATTTCGCCATTGATGAACAAGGAAGAAGAGAAAAGAGCAAATGATCATTTTCCCACAAGTTCTGGTTTTGAATTTGATACAAACAAGAAGGGTAAAGTTGATCCTGGGGACCAGTGAAGCTCATACGTGGAAGCATCTAAAGGAAACAAATGAAGATTATTCTAGAACAACACATGTGCACATCATGTGCCATTCTTTTATTTTTGCATCTATTTTCATTTGTCAGATTGTAAATAATGATTATTTCCCATGGTCAGTATTTAGCTAGACAAATAGAATAGGGACAGCTGTGAATAGTTTGTTAGGAATTCTCTTTAGCTAGACAAATAAAATAGGGACAGCTGTGAATAGTTTGTTAGGAATTCTTATCCTTTGTTTTGTATAAATTGTGCACAGTTTCATCGAATGGAATACAGAGAAAATTGTTCCAATCTTGCTTTCTTCTTTTAATCTCCACACTTTAGTAAGCACCTTCTGTAGGTTTGAGTCCAATTAGCTCCAGCAAATCCAAGACACATGCATTATTTTGGGTCATGACATACCTGCAACGAAAGGTGCTAGAAATCTCATATTGGAAATTGGTTTTAGCCAGCCAATGCATGCCATAAAGTCAAAATAATCTCGATATGTGTTATGTCAGAACAACTTTCCTCTTATTGATTATCCAAAACAAGTACGTACAAAATTTTCAACTTAGAATCCTATTTTGTAAACTTCAGTTAGTTAGTAAGTGAAAAGCCATGTTCTGCTTGCAGATGCTCTACCGAAACAGTTGAAGATATGCTCTTTGTTCCTAGATTAGAGTACTTAAAGGAACTTCGTAAACCAGAAGAACTAAAAGGTCATATTTTTATTTCAACTACACCTCTTAAAGAGTACCAAGAAACCAGACAAATAAATTAAAAAGGGGGGAGTATCTGAAAATAAATAAAGGGAAAATGGAATTAGATGGGTGTGAAACCACGTGCGAGCATAAAGCGTGGAGCTGTGAGAAGGAATAAATTGTTGTTGTCATAAAAAGGAGTTCAGGTGTAAGGCAAACATTTTGAGTTGTCTAATCTAAAGTTGTATTCCTAATTAATAGTACATGATATGTTTGATGACACTAAATACGTGATATCTTGGAAGAAAGGTTCTAACTTTTGATTTCTACTGCAAATTGCTTTAAGCTTACGTAGTCATTATGAATTAATAAGGAATTTAAGTTCAGGTCATGAGGCCTATAGTATAATATAGAGTCATGTAATTATGTTAACTAACTTAATATAAACAGATAAACACTGCACGAAGCTCATGGGTATTTCATTTAACACAGGAGTAGTTTCTAACAGTGATAATCTCCTATAAAAATATTTTTTTAATACATGAAAAAGACTTGGTTTGGGGTTGAAAAGATTTGTTCAGGGAAATTGGGTTGTACCAATTGCAAAAAATTGGGAAAGAGGAGAGAGATGGCCACAAAGTTCATTAATTCTTGTAAACATTAAGCTAAGAGGAAAGAATCGTACAATAATCTTTCTATAATCTCATAATTTGAATATTACGAAATAAAAATTTCGGCCGTTACATAAAATGGGACTTTTCGTCATTACGTAACTATAGATTTAACAATAAAATACAATAAATTAAAGTAACAATAAAAACAAACATTATATTTAAAACAACAACACAATACAATACAATAGATAACAACCATCCATCTTGGGTTGTCTAATCTAAAGAAAACTTGTGAACTACTGGCAATTTTCACATCTAAACAAACTTTAGTGATACCTACTAACGTGTGTATAATGCAAACCAAAGGAGTTCAGGTGTAAGGCAAACATTTTGAGTTGTCTAATCGAAAATTGTATTCCTAAATAGTAGTACATGATATCTTTTGACGACAATAAATACATGATATCTTTGGTCAGGGAAATTACCCAGAATAGTATGTTTGAAAAGTTATTTTTCTTCTTGGTTTGTACTAGTTGCACAAATTGGGAACGAGGAGAGAGATCAGAAATCCGAGAAACTATAAACACGCCATAAAACTGGATTCCCTTTAATATAAAGGAAAGATTGAACTAAAAAAAATCCTTTGAACTAAAAAAAAATCCAAGTCTAAAACTCATGTTTTGGGCAGAATCTCAATCAAACACTTTAAACAGAAATTTAAGAAATAAGCTGCCAAACTCATAACTTCAAAACAAACACCGCCCAGATCTGGATGCAAAACCTCAAAGCAGCATTTTGGATTCCTCCCACTTCCAGATGGCCTAACTATGCCATCAGGTAAAGTTTTTCAGCTTCTCTACCGTGGATTTAAGAATGGACCAAAAGGCGTTAAGATTAGAATAGTCTTATGAATTAGGGCTTTGGGCTAAAATAAACTAAAAAAAATAAAATAAACGACGTAGGCTCATTTGGCCGAATTGGTTGGTCTTTTCCCCTTCAAATTGATTTCCGATGAGCTTCTTTGTATTAATAAAATACTACACATATGTAATAATAATAATAATAATAATAATAATAATAATAATAATAATAATAACTTTTTAGTAGTTAAGTATTAATCAGGTGTAATTTAATACTATAGTCTTATTATTAGTAGATAAAATATAAGTTAGGGATTCTAAATTATGGCTTTTGGCTTATTTTTATTATTTTGGCTTAAAATGATTTTTTTTTTATCTTACCCAAATAATACAAAAATGCGTAATTTTTTTTCTTCTTAAAAGCACCTAAAATAAGTCATTCCAAACAGACTCTTAGAGCTCGTTTGGATTGGCTTATAAGTTGCTGAAATCAACTTTTTTGAGTGTTTGGCTGGCCAGCTTATAAGCCATTTGGTGCTTAAAATAAGCCCCAAAAAATAATTGGGGACCTTTGGCCTAGCTTATCTAAAGCAGCTTATAAGCTGCTTTTTTAAGCCCATCCAAATAGGCTCTTAATCTATTAAGAAATATAAAAACTAGTCCTGTGTTGGATGAACACAAAAAGAAACAGAAATAATTAATGCAGGGGCGACTTATAGGGGAGGCTGCTAAAACCTTTATTTTAATTACCGAGTCCCTTACTAAAGGGCCGGGACACGTTATATATATGTTATATACAAAATGATTATGCAGCTTTGATTACAACGCTCTACATTGATATTGAAATGAGAATGATACAGATGAAATATGTTCAAAGGCAAGTTTTATGAAATTCTGTTTGTTGCATTGGGTCCTATACACCTTGTCTCAGTATGAGTCCATAACTATATTTCATGCTTTACATACTCAGTACATATTCCGTACTGACCCCCTTTCTTCGGGGGGCTGCGTTCATGCCCGCAGGTACAGACGCTCGTTTTGGAGATCCGCCAGCTTAGGATACTTATTCAGCTACTTTGAAGTGCTCCCTTGTTCCGGAGCCTAGCTTGTGGTATAACTCCCTTTTGTCGTATATGTATGTGTTTATTCGGGGTACGGCGGAGCCCTGTCCCGTCATATGATACTATCACTACTCTTAGAGGTCTGTGGACATCTGTGTGGGTCTGTATGTAGTTATTGATGCGTTGTATGACTATGACTTATGTTTGGGGCGTACCCATTCGTAATGGCAGCCTTGTCGGCTTCCATATATATGTATGTTTGGTATGTTGCATATCGTGGCAGCCTTGTCGGCTTGCGTAGAAATATATATGTTGTTAAAAAAAAAAACAAATTGTAACTCCTCAGGAGACAGGTGCCTACGACATACAAAGTTTTGACAGCTTTAAAACAACACTCTACCTTTTTATACAAATAAGTTCATGACATGCTAGTTATAAATGATTACAGTTAACAGGCAATATGAGTGTTCAATTCGGGCACTAGTCACGGCTTACGGGGTTGGGTCGTGACAGCGTCTAAGTAGCCAAATAATCAAGTGAATACAATTCAATCAACAGTTTAAGCAAGTCATTCAAACAAGGAACTAGTGAGATGATTTGATACGCAAATGCTATGCAATGCAAGGTCTTTCCATTACCGATACACGCTTGTTCAAACATTAATGAATCGTGACCCATGGGAGACTCACGAGGTCTATATACCAACCCGGAATTCTTAGTCTTTCAGATGACATCGGGTCTAAGTCATTTTAGGCTTCCAATCACAATACTTAGCCTCGTAGGCTCCAAATCACAATAGTCATCCCTTAAGCTCATATTACTTTTCATCTAGCCAATCTGGCTCAAAATACTATCATCACTCCGTTCGGAATCATTTCCCCTCGGACCTTTTACGAGTATCCCCAAATGCACATGAGATACCATAATAAGCATGAATGTGACATGCAACACAATAAGCAATCAAGCTAAGCAATAAAGACTCAATCTTTAGCTCTTATCCACTTTTAAACGAGTATTAAGAAGCGATGAGAACATATAATCACAAACAAGATAGGTAATAAGCATACAAGTAATAAATAAGGGACCTCATATCCCAATCACAGACACAAAGAATCTATGTTATTAGCTACTGCCCAAAGCATACAAGTGCTCGTCACCTCACAAGTATCTGGACCCTCCTTTAGCTACCCCATTATCCCCTCTTATTAGTCAAATTAAACCAACCACGACGCTTTAATTAAGGTCAAAAGTCTCAACTTGCCTGATTTGAAGTCTCAACGAGTCCGTAGACACCCATATTGCTATGAGAAAAATTCGGGTCCAAAAGGTCACCCAAAAAGCCAATACCAAGGTCTAAACTGTAATTTTATTGCAAAATCCAGTTTAATATAGTCAAAATAGTATTCTACAAGTTTAAACGATTCCAATGGTACCCATATTGGTATACTTTAATGTCACACCTCGTGCATTCGGGTTAAGATTTGTCTTATAAGATGGGGGTATAATGAATCCAATTTGAGTAGTGTATAAATGATGTTTGAAATCCAATCCAGACATGAGAAGAGTCTTTGGGCAAAGCAAAGTTGAAAACTACTCTACGGGGCATGTTTGCAAGTGAGTTTATAGAAGGTCTTAATTCCAACGACCATAACCCCATTATTAATTTGGAATTTGGAAAAACTTCCTTGATAAAAGTTGTAAACCTTTGAAATATCTTTCCAACGATATATTATGGGGGTCAAACGGACATCTTTACAAGACGTTATGTCCGTTTTACTAAAACAGTATTCTGCTGATTTTACGGTGGATTATACGGACCGTCAAACCATTATACGGGACATAAAACCAACCGTAAAATTAGCACAGAAAGTCCAAATCACTGGAATTATTTTACGGTAAGTTATACGGTCCGTAAAACATTATACGGGACGTAAAACCAACCGTAAAATGAGCACAGAATGTCCAAATCACTGGAATTATTTTACGGTAACATATACGGTCCGTAAAAGTTTTTACGGGACGTAAAATTGGGCGTAAAAAGGCATCGACAGCAATTATAAAACTTCATTTAACGTTTTTCACTTCATTTCTTCACACCCCATTCACGAAAACTCACCCCAAATTCAAAGAAAACAAGTCTCAAACTTCAAGAACTTCCAAGATAAGTTTTTATCATAATTCTAGGTTGAATCCAAGTCCCAGATTCCTTTCTAACTTAAGTAAACCCTTCAAATCCATAGAGTGTGATTGGAACATTATTGTTGGATGTGGAAAACCCTAGAACCCGAATTCAAGAGGATTGGACTTCAAAAAGGTAATGTTTCTACTCCCTAATCACATATAGTCGTAAATTGATGAATTTTTGGGAGAATAATAAATGAGTTTGATAAAGAGAATTATATGAATTATGCTAGGGTTTTTGGATTGTTGACTTGGGATTGTTGTATTCATATGGGTGATGAAGAATGTTATCAATTATATCTAATTGAGATTGTAGAATCAACTAGAAGTAATAGAATGGGGATTGGGTGAAGAAAACACCATTAATGAAGGTTGTAGAGCTTCATGCCCACCAAGTGTTTGATAAAATGCTTAGATGAACAAAGCATGGATATTGTTGCTAATATAGAGTCCCTATGACCTGTATTGCTATAGATTAAAGTTGAAGGGATTGAAGGACATTGTGATACGCTCAAAATCAGGAAGTTAAGGTATGTAGAACTTCCATCCACATGTGGGAATCTCTACATTCTTCCCCATGACCCGTTTCGTAAAATCTATAAAGTTCAAATCCTAGGGCATTAACCCAACATATTGGTAGCCCGTAATTATGTATGTATGTACATGAATTTTGTATCTATATTCGTTATTGTATTCCTAATCTTCCATTACGGTTATTAGGAAATCCTAGCTTAAACCATGAATCATGAATTCTTCCTCATGTATTCTCATTATGTTTATATGAAACTTTATGATTTCGTCCAGCAAGTTACAAGCATGATTTCAAGACAAGTATATATATGATTTCGAACTATTGCTATTACTCATGAACCAAAAACATGTTTTGCAAGACTATGACAAGTTATCTTATGAAACTATACAAGAAAGTTATGATTCATGAAAACCATGTATAAGCAAGTTATGATTCATGAATACTATGTACAAACAAGTTATGATTCATGATATACCATGGGCAGCAAGTGCCACTATTTTACATGTTCATGTTTTTGGAGTTGCATTGATTACCGAGGAGGGCTTCAGATAGCCTGAAACTACATAGCCACCGTAGGATGAGGATCGCTCCACCCATGTCCCGGACGATCTTTCATAATGACTGGATCCTTTCATAATTTATCAAATCTCATGTTCCCTGGCAAGGACTGAGTGTTCTGCTGGCGGGAAACAAGTTATTACTCTCCCTACTTATCATGTTTTACTTATGATATATATGTATATATATGTACTCATGCTCATGCTCATGCTCATGTTCATGTCCAGGTTTTCAGTTTCAGTTCTTATCATGTTATTCCATGTCCCATGTTAATTATTTCAGTTGTTTTACATACTAGTACATTCAATGTGCTGACGTCCCCTTTTATTGCCCGAGGGCCTACATTTCACGATGCAGGTACGAATTTACAGGACGACGCCTTTGCTCATTAGGATCTGCACGTACCAGCTTATTGGTGAGCCCCATCTCATTCGGGGTTTAGTTAAATTTTGTTCATGATTAGTTATGCATCTAAGGTATGCCGGGGGCCTTGTCCCAGTAAGTATGTTTTCCAGTCAGAATCCTAATAGAGGTTTCATAGACTAGAAAAGTCAGTTATGTCATGTCAGACATTCAGAGTCGTATAGCCATTTTGGCTCATTCATGTTATTTCCGCACTCGTGTTTAAACAAGTATTTTTATTAAGTATTATGACTTACTACGTTTTATAAAGGCTCATCATGCATTCACGTTATATTCTGCTTATGTTATGTATCATGATGATTCAGCAGCCATGTGGTTCGCTCGGTCACATGCAGTCAGGCACCGAGTGCCATGTTACGTTCAAGCCATGGTTCGAGGCGTGACATTTAATTTGAAACCCAAAATCGAACCCTAAAAGGTAACCCCGATCCACCAAGGGCAAAACTGAAATTTTATCTGAAAATCGGTTTAATCATAACTTATATAGTCTAGATCTAGAAAATCACTTAATTCCATCCATGAATCGATCCTCATATCGAGACAAAAACGATAAAAACACCAACTTCTACAACCCAAATATGGATAAAATGATAATCAATGGAAATAATCATGGGAAAACACCAAAATAAAGGTCTGATACTTACCCCCTCATTGAGACGAGAACAACGCCGCAAAAATCACTTCAAACGGAGCACTAAAACTCAAAATATGCTCAAAATACTAAATATTTTGGATCTAACCAATTTATACTGTGTTCAGGCTAAAAAAAAAAGAAACCAGAAACCAGCTACAACAATATTTATTAAATTGAACATATCTCCCTCATACGATGACGAAATGTGATGATTATTGTTGCTATAGTTCCGAAATCTTGATACGGATCTAACGGTTCAATTGAAACACAAATCAAAGCTCGTTTGCTCAATATGGTACCCTTTATGCTCAAAACCACGTCGAAGCCAAAAACAAACACCATACAACCCAAACTCATCCGAAACTCATCGGAATCTAAACAACATTTGTGAACAAGTCCAAAATCATCATACGAACCTTCACGAACTCTCAAAACATCCAAACGGGGCCAACTTGACCCGATGATGACCATGGTCAACTCCAAATCATCTCAAAAGCTAGTTTCTCAACCAAACACCTAAATCACACCCGAACCTCTCGGGAACCGAACCAACGACTCGACTAAGTCATAAATCACATTCCGAACATAATGGAATCAACGAAACTTCAAAAAAGACTTATTTACCCCTGGTGTTGACTTTGATCAAACTTCTTCATTTCTTAACTTGAGGATTTCCAAAATATCCTTTTCCTTACCCGAAACTCATCCGAAAGTCTCGAGAATCGTGCCACCCATCCCCGCAAGTCATCAACATCAATATAAAGCTGACGGAACCAACAAATTTTGAATCCGAATCTTATTTCTTCCCGTGACACACATTCACTCTCGAACTTGTAGGTAAGAGGGTTCAATATCCCTACAGATATAGGCTCCTTGTAATCAGTCACTAGCACTATTGGCTGTTAGGCTTTATTTCCTAGAGATAGAGAGAAATACATTACATTAACAAAGAGGCTAATACAAGTTTTAGCATACTAAGTCCTTGTGTTGACCAGAATCAAGGTGAAGCGACCAACAAACACCATAACCCCAAATAGACGTTCTTTTGGATCGTAAGCAAAAACCAACTTTTACCATAAAAGATTCTTAAATGCATTGATCCCAAACCATCGGGTTGTTAGGAGCTATGTTGCTCGGACCCTTCACTTTTGTTGCCGTACCCGTGTTTGACACGACACGACACCGACACCGACACTAGATTCATGTCGGATCCGGTCAAATGACATTGGATACTTTGACCAAATCCATGGACCAATCTGAGAAAAAATTTGAGGCTAAATTGAAAGAAACTGAGAGCTCTTGAAGAGTGGACACTTATTGTATCTAGAAGTGTTTCAAGTTAATTAAAAATTAAAATTTAATTATAAATGAAACATAACTATAAAAAATTATTTTTGTTTTTTTATTTCTAGGCATAGATTTAGTTATTTTTGTTATAATTTTGAATTATTTTAGCCGAATCGCCGCACCCGTATCCGCACCTAGATCCATACCCTAAAATCTTAAAATTTAGATTATGCCGAATCTGACCTCTAGATCCGTACCCGTATCCGACACTCGACACCGAGTCCGAGCAACATAGGTTAGAAGTTAGCAACCGAAGAAGGTTTCTTCCCGTAACCAAACTATCAGAAGAAACTCCGATGACCAAACTATCACGAGACCAAATATGAGCATAAGGGAAAGTCTCTTCAAAACTAACAAGCGCACTACGCATGTGGTCAGATGCACGGGAAAAGGGCCATGGAACATGACACGGAAGTGAAACAAAATACTGATTAAGAAGAAGAAAAAAAAGAATGTCAGCTCATAAAATTACTGAGAATCTGGATTGAATTTTTATTTGACATCTTCCAAGCTCTTTCCTGCACCTCCTCTTTCTTCTCCTTTCTATAACTTAAGGAAGAAAAAATCACTTTGCCAGACTAGGGAGGAAGGAAAGAAGGAAGTACCAAAGTAAACTCAATTCTACTGCAATTAGAAACAAACAGGAAAATCACTGAAGGGAAACTCATTCAATCACTATACAAGCATCTATGACCATTAGTTCACTAAGCATCATCATCCCATAAAAACCAGATCAATCATCAAAGGTGGTATACACTTCAAATCATTGGACCAATTGTTAAATTTTCATTAGTATGATAAAGCGTGATATCCCACCAGATGATATGAAAGAGTACGAGTTGGTCCTCTACATCAATTGATGGACCTAAAAAGGAACACTATAACAATTAGTACTACGACTGCATTCCCTGGAAACCAACCAAGCATCTTGACCAGAATCAATGTTAAACGCGGGGCATGTATTTCGTGATTCAGAAGCTTCCATCTCGAGTCAACTTGTTATAGAAATACTTGAATAGTAGAACGAAGAGTTAAAAGTGTTGTCTCGTTTCTCGGGAGATCAGTTAAATCAATTTACTATTTTGAGATAATCTCTTTGTACCTAGCCCTTGCCACCCAAGTCTTTCCAAGAATTCCTCTATTAACCTGAAAATGAACAATTAAAGGGCATCGGCTTTCAGAGTAAGGACACTATTAAAACAGAAAAAGGCTACTAATTATACATACAAGCTGCAAATAGCCTTGTATGAGGAAGCTAGCTCTCGATCCGGAAAGCGCTCCTCCAAGTGATAACTCAACCAAACATACAGATCTAAAATCTTCCATTCACAAAACAAAAATATCAAATGAGGGTATATTCTATTTAAAATGTCATCCAGTGAACACCTAAACAAAATTCATAAGCAAATAACATGAACACATTTAGCAACCATCTTGACATGCCAAAAGTACACGATACGCTTATGCTTCTTTCTAAAGAGCAAAGAGCAAGGAGCAAGGAACCAGAAACCAGCTACAACAATTTTTAGTAAATTGGCCATATTCCCTCATACGATGACAAAATGTGACGATTCTTGTTGCTATAGTTCCGAAATCATGATAAGGATTCCTCGGTTAAATCGAAACACAAATCAAAGCTCAGTTACTTAATATGGTACCCTTTGTGCTCAAAACCATGTCAAAACCAAAAACAAACACCATACAACCCAAACTCATCCGAAGCTCATCGGAATCTAAACAACATTTGTGGACAAGTCTAAAATCATCATATGAACCTGCTCGAACTCTCAAAACATCCAAACAGGGCCGACTTGACCCGATGTTGACCCTGGTCAACTCCAAATCATCTCAAAAGCTAGTTTCTCAACCAACCACCTATATAACACCCGAAACTCTCGGGAACCGAACGAACGACTCGACTAAGTCATAAATCACACTCCGAACCTAATGGAATCTACAAAACTTCGAAAAAGACTCATTTACTCCCGCTGTTGACTTTGGTCAAACTTCTTCATTTCTTAACTTAAGGATTTCCAAAATATCCTTTTCCTTACCCAAAACTCATCCAAAAGCCTCGGGAATCGTGCCCACCCATTCCCGCAAGTAATTAGCATTACTACGAAGTTGATGGAACCAAGAAATTTTGAATTTGTCTTATTTCTTCCCGTGACACATATTTTCACCCTACATAGGCATATCAAATACTAAAACCAACTTAATTGTCAAAAACAAACCAGATGAACTCTAAAATTAGTCCTGTCAATTTCTGCAGGTCATAAATAATATTTCAAATCTAATGAAATCTTCAGATCGCCAATCATAGCACGTTTTCCCAAAATAAACATTTTATCCAAATAATTGAATTCTAGAATTTTCAATTAATGGACTTTAAATTTGGCAAGCAAGTCAAAATAATTACTATGGAGCTTCTGGGATAGGCGAGACGCAAACTAGAGCATCGGTTCTCAAAACAACTGACCGGATCGTTACACTTGTGAAGTAGAATTTTGCAATTAGAAAACTTACTAAATTTAGAAGGAGACACTAATTTTGGGATAGACTAAAAAGGAAAGTAAGACACTTACATTATAACGGAGGAAGTATATATTTATATTCTCTGTGAGTACGTAGAATTATTCAACACTGGGATGGAGGCAGTAAATATTTATATTCAACATGAGTGTTTCCTGTTCAGAAATTCGAAGTTTGTTTAGTAATAACCCTGGTTTTGTAGTACTAGATATGTATTCTAGCTTTATGATTAAGTAAATTATCTTCTAAGCTAATACTGTCTCATTACTATAATACTGTCATATATAGTATTCTACATGTTTTTTGTGTTGTTTAGTGTTCTCGTCTATCTACGCGTTACGTAAAAACTATTTTCCCAGGAAGAAAAAGAACGGGTGTTTAGGGTCTACATTTTCACTTTCTGGTTTCCAAGAAAAAAGATCATTTTTGTGGTCTTCATCTGTATTCTGTACATATGCATAATGCTTTTATTTTCACCATCTAGGCGTGTATTTCTACCCGCAATAGTTGGCTAGTTACTCTTTGTTTTTCAAGAGAAAGTCTCTTGTCATTGGGTTTTTTCTTCCTGTTCTAAAGCTGAAACAAAATCTGTAAGTAGACAAGAAACCTCCTAACATACGCTCGCTCAAGGTGACATAAGTTGAATATTCTTCTAATTATCTGACTCCTTTCTTTTCTTCCTTCTTCTCCTTAGCAGCAGGTACTGAAGTCACTATTCTCTGCCAACAACAATCAGCTCGGTGATATCTTTTCCTACTCTCTACAGTAATGGGTGGTATGGAAGATGAATTAAAAGATCTTCAGAATTTACGAGACACTTTAAATCTGTCACAACCAGCAAAGGGATTTATAGAATGGAATGTAGCATTAAGAGAAGGCGATTTGGTTGACAGCCTCAATCTAACCGAATGGGGCCGAGTGCACGCACCTATCTCAGAAATGCATGACGTGCCTGGCACCGAATTAGAAGAATGTCGAGTCAAATCAGTAGCAAGACTTGTAATACGGTAAGTATGACTTCAATTGTTCTTAATAATTAATTTGCTTAAATATATTACAAAAAAAAATATCTTCTTTAGTTCTCCATAGAATGTTAGAGATATGTTGGTTGAACAACACCCAATGTTTTTCATTCTCCCAATTGATGAACACGGGATTAGTTAATGTGTTAGAGTTTCAAAAGTCCATCTTCGGTATTTGTGAAACAATGATTTTTTATTAAACAACTAGAGTGATTAATATTTCGTCTATTTTAAAACACGAATGGTTAAACTGAGATTTTGTTAAATTTTATGGCCTCTTGAAAAATATTATATGGATTAAAGTACAACCTACAGTAGTAGTATCCATGTATAAAGAGGAACTAAACAAGTATGAAACTAAATAATTTCAGGATGGTACATTACATAAAGGTTTTAAATACTGTTTTGTTCTTTCAAATCCTTTCACGGTACAAGTTTTAGTCAATTTCTGTAATTTTCTTAAAAAATATTCTTGGTTCGACTTTCTTATGGTAAGACTAATAGTATGTTGAATCATTGTAGCAGTGTTATCCAGTATTACTTCGACATGTTGGATTGTGATAAAGGTCCGAAAGAGGATATAAAGTCAGAAGACATAAACATCACGGTTGACATGAAGATTTGAGTGGCTAATGTAGTGCTGGTCCCGTTGTCAGACGGTTTGCTGTCTTTAACGTTATCCAATCTGGGAAAAATTGTTGGAGACTTTGTTGGAGAACCTACACCCAAGGATATCAAACATCTATTAAAGTGTATCTGCGAAGCTGAAAAAACCAAGTAAGTATCAAAAACCTACTGAAAACTGCTATTCTCTGTGGCAAATTTTGTAAGCCTAACTGGTAAGTTGAGCTCTAAAATTTCACACTGGTTTGAAATGACTAGGTAACAGAAACGATAGGGACTTTTTAGATCAGTTCGGTAACTCACAGCAATACTACATGATACTTTCTCTGTTGAATTTATCCATGATTATACTTCTTTTGTCCAACTTGCTGTGTTTTCAAGTCAAATCTTCCATGTATTCTACCAAAAGAGAAGTTCAAAGCAGTGTGTATTATACGCCTAATTAAAACAAATGGTACATTTTAGTTATAATTATTTTCTGTAGCAATGACTTCTTTACATAACTTATGACACATCTGCATAATACCTCTGGTGCACAAATCTCTTCATACTTGCAAGCGATTAGCATTGAGCTAATGCCAACTAACTAAAGTTCCCTCCTGGGAATCGTCTTCACCGAGAGGAAACGGTCCAGTCTGTTAAATGCAAGGTAAAAGCTTTCACGCATTAGCTCAAACTTCCTATGAACTTCTATTAACCAATCCACAAGAATGGCTCTCATCTTATGATTCAGCTCTGGTTGAGTCATTTGCTCGACTCTCGTCCTGAATTAGACAATAAATGAGATTCTAAAAGTGAAACACAAACAAAACAGAACAAGAAAAAGAGAGTCACCAAATATATACCTCAGTGAGCTTGTAGAAGTTGTAGATATCCTCAACATACTCAACAGCAGCCAAATGATTATCAGCACCCACAACATCAGTATCGTCGATCTCAATCTAGGGTCTATCGGAAAGTCCACAAGCAGCCTGAGAGAGAACACATTTTTCAGAATCTTGATATCGCTTAGAACTAATATTCATCTAAAGAGGGAAAATTTAAATGTATATAACAACCTTGCTTCTTGCAGTGAGGGTAGAAGTGAGAGTCCTTCCACTTTTTTTTTCTTCTGCTCCCTAGGGGTCTGCTTTCCTCAATAGTCTTCACTTCTGTATCAGGGCTTATGACAATAACAGTTTCATGTGCAGGCTTATCATCAGCCTTCTTTTTGGCTGGTACCTTTGTGGGACCACCTTTATTGACAACTTCTGCAAGTGGTTTCTACAAAAAAAAAAAAAAAAAAACAACAACAACAAATTCTATACACCAATTCAAGAACCCTGAAAGTTTCATAAAGATAATATTTTCCATTGTTCGGCAAATTTTTCACCTTTTTCTTCTCTGCTTGTGCATTAGCTAGTAACTGCGCACAAAAGCTCCTAGTAGCAGGACTAGTAATCTGCGGTTTAGGCTTTCCTTCGGTTGCTAATGTCCCCGAGCACACGCCTATTTTTTCCAATGGCTTGTCCTATTTTTTGTTTCCCTCCCATTTTTCCTACAGAGAATCGTAGAAATAGATACTCATCAGCCATAATCATTCATAGTCTTTCTATTAAAAATGAAGAGAGATGAAAAAAGATCGTACCAGTTAAATTTAAGTTGAATCATGTTCTTCCCTGAATGGTGATGTAATTTAAAGTGGTATATTGGATTTTTGCGTTTGCACCTTATGTCAACTGATCTATCAATTTCCACGATTTATATACTAGGCTTTTAGATGGAATTCCATATGATAATTGATTTCTACCATGATACGTGAAATCTCTTTGACTCATTGGTATATTTGAATAAGTGTTTATTTTTGGGCCATGTAAGTATATGAAAATATATAGTGGAAACTCTTGAGGGTTATATATCAAGTTTCATAAATCATTGCTTATGTATTTTCTCTAACAACTGAATGACCAATTTTATTTTTCTGTTGTCGTTACATGAAAGATGTCTTACTTATGCATCCAAGTCTATACTCAAGTTGTACATTGAGTGCATATGTAGAGTATCTTTATCACTACCATGATATCTTCTTTAAACACAAGAACAAATTAAATGAGTTCCTAAGTATAGTTAAAAATATAGAAGATGGTAAGGAGTGGGAGAAAAATATTAGGTCCAAAGCACGGAATAGTCCATCCTGGATCGATTGCCTCGATAGGACCATTGGCAAGGTTAGAAATTATTATGGTAAATACTATTTTGGTGGAGAGGTCGGGCTATTGATTTTTATGAGGTCAGTTATTCGACACTACAACCAAAAAATGAATATGGTAGTGTTAGAACCCGTATTTTTGTACAGTGGAATAATCCGGATTTATTTATGATAAGCTAAGGACAATTTTTTTTTTTCGGGATACAAAGTCGGGGTTCTCGACCTTTGATTTTATTTTGAGATATAAGTTGTGTATGAAATTGATGGCATTGAACACTTAGGGAAAATTGGGACCACAATTCATAAAAATTGGAAATTTAAAAATCTTGTGCAAAAAAAAAAAAAAAAGGGGCCTTGTGGCCATGTAGCCTTGGAATGGTCCCACACATTGTTGTGGCCAATTTTAATTGGTCCAACACATGTGTGGGCCATGGGACACATGGATAAATATTGTGGAAGCTTAAAAGATGACCTTAAGTCATCTTTACCACTTCAACACTTAGTAAAACAAAACAAGAAGTTGAAGAACTTCAACTTCACCATTCTCGGCCAAAAAAAAAGAAAAAGAAAAACCCAAGTCCCTTTTCAAGCCTTCCAAAAATTATTTCTTTGGTTCAAACCTACTATATTGAGGTCCCTAAGTAACTTGGAAGCATTGTTGGAGTGATCAAGTCTTTCATTTAAGAGATTTGCAAACCCTAGCCTATTGATGGATTGAAGAAGAAAGGTGAGTTCTAATCTTATTTTTGAGTTATAAATGTTGTATGCATATTATAGTATGTCAATATGGATGAAAAATCATGAAAATGTAGTATGTTGGAAGTTGGGTCGTGTATGGTGTGTGAAGTTGTGTAAATGGGTGTTGCGACTAAGTGAAGAATTAACTCTATTTAGTACGTTGATTGTTGTAGGGTGAAGAAATGAATGAGAACTATCGATGTATGTATATAGGTGGGTATGTAGCCTCCAATTTGTAGCAAAGAATGAGGTAATATCGCTTAGCGTTGTAATTGTCGTTGTTATGAATTCTAGTTTTGAAATGAACATTTAATGACTTAAGAAAGATGTTGAGATTGTGTGGGCTGATTTGAGGCTCATTGTGCGTTTGATGTAATTCGTATATTTGTGAAAATTACATCGTTATATTATGGATTGTTGATACAAAACACGAATTGAAATTGAGGAATGTGAAAAGAGGGTTGTTCTCGGCCTAGGGACTGTTTTTGGCCAACTTGGAGAAAAATTATGTGAATTGCTTAGAATGCCCTTGAATATTGTTAGTATGGGTTCGGGTTAATAATCGAATGTATGAGCGATAATGTGGCTTGAATGTAAGCCGTCGAAACGAATAATTGGAAAGTTGTAGGAAGATGTAAAAGAAAGTTATAAATGTTGTTTTGCCTTTCGAATTGGTTATCGATGTTGCTAGGATGGTTATTGTGGTTGTTGTTGTTGATTTTGAGCGAGATAAATTCTCGGGGTAGCCTATTTACAGAGGAAATGCTGCCCAAATTTCTGTAGAATTAAGGGCGAAATTAGAATTTAATGCCCAAAAAAAAAAGTCCTTAGCTAATGTTTGGCATTTTATGGCTTGTTTGTAGACTTTGGGCAGCCCGAATCATAGGTTGGATTTATCTTGAGTTGGATCATATTGGAGAGCGTTTGAGGTATGTAAAGCAACCTTCCTTCTTTTGGCATGCCTTAGTTTCACATAGGCTAGATTAGAGCTTTAAGGGAATTCCAAATTTGAGATCCGAGCATGTTATGATCCATATATATTCTTTGGCACTCTTATGTATGTTTTTATGAAATATGAACCATGATGTATTTGAAGTAATCGCTTTCCGAAATTCGCATAGAAAATGTTCACTTTAAGGAATTTTGTAATCTCTGAATGCCATATTTTTCGCATAGAGGCTCGGATCGCTCCAATAATTTTTATAGGAGTTTGCTTGAGGTATAATGGGTATGTTTTTCATAGGCGGGCTCAGTTCGGGTCTATACTCGTCCGTGGGTCCCGCGACACCCTTTATGTAAATTCGACAACTTTGAATAAAAAAGTGATAATTATTATTCCGATTTCGAATATGACTATTCTACTTATCCTTCGGATTTATAATAATGATTTTACGCATATGATTCCTCACTACTCCGCTCGTGCCTACTATGATATCGTTCGCCGGTTCCCGGGCCGGTTCTGTTGTCGTGCGCTTTTTGATACATTCCGGTGTTATGCTGTGTTTATGGTTCACCGTGCTCCTCGCTCGAGGGCCGAGTTCCACTTATGTTTGGCGTTATGTTGTGTTTGGCGTTATGCTGTGTTGTGATGTGTGACGGGGATTCGGAGATTTGAAACTTTCTGGTGTTATGTTGTGTTGTGGCGCCATCGACAGGCGGGCGACCACATTTTCCAGTGCCCTATGCATAATTTATACTTTGGAAATAAATATTTTGATATGTATTATTTTCTATATATCTGATTCGATTATTATTCAGATTTATTTCTGTACCTTCTGCTTTGCATACTCAGTACATGTTTCGTACTGACCCCCTTCTCCGGGGGGCTGCGTTTCATGCCCGCAGGTACAGACGCACAGCCTGGTGATCCACCTATTTAGGACACCCTTTCTGCTATTCGGAGTGCTCCTCTCTTTCCGGGGCTTATACTTTTGGTATATATATTTATTAGTGCATTTGTATATATTCGTTCATGGGTACGGCGGGGCCCTGTCCCGTCATATGATTCTGTCGGTCTGTTTAGAGGTCTGTGGACATGTTTGTGGGTTAGGGTCTTTCTGTATGGATGTATGTACATGTCGTTTGGGCGATCCCATACGCCGAGGCGGCCGGTCCGCATATGTTGTTTGGGCGATCCTATACGCCGAGGCGGCCGGTCCGCATATGTTTATATGTTGCTTGGTTAGCCCTGTATGGCTTTTGTTGGTATTTTCTGCGTGCAGGGTATATTGGATAGTCCGTAAAACAAAGGAAACTCTGCCGAAATTTTTCTGGAAATTACCTAAATTTGAAATAAAGCCTTGTCGGCTTCCGCCATATACTAGAATGAGTTGATAGAATTTGAGACAATATTTGATAGATGGGTTCGGGTGCCCAGATCGGGCACTAGTCACGGCCTACGGGGTTGGGTCGTGACAGAAGTGGTATCAGAGCGGTTCGTCCTCGGAATGTCCATAGACCGTGTCTAGTAGAGTCTTGTTTATCATTGTGTTGTGCACTACATCTATAAACAGGAGGCTACATGACATTTAGGATGTTGTCCTTTCTTTGAATCTTAGATCGTGAGATAGAGCTGTTCTATTAGGATGATTCTGTCCTGATCCGTTGTTGTTTTTCTTTCAGTGATGCCTCCGAAAAAGGCGACGGCCGCCCAGAAGAAAAAGGGCGTAGTAGGAGAGACCAGCTGGGCTCAGAAGGGTACTCGGACCCTTGCTCAGATGATGCGTGATATTACGTCCCGGCCAGCCGACTCTGCTACGTCTTCATCGTCAGAGGAGTCTGGAGCAGCTTCACCATTAGCTCCAGAGGCTCCAGCTCCCGCGCCTCCAGCTCTTCAGCCAGGGGCGGAGGACAGGACACTGAGAGAGGCTGTGCAGTTATTGACCACTCTGGTAGCGGGACAGGCTCGCAGACGCGGGCGGAGAGATGATGATGATGACGATAGACGTTATAGCCTGAGGGTTCGAGAGTTTCTATTATGTGGCCCTCCAGAGTTTTACGGGTCTAAGCCCGACGAGGACCCCCATGACTTTATTCGGGGGATGCGGCGCTCACTAGATTTGGTCAGGGCTTCAGAGACTGAGTCTGTTGAGTTGGCTTTGCATAGACTACGGGATGTTGCTACTCACTGGTATGAGTCCTGGGAGCTATCTAGGGGTGAGGGTGCTTCCCCAGCTACTTGGGACGAGTTCGTGGCTGCTTTTACCCGCCACTTTTTGCCCCCAGAGTTACGGCGGGCGCGGGTTGACCGATTTTTACATCTGCAGCAGAGGGGTCGGAGTGTTCGTGAGTATAATATGGAGTTTGATTCTCTGGCCCGGTACGCACCTGCCATAGTAGCAGATATGGCCGATCGGATGCACAGATACGTGATGGGGTTAGACTGCTACTTGATTGATGGTTGTATGGCGGTGGCATTGCAGACAGACATGGATATTGCCCGACTACAGGCTTATGCTCTGGGTATGGAGGACCGACATAGAGCTGATTATTCCAGCAGAGATCGGGACAGGAGACCGCCCAAGAGGGCCAGATCCGCAGGCTATTCTGGAGATTCTCGAGGCGGACAGCCTCAGCAGCAGCAAGCAGGCAAACATCTTCCTCCGTCAGGCCGGGGTACACAGTCAGCCGGCAGGCGATTTGATAGTGCAGGACCATCCGGGGCTGGTCAGAGTTCTAGAGCTTCAGGTTCACAGACAGCCAGAGGTCCCAGCCAGTCCAGACCACCCAAGCCCCGTTGTTCTTATTGCGGTAAATCGCACCCAGGGGAGTGCTATCGAGCTACTGGGGCCTGTTTTTCTTGCGGCCGTCAGGGCCATATTATGCGTGATTGTCCGATGGTGAGTGGTTCTGGCAGTACAGTTCAGCCGACGAGATCAGTCGCAGGTTCATCTTCTACTCCCTCAGCTGTGCGCCCTGCGGGGCGAGGTATGCCGGTACAGGCAGGTCGCGGTCGGGGCCGTGGCGGTGTTTCAGGTTCTAGCGGTTCTTCGAACCGCATATATGCATTGGCTAGCCGCCAGGATCAGGAGGCTTCGCCAAATGTTGTTACAGGTACTTTACTGGTTTTCTCTCGATCTGTGTATGCATTGATTGATCCTGGTTCGACTTTATCATATATTGCTCCACTTGTTGCTAATGAGATTGGGATAGAATCCGAGCTGATAGAGACTTTTGAGGTAGCTACACCTGTAGGGGATTCTGTTATAGCCAGACAGGTTTATCGGGATTGTTCTGTTATCATATCTGATCGTTGTACTAAAGCTGATTTGATAGAGTTAGATATGCTAGAGTTTGATGTCATTATGGGCATGGACTGGTTAGCTTCCTGTTATGCTAATGTTGACTGCCAGAAAAAGGTAGTCCGTTTTCAGTTTCCAGGGGAACCAGTTATAGAGTGGTTCGGGTCTACAGCATCGCCGAGGGGTAAGTTTATTTCGTACCTCAAGGCTAAGAAGATGATTCAGAAGGGTTATATCTATCATTTGGTTCGTGTGCACGATACTACAGCCGAGGCACCTACTCTTCAGTCTGTTCCGATTGTTAATGAATTCCCAGATGTGTTTCCAGATGAGCTTCCGGGTCTTCCGCCTGAACGGGAGATAGATTTCGCTATAGACTTGTTGCCGGATACGCAGCCTATATCTATTCCTCCGTATAGAATGGCACCGGCTGAATTGAAGGAATTGAAAGAGCAGCTGAAAGATCTGTTGGATAAAGGCTTTATCAGACCCAGTACATCACCCTGGGGAGCGCCGGTATTATTTGTAAGAAAGAAAGATGGGTGCTGCGAATGTGTATTGATTATCGGCAACTAAATAAGGTGACTATAAAGAATAAATATCCCCTCCCCCGGATTGATGATTTGTTTGATCAGTTGCAGGGTTCTAAATATTTTTCGAAGATAGATTTGCGCTCGGGTTATCATCAGGTGCGAGTGCGAGAATCAGATATCCCGAAGACTGCTTTCAGGACCCGGTACGGGCATTATGAATTCAGAGTGATGTCTTTCGGGTTGACTAATGCTCCAGCGGTATTTATGGATCTGATGAATCGGGTATTTCAGCCTTTCCTGGCTATGTTCGTGATTGTGTTTATCGATGATATTTTGATTTATTCACGATCAGCTGAGGAGCATTCGGATCATTTGAGGACAGTACTTGGCACCCTTCGGCAGCAAAAATTATACGCTAAATTTTCCAAATGTGAATTCTGGTTAACTTCTGTGGCATTCTTGGGTCATATTGTCGGAGCGGATGGTATTCGGGTCGATACGCAGAAGATTGAAGCTGTACAGAATTGGCCCAGGCCTACTACACCGACAGAGGTACGCAGTTTTCTGGGGTTAGCCGGATATTATCGAAGGTTCGTGGAGAATGTTTCTTCTATAGCGGCACCACTAACGAAGCTTACTCAGAAAGCAGCGAAATTTCAGTGGACCGATGCCTGCGAGCACAGCTTCCAGATGTTGAAAGAAAAATTAATTACAGCTCCAGTTTTAGCTCTTCCAGAAGGATCAGACGGGTATGTTGTTTATTGTGATGCCTCTGGTATTGGGATAGGCTGTGTGTTGATGCAGCACGGTCGAGTCGTAGCCTATGCTTCCCGGCAGCTCAGACCGCACGAGAAGAATTATCCCACTCATGATCTTGAGTTGGCCGTGGTGATTCATGCTTTGAAGATTTGGCGGCATTACTTATATGGGGTCCACGTTGATATTTATACGGACCATAAGAGCCTCCAATATATTTTCAGACAGAAAGAATTGAATTTGCGACAGAGGCGGTGGTTAGAGTTGCTGAAGGATTATGATGTTGATATTCTCTACCATCCAGGGAAAGCTAATGTTGTAGCAGATGCGCTTAGCCGCAAGTACATGGGCAGTTTGATTGGTGTGCAGTCTGATAAGAAAAAAATGATTCGTGATATTCATCAGTTAACCAGCCTTGGAGTTCGTTTGACAGATTCTGGAGATGCTGGAGTTTCTGTTCGAGAGGTGGCTGAATCATCACTTATGAAAGAGGTTAAGCAGCTTCAGCTCGAAGATCCTGTTTTGGCACAGTACAGAGATGTGGCCCTTAATAAAGAAAAGACTCAGTTTGAAATTTCGCCTGAAGGGGTATTATTATGTGAAGGCAGAGTATGCGTACCTGACGTTGCAGGGCTGCGGCGGCAAATTATGGGTGAAGCACATAGTGCTCGATATTCTGTTCACCCAGGGTCGACGAAGATGTACCATGATATCAGATGCCTATATTGGTGGGACGGTATGAAAAGAGATATAGCAGAGTTCGTTGCTCAGTGTCCAAATTGCCAGCAGGTTAAGATTGAGCATCAGAAGCCCGGTGGGCTATTGCAGGAGATGGAGATACCGACGTGGAAGTGGGAGATCATTAATATGGAATTTATTACAGGTTTACCTCGCACTCCACGGAGGTACGACTCCATTTGGGTTATCGTTGATCGGCTGACAAAATCAGCTCACTTTCTTCCAGTCCGGACTACATACTCAGCTGAAGATTATGCTAGGCTATATATTAAGGAGATTGTGAGACTGCACGGAGTTCCTGTGTCTGTTATTTCTGATAGAGGTGCCCAGTTTACAGCTAAGTTCTGGAGATCATTCCAGGAGGGATTGGGGACCCAGGTGAGTCTGAGTACAGCATTTCATCCCCAGTCCGATGGTCAGGCAGAGCGCACTAATCAGACATTGGAAGATATGTTGCGTGCCTGTGTTATCGATTTCAGAGGTAGCTGGGATGACCATTTGCCGCTTGTTGAATTCGCTTATAATAACAGCTACCACTCCAGTATTCAGATGGCACCATATGAGGCCTTGTACGGCAGGAAATGCAGGTCTCCGATCAGTTGGTTTGATGTGGGTGAGATTCAGTTAATTGGTCCGGATGTGGTCCAGCAGGCAGTCGATAAAGTCAAACTGATCCGAGAGCGACTATTAGCGGCCCAGAGTCGACAGAAATCTTATGCTGATAAGCGATGTCGACCGTTAGAGTTTCAAATCGGTGATTGGGTGTTCCTGAAAGTGTCACCGATGAAAGGTGTTATGCGGTTTGGCAAGAAAGGAAAGCTCAGTCCGAGATATATAGGGTCGTATCAAATTATTCGTACAATAGGCAATGTGGCCTATGAATTGGATTTGCCAGCTGACTTGGGAGCGGTTCACCCGGTATTTCATGTTTCTATGCTTCGTAAGTGTATTGGTGACCCTTCCAGAGTCTTTCCTGTATGTGATATTCAGGTCACAGAGGAGCTATCTTATGAGGAGCAGCCTATAGCCATATTGGATCGTCAGGTAAAAAGGTTGCAGAACAAAGATATGGCCTCTGTTAAAGTGCTGTGGCGGAACAATAACCGAGAGGAAATGACCTGGGAAGCGGAGGAGCATATGAAGAAGAAGTATCCTCATTTATTTTCAGAGCCTGCAGGTGATCCATATCTCTATTTGATTATGTTGTTTGATAAATGAATCGTTGATCAATGATTGTATTGTTATGATAGTAAGGAAACTCCCCTAAATTGTTGTATGACCGGTAAGGTTAATCTGACATTCGAGGACGAATGTTCTAAAGGGGGGGAGGATGTTAGAACCCGTATTTTTGTACAGTGGAATAATCCGGATTTATTTATGATAAGCTAAGGACAATTTTTTTTTTCGGGATACAAAGTCGGGGTTCTCGACCTTCGATTTTATTTTGAGATATAAGTTGTGTATGAAATTGATGGCATTGAACACTTAGGGAAAATTGGGACCACAATTCATAAAAATTGGAAATTTAAAAATCTTGTGCAAAAAAAAAAAGGGGGCCTTGTGGCCATGTAGCCTTGGAATGGTCCCACACATTGTTGTGGCCAATTTTAATTGGTCCAACACATGTGTGGGCCATGGGACACATGGATAAATATTGTGGAAGCTTAAAAGATGACCTTAAGTCATCTTTACCACTTCAACACTTAGTAAAACAAAACAAGAAGTTGAAGAACTTCAACTTCACCATTCTCGGCCAAAAAAAAAGAAAAAGAAAAACCCAAGTCCCTTTTCAAGCCTTCCAAAAATTATTTCTTTGGTTCAAACCTACTATATTGAGGTCCCTAAGTAACTTGGAAGCATTGTTGGAGTGATCAAGTCTTTCATTTAAGAGATTTGCAAACCCTAGCCTATTGATGGATTGAAGAAGAAAGGTGAGTTCTAATCTTATTTTTGAGTTATAAATGTTGTATGCATATTATAGTATGTCAATATGGATGAAAAATCATGAAAATGTAGTATGTTGGAAGTTGGGTCGTGTATGGTGTGTGAAGTTGTGTAAATGGGTGTTGCGACTAAGTGAAGAATTAACTCTATTTAGTACGTTGATTGTTGTAGGGTGAAGAAATGAATGAGAACTATCGATGTATGTATATAGGTGGGTATGTAGCCTCCAATTTGTAGCAAAGAATGAGGTAATATCGTTTAGCGTTGTAATTGTCGTTGTTATGAATTCTAGTTTTGAAATGAACATTTAATGACTTAAGAAAGATGTTGAGATTGTGTGGGCTGATTTGAGGCTCATTGTGCGTTTGATGTAATTCGTATATTTGTGAAAATTACATCGTTATATTATGGATTGTTGATACAAAACACGAATTGAAATTGAGGAATGTGAAAAGAGGGTTGTTCTCGGCCTAGGGACTGTTTTTGGCCAACTTGGAGAAAAATTATGTGAATTGCTTAGAATGCCCTTGAATATTGTTAGTATGGGTTCGGGTTAATAATCGAATGTATGAGCGATAATGTGGCTTGAATGTAAGCCGTCGAAAAGAATAATTGGAAAGTTGTAGGAAGATGTAAAAGAAAGTTATAAATGTTGTTTTGCCTTTCGAATTGGTTATCGATGTTGCTAGGATGGTTATTGTGGTTGTTGTTGTTGATTTTGAGCGAGATAAATTCTCGGGGTAGCCTATTTACAGAGGAAATGCTGCCCAAATTTCTGTAGAATTAAGGGCGAAATTAGAATTTAATGCCCAAAAAAAAAAGTCCTTAGCTAATGTTTGGCATTTTATGGCTTGTTTGTAGACTTTGGGCAGCCCGAATCATAGGTTGGATTTATCTTGAGTTGGATCATATTGGAGAGCGTTTGAGGTATGTAAAGCAACCTTCCTTCTTTTGGCATGCCTTAGTTTCACATAGGCTAGATTAGAGCTTTAAGGGAATTCCAAATTTGAGATCCGAGCATGTTATGATCCATATATATTCTTTGGCACTCTTATGTATGTTTTTATGAAATATGAACCATGATGTATTTGAAGTAATCGCTTTCCGAAATTCGCATAGAAAATGTTCACTTTAAGGAATTTTGTAATCTCTGAATGCCATATTTTTCGCATAGAGGCTCGGATCGCTCCAATAATTTTTATAGGAGTTTGCTTGAGGTATAATGGGTATGTTTTTCATAGGCGGGCTCAGTTCGGGTCTATATGTGAGGACCCCACACCCCTTGCGATGTGGACCCCCTGTGTCAGCCCCTTGCCAACTGGACACACATGCATGCTTGACATGTCATGACATACTTGGGTATTGTCTGAGCAAGAGACACAGACAATTCGAGAATACACGCTGCAGCGCCTCGAACCCGTGACCTCTCCCCTTTTGTTCTCCCGAAGGAGACGACTTTCACCAATTGAGCTGCAGCTCAATTGGTGAGAGTCGTCTCCTTTGGGAGAACAAAAGGCCTGAGGTCACGGGTTCGAAGCTCTGCAGGGCGCAGCGAACTGTTGTGATTTCACTGCTACAATACCTGAGTATGTCATGACAAGTCATGGTGTCCAGTTGTAAGGGGCTGGCACAAGGGTTCACAGTATGGCCAAGGCCCAGCTGTGGGTCCTCACACTATACTCGTCCGTGGGTCCCGCGACGCCCTTTATGTAAATTCGACAACTTTGAATAAAAAAGTGATAATTATTATTCCGATTTCGAATATGACTATTCTACTTATCCTTCGGATTTATAATAATGATTTTATGCATATGATTCCTCACTACTCCGCTCGTGCCTACTATGATATCGTTCGCCGGTTCCCGGGCCGGTTCTGTTGTCGTGCGCTTTTTGATACATTCCGGTGTTATGCTGTGTTTATGGTTCACCGTGCTCCTCGCTCGAGGGCCGAGTTCCACTTATGTTTGGCGTTATGCTGTGTGACGGGGATTCGGAGATTTGAAACTTTCTGGTGTTATTCTGTGTTGTGGCGCCATCGACAGGCGGGCGACCACATTTTCCAGTTCCCTATGCATAATTTATACTTTGGAAATAAATATTTTGATATGTATTATTTTCTATATATCTGATTCGATTATTATTCAGATTTATTTTTGTACCTTCTGCTTTGCATACTCAGTACATGTTTCGTACTGACCCCCTTCTCCGGGGGGCTGCGTTTCATGCCCGCAGGTACAGATGCACAGCCTGGTGATCCACCTGTTTAGGACACCCTTTCTTCTATTCGGAGTGCTCCTCTCTTTCCGGGGCTTATACTTTTGGTATATATATTTATTAGTGCATTTGTATATATTCGTTCATGGGTACGGCGGGGCCCTGTCCCGTCAATGATTCTGTCGGTCTGTTTAGAGGTCTGTGGACATGTTTGTGGGTTAGGGTCTTTCTGTATGGATGTATGTACATGTCGTTTGGGCGATCCCATACGCCGAGGCGGCCGGTCCGCATATGTTGTTTGGGCGATCCTATACGCCGAGGCGGCCAGTCCGCATATGTTTATATGTTGCTTGGTTAGCCCTGTGTGGCTTTTGTTGGTATTTTCTGCGTGCAGGGTATATTGGATAGTCCGTAAAACAAAGGAAACTTTGCCGAAATTTTTCTGGAAATTACCTAAATTTGAAATAAAGCCTTGTCGGCTTCCGCCATATACTAGAATGAGTTGATAGAATTTGAGACAATATTTGATAGATGGATTCGGGTGCCCAGATCGGGCACTAGTCACGGCCTACGGGGTTGGGTCGTGACAGATAGATATGGAGAATGAGCTCTATGTTATGTTTCCAGAATTCGTGTCAGACTTCGTCAAAAACTTGGTCAAGAGTGGGAAGTTCAAAGGTAAGACAGTATTAATATTTGTGCTATTATTAATTTAAAATTTGATGGTACTTTTTAATATATTTTAAAATATTTTCATGCAGACCTTTGGTTATGGCAATAGATACTTGGGAAGGCACTTTACAATTACATATGTGCACTTAACGGTAGAACTTGGATACTATGAGATAATACTATTTGTGATGTTTTTCTCCTAGTATTTGATGCACAATTTATACATTGTAAGGTTACTAGTAGACATGCTGAAGTGGATTGTATCATGATAGTTGTGTATGCTTTCAAACTATGGAGCAGAGGAAGATCAGTGGCAACAGTGGCAACAATTACTGATAGTAGCACAACATAGTTCTAAAGCTTAACTACTTTGGGGTAATTTCAATGTTGTACTGTATTTTCAAGATAGAATATATGGTGCACCTATTGACCATATATGCTGAAGTGGATTGTATCATGATAGTTGTGTATGCTTTCAATCTACGTGACCTTAAGGATGATAAGGAATTCAAGTTATACCCAAATTGTTTCTAACCTATGCATTGCTCATTTGACGACCCACTGTTTTTAGCTAAATGTGACCATATTTCTGTTGCCTTACATGATAAGTTTAAGAAATTCTTCAAAGCTTCTGGGCTGCAAAACAATTTAGCAAAAAGTTGTCTATTTTGGAGGGGCAGACCGTGATAAGAAGCAGATAATTATACAATAACCGGAAATTTTTCAAAGGATCTACTTTTTAAATATCTGGGGATACCCTTAGACACAAAGAAATTAAGTTAAGATGTAGTGACAACCTCTAATTGAGAAAGTTGTATCTAAGATTTTCTCACGGACTGCCAGAAAAACTATCCTATGCAAGCAGAGATCATTGGGTTAAAACTGTTATATTTGGTTTGCAATCTTATTGATGTTTGCATTACCTGCCAAAATGATTAAAGCAACTGAAGCCTACTATAAAAGTTTCATTTGGTCAGCGGTGAATACAATCACTAAAATAGCATGAGAGCATTGATTCTTGGGAAAAACTTTGCTTGTCTAAGTCAGCTGAGGGATTGAACTTATCCAATTTGAAGATATGGAATGAAGCTGCAATAGCAAAGAATTGTTTAGACTGAGCAAATAAACAAGACAATTGTGAATTAAATGGATACACCTATTACATAAGAGGCCAACAGCTGGACCAAATGAAGATACCTCAACATGCTCGTTGGATGGTCAGAAAATAATTGGGGTATATCATATAGTCATAATAAAGAAAAAGAAATTATTAGGTGCTTTAACAAATTAAAAAAAAAACTAAAACTTAATAGGAATTGTCCAAGTTGGTTTTAAAACATGACGAAATTCAACGCAACCCGCTCATTTGACACCGATAACCATATTTATTAAGAGAATATTTACTATATCTCCAAATTGCCTCGCACCAGCTAAGATTACATCGCAGTAACAAGCATAGAGTATATGTCCTATTACTTCTTTGGGTTGTTTCCTGAAGTTGCATATGATATTCTCTCCCTTTATTTGCAAAATTAGATGTGATATATCTTGTTATGTTACTGGACAGTTTGCTTTGTCTTTTCATCTATCAAACAAGATACAAGATATTAACAAATTTCATCCCTTTGCACCGTTTCTCAGTTGCCAATTCATTTGCAGCATCAAATTTCATTACTACATCTAGGAGGAGCTTTTGCAGCATATGGCAACTAAGAGTATTAAGTTTTGTCAAGCAGAACTCACAAACCAGACACCTATCTCCATAACAACCTCTTAATTTTGAGCTGGTCCAACATGCTCCGATGCTCACGCTTATCGCCACCAAAATTGTTGAGGCCCCAGGAAGACATCTCCAACAAGTCACAGTGCTTGGGGTTGGGGGAGGAGGGGGGGGGGGGGGGTAGACAGCATTTTCAGCCAAGGAAGGATGTGAAGTATTTGTTGAAATAGAAGAATAGCATTCATGCTTTTTCAAGAAACTCAGGGATGTCAAAATGTTTTCTTCCGAATAAGTTAATAACCTTAATGATGCCAAAAGACCATTGAAATTATCATTTGGCAGTATAAAAGATGAGGAGCTATTGCTATTTGTACAGTCGGATTATTTTCCATAAAGCTTCACACTATGATACAGTAGTATTATACGGTCATCGCAGAAAAGCCTACTGCATTTCTACAACACCAAAAGCTTAGCGGGCATCTCCATGTTGTCCCACTCTACAGAAGCTCAAAGACCAAAAAACCACTGGCTACTGCATTTATACACTTCAGTTTTCGACCCATGTTAAGGTTTCCACAATTAGGTATTTGCTCGGAAGTTCCCAGCACATGGTGCAAGGTATGTTATCTTTTTCCTGAAAATGGAGATGATCAAAGATAAGATCATACTGGCATTAAGAATTGGAAACATAATTGTCTAATAAGAGGAGAATTCAAGTTCAAACCTGTTCATGCCTACATCGGTTACATAGATGAATCCAGCAACATTACTAACATGGGAACAAAAGAAATATATGATGAGACAAAATGTTATGATATGACAGTTGTTAAAAGAGCCATAAAAGAATAAAGAGAAAATATGCCAAATTTCCAGGCTACATCACTAATGCAACGCCATACTCTTGATTACACAAGAGTTCAATGGCCATACCCTTGATTTCATACAATTTCACCCCGACACAGGAAGTTCCATGAGATTTGTGTTAAGAGTTCCACATGATCTACTTATATGGATTTGGGCAATTCTCCCTTCATGAGCTAGCTTTTGGGTTGAGTAAAGCCCAAGATCCATTCTTGACATGATATCAGAGTTGGGCCCACCCAATTCAGTGTTTCCAATGTTGGGCCCTCAAATTAAAAGTTGCCCACACAGATGTCCAACCCTAGGCATGAGGTTGGGTGTTAAGAGTTACACATCGGTGGGTTAAGGGGTACATGTTATACTTATATGGACTTAGACAATTCTACCCTCATGAGCTAGCTTTTGCGGACACATTTCCCGAACAGTAAAAACTAATTTCCTCTGGGAAACAACTTATGGCTAGATTCAGAAATAACAATCACTGGTATTGGGCTATTCCGAAAAGGTAACTATTTATTTACAACACAACTACGCCTCAGTTATTGGGTTGTAAATAAATAGTACCTTTTCAGAATAGCATAATACGAGTCTGATTATTTAGTTATTAGTTTTAATATAGTCATGTATCACTACTATTGTTGTTTTAATAAAGTTAAGACAGTCATGTGTCACATGCTGACTTATTTATCTTGTAATTTTAATTTCAATCATGGGTTTCTTTTACAGCTAGGACTCACAAATTGAGAATAGTAAATTAAAAATGAAGTGTACCGAGGATATGGCAACATCATAGCTGGTTCTGTTAGTGAGACTGTGCCAAATCGGACGGACTTAAGCAAACGGTGAAAATCGAAAATACATGCACCCTCGCAAGGCTATTTATCTCTCATGCCTATTTGTGATGATAACATTATTGAATATCTCACCATATAATTAATCACATACACTGGTTGTCGAAGTGGAAACAAAACAAACCGGTGATTAGTAAGTTGGTTTTGATAAATAGTTATGTTACATCATGACTCTCATGTTCACAACCACAACCACCCCCTCAAATTTTCCAGTCAGCCACGCTCTTCCACGGGCTACTCTAGTGTCATTCCTTAAGACATCCCTCCTCCTCATTTTCCCCTCTCTCTCTATAAACATCATCTAAGAAAAGAGCCGGCATGTAAAAGAGGAGAGTGGCCAGAAGATGCATGTGGAAGTTTGAAAAAAGGACAAGGAGAATGGGAATGGGTAATGCCGCACAAGTATAAGGGGAGCAGTAGAGATTTTTTTGCTAATAGACAGGCAGGGCAAGCTTAGGGTTGAAGAATGCAGCTGAAATGTACAATTTTATGTTTTGGCGGAATTTGTAACTTTTTTGTTGCATTACACATATATTTTTATTTTTTTCTTGATTGCACTTTTTTTTTTTCACTAAAGTCTACCTTTAACTAAGCTGTGCTTAAAGCTCTAATAGACCTGGAGCACTTTTTAAAGCTTTTCGGCTTTGCCAATACTGGCTCTTAATTCCTGTTTAAGATGTGGCTTCCATGTGCAAGAGTGCAAGGAAAAATCTTCGCTCAATGTGTGAGACCAGATATATTAGTATTGAGCTTCATAATTGAGTTTCATTGATCCTTGAAACCCTAGCTACGTAGGCACCCAATCTGGTGGCATCCACTAAGGAGAAACATTTTTTCTAGAAGAACCTACAATCCACCGAACATTAAGATGAGGATAGGAAAAGGAAGTCAGCCTTACCTGGAAATTATTTCATCTTGTTCTTTGTCATATGAGACGGCAAGAACCAAATGGAGCAAGTCGTGGATGACATTAACAGGAACCAAACTTGGAGGATCTGCTGCAGGCACTGCACCGATAGGTAAAGCTGAGCGTGAAGCCTGTGGTCCACCTCCAATTCGGTAAATGAACAAGTCACTGAAGCTCACCACATTAGAATGTGGTTAGAGGTCATTCGAAGGGCCATAAAAATACTCCTGGGGAAAAAGCAAAGACAAAAGAAAATATTTAGTTTTGCATAACAAGGGTAAGGTGAAAAGTAAGTACCGCACTCCCCAAGAGCAAGTGTTCATGTCCCAGTGCATGAACTGTGACCAACTCTCTTTTTTATTGATCTATACAAGAAATCTGTACCCGTATTCTGTAGCCCCTTGCTTTCTGCCGTACTTTTGCATTTGTTGATACAACATCACCGGATTTTTGAAGTTTCACCCCATCCACGTTAGGACGATTCTTCAATACATCTTTTAGAATGCTACAAAATGTTTCCTGCCCAGAGGACAACCACATAATAGAAATATGATCCAACTCTTGCAGTGTATAAAACAGCTCTACAAACAAGCAAATTCTGGATACTAGTGCTCGAGGTCAATTATTTATCTGTTTCTATTTTCCTTTTTTTGTTCATTTTCTTTTGGCCCGTGGGTGGTGGGGTGGAGTAATGGCATTACCATCTGAATCTAATTATGACCAGGGAGAAAAATCGTACTGATAGGCAGGGGCGGATCAAGGAAGAGGCAAGGGGGTCCAACCGAGCCCCCTTCGGCGAAAAATTACATTGCATATATAAGATTAAAATTATTTGTTATGTATATATAGTAGATGTTGCATTTCCTTAGCTTCTTCGTGTGTTTACTTCCTCATATTTTGAACCCCTTATTGGAAATCCCGACTCTGCCGCCGCTGATAGGTAGAAGAATCAGAAGCCAAACAACACAAATAGAAGTGTGAAACTATCAAGATAGAATGTTTTATCAACTGCAAAGCTTCTTGTTCAAGTTTAGCACCCTTCATTTCTGTGACAGTTTCTATATGTTACGGAGATTCTAAACTTGCAGAGGCTTGATTTAATCAAGTACTGATTGTCACAGACAGGGTAAATCACTTACTCCTAGTAACGACATTGATGCATGGTTGAAGATCAGAAGATAGATGAGATAAACGAAGGTACAAAGTATGTGTATTTTTCGTCTTAAAAAAAATCCCCAATTCCAAATCCAGTTTCTTGGCACTATAAATCATTTTTTGCTAACCTTCTAAATGACTAAGAGATTCATTCTAGGAGAATGGAGATTAGTTGAAGTAACAAGACTCCAAGGTGAAGTACTTCACAGACAACTGCCCACTGGAGAGTAGAAATTTCAACCAATAAAGAGACCTTCAGGTGTTGACATCGCTCAATACTACAAATAATGGCAAACAGATATCAGCTCAAGGTAAGTTATTGCTCTCTTCCACAGACTTTCCTGAATATTAGCTTCTGATCTGTTTATTTCCTTGCCTAGTTAGTAACTCTTTCTTCTTTTATGAAAAGTGAACAAGTGTCTTAGATAATTTTAATCCCCTGGGTCGCAGGACTTGGGTTTCCCTTGATATTAATCACACATCATACAAATCAAGTGTCTTCATTAGTCGTTTATCCCAAACACTTAAAAACTCCTCATTGACATTCTCCCTCTGTTGCCATTCAAGAACGTAGTATTGGACAAATCAATAGTACTGGGCGAGAATCACATGGACTTTATTATCTTATCCTCCCTAAATGACTCACAACTTGTCCTCCTTATATAACTTGTCCTGTTATTGATTCACTTGATCTGTTACATGGACGGTTAGGACATCCTACCCTATTTATCAAAGCTTAAAAAATGGGTACTTGGCTTGTCTCAGTTGTCTACTTTAGAGTGCGAGTCGTGTCAACTCGGTAAGCATACTCATTACCATTTTTTTTTTGGATAAAGTAATCCAATGCCATTAGTAAAGCATCAGCATACTCCTTACCTTTTCCCTCGACGGTATGATAATTGGGAAGACTCTGCTTTCACTTTGGTTCATTTAGATGTTTGGGCTCCTATTTAGGTCAATTCTACCTAGGGATTTCACTACTTTGTCAGTTTCATTGATGATTATTCGAGATGCACTTGGATATTCTTGATGAAGAATCGATCTGAGTTCTCTATTTTTCATATTTTCGATGCAAAAATCCAAAATGAGTTTGGGGTTTCTATCCACAGATTTCGTCGTGATAATGCACCAGAAAATTTATCTTCGATTCTTCACCATTTTCGCAGTTCATGAACTCTCATAGTGTCATTCATTACATCTTGTCCTTATATATGTCAACAAAATGGCGTAGTTGAGAGGAAGAATACGCATCTCATTGAGACTACTCGTCACTGCTTATAAAATCTCATGTTTTGTGTGTTTTTCGCAGATGTCATTCTCACATCAAGTATCTTATTAATGTATGTATTCCTTAGCTATCCAGAATCAAGTCCCACACTGTCTTGTTCCCCCACTCACCTTTATTCTCCCCTCCACCTCGTTCATTTCTTCAGAAGCATATGTTTTGTCCATAATCTTACTTTGGGAACAGATAAGTTAACACCTCGTGCTCTAAGTTGTGTACTTTACTCGAGGGTGGATATTGGTGCTACTCCATACTCTCTTTACCTCCAACGGCGCCTCACATCTGTTGACGTTACCTTCTTTGAAACTCAACCATATTTCACATGTCCAACCGACCACCAGGACATTTCATGGGCGGTCTCAGTTCCATCTTTTGAAAATTATGTCATTATCTCTCGTTTATCTTCTCCCACAACTGCAACATCTATAGCTCCACCAACAACAACTCCACATTTTATAGGGTCACTACTATTGACTCATCACCATTAGCTGCACTCTTCATCTGGTCTAGACGATTCACGCCCAACACTAGATATTTTGTCTGTTGAGGACTTGTCCTCGCAAAGTCCTCCTATTGTCACTGGCAAAATATTCATTCTACTCGTAACCCTAATCCTATATATACTTGTATGAGTCATCACCAGTTTGTCACTAGCTTATCATGCTTTTATATCATCACTATCATATCCTTCTATTCTTAAGATTACCGGTGAAACTCTTTCTCATCCACATTGGTGACAAGTTATATTGAGGAGATGTCTGCTTTACACTAATGATACTTGTGAGCTTGTTTCTATACCTTTGAGTAAACCTACTTTGAATGTCGGTGGGTACATACGGTGAAGGTTGGCCCTGATGGACAAGGCACGGCTAGTTGCCCAAGGTAAAACACAAACTGTCACTAGCTTATCATGCTTTTATATCATCACTATCATCTCCTTCTATTCATAAGACTACAGGTGAAACTCTTTCTCATCCACATTAGTGACAAGTTATATTGAGGGGATGTTTGATTTACACTAATGATACTTGTGAGCTTGTTTCTCTATATCTGAGTAAACCTACTTTGAATATCGGTGGGTACATACAGTGAAGGTTGGCCCTGATGGACAAGGCACGGCTAGTTGCCCAAGGTAAAACACAAATTGTTAGAGAAAATACTCTTAGGGGATATTGTCACAAAGTTCGTGAGGTTAAATGATCAGCTTGCAGATATATTCACCAACTACTTTGCCGGTCCCAGAACAAGTTATATATATGTAGAAATCTTGGTATATATGATTTGTATACACTAGCTTAAGGGGGTGTGTGTTACGTCCCGTATTTTTATACATTGGGACAACCCAGATTAACTATGATAAATTAAGGCCAAGACTATTCCGGAATTTGAAGTCGGGACTTTTGACCTTTGATTTTATTTTGAGACATAAATTATATATGAAATTGTTGGTATTGAACACTTGGGAAAATTGAAACCACAATTCATAAAATTGGAATTAAAAATTTGGCACCAAATTTGCCATGTGGTCGTGTACAATGGAGATGGTCCCACACTTTGTGTGGCCAATTTTAATTGGTCCAACACATTGTGTGGGCCAAGGCACTTGGAGATATTTGTGGACTTAAAAAGGATGACTTCAAGTCATCTTTCCCTCATTATACTTCAATACTTAGCACAAAAAGAAGACAAAACTTGAGAGCACCACCACCCCCACTGTTTCGGCCAAGCCTCAAGAAAACCAAATCAATTTCAAGCCTCCCTAAAAATATTTCCTTGATGTAAACCCACTATATTGAAGTCCCTAAGTAGTGTGAAAGAGTTGTTTGGGTCATCCAACCACTAGTTGTGCCCAATTGCAAACCCTAACTATTGAAGGAAGTGAAGAACAAAGGTAAGATTTCATCTTGTTTATGTATTGTGAATCTTGTATGCCTATTGTAGTATGCTAAAATGGATATAAATCATGAAATATAGAATGTTGAAGTTGGGTTGTGTGTTTGGCTGTTACACCCCGGAAAAAATTTGAGTTACCGAAAACTGTAGACGGCTTAGTATGGGCCAAAGGGCCATTACAGCGCGAACGCGCTGAACAAAATTCGATAATCAAGTATGGAATGAAGGTTGTGTTATAAGAAGTTAATAATAACATATATATGACATTGGGAGACCATATGGTGTAAATTAGTTTATATGTTATTTGACGAAAAGCCCTCGTTGCTGCAAGCTAAGTGGGGCCCACATGTCGGAGTTTTGTGAAAGACGTGAGAAGGGACACGTGAGTAGTATATGGAAAGTTGAGTAGGTCCTAAGAAGGACCCATAAGCTAAAAATGAGTGTAGACCCTCCAAAAGGACGATTTAAGAAAACATGTTTGGGTGATCCGACTTGGAGGGGAAAAAACGGCATTATAAGTTTGGAATTTGGGAAAACCCCAGAAATCAAAGTTGTAGATAATTGAATTAGCTTTCCAACCATAGGTCGTGGACCCTCATACGATATCGGGATCAAACGTTATGACCGTTTTACTGAACGAACATCCAGTCAGAAAATTTAACCCTGCGCGACCGCTCCCAAAGGGACGCGAACGCGCAGAAGGAGTTTATATTACCCTCCGCGATCGCGCCAGAAGGCAGCGCGAACGCGATGAGCAATTTTCCAGTAGTTTCTGGCAGCTTCCAAACGTCATAAAAAGGGGGAAACCCCCCTCATTTTCAGATCAACACACGAAAAACACACCCCAAAACTCTCCAAAAATCTGGAGAGTTCTCCCAAACTCCCCAACCAAAATTTTGCCCAAAACCAGGTATAATTTTCCAATTCCAGTCCGGGTAGTGTATAATTATTGGTGCAGAATCATATAACAGTGTGTGGTGGCCTAAATTTAGCATGGAAAAGTGGAGATTAAGAAATATTAAAGGGAGAAAGGTATGAATCTCTTTCTATTTGTGCTAATACTAGTTTATTTACGAAGAATACGCGATTAAATAATTGTATACTGAGTTAATTAGTTATGAAAATTGGAAAACAGCGTGTGGGCTGTTTTATGAGATATTTTGGAGTTGAAAACATTATAATCGACGTTGGTATTGTTGTTGTTGTTGTTGGCTGCTGAATTAAAAATTTGGGCTAGGCATATAAACAGGGGAGATGCTGCCCGATTTTCGGCAGAATATAAAATAGTATAATTTGAATTATGGTACAAGTGTAAGATGAAAAGGCTAACATTAGTGTGAATTATCTTAAATGTAGACTTACAAGCTCGGACACATAAGCGTAGCTAATAGGACGTGGAACAGGTACGTTAAGGCTCGTCCCTTTTATTTCAAAGGCATGATCCCGATATTATGAATTTAAAATTTGTCTCCATATCTTACTTGTTTTTAAAAGTTAGATGTCTATGATTCTAAGGTGTCACACCCCATTTTTTTAACCCGGTAGAGTTAAATTAGAAGTATGACGTATTGGAGATTCCCGTTTTTGTTGTTTTGTTTTAAGGAGTCGCCACCTAATTATTTATGGTGAATTAGGACACCTAAAGTTTATTAAAGTTATGTTTAAAGTTAACTCTGTTTAAGGCCTGCGAAACTTAAGATTCTAGGTAAGGGTTCAATTAGTCTAAAGGGAAGGTATTAGGCATCCTTTAAGACCCATTAACAATGGTTAACCGACCGGACTTATGATTAATTAGGCTAAGGGTAAATATAATATTATAGGAAAGAGCATAGCTTTGTAAATGTGGCTAGAGTTATAAATAGAAATAGAGTGTTTGTTCAAAATGAAACTTGTAGAAAAAGTAATAGTTGCGTAAAAGAGTTTAGTTGCGAATAAACTAAAGAAATGAGACATATAATGTTTATATGTTTTGGAGAAAATGACTAACAGATTTTAAAGAGTTATTTTAAAAAAAATTCCAAAGGTTTTGTAGAATGACTATTAATTCAGTATATCATGCGAAGATTGTCTTAAACAAAATATGTTTTGAAGTGTTGGAAAAGAGTTAAAGTGAAAAAATTACCCACATAATTAGTTGGCCTTTTATCTCTTAAAATAAACCAAGATTAGTGTAATTTGTGACGTTTTAAAATTCATAAGATAGTAAGAATGAAAAATGATCCCTTTCACTCAAAAATATGTAGATATGCTATTTGAAAATCAATTACTCAAATAAATGTTATAGATACTATGAATAGTTTTGAACATAATTAGAAGTGAATATGAAACTTGTGGAATTAACTACCCATTACTAAACTACAACCCTTAATATACTAGAATTTATCTAAGTTAATAAAATAAGATGTTAGTCATACAAAGTAGAGAGAAATACACAATCATAAAATAAGGAAGAGAGTAGAAGAATAAATGAGTTTGGCCCATTTATCATGGGCTCAACTGCTGAACTGTTCACGTTTATTGGGCTTAGGCCCAAATAAGTTTCTTTGTATTGCTGCTGTGGGCTGTTTTTGTTGGGCTTCGGCCCAGCAACTTTCATGTATGGTTGCGGATGGCCGAACGAGGCTGACTCGAGAGAAGATTTTGTTGGGCTTTTAGCCCAACACCGAATGCGGGAGATGACAAGTCCCTAGGACTCGCACGCGGTGGTCATGCATAAAACGAAAGAAAAAAGATTAGTAAAGTGGAAATATACAGACATTAAAGTAAAAATATACAAAGAAACATTCTTCAGATAGAGTGCAGAATAAGGACAATATGCCAACAGCACACAGAGGGAGTCAATCGAATCCATGACAGAGCAATATATGCGGTGACACACTTAAAAGCAACAAAACAGTCATGGTAACATTAGGAGAAATAGATTAGTCATGGTGGAACTTAGAAATAAGCAAGTGTGAAGAATTAATGAGAAATGCATAGAGAGATCAAGGACTGAGTTACAATTAAGGTAGTATGATATATAGATGCATTTGAAAGAGCTATAGACTAGGCATAAGATCACAAATTAATGGCAAGTTGATCACAGTACTGAAGAAACAGTCACAAACCATATACAGAAGAAGCATGGTCAACTTAAGCCCAGAACATGAGATATGACATACAAATGGAACAAAAGTGACAAATTGTTAAATTGAGAAGAGTGCAGTGACCCAATTAGCACAATCTAAATAGCATAGATAGATCATTAAAAGGGTAGGAATAGTCACAGAGATTTCCTTATATCATACTTCAAAAGGTAAAACCAAATGAACATTTCTTACGGACACTTCACATGATTTCTGATTTGGTTCAAGTTCCCGAAAGAACTTCATCCAAACTAGATTATCAGTTTTGCACAACTTCATTCGAATGTAAGCCTAAAGTTTCCAATCGCAATACTGAAATGAAATCATTAATGGCTGTTGGGATAGAGGCTGAAAGATGACAAGAGGGGAGCAGAGCAGAGGAAAGGGAAGACTGAATAGAACAGGGACTGGACTGACTTAATCAAACGTACACTGAGTCACAACGAAAATGAACAAATTCATTTACATATGGAGAACAGAGCCCACACATGATATTTTTTATGCAAATGCAGTGTCCCTTTTTTAGATTTGACCACGAAGGCAGATGGCCAGTCGAATGACTGCGCCAGTCGAATCATAAGCATTATGCCAAATAGATATGAGATTACCTACACTAAGCATGATCACTAGATTAAACAAAAGAGAAGGAAGAAAAAGCCTAGACACTATGCATACAACTGAATCAATCTAAGGAATGAATATGGTAAAACCGAATTGAACAAACAGAGCACAAAAGTACGCAGCAGTCCAAAACATGCACCAAAATCAGTCTACTGCTCTTTCAACTTGGATAACATTTGTATATATGTATCATAATCAGACAGTAGACTGGACATAGCAGCAACAGCAGCTGTGAGTCAATCAAATATGACTACTGGATTCATGTTCAACAGGGCATATACAAATGTCTGGTGACAATGAACGCAGCAAGGAGAACAAAGAGAGCAGGTGCAACAAGAGGTAAATAAAGCATCCGCAGTCACGAGAATTAGGCAGAAGGTTGAGCAGTTTTGCTCAGGAAAACAAAAGAGAAGAAAATAGCTGGAAAAAAGAAAATTTCTACACATTTAGGTGGCATAATTTTGACGCAGAAAGAATTCTTCTCCAACTTTGAAATTTCAGATTCATGGGAACAACTAAATAACAGGTCACCATATAGTATGCAACCATGGTTCACTTATAATGTCTAAACAAACTCATTTTATGTCTTTTAGTCCTTATGAAATGAAATCAAATAACATGTTTCGATTAGTCCTATTATTAATAGCTTCTCGACTTCAAATCCTTTCAAATTGTATGCCAAAGTATTTATTGGACTACTCAGTCAAATCAGCAAGTTGTGATGCTTATTCAATTCTATCTTCTAGAACAACAAGGATATTTTAACAACTTTCAGAATTCCAATTCCCAAGTCCATTTTTTTTAGATACGACTTAAAACCATTCCTATCAAGACTATAAACATGCTAGCGATATTTTCAAGTTATCCAAACACTTAGTTAAACCATATCCAGATAGTAGAAGAGGACTGAATGGGATTAGCAGTCCCAAGCAAGCTCGAAATACCCAGTTTCACCAGAAGTGGCATTCAAAATTAACAAATGACTTCTCATCTTATCTTTAGAGGAACATATCACTCGAAACAATGCTTCACATATCGAGTAAGTACATTGCTTTAAAACGAATCAAATAATACACACTGATCACATTTAATTAGACTAAAACCAAACTGAACCAAGCAACTACAAATACTAATTCCAGATTTCAAAAGAAACAAATAGCCCCGTTTCAATTAATATAACGTCATCTTAATGAAACAACTCGAATATCCAAGACGTAGTATTTAGACTATACCCCCACCCTTTACCCTTTTCCATTTTTTATTTTATATGAACTTAGCAGATGATAAAATTTTCTTAACACTATCTATGAGCACTTTGATAGGATTAAACAGGAACTTCAAGCATGCATAAACAATACTTAATTACCAATAAGACCTCTTCGATTACACTCACATAGCAGACTGCCTGAACTCATGGAATTACTACTAAATCGATTCACAAAAATTCCAAACAAACTAAACTACTAGAATCACAATAAACCAAAACGAGGCAGAATTTACCTTTTTGTGGTACAGTGAAGTGAGGCGTCGGGGTCTCGAATCTATGCTCGAACTCGAATGAACCCGAACCGATTAAAGTGTTTAAAGTTTCAAAGCAGAAAAAATGGAAATAGAGTAATCATCCCACCACGGCTAAAGTTCACCGGGAAGGAAAATTGAGTTTGGGAAGATGGTTTGTGTCCCTTAAAACACTGAAATAATTTCGTTCTTAATACTCAAAATCCCTCATTTCGGCTGAATTTCAAGAACATTTTTTTTTTAAACAAGGTCGATGGAAACTGTCCGTTTCTCGAAGACTTGAGGTGGTTAAAACTTGTGTTTTACAGGGAGATTCTATTTCCCAAATCTTCCAACCCTCCTTCTTTTTCCTTTTTTTTCGATCTGTTTTCTTCTTGATTTTGTTTTTCTTTTCTTTCTTTTCCCGTCTCCCCTCCCCTCTTTCCTTCCTCCTCTTGTTTGTTTTTATAAAGGAGTGTGGGAGAGGAGCGGGTGAGTGGAGGCGATGATGATGATGATGAAAGGGAAATAAAGGAGCGGGGGTAGGGTAGAGAGGAGCGGAGTGGGGTAGTGGTGTGGGGAACGGTGATGGGGTCGTCGGCGAGGTGGGGACGAGGAGCGTGGGAGGAGCGGAAATGGTGGGAGAGGGGAGCGGCGGTGAAAGGGAGAGAGGGAGAGTATAGAGAGAGAGAGGAAGCGGAGAAAAGAGTAAGAGAAAGAAGAAGAGTGAGGAGGGATTAGGGTAAAGAGGTAAAAAAATAAATGGGCCGGGTCGGTAATTTTTTGGGCTGGACTGAACTGGGTCAGGTAGTTGGTGTAGGATTTGGGCTGATATAATGTGGGTTGGGTATTAAAATGTGGGATGATTATTTGGGTAGGGGAATAACATTGTATTTGTATTTTAAACCATTAATTGGCTGAAAATTATTGACCGTTCCTCCGCTAAAATATTTTGGGATTCTAATTTAATAACTGGTATAATATATATTATGTAAAGACAATTAATATGTAGAAGAATAAAGATTTTGAAAAAATGTGGTCTTGTAATAAATTTAACGAGTCCAAACCCGAAAAATGAAACGATGATTAACCGTTTAAAATCTGTGATAGAGTAATACTTATAATATTGAAAAATAAAAGTAGCGATATTAATAGTAGTGAAAATAAAGTATTTAGCTCGTCAGCAAATTTAGAAGCCCGAGTAAATAAAATTAAATAAATGAGGGACAAAATTGGGTGTCAACATAAGGTATGATTACTTTCCCGATAACCCGTCAACGTTTTTCAAATGTTCATATTTTTCCAAAACAAAGGTTTATGATATTGTAAGCTTTTATGACAAAAATGATGGATATGTATTACAATGACATCGATGACGTTAAATATGAGGAAATGTCTATGACAGATATGTTGACGATATGTTCCTACCATTAATATGACAATATGAAAATGTTAAGTTATTTCTTGATTTCTCAACTCTATTATGATAATGACTATTTTAAAGGTTTCAAGTATATGAAACGACGCCTTATGATCTGATTCTATGTTTTATTATGATTACACTCTCCATTGATAGTCTCGCCTTATATTAATTGTCCCTTCAAGGTGAGACACGATGCCCATGGCTATTCCATAATATAATCGGAGGTTACCGACCTTACGTCACTCCGAAGAAGATATGATTTTCTCTGGGCTCTCATGCATGCTATGTATATGTTATCAGTATATGTATACGTATATGAGGAAGATGGGGAAAGGAAAGGCGCTATAGATGCACAGCCACCTGATCAGTTGGAGTATGATACATGATATCGTCCCGAACGCGGGATGCCCGGACGCGGGATATATGGTTAAATGGATCGGAGCTGACGCCTCGGCAATATGATGTATTTTATTTTCTATATATATGAAAAGAAATGTTTTCCGAGAAAGCAGAATAATATATGCACATATGGATCGGGCTGCACATTCCGCAGCAATATGATATAGTATATGCACGTATGGATCGGGCTGCACGTTCCGCAGCATTAAGCATGCATGGCATCCGTCCTAAAAGGGCACTCATATGTACAGGTTACTCTCTTATCTACTATATGCTCTATAAACTCATTATATTATTATTCATACTGTATGTTCTCGTTATGTTACTATTCATGCCTTACAAACTCAGTACATTGCTCGTACTGACCCCCTCTTCTTCGGGGGCTGCGTTTCATGCCGCGCAGGTACACCCAGATGAGTTGAAGCTAATATAGAAGATATTCCAGCAGAGTTGGCAAGCTCCACTTGTTCCTGGAGTGCTACCGAGTCAGAGTACATGTGCTACGATGTCTGATAAATGTTAGAGACTTTGCAGACAGAGTCATAGGTATAAGATGTCGGTATTGTGAATGGCTCCACTAACCTATGTGTCATTTTATGTTATGTTATAAAGTCAATATGATCAAAGATTATATTGATTCGAGTACGATGAAAAAAAAAATTGAAAGCTTTACTATGTTTTCCACTCCTTATTAATGCAAGAGTCTAAGGAAATTAAGTACGTAATAAGAGTCAGCGGGTTCGCTCGGCTCCGAGTATGGGGTCGGGTGCCCATCACACCCTAGTACAGTCGGGGTGTGACATTGGCATGTTGGCCGTGTAAGTGGGGGTGTGTTGTGTGGTATTGGATTGATGAATTTATTCTTGTATCATGTTAAATTGTTGTAGAATGGAGAACTTTGTGCATTGAACGAAATTCGTATATATAGGAATCCTTAACATATGTATATATGTGTGTTGTGGACGAATGTGAGTGTTATAATGGTGTCGAAGATCGCATTACCGCTTAGTATGTTGGTTGTTGTCGTCATGAATTCTAGTCTTGAAATGAACATTTAATGACTTATGATTGATGGGAGATTGTGCAGGCTGTTTTGAGGCTTTGTCACGACCCAACCCCGTAGGCCGTGACTAGTGCCCGATCTGGGCACCCGAACTCATCTATCAAATATTATCTCAAATTCTATCAACTCATTCTAGTATATGGCGGAATCCGACAAGGCTTTATTTCAAATTTAGGTAATTTCCAGAAAATTTTTGGCAGAGTTTCCTTTGTTTTACGGACTATCCAATATACCCTGCACGCAGAAAATATCAACAAAAGCCACACAGGGCTAACCAAGCAATATATAAGCATATGCGGACCGGCCGCCTCGGCGTATAGGATCGCCCAAACAACATATGCGGACCGGCCGCCTCGGCGTATGGGATCGCCCAAACGACATGTACATACATCCATACAGAAAGACCCTAACCCACAAACATGTCCACAGACCTCTAAACAGACCGACAGAATCATATGACGGGACAGGGCCCCGCCGTACCCATGAACGAATATATACAAATGCACTAATAAAAATATATATACCAAAAGTATAAGCTCCGGAAAGAGAGGAGCACTCCGAATAGCAGAAAGGGTGTCCTAAACAGGTGGATCACCAGGCTGTGCGTCCGTACCTGCGGGCATGAAACGCAGCCCCCGGAGAAGGGGGTCAGTACGAAATATGTACTGAGTATGCAAAGCAGAAGGTACAGAAATGAATCTGAACAATAATCGAATCAGATATATAGAAAATAATACATAAAAAAAATATCAAAATGTTTATTTCCAAAGTATAAATTATGCATAGGGCACAGGAAAATGTGGTCGCCCGCCTGTCGATGGCGCCACAACACAGCATAACACCAGAAAGTTTCAAATCTACGAATCCCCGTCACACATCACAATACAGCATAACGCCAAACACAGCATAACGCCAAACATAAGTGGAACCCGGCCCTCGAGCGAGCAGCACGGTGAACCATAATAACAGCATAACACCGGAATGTATCACAAAGCGCACGACAACAGAACCGGCCCGAGAACCGGCGAACGATATCATAGGGCACGAGCGGAGTAGTGAGGAATCATATGCATAAAATCATCATTACAAATCCAAAAGATAAGTAAAATAGTCATATTTGAAATCGGAACAATAATTACAACATTTTCTTCCCAAAGTTACCGAAATTACCTAAAGGGCATCGCGGGACCCACGGACGAGTATAGGCCCGAACTGAGCCCGCCTATGAAAAACATACTCATTTTATATCATACAAACTCCTACGAAAATTTCAAAGCAATCCGAGCTTTTCTGAGGAAATTATGAGCGTTTGAAGTTTTGGAATCGCTAAAGAATGAACTTTAAAACAAAAATCAGCTTTCATGTAATATTTACAAATTATGGATTCCAAGAACATAAGGATCAATGTTTTGCCATGACAAGGCAAGGATGCCAAAGAACAAATGCGATTCATAAACATGCTCGGATTGTGAGAATAGAGTTTCCTCGAGGCTTATATCATAGCCTATTTTAACTAAGGCATGCCGAAGAAGGAAGATTACTTTACATACCTCAAACGCTCTCCAATACGATCCAAACTCAAGATAAATCCAACCTACGATTCGGGCTGCCCACGATCTACAAACAAGCCATAAAATGTCAAACATTAGCTAAAGACTTTTTGGGCATTAAATTCCAATTTCGCCCTTAATTCTACAGAAATTTGGGCAGCATTTCCCCTGTAAATAGGCTACCCCGAGAATTTAACTCGGCCGTATCAATCAACAACAACAACAACAACCAACCTAACAACATTAATAATCAATCCGAAAGGTAATACAACAATAATAGCTCTCTTTTCCATCATTCATCAACTTTCATAAATTCAATTCGACGTCTTACCTTCAAGCCAAAATCGACGCTTATACGCTCACATACTAACCCGAACCCATACCAAAAAACATTTCAAGACATTCTAAGCAATTTATACAATTTTTCCAACAATCCATAAATTTTCCCAAGCTACCCGAAACAGCCCCTAACCGAGACAGCCCCCCTAACTTTTTCTTTATTTCCAAATCATGGTTCGTATCTACAATTTACCTTCTAACAATGCTATTTTCATCAATACACAATTTACATTAAATGTACAACAACTTCCAAATCAGTCCGCAATATTTACAACATCAATTTGAGTCAATAAACTTTCATTTCCAACATAGAATTCATGGCGACGACGGCTAAACAATAAGCGATACTAATTCAATTCTTGGCACATAAGGTGACCCATTTTCAGCTAACACTACACATATACATATATGGATGATTCTCAATTGTTCTTCACCTTACAATGATCATAATCAACTAACTAGGCATTAATTCATAATTTCAATCACAACACAACGACACCCATTTACACGGCTCAAGCTCCACATACACAACTCACCTCCAACATTTCATATTTCATGATTTTCCTCCATTATAACATACTACAACATGGATATAACCTTCATAACGCAAAAACGAAATCAAATCTTACCTTTTCTTCTTCAACTTTACAATAGCCTAGGGTTTGTAATTGGATACAATGAATGGTTAGATGACCCAAACAACTCTTCCACGCTACTTAGGGACTTCAATATAGTGGGTTTACATCAATGGAATAATTTTAGAGGAGCTAAAAAGAGGGGATGATTTTTGGCCTTCTTGTCCGTGAGCTTCAATGGAGGGAGCTTCTTTCTCTTTTTTTTTTTTTGTTCAAGTGGAGAATGAAGTAAATGAATTGTGGTCATCTTTTTATCACTTAATGAATTGCACAATTGTCCCTTGGCCCACATTAATGTGTTGTCCCAATTAAAATTGAACACCATTTGTGTGGCCCAACCATGGAAATTGTGGATGATTTTTATCTTCCAATTTTTATCACTTTTGGTCCCGAATTTTCCTAATTGTTCCATACCAATAAATTTATGCACAACTTATATCTCAAAATAAAATTGAAGGTTAAGAATCCCGACTTGGTATCCCGAAATAATTTTTTTTTTGCCCTTAACTTATCATAATTAAATCCGGATTATTCCACTGTTCAAAAATACGGGTTCTAACATCCTCCCCCCCCCCCCCCCTTTAGAACATTCGTCCTCGAATGTCAGATTAACCTTACCGGTCATACAACCATTTGGGGGAGTTTCCTTACTAACTATCACAACAATACAATCGTTGATCAACGATTCATTTATCAAACAACATAGTCAAATAGAGAATTGGATTACCTGTAGGCTCTGAAAATAAATGAGGATACTTCTTCTTCATATGCTCCTCAGCTTCCCAGGTCATTTCCTCTCGGTTATTGTTCCGCCACAGCACTTTAACAGAAGCCATATCTTTGTTCCGCAACCTTTTTACCTGGCGATCCAATATGGCTATAGGCTGCTCCTCATAAGATAGCTCCTCTGTGACCTGAATGTCATCTACAGGAAAGACTCTGGAAGGGTCACCAATACACTTACGAAGCATAGAAACATGAAATACCGGGTGTACCGCTCCCAAGTCAGCTGGCAAATCCAATTCGTAGGCCACCTTGCCTATTTTGCGAATAATCAGATAGGGCCCAATATATCTCGGACTGAGCTTTCCTTTCTTGCCAAACCGCATAACACCTTTCATCGGTGACACTTTCAGGAACACCCAATCGCCAATCTGAAACTCTAACGGTCGACGTCGCTTATCGGCATAAGATTTCTGTCGGCTCTGGGCTGCCAACAATCTTTCTCGAATAAGTTTCACCTTATCCACGGCCTGCTGGACCACATCTGGGCCAATCAACTCAGTCTCCCCAACATCAAACCAACCGATCGGTGATCTACACTTCCTGCCATACAAAGCCTCATATGGTGCCATCTGAATACTGGAGTGGTAGCTGTTATTATACGCAAACTCAACAAGCGGTAAATGGTCGTCCCAGCTACCCCTAAAATCAATAACACAGGCACGCAACATATCTTCCAATGTCTGAATAGTGCGCTCGGCCTGTCCCCAATCCCTCCTGAAACGATCTCCAGAACTTAGCTGTAAACTGGGCACCTCTATCGGAAATAACAGACACCGGAACTCCATGAAGTCGTACAATCTCCCTGACATAAAGCCTGGCATAATCCTCAGCTGAATAGGTGGTCCGAACAGGAAGAAAATGGGCTGATTTCGTCAGTCGATCAACAATGACCCAAATAGAATCATACCTCCGTGGAGTGCGAGGTAGACCTGTAATAAAGTCCATATTAATGATCTCCCACTTCCACGTCGGTATCTCCATCTCCTGCAATAGCCCACCGGGCTTCTGGTGCTCAATCTTAACCTGCTGGCAATTTGGACACTGAGCAACGAACTCTGCTATATCTCTTTTCATACCGTCCCACCAATATAGGCATCTAATATCATGGTACATCTTCGTCGACCCTGGGTGAACAGAATATCGGGCGTAATGTGCCTCGCCCATAACCTGTCGCCGCAACCCTGCAACGTCAGGTACACACAATCTGCCTCTGTGAAATAACACTCCATCAGGTGAAATCTCAAACGGAGTCTTCTCCTGTGCCAGAGCAGCGTCTCTGTACTGTGCCAGAATAGGATCCTCATACTGATGCCGCTTAATATCTTCTGTAATAGAGGACTCAGCCATACCTCGAACAGAAACTCCAACATCTCCAGAATCAGCCAAGCGAACTCCAAGACTAGCCAACTGATGAATATCGCGAACCATTTCTTTACTCTCTGATGGCACGTCTGCTAGGCTGCCCATAGACTTGCGACTAAGTGCATCTGCCACAACATTAGCTTTTCCCGGATGGTAGAGAATATCAACATCATAATCTTTTAACAACTCTAACCACCTCCTCTATCGCAAGTTCAGCTCCTTTTACCTAAAGATGTACTGAAGGCTCTTATGATCTGTATAAATATCAACGTGAACCCCATATAAATAATGTCTCCACATCTTCAAAGCATGAATGACCGCGGCCAGCTCCAAATCGTGAGTAGGATAATTCTTTTCATGTTTTCTGAGCTGTCGGGAAGCATAAGCTATCACCCTGCCGTGCTGCATCAACACACATCCCAAACCAATACTAGAGGCATCACAATAAATCACATACCCATCTGGACCCTCGGGAAGATTCAGGACTGGAGCTGTAGTCAACTTCTCTTTCAGCAACTGAAAGCTACGCTCGCAAGCATCTGACCACTAAAACTTAGCTCCCTTTTGAGTCAGCCTTGTCAAAGGCGCTGAAATGGAAGCAAATTTCTCCACGAATCTCCGATAATAACCAGCCAATCCCAGAAAGCTACGCACCTCTGTCGGCGTCGTAGGTCTAGGCCAATTCTTTACGGCCTCGATCTTCTGGGTATCCACCCGGACGCCATCAGCCCCAATAATATGTCCCAGAAATGCCACTGAAGATAACCAGAATTCACACTTAGAAAATTTAGCATATAATTTCTGGTGCCGAAGTGTGCCAAGTACCGTCCTCAAATGGTCCGCATGCTCTGCCTCTGACCGAGAATAAACCAGAATATCATCGATAAATACGATCACAAACATATCCAAGAACGGTCTGAATACCCGATTCATCGGGTCCATAAATACTGTTGGGGCATTTGTCAGCCCAAAAGACATAACTCTGAACTCATAGTGCCCATATCGGGTCCTGAATGCTGTCTTGGGAATATCAGCCTCTCGTACCCGTACCTGATGGTAACCCGATTGCAGGTCTATCTTCGAGAAGTACCTGGCACCCTATAGCTGATCAAACAAATCATCAATCCTGTGGAGGGGATATTTATTCTTGATGGTTACCTTATTCAACTGCCGATAATCAATGCACATCCGCAGCGAGCCGTCTTTCTTCCTCACAAATAATACCGGAGCTCCCCAGGGTGACGCACTAGGCCGAATGAAACCCTTCTCCAATAAATCTCTCAGTTGCTCTTTCAATTCTACAGGTGCCATTCTGTACGGAGGAATAGAGATAGGCTGAGTGTCTGGCAACAGATCAATAGCAAACTCTATCTCCCGTTCGGGAGGAAGACCCGAAAGCTCATCTGGGAATATATCTACAAATTCATTAACCACTGGGACTGACTGAAGAGTCGGTGCCTCTGCCTCTAAATCATGAACACGGACCAGATGATATATATACCCCTTTCTGATCATTTTCTCAGCCTTGAGGTATGAAATAAACTTACCCCTCGGCGATACTGTATTACCTGCCCACTCTATAACTGGCTCCCCTGGGAATTGGAATCGGACTATCTTCTTTTGACAATCAACATTAGCATAGCAAGAAGCTAGTCAATCCATACCCATAATCACGTCAAACTCGAGCATATCTAACTCTACCAAATCCGCCTTAGTGCAGCGGCCACAGATAATCACGGAACAATCTCTATAAATCTGACTGGCTATAACAGAATCCCCTACTGGTGTAGCTACCTCAAAAGGCTCTATCGGTTCGGATTCTATCCCAATTTTATCAGCAACGAGTGGAGATATAAATGATAATGTAGAACCAGGATCAATCAATGCATACACATCACGAGAGAAAACCAGTAATATACCTGTGACGACATTAGGCGAAGCCTCCTGGTCCTGTCTGCTGGCTAAGACATAAATGCGGTTCGAAGGACCGGTAGAACCCGAAGCTCCGCAACGACCCCTGCCGCGGCCTGCTGGTGCTGGAGTACCTCGCCCCGCAGGGCGCATCGCCACCCAGGCTGAAGATGAACCACCGGCTGACCCGGTAGAATGAGCTGAACTGCCTGTACCACCTCTAGCCGGACAGTCTCTCATCTGATGGCCCTGACGGCCGCAAACAAAGCATGCACCCGTAGCTCGGAAACACTATCCCGGGTGTTGTCTCCCACAGTAGGAACACAAAGGTCTGGGTGGCCTCATCTGACTGCTGGAACCTCTGTCCAACTGTGAACCTGAAGCCCTGGAGCACGGGCCTGCCCCTGAATATCTGGCACCCTCAGATCTCCTGCCAGTAAACTATGGGGGTGTACCCCGTGATGACTGAGAAGGATATCTGCTCTGCTGCTGCTGCTGAGGCTGTCTGCCTCGGAAATCTCCAGAATAGCCCGCGGATCTGGCCCTCTTGGGCGGCCTCCTGTCCCGATCTCTGCTGGAATAATCAGCTCTATGTCGGTCCTCCATACCCAGAGCATAAGCCTGTAGTCGGGCAATATCCATGTTTGTCTGCAATGCCACCGCCATACAGCCATCAATCAAGTAGCGGTCTAACCACATCACGTATTTGTGCATCCGATCGGCCATATCTGCTACTATGGCAGGTGCGTACCGGGCTAGAGAATCAAACTCCATATTATACTCACGAACACTCCGACCCCTCTGCTGCAGATGTAAAAATCGGTCAACCCGCGCCCGCCGTAACTCTGGGGGCAAAAAGTGGCGGGTAAAAGCAGCCACGAACTCGTCCCAAGTAGCTGGGGAAGCACCCTCACCCCTAGATAGCTCCCAGGACTCATACCAGTGAGCAGCGACATCCCGTAGTCTATGCGAAGCCAACTCAACAGACTCAGTCTCTGAAGCCCTGACCAAATCTAGTGAGCGCCGCATCCCCCGAATAAAGTCATGGGGGTCCTCGTTGGGCTTAGACCCGTAAAACTCTGGAGGGCCACATAATAGAAACTCTCGAACCCTCAGGCTGTCACGCCTATCGTCATCATCATCATCTCTCCGCCCGCGTCTGCGAATCTGTCCCGCTACAAGAGTGGTCAATAACTGCACAACCTCTCTCAGTGTCCTGTCCTCCGCCCCTGGCTGAGGAGCTGGAGACGCGGGAGCTGGAGCCCCTTGAGCTAATGGTGAATCTGCTCCAGACTCCTCTGACGATGAAGACGTAGCAGAGTCGGCTGGCCGGGACGTAATATCACGCATCATCTGAGCAAGGGTTCGAGTACCCTTCTGAGCCCGGCTGGTCTCTCCTACTACGCCCTTTTTCTTCTGGGCGGCCGTCGCCTTTTTCGGAGGCATCACTGAAAGAAAAACAACAACAGATCAAACCAGAATCATCCTAATAGCACAGTTCTATCGCACGATCTAAGATCAGAAGAAAAGACAACATCCTAAATGTCCTGTAACCTCCTGTTTATAGATGTGGTGCACAACACACCGATAAACAAGACTCTACTAGACACGATCTGTGGACACTCCGAGGACAAACCGCTCTGATACCACTTCTGTCACGACCCAACCCCGTAGGCCGTGACTAGTGCCCGATCTGGGCACCCGAACTCATCTATCAAATATTATCTCAAATTCTATCAACTCAATCTAGTATATGGCGGAAGCCGACAAGGCTTTATTTCAAATTTAAGTAATTTCCAGAAAATTTTTGGCAGAGTTTCCTTTGTTTTACGGACTATCCAATATACCCTGCACGCAGAAAATACCAACAAAAGCCATACAGGGCTAACCAAGCAATATATAAACATATGCGGACCGGCCGCCTCGGCGTATAGGATCGCCCAAACAACATATGCGGACCGGCCGCCTCGGCGTATGGGATCGCCCAAACGACATGTACATACATCCATACAGAAAGAACCTAACCCACAAACATGTCCACAGACCTCTAAACAGACCGACAGAATCATATGACGGGACAGGGCCCCGCCGTACCCATGAACGAATATATACAAATGCACTAATAAAAATATATATACCAAAAGTATAAGCTCCGGAAAGAGAGGAGCACTCCGAATAGCAGAAAGGGTGTCCTAAACAGGTGGATCACCAGGCTGTGCGTCCGTACCTGCGGGCATGAAACGCAGCCCCCGGAGAAAGGGGTCAGTACGAAATATGTACTGAGTATGCAAAGCAGAAGGTACAGAAATGAATCTGAACAATAATCGAATCAGATATATAGAAAATAATACATAAAAAAAATATCAAAATGTTTATTTCCAAAGTATAAATTATGCATAGGGCACAGGAAAATGTGGTCGCCCGCCTGTCGATGGCGCCACAACACAGCATAACACCAGAAAGTTTCAAATCTACGAATCCCCGTCACACATCACAACACAGCATAACGTCAAACACAACATAACGCCAAACATAAGTGGAACCCGGCCCTCGAGCGAGGAGCACGGTGAACCATAATCACAGCATAACACCGGAATGTATCACAAAGCGCACGACAACAGAACCGGCCCGGGAACCGGCGAACGATATCATAGGGCACGAGCGGAGTAGTGAGGAATCATATGCATAAAATCATCATCACAAATCCAAAAGATAAGTAAAATAGTCATATTTGAAATCGGAACAATAATTACAACATTTTCTTCCCAAAGTTACCGAAATTACCTAAAGGGCATCGCGGGACCCACGGACGAGTATAGCCCCGAACTGAGCCCGCCTATGAAAAACATACTCATTTTATATCATACAAACTCCTACGAAAATTTCAAAGCAATCCGAGCTTTTCTGAGGAAATTATGAGCGTTTGAAGTTTTGGAATCGCTAAAGAATGAACTTTAAAACAAAAATCAGCTTTCATGTAATATTTACAAATTATGGATTCCAAGAACATAAGGATCAATGTTTTTCCATGACAAGGCAAGGATGCCAAAGAACAAATGCGATTCATAAACATGCTCGGATTGTGAGAATAGAGTTTCCTCGAGGCTTATATCATAGCCTATTTTAACTAAGGCATGCCGAAGAAGGAAGATTACTTTACATACCTCAAACGCTCTCCAATACGATCCAAACTCAAGATAAATCCAACCTACGATTCGGGCTGCCCACGATCTATAAACAAGCCATAAAATGTCAAACATTAGCTAAAGACTTTTTGGGCATTAAATTCCAATTTCGCCCTTAATTCTACAGAAATTTGGGCAGCATTTCCCCTGTAAATAGGCTACCCCGAGAATTTAACTCGGCCGTATCAATCAACAACAACAACAACAACAACAACCAACCTAACAACATTAATAATCAATCCGAAAGGTAATACAACAATAATAGCTCTCTTTTCCATCATTCATCAACTTTCATAAATTCAATTCGACGTCTTACCTTCAAGCCAAAATCGACGCTTATACGCTCACATACTAACCCGAACCCATACCAAAAAACATTTCAAGACATTCTAAGCAATTTATACAATTTTTCCAACAATCCATAAATTTTCCCAAGCTACCCGAAACAGCCCCTAACCGAGACAGCCCCCCTAACTTTTTCTTCATTTCCAAATCATGGTTCGTATCTACAATTTACCTTCTAACAATGCTATTTTCATCAATACACAATTTACATTAAATGTACAACAACTTCCAAATCAGTCCGCAATATTTACAACATCAATTTGAGTCAATAAACTTTCATTTCCAACATAGAATTCATGGCGACGACGGCTAAACAATAAGCGATACTAATTCAATTCTTGGCACATAAGGTGACCCATTTTCAGCTAACACTACACATATACATATATGGATGATTCTCAATTGTTCTTCACCTTACAATGATCATAATCAACTAACTAGGCATTAATTCATAATTTCAATCACAACACAACGACACCCATTTACACGGCTCAAGCTCCACATACACAACTCACCTCCAACATTTCATATTTCATGATTTTCCTCCATTATAACATACTACAACATGGATATAACCTTCATAACGCAAAAACGAAATCAAATCTTACCTTTTCTTCTTCAACTTTACAATAGCCTAGGGTTTGCAATTGGATACAATGAATGGTTAGATGACCCAAACAACTCTTCCACGCTACTTATGGACTTCAATATAGTGGGTTTACATCAATGGAATAATTTTAGAGGAGCTAAAAAGAGGGGATGATTTTTGGCCTTCTTCTCCGTGAGCTTCAATGGAGGGAGCTTCTTTCTCTTTTTTTTTTTTTTTTGTTCAAGTGGAGAATGAAGTAAATGAATTGTGGTCATCTTTTTATCACTTAATGAATTGCACAATTGTCCCTTGTCCCACATTAATGTGTTGTCCCAATTAAAATTGAACACCATTTGTGTGGGCCAACCATGGAAATTGTGGATGATTTTTACCTTCCAATTTTTATCACTTTTGGTCCCGCATTTTCCTAATTGTTCCATACCAATAAATTTATGCACAACTTATATCTCAAAATAAAATCGAAGGTTAAGAATCCCGACTTTGTATCCCGAAATAATTTTTTTTTTGCCCTTAACTTATCATAATTAAATCCGGATTATTCCACTGTACAAAAATACGGGTTCTAACAGGCTTATCGTGCGTTAATGTAATTGGTATATTATATGAGGATAACATCGTTATATTGTGGATTGTTGAGACGAAACATGACTTGAAAAATGAGGAATGAAAAAGGGGACTGTTTCGGCCAAACAGTGGGAAAAAAATGAAAACAAAATGTTCGGGTCGTTGGAAATATTATGTGGATTGTTTAGGATGCTCTTGAATGTTGTTAGTATGGGTTCAGGTTAATAATCGAATGTATGAGCGATAATGTGGCTTGAATGTAAGCCGTCGAAACGAATAATTGGAAAGTTGTAGGAAGATGTAAAAGAAAGCTATAAATGTTGTTTTGCCTTTCGAATTGGTTATCGATGTTGCTAGGATGGCTATTGTGGTTGTTGTTGTTGATTTTGAGCGAGATAAATTCTCGGGATGGCCTAATTACAGGGGAAGTGCTGCCGAATTTTCTGTAAAATTTAATGATTAGCTGGAATGAATGGCTAAATGCCCATATCTAATGTTTGGCATTCGTTGGCGTATTTGTAGACCTTGGGGAGCCCGAGGCGTAGATTGGATATTTACTTAAGATTGTCTATCTTGAGTGCGTTCGAGGTATGTAAGGCAACTCCTTTCTTTTTTTTTGGCATGTCTTAGTTTTACATAGGCTAGATTAGAGCCTTAAGGAAATTCCAAATCCGAAATCCGAGCATGATATGATATGATATATATATATATATATATATATATATATATATATTTCTTGGCACTCTTATGTATGATTTGATGAAAAATGAACCATTATGTTTTTGAAAGAAGTGATTTCCAAACTTTGTACAAAAGGTTTCACTTTAATGAATTTCGTAATTTTTTAATGTCATACCTTTCGCATAAAGGCTCGGATTGTTCCAACATCTCCATAAGAGTTTGCATGATATATAATGAGTATGTTTTCCATAAGCGGGTCTGATTCGGGTCGATACCCGTCCGTGGGTCCCGCGACCTTCCCTTATGTAATTCGGAAATTTTTTGAAAGAATTTATTAATTATTTCGATTTTCAAATATGATCATTTTACTTATGTTTGAATTTATGATAATGATTTTATGCATATGACTACTCACGACTCTATTCGTGCATTCTGTTATTCCGTTCGCCGATTCCCGGGTCGGTTCTGTTATCGTGCGCATTTTGATATACTCCGGAGTTATGCTGTGTTTATGGTTCACCGAGCTACTCGCAAAAAAGGGTCGGGTTCCACCTATATTTAGTGTTATGCTGTGTATGGCGTTATGTTATGATGTGATATGTGACTGGGATACGGAGATTTGAAATCTTTCTGGTGTTATGTTGTGTTATGGCGCCATCGACGGGCGGGCGACCATATTCTTCTGTAGCCTATGCATGACTTGCATATTTTTTACCGTAAAAAAATTTTGATATGTTGGATTTGCACTTATGTTTGATATTTCCATTTCGTTTATGTCTAAATTTTGCTTTCTGTACATTCTGCTTTGCATACTCAGTACATATTTCGTACTGACCCCCTTTCTTCGGGGGCTGCGTTTCATGCCCGCAGGTACAGACGCACAGTTCGGTGATCCCCCAGTGTAGGATACCCCTTTTGCTGTTGGAGTGCTCTCCTCCCTTCAGAGCACATCTATTGGTATACACTTTTGTCCGCTATGTTGTATATATATTCGTTCATGGGTATGGCGGGGCCCTGTTCCGCCATATGATTCGTTTGGTCTGTTTAGAGGTCTGTAGACTTATTTGTGGGTGTGTGTGTCCACTTCTGTTCAGTTGTGTTTGTATGCTTCTATCCGTTGTGGCAGCCTCGTCGGTATGCATTCTGTATATGTTTATGGCAGTCTTGTCGGCTCGAACATGTATATGTTGTTCTGTTGGCCCTGGGTGGCCTTTGTGGTATTTGCTGTGTACAGGGTTATTTTGGATAGTCCGAAAAACAAAGGAAACTCTGCCGAAATATTTTTTGGAAATCTTATAAATTTGAAACACCGCCTTGTCGGCTTCTGTTATATATACCTGGATGTGTTTGATATAATCTGAGGCAACGTTTGATATTTGTGTCGGTATAAGCCATCTGTTTGCCACTCGGATTTATGATTGTGTTCGGTTGCCCAATTCGAGCACTAGTCACGGCCCACGAGGTTGGGTCGTGACAGAAGTGGTATCAGAGCGGTTTGTCCTTGGAATGTCTACAGACCGTGTCTAGTAGAGTCTTATTTATCGGTGTGTTGTGCACCACATCGATAAACAGGAGGCTACAGGACATTTAGGGAGTCTCCTTTCTTTGAATCTTAGGTCGTGCGATAGAGCTGTGCTATTAGGGTGATTTTGTCCTGATCCGTTGTTGTTTTTCTTTCAGTGATGCCTCCGAAAAAGGCGACGGCCACCCAGAAGAAAAAGGGCGTGGTAGGAGAGACTAGCCGGGCTCGGAAGGGTACTCGGACCCTCGCTCAGATGATACGTGATATTGCGTCCCAGCCAGCAGACTCTACTGCGTCTTTATCATCGGAGGAGTCTGGAGCACCAGCCGCTGCCACTAGGGATCAGGGGGCGGCTTCACTATCAGTTCCAGAGGCTCCAACTCCCGCGCCTCCAGCACCCCAGCCAGGGGCGGAGGATAGGACATTGAGGGAGGTCGTACAGTTATTGACTACTTTGGTAGCGGGACAGGTTCGTAGACGCGGGCAGAGAGATGATGATGATGATGATGATGACAGGCGTGATAGCCTGAGGGTTAGAGCCTTTCTGACATGCCATCCCCCAGAGTTTTACGGGTCTAGGCCTGAGGAGGACCCCCACGACTTCATTCGGGGGATTCGGCGTTCATTAGATTTGGTCAGGGCTTCAGAGACCGAGTCTGTTGAGTTGGTCTCGCACAGATTACGAGATGTTGCTGCCAACTGGTATGAGTCTTGGGAGCTATCCAGGGGTGAGGGTGCTTCCCCAGCTACTTGGGATGAGTTCGTGGCTGCTTTTACCCGTCACTTTTTGCCCCCGGAGTTACGGCGAGCGCGGGTTGATAGATTTTTACAGTTGCGGCAGAACGGCCGGAGTGTTCGCGAGTATAACCTGGAGTTTGATTCTCTGGCTCGATATGCCCCTGCTATAGTAGCGGATATGGCTGACCGTATGCACCGGTATGTGATAGGATTGGACCGCTACTTGGTTGACAGTTGCATGGCGATGGCGTCACAGACAGACATGGATATCGCCAGGTTACAGGCCCACGCTCAGGGTATGGAGGATCGACACAGGGCCGATTATACTGGTAGGGATCGAGACAGGAGGTCGCCCAAGAGGGCCAGATCCGCGGGGTATTCTGGAGGTTCTCGAGGCGGATAGCCTCAGCAGCAGTCGTCGAGCCGGTATTTTCCTCCGCCAGGCCAGGGTACACAGTCATCCGGCAGACGATTTGACAGTGCAGGGCCATCTGGGGCCGGTCAGAGTTCCAGAGCATCGGGTTCCCGACAGTCAAGGGTTCCAGCCAGTCCAGACCACCCTGGCCCCGTTGTACTTATTGCGGTAAATTGCACCCAGGGGAATGCTACCGAGCTACGGAAGCCTGTTTTTCTTGCGGCCGTCAAGGCCATATTATGCGTGACTGCCCGAGGGCGAGTAGTTCTGGCAGTACAGCTCAGCCGACGGGATCAACCGCGGGTTCATCTTCTACTCCCTCAGCTGTGCGCCCTGCGGAGCGAGGTATTCCGACATAGACGGGTCGCGGTCGAGGCCGTGGCGGTGCTTCAGGTTATAGCGGTCCTTCGAACCGCATATATGCATTAGCTAGCCGCCAGGATCAGGAGGCTTCGCCAAATGTTGTTACAGGTACTTTACTGGTTTTCTCTCGATCTGTGTATGCATTGATTGATCCTGGTTCGACTTTATCATATATTGCCCCACTTGTTGCTAATGAGATTGGGATAGAATCCGAGCCGATAGAGCCTTTTGAGGTAGCTACACCTGTAGGGGATTCTGTTATAGCCAGACAGGTTTATCGGGATTGTTCTGTTATCATATCTGATCGTTGTACTAAAGTTGATTTGATAGAGTTAGATATGCTAGAGTTTGATGTTATTATGGGCATGGACTGGTTAGCGTCCTGTTATGCTAATGTTGACTGCCAGCAGAAGGTAGTTCGTTTCCAGTTCCCAGGGGAACCAGTTATAGAGTGGTCCGGGAGTACAGCGTCGCCGAGGGGTAAGTTTATTTCATACCTCAAGGCTAAGAAGATGATTCAGAAGGGTTATATTTATCACCTGGTCCGTGTACACGATACTACAGTCGAGGCACCTACTTTGCAGTCAGTTCCGGTTGTCAATGAATTTTCAGATGTATTTCCAGATGAGCTTCCGGGTCTCCCGCCTGAGTGGGAGATAGACTTTGCTATTGATTTGTTGCCAGATACGCAGCCCATATCTACTCTTCCGTACAGGATGGCACCGGCAGAATTAAAAGAATTGAAGGAACAGTTGAAAGATTTATTAGAAAAAGGTTTCATCAGACCCAGTACATTGCCCTGGGGAGCGCCGGTATTATTTGTAAGAAAGAAAGATGGGTCACTGCGGATGTGTATTGACTACAGGCAATTGAATAAGGTGACCATCAAGAATAAATATCCCCTCCCCCGGATTGATAATTTGTTTGATCAGTTGCAGGGTGCCAAATATTTCTCGAAGATAGATCTGCGTTCGGGTTATCACCAGGTACGGGTACGAGAGTCCGATATTCCGAAGACTCCTTTCAGGACCCGGTATGGGCATTATGAATTCAGAGTTATGTCTTTTGGGCTGACTAATGCTCCAGCGGTATTCATGGATTTGATGAATCGGGTATTTCGGCCTTTCCTTGATATGTTCGTGATTGTGTTTATTGATGACATATTGGTTTATTCACGATCAGCAGAGGAGCATTCTCATCATCTGAGGACAGTGCTTGGCACTCTTCGGCAGCAGCAATTATATGCTAAGTTTTCGAAATGTGAATTCTGGTTAACTTCTGTGGAATTTTTGGGGCACATAGTCGGAGCAGATGGTATTCAGGTTGACACGCAGAAAATTGAAGCTGTACAGAATTGGCCTAGGCCTACTACACCGACAGAAGTACGTAGTTTTCTGGGTTTGGCCGGTTATTACAGAAGATTCGTAGAGAAATTTTCTTCTATTGCGGCACCTATGACAAAGTTAACTCAGAAGGCAGTGAAATTCCAGTGGATTGATGCCTGTGAGCGCGGCTTTCAGATGTTGAAGCAGAAATTAATTACAGCTCCAGTTTTGGCTCTTCCAGAAGGACCAGATGGGTATGTGGTTTATTGTGATGCCTCCGGTACAGGTTTAGGTTGTGTGTTGATGCAGCACGGTCGATTCATAGCCTATGCTTCCCGGCAGCTCAGACCGCACGAGAAGAATTATCCCACTCACGATCTGGAGTTAGCCGCGGTTATTCATGCTTTGAAGATCTGGCGTCATTACTTATATGGGGTCCACGTTGATATTTATACGGACCATAAGAGCCTCCAATATATTTTCAGATAGAAAGAATTGAATTTGCGACAGAGGCGGTGGTTAGAGTTGCTGAAAGATTATGATGTTGATATTCTCTACCATCCAGGGAAAGCTAATGTTGTTGCAGATGCGCTTAGCCGCAAGTCTATGGGCAGTTTGATTGGTGTGCAGTCTGATAAGAAAGAAATGGTTCGTGATATTCATCAGTTAGCCAGTCTTGGAGTCCGCTTAGCCGATTTTGGAGATGCTGGGATTTCTGTTCGAGGAGTGGCCGACTCCTCTTTTCTGGGTGAGATAAAGCGGCGTCAGTACGAGGATCCTGTTCTGGTTCAGTATAGGGATGCAGTCCGTGAAAAAGAGCAGCCTCCATTTGAGATTACATCTGATGGAGCACTATTATTCAGGGGCAGATTATGTGTACCTAACGTTGCGGGACTGCGACGACAGGTTATGGGTGAGGCACATCATGCTACGTATTCTGTTCACCCAGGGTCGACAAAAATGTATCATGATCTTCGATGTCTGTATTGATGGGACGGTATGAAAAAGGACATAGCAGAGTTCGTTGCCCAGTGCCCAAATTGTCAGCAGGTGAAAATTGAGCATCAGAAGCCCGGTGGGTTATTGCAGGAAATGGAAATACCATCGTGGAAGTGGGAAGTAATTAATATGGATTTCATTATAGGCTTGCCTCGCACTCCACGGAGGTACGACTCCATTTGGGTTATCGTTGATCGGCTGACAAAATCAGCCCATTTTCTGCCAGTTCGGACTACGTACTCAGCTGAAGATTATGCCAGGATTTATATTAAGGAGATTGTGAGACTACATAGAGTTCCTGTGTCTGTTATTTCTGATAGAGGTGCCCAGTTTACAGCTAATTTCTGGAGATCATTCCAGGAGGGATTGGGGACCCAGGTGAGTCTGAGTACAGCATTTCATCCCCAGTCCGATGGTCAGGCAGAGCGCACTATTCAGACATTGGAAGATATGTTGCGTGCCTGTGTTATTGATTTCAGAGGTAGCTGGGACGACCATTTGCCGCTTGTTTAATTTGCTTATAATAACAGCTACCACTCCAGTATTCAGATGGCGCCATATGAGGCCTTGTACGGCAGGAAATGCAAGTCTCCGATCGGTTGGTTTGATGTGGGTGAGATTCAGTTAATTGGTCCGGATGTGGTCCAGCAGGCAGTCAATAAAGTCAAATTGATTCGAGAGCGATTATTAGCGGCCCAGAGTCGACAGAAATCTTATGCTGACAAACGACGTCGACCGTTAGAATTTCAGATTGGCGATTGGGTTTTCCTGAAAGTGTCACCGATGAAAGGGGTTATGAGATTTGGCAAGAAGGGAAAGCTCAGTCCGAGATATATTGGGTCGTATCAAATTATTCGTACAATAGGTAAGGTGGCCTATGAATTGGATTTGCCAGCTGACTTGGGAGCGGTTCACCCGGTATTTCATGTCTTTATGCTTCGTAAGTGTATTGGTGACCCTTCCAGAATCTTTCCTTCAGATGATATGCAGGTCACAGAGGAGCTATCTTACGAGGAGCAGCCTATAGCCATATTGGATCGTCAGGTGAGAAAGTTGCGGAATAAAGATGTGGCTTCGGTTAAAGTGCTGTGGCGGAATAATAACCGCGAAGAAATGACCTAGGAGGCTGAGGAGCAGATGAAGGAAAAGTATCCTCATCTATTTCCAGTACCTTCAAGTAATCCAATTTCTCTGTTTGCCTATGTTGACTCATGAATGATTTGTATGTGATGGCTATAAAAGAATCTTCCCCCGAGTTTGTAGTAAGATCCGTAGCATTAATCCAACATTCGAGGACGAATGTTCTTAAGGGGAGGAGGATGTTACGTCCCGTATTTTTATACATTGGGACAACCCGGATTAACTATGATAAATTAAGGCCAAGACTATTCCGGAATTTGAAGTCGGGACTTTTGACCTTTGATTTTATTTTGAGACATAAATTATATATGAAATTGTTGGTATTGAACACTTAGGAAAAATTGAGACCACAATTCATAAAATTGGAATTAAAAATTTGGCACCAAATTTGCCATGTGGCCGTGTACAATGGAGATGGTCCCACACTTTGTGTGGCCAATTTTAATTGGTCCAACACATTGTGTGGGCCAAGGCACTTGGAGATATTTGTGGACTTCAAAAGGATGACTTCAAGTCATCTTTCCCTCATTATACTTCAACACTTAGCACAAAAAGAAGACAAAACTTGAGAGCACCACCACCCCCACTGTTTCGGCCAAGCCTCAAGAAAACCAAATCAATTTCAAGCCTCCCTAAAAATATTTCCTTGATGTAAACCCACTATATTGAAGTCCCTAAGTAGCGTGGAAGAGTTTTTTGGGTCATCCAACCACTAGTTGTGCCCAATTGCAAACCCTAACTATTGAAGGAAGTGAAGAACAAAGGTAAGATTTCATCTTGTTTATGTATTGTGAATCTTGTATGCCTATTGTAGTATGCTAAAATGAATATAAATCATGAAATATAGAATGTTGAAGTTGGGTTGTGTGTTTGGCATGTTGGCCGTGTAAGTGGAGGTGTGTTGTGTGGTATTGGATTGATGAATTTATTCTTGTATCATGTTAAATTGTTGTAGAATGGAGAACTTTGTGCATTGAACGAAATTCGTATATATATGAATCCTTAACATATGTATATATGTGTGTTGTGGACGAATGTGAGTTTTATAATGGTGTCGAAGATCGCATTACTACCGCTTAGTATGTTGGTTGTCGTCATCATGAATTCTAGTCTTGAAATGAACATTTAATGACTTATGATTGATGGGAGATTGTGCGGGCTGTTTTGAGGCTTATCGTGCGTTAATGTAATTGGTATATTATATGAGGATAACATCGTTATATTGTGGATTGTTGAGACGAAACATGACTTGAAAAATGAGGAATGAAAAAGGGGACTGTTTCGGCCAAACAGTGGAAAAAAAATGAAAAAAAAAATGTTCGGATCGTTGGAAATATTATGTGGATTGTTTAGGATGCTCTTGAATGTTGTTAGTATGGGTTCGGGTTAATAATCGAATGTATGAGCGATAATGTGGCTTGAATGTAAGTCGTCGAAACGAATAATTGGAAAGTTGTAGGAAGATGTAAAAGAAAGCTATAAATGTTGTTTTGCCTTTCGAATTGGTTATCGATGTTGCTAGGATGGCTATTGTGGTTGTTGTTGTTGATTTTGAGCGAGATAAATTCTCGGGATGGCCTAATTACAGGGGAAGTGCTGCCGAATTTTCTATAGAATATAATGATTAGCTGGAATGAATGGCTAAATGCCCTTATCTAATGTTTGGTATTCGTTGGCGTATTTGTAGACCTTGGGGAGCCCGAGGCTTAGATTGGATATTTACTTAAGATTGGATATCTTGAGTGCGTTCGAGGTATGTAAGGCAACTCCTTTTTTTTTTTTTTGGCATGTCTTAGTTCTACATAGGCTTGATTAGAGCCTTAAGGAAATTCCAAATCCGAAATCCGAGCATGATATGATATATATATTCCTTGGCACTCTTATGTATGATTTGATGAAAAATGAACCATTATGTTTTTGAAAGAAGTGATTTCCAAACTTTGTACAAAAAGGTTTCACTTTAATGAATTTCATAATTTTTTAATGTCATACCTTTCGCATAAAGGCTCGGATTGTTTCAACATCTCCATAAGAGTTTGCATGATGTATAATGAGTATGTTTTCCATAAGCGGGTCTGATTCGGGTCGATACCCGTCCGTGGGTCCCGCGACCTTCCCTTATGTAATTCGGAAATTTTTTGAAAGAATTTGTTATGATTATTATTTCGATTTTCAAATATGATCATTTTACTTATGTTTGAATTTATGATAATGATTTTATGCATATGACTACTCACGACTCTATTCGTGCATTCTGTTATTCCGTTCGCCGATTCCCGGGCCGGTTCTGTTATCGTGCGCATTTTTTGTACCCTATGCATGACTTGCATATTTTTTAAAGTAAAAAAATTTTGATATGTTGGATTTGCACTTATGTTTGATATTTCCATTTCGTTTATGTCTAAATTTTGCTTTCTGTACATTCTGCTTTGCATACTCAGTACATATTTCGTACTGACCCCCTTTCTTCGGGGGCTGCGTTTCATGCCCGCAGGTACAAACGCACAGTTCGGTGATCCCCCAGTGTAGGATACCCCTTTTGCTGTTGGAGTGCTCTCCTCCCTTCAGAGCACATCTTTTGGTATACACTTTTGTCCGCTATGTTGTATATATATTCGTTCATGGGTATGGCGGGGCCCTGTTCCGTCATATGATTCGTTTGGTCTGTTTAGAGGTCTGTAGACTTATTTGTGGGTGTGTGTGTCCACTTCTGTTCAGTTGTGTTTGTATGCTTCTATCCGTTGTGGCAGCCTCGTCGGCATGCATTCTGTATATGTTTATGGCAGTCTTGTCGGCTCGAACATGTATATGTTGTTCTGTTGGCCCTGGGTGGCCTTTGTGGTATTTGCTGTGTACAGGGTTATTTTGGATAGTCCGAAAAACAAAGGAAACTCTGCCGAAATGTTTTTTGGAAATCTTATAAATTTGAAACACCGCCTTGTCGGCTTCTGTTATATATACCTGGATGTGTTTGATATAATCTGAGGCAACGTTTGATATTTGTGTCGGTATAAGTCATCTGTTTGCCACTCGAATTTATGATTGTGTTCGGGTGCCTAATTCGAGCACTAGTCACGGCCCACGGGGTTGGGTCGTGACAGAGTGTTAGAATCTAGTAAATATTCTATAATTTTGTAATTATAGTATATGATCAATTGTTTCTTGTAATTAAACATTCTTTGATTTTCTTTCAAATGTTATAACATGTAAACTTAGTTATCTGAATCCAATAGCTTGAGAATAATCAAGACTAGTTTCTCTCAATCTCTTCTTCCTTGTTTCATTTCTCAAAACCTCGCTTAACCGGCTCTTCGGTACAATCACCAAGGCGTTAACGCTTGCATCTCATTGCGAGCTTCTTGAGAAGAACCACGCTAAACAATAAATATTCTACCTAATTGTACTTTTTTCAATTTTGTTGTCTCTATTGTTTGAGTTTATAATTAAATTATTCTTGAACTATATATATATATATATATATATTATCTTTCCTTTCAATTGTGCCTTTTCATTAAGCTAGTGCTTTGCCTTGCAGTTTGCACTTGAAACCCCAATTGACTCCAATTCTGTTTGGCTTTGATAACACTAATAAGGGGACCCCAGCTTGGCTTGCAATTGGCTTTCATATAGCTTCCTCATTCATTAACTTGATAATAATACCATCTTCACGTCATGCAGTGAGCCATGTTTATCACCAGTGCCAAACATTTCAGATATGTCTTCCTCTCTCACACTCACACACACCCTACAATTGTAAACAGCTTTCATCGTACAAAGCTTGTCAGTGATTTTGCAAGAAAGTAGTTGGTTTCTGAATATCCCATAAACAGAATACAGGAAGAGCAATAATTATTTCTCGCTCTCTCTCAAACACACACACACACACACACACCCTACAATTATAAACATCTTCCATGATACAAAGCTTGTCAGAGATTTTGTAATCAGAGAAAGCAATTGGTTTCTGAATACCCCACAAACAGAAGACTAGAAGAGTAAATGACTTAGTAAGACGAAAATAACCTTTGGAATTCTGACTTTTACTCTACAGCGAACAATAACCAAAATAATACCTGAGATGTGTCAGAATCACCAGGCGAAGCTTTGGCACGATTTCTTCGTCCATCAAGTACAACATGGACATTTATACAGCTTATCATTGGCGTCTAAAATAAAAATAAAAATTCAAACGCCTTTAGTCATTCGGTTTAGTGAGCTCAATTCAATAAAAGTTTACAATTCTGAAACACAAAATGCAGAAACTTTAAAAATTAATATATATGGTTACGGAGAGAGGCCACACCTCATCTGCTGTATAATCAGTTTCAGTGGGACCGTCCAACTCGATTGTGGCTCCATATCAAGTAAAAACCTATATATGAAAACTTGAACATGTCAAAAAGAAAAGTAATAGATATTCTCACTAGATGCAAAATCTTGAGCAAGACATCTAGAGGGGCCATTCTTATTCTTATTTTCCACTAGAAAAAAGTTTGAATCACTTTTAACAAACATCGAATTAAGGAACCACTCCAGACATAAATGCATTTTGCATTTTCTAAGGTACAATAAGCTATTTGATGCACATAATAATTAATGCAACACAACAGTGATGTATAAAAGACTACATCTCTAAAGCTCTCAAACCCCATAAACTGTCTAAACAACTTGCATCTAATCGATTATACCAAAAGAACAAAGACACTTAACTAGCTATAATCCAAAGTTTATGCACAGCACCTTCAAAGCACCACCTGTCTCTCTCTTCTTTACAAAGAGATCACATTTATTTATACTAAGGAGAGTAGTGTCCCAAATATTGCTGAGATTTTGGAATCCTACTTCTCTTCCAGTTCACAAAATCCTTCTTTTTTCTTGTATTACCTAGGCCATGCCAAACCTAGGGACATATGAAACTACTCAGCTACTCCACAATGAAGAGGTAAATGGTTGGTTGGTTGTGCCTGTCTGTCACGTGTCACGGATCCGTTGCAACAGTTTTCCACTTTTGTGCAGGTTTTATACTTTCAAGATTGCTCTAACACATTCTCCAACCAAAAAGGGATAAACCTGGAGGTGCTTTTTCCTTCCACATTTCTCATCATGAATCAGTTCAGCTCAACCATTCCCTGAGACAATCTAGAATAGGAAGATTTCACTGAAAAACCTACCCTTCTTGTCTACCTCACAACAAATCGTATCAGCACCCGCATTCAGCTTCACCTACACATACAGCCTGCTTAGTAGCTAATGTATCATCTGTAATTCCCAATCATTATACTCCTCTTGAACTTCAAATCACACTTCTGTCCATTACTTGAAAGAACATAGTTTTTTGACATTCTCATCAACTGAAAATCGCAAGAGTTTTGGGTTGTAATCTCTAGAGGTATCTCCCGGCCAAAAATTTGTCTGGATCTTGATTTTCTCACCATCTTCCATCTTGCGTCTAATATGTGCTTGGAGAAGGCTCCCGAATTCCTCGTGCTTTTCCAGGAGGTAACACCAAGGGGAGCATGAATTGTCATTGCACATCATTGGTTTATCTCAATTCCATATCACAGCAACTCCAAACTTCCACAACCTATCTCTTTCGAAGGAGTTACAAAATCTCCATAACCGCTTGCCCAAGGACTCAATAATGCATGCATAAGTTTCTGAACCCCGTCCTCCTTTTCCATTACAACAACACATTTTCCCATTTGACAAGATGAAACTTAGAGACGGTGACATCAGATTTGCCCAACTCTGCTCCAACTATGCCATATAACCAACACAATGTTAGAAAATAATCTGAATGCTATTCAAAAAGCTGTCTATCATTTAGCTAACCCCCAGTTGATAAGTATTCTGTCTACGAAACAAGCAACATCCACTATTAATAAAAGGATATTGGTGTCACGACCCAACCCCGTAGGCCGTGACTAGTGCCCGATCTGAGCACCCGAACCCATCTATTAAGTATTATCTCAAATTCCATCAACTCATTCTAGTATATGGCGGAAGCCGACAAGGCTTTATTTCAAATTTAAGTAATTTCCAGAAAAATTTCGGCAGAGTTTCCTTTGTTTTACGGACTATCCAATATACCCTGCACGCAGAAAATACCAACAAAAGCCACACAGGGCTAACCAAGCAAGATATAAACATATGCGGACCGGCCGCCTCGGCGTATAGGATCGCCCAAACAACATATGCGGACCGGCCGCCTCGGCGTATGGGATCACCCAAACGACATGTACATACATCCATACAGAAAGACCCTAACCCACAAACATGTCCACAGACCTCTAAACAGACCGACAGAATCATATGACGGGACAGGGCCCCGCCGTACCCATGAACGAATATATACAAATGCACTAATAAATATATATACCAAAAGTATAAGCTCCGGAAAGAGAGGAGCACTCCGAATAGCAGAAAGGGTGTCCTAAACAGGTGGATCACCAGGCTGTGCGTCTGTACCTGCGGGCATGAAACGCAGCCCCCGGAGAAGGGGGTCAGTACGAAATATGTACTGAGTATGCAAAGCAGAAGGTACAGAAGTAAATCTGAATAATAATCGAATCAGATATATAGAAAATAATACATATCAAAATGTTTATTCCCAAAGTATAAATTATGCATAGGGCACTGGAAAATGTGGTCGCCCGCCTGTCGATGGCGCCACAACACAGCATAACACCAGAAAGTTTCAAATCTCCGAATCCCCGTCACACATCACAACACAGCATAACGCCAAACACAGCATAACGCCAAACATAAGTGGAACCCGGCCCTCGAGCAAGGAGCACGGTGAACCATAAACACAGCATAACACCGGAATATATCAAAAAGCGCACGACAACAGAACCGGCCCGGGAACCGGCGAACGATATCATAGTAGGCACGAGCGGAGTAGTGAGGAATCATATGCATAAAATCATTATTATAAATCCGAAGGATAAGTAAAATAGTCATATTTGAAATCGGAGTAATAATTATCACTTTTGGTCCCAAATATTTCCTAATTGATCCATACCAATAAATTCATGCACAACTTATATCTCAAAATAAAATCGAAGGTCAAGAATCCCGACTTTGTATCCCGAAATAATTTTGTCCCTAACTTATCGTAATTAATCCAGATTATTCCACTGTACAAAAATACGGGTTCTAACATCCTCCCCCCCTTAAGAACATTCGTCCGCGAATGTTAGATTTATCTCACGGGTCATACAAACAATTTGGGGGAGTTTCCTTCTCAACTATCACAACCATACATTTATTGATCAAACAACAAAGTCAAATAGAGAATTGGATTACCTGTAGGTTCCGAAAATAAATGAGGATACTTCTTCTTCATATGCTCCTCAGCTTCCCAGGTCATTTCCTCTCGGTTATTGTTCCGCCACAGCACTTTAACAGAAGCCATATCTTTGTTCCGCAACCTTTTTACCTGACGATCCAATATGGCTATAGGCTGCTCCTCATAAGATAGCTCCTCTGTGACTTGAATATCATCTACAGGAAAAACTCTGGAAGGGTCACCAATACACTTACGAAGCATAGAAACATGAAATACCGGGTGTACCGCTCCCAAATCAGCTGGCAGATCTAATTCATAGGCCACCTTGCCTATTGTACGAATAATTTGATACGGCCCAATATATCTCGGACTGAGCTTCCCTTTCTTGCCGAATCTCATAACACCTTTCATAGGCGACACTTTCAGGAACACCCAATCGCCAATCTGAAACTCTAACGGTCGACGTCGTTTATCAGCATAAGATTTCTGTCGACTCTGGGCCGCTAGCAATCTCTCTCGAATAAGTCTCACCTTATCCACGGCCTGCTGGACCACATCTGGACCGATGAACTGAGTCTCACCCACGTCAAACCAACCAATCGGAGATCTGCATTTCCTGCCATACAAAGCCTCATAGGGTGCCATCTGAATACTGGAGTGGTAGCTGTTGTTATATGCAAACTCAACAAGCGGTAAATGGTCGTCCCAGCTACCCCTGAAATCAATAACGCAGGCACGCAACATATCTTCCAATGTCTGAATAGTGCGCTCGGCCTGTCCGTCAGACTGGGGATGGAAGGCTGTACTCAGGCTCACCTGGGTTCCCAATCCTTCCTGAAACGATCTCCAGAACCTAGCTGTAAACTGGGCACCTCTATCGGAAATAACAGACACCGGAACTCCATGAAGTCGTACAATCTCCCTGACATAAAGCCTGGCATAATCCTCAGCTGAATAGGTGGTCCGAACCGGAAGAAAATGGGCTGATTTCGTCAGCCGATCAACAATAACCCAAATAGAATCATACCTCCGTGGAGTGCGAGGTAGACCTGTAATAAAGTCCATATTAATGATCTCCCACTTCCACGTCGGTATCTCCATCTCCTGCAATAGCCCACCGGGCTTCTGGTGCTCAATCTTAACCTGCTGGCAATTTGGACACTGAGCAACGAACTCTGCTATATCTCTTTTCATACCGTCCCACCAATATAGGCATCTGATATCATGGTACATCTTCGTCGACCCTGGGTGAACAGAATATCGGGCGTAATGTGCCTCGCCCATAACCTGTCGCCGCAACCCTGCAACGTCAGGTACACACAATCTGCCTCTGTGAAATAACACTCCATTAGGTGAAATCTCAAACGGAGTCTTCTCCTGTGCCAGCGCTGCGTCTCTGTACTTTGCCAGAATAGGATCCTCATACTGATGCCGCTTAATATCTTCTGTAATAGAGGACTCAGCAATACCTCGAACAGAAACCCCAACATCTCCAGAATCAGCCAAGCGAACTCCAAGACTAGCCAACTGATGAATATCGCGAACCATTTCTTTACTCTCTGATGGCACGTCTACTAGGCTGCCCATAGACTTGCGGCTGAGTGCATCCGCCACAACATTAGCTTTCCCAGGATGGTAGAGAATGTCAACATCATAATCTTTCAGCAACTCTAACCACCTCCGCTGCCGCAAGTTCAGCTCCTTTTGCCTAAAGATGTACTGAAGGCTCTTATGATCTGTATAAATGTCAACGTGAACCCCATATAAGTAATGTCTCCACATCTTCAAGGCATGAATGACCGCGGCCAGCTCCAAATCGTGAGTAGGATAATTCTTTTCATGTTTTCTGAGCTGCCGGGAAGCATAAGCTATCACCCTGCCATGCTGCATCAACACACATCCCAAACCAATACCAGAGGCATCACAATAAATCACATACCCATCTGGACCCTCCGGAAGAGTCAGGACTGGAGCCGTAGTCAACTTCTCTTTCAGCAACTGGAAGCTACGCTCGCAAGCATCTGACCACTGAAACTTAGCTCCCTTCTGAGTCAGCCTTGTCAAAGGCGCTGAAATGGAAGCAAACTTCTCCACGAATCTCCGATAATAACCAGCCAATCCCAGAAAGCTACGCACCTCTGTCGGCGTCGTAGGTCTAGGCCAATTCTTTACGGCCTCGATCTTCTGGGTATCCACCCGGACGCCATCAGCCCCAATAATATGTCCCAGAAATGCCACTGAAGATAACCAGAATTCACACTTAGAAAATTTAGCATATAATTCCTGGTGCCGAAGTGTGCCAAGTACCGTCCTCAAATGGTCTGCATGCTCTGCTTCTGACCGAGAATAAACCAGAATATCATCGATAAATACGATCACAAACATATCCAAGAACGGTCTGAATACCCGATTCATCAGGTCCATAAATACTGCTGGGGCATTTGTCAGCCCAAAAGACATAACTCTGAACTCATAGTGCCCATATCGGGTCCTGAATGCTGTCTTGGGAATATCAGCCTCTCGTACCCGTACCTGATGGTAACCCGATCGCAGGTCTATCTTCGAGAAGTACCTGGCACCCTGCAGCTGATCAAACAAATCATCAATCCTGGGGAGGGGATATTTATTCTTGATGGTTACCTTATTCAACTGCCGATAATCAATGCACATCCGCAGCGAGCCGTCTTTCTTCCTCACAAATAATACTGGAGCTCCCCAGGGTGACGCACTAGGCCGAATGAAACCCTTCTCCAATAAATCTCTCAGCTGCTCTTTCAATTCTTTTAATTCTGCAGGTGCCATTCTGTACGGAGGAATAGAGATAGGCTGAGTGTCTGGCAACAGATCAATAGCAAACTCTATCTCCCGTTCGGGAGGTAGACCCGGAAGCTCATCTGGGAATACATCTACAAATTCATTAACCACTGGGACTGACTGAAGAGTCGGTGCCTCTGCCTCTAAATCATGAACACGGACCAGATGATAAATATACCCCTTTCTGATCATTTTCTCAGCCTTGAGGTATGAAATAAACTTACCCCTCGGCGATACTGTATTACCTGCCCACTCTATAACTGGCTCCCCTGGGAATTGGAATCGGACTATCTTCTTTTGACAGTCAACATTAGCATAGCAAGAAGCTAGCCAATCCATACCCATAATCACGTCAAACTCGATCATATCTAACTCTACCAAATCCGCCTTAGTGCAGCGGCCACAGATAATCACGGAACAATCTCTATAAATCTGACTGGCTATAACAGAATCCCCTACTGGTGTAGCTACCTCAAAAGGCTCTATCGGTTCGGATTCTATCCCAATTTTATCAGCAACGAGTGGAGATATAAATGATAATGTAGAACCAGGATCAATCAATGCATACACATCACGAGAGAAAACCAGTAATATACCTGTGACGACATTAGGCGAAGCCTCCTGGTCCTGTCTGCTGGCTAAAGCATAAATGCGGTTCGAAGGACCGCTAGAACCCGAAGCTCCGCCACGACCCCTGCCGCGGCCTGCTGGTGCTGGAGTACCTCGCCCCGCAGGGCGCATCGCCACCGAGGCTGAAGATGAACCACCGGCTGACCCGGTAGACTGAGCTGAACTGCCTGTACCACCTCTAGCCGGACAGTCTCTCATCTGATGGCCCTGACGGCCGCACACAAAGCATGCACCCGTAGCTCGGAAACACTCTCCCGGGTGCTGTCTCCCACAGTAGGAACACAAAGGTCTGGGTGGCCTCATCTGACTGCTGGAACCTCTGTTCAACTGTGAACCTGAAGCCCTGGAGCTCGGGCCTGCCCCTGAATATCCGACACCCTCAGATCTCCTGCCGGTAAACTGTGGGGGTGTACCCCGGCCTGACGGAGGAGGATGTCTGCCTGACTGCTGCTGCTGAGGCTGTCCGCCTCGAGAGTCTCCAGAATAACCTGCGAATCTGGCCCTCTTGGGCGGCCTCCTGTCCCGATCTCTGCTAGAATAATCAGCTCTATGTCGGTCCTCCATACCTAGGGCATAAGCCTGTAGTCGGGCAATATCCATGTCTGCCTGCAATGCCACCGCCATACAGCCATCAATCAAATAGCGGTCTAACCCCATCACGTATCTGTGCATCCGATCGGCCATATCTGCTACTATGGCAGGTGCATACCGGGCCAAAGAATCAAACTCCATATTATACTCACGGACGCTCCGACCCCTCTGCTGCAGATGCAAAAATCGGTCAACCCGCGCTCGCCGTAACTCTGGGGGCAAAAAGTGGTGAGTGAAAGCAGTCACGAACTCGTCCCAAGTAGCTGGGGTAGCACCCTCACCCCTGGATAGCTCCCAGGACTCATACCAGTGAGCAGCAACATCCCGTAGTCTATGCGAAGCCAACTCAACAGACTCAGTCTCTGAAGCCCTGACCAAATCTAGTGAGCGCCGCATCCCCCGAATAAAGTCATGGGGGTCCTCGTCGGGCTTAGACCCGTAAAACTCTGGAGGGCCACATAATAGAAACTCTCGAACCCTCAGGCTGTCACGCCTATCGTCATCATCATCATCTCTCCGCCCGCGTCTGCGAGCCTGTCCCGCTACCAGAGTGGTCAATAACTGCACAGCCTCTCTCAGTGTCCTGTCCTCCGCCCCTTGCTGAGGAGCTGGAGGCGCGGGAGCTGAAGCCCCTGGAGCTAATGGTGAAGCTGCTCCAGACTCCTCTGACGATGAAGACGTAGCAGAGTCGGCTGGCCGGGATGTAATATCACGCATCATCTGAGCAAGGGTCCGAGTACCCTTCTGAGCCCGGCTGGTCTCTCCTACTACGCCCTTTTTCTTCTGGGCGGCCGTCGCCTTTTTCGGAGGCATCACTGAAAGAAAAACAACAACAGATCAAAACAGAATCATCCTAATAGCACAGTTCTATCGCACGATCTAAGATCAGAAGAAAAGACAACATCCTAAATGTCCTGTAGCCTCCTGTTTATAGATGTGGTGCACAACACACCGATAAACAAGACTCTACTAGACACGATCTGTGGACACTCCGAGGACAAACCGCTCTGATACCACTTCTGTCACGACCCAACCCCGTAGGCCGTGACTAGTGCCCGATCTGAGCACCCGAACCCATCTATTAAGTATTATCTCAAATTCCATCAACTCATTCTAGTATATGGCGGAAGCCGACAAGGCTTTATTTCAAATTTAAGTAATTTCCAGAAAAATTTCGGCAGAGTTTCCTTTGTTTTACGGACTATCCAATATACCCTGCACGCAGAAAATACCAACAAAAGCCACACAGGGCTAACCAAGCAAGATATAAACATATGCGGACCGGCCGCCTCGGCGTATAGGATCGCCCAAACAACATATGCGGACCGGCCGCCTCGGCGTATGGGATCACCCAAACGACATGTACATACATCCATACAGAAAGATCCTAACCCACAAACATGTCCACAGACCTCTAAACAGACCGACAGAATCATATGACGGGACAGGGCCCCGCCGTACCCATGAACGAATATATACAAATGCACTAATAAATATATATACCAAAAGTATAAGCTCCGGAAAGAGAGGAGCACTCCGAATAGCAGAAAGGGTGTCCTAAACAGGTGGATCACCAGGCTGTGCGTCTGTACCTGCGGGCATGAAACGCAGCCCCCGGAGAAGGGGGTCAGTACGAAATATGTACTGAGTATGCAAAGCAGAAGGTACAGAAGTAAATCTGAATAATAATCGAATCAGATATATAGAAAATAATACATATCAAAATGTTTATTCCCAAAGTATAAATTATGCATAGGGCACTGGAAAATGTGGTCGCCCGCCTGTCGATGGCGCCACAACACAGCATAACACCAGAAAGTTTCAAATCTCCGAATCCCCGTCACACATCACAACACAGCATAACGCCAAACACAGCATAACGCCAAACATAAGTGGAACCCGGCCCTCGAGCAAGGAGCACGGTGAACCATAAACACAGCATAACACCGGAATATATCAAAAAGCGCACGACAACAGAACCGGCCCGGGAACCGGCGAACGATATCATAGTAGGCACGAGCGGAGTAGTGAGGAATCATATGCATAAAATCATTATTATAAATCCGAAGGATAAGTAAAATAGTCATATTTGAAATCGGAGTAATAATTATCACTTTTGGTCCCAAATTTTTCCTAATTGATCCATACCAATAAATTCATGCACAACTTATATCTCAAAATAAAATCGAAGGTCAAGAATCCCGACTTTGTATCCCGAAATAATTTTGTCCCTAACTTATCGTAATTAATCCAGATTATTCCACTGTACAAAAATACGGGTTCTAACAATTGGGCCTAACTCAAACCCAAAAGCTGACTCAGAAGGTGAGGATTGTTCAAAACCATATAAGGAGACCAATTACCCATCCCACAACCGATGTGGGACTTCTAACACCCGGCCGACATGCTCAAGCCTAAACATCTTGAGTATGGACAGTATAATTGTGTTGTGTGTGTGGGGTGGGGGGGACGATGACGTTGGATAAACCAAGAATTAAGATGGATTTGGCTTGATAGCATGTTAAGAAATGGACATTGGGCCTAACTCAACCCCCAAAAGCCAGCTCATAAGATGATGATTGTCTAACACCATATAACGAGACCTATTACCCATCCACAACTAATATGGGACTTCTGAACTTACATCAAACATAAGATTTTGCATAGCACTAGCTTATAAAGGTAGTCAAAATAAGCAACAAGAAATGAGCCAATTGTACAGCTAAGTATCCCAACCAACTACTAGTATTTGTAGCATCACCTACTACAAACAGACGAAGTCTTCACCAAATTTACATGTCTGCCAAAGACCACCTCGAAAGTAATAAAACCTCCCTCAAAGATTTCCAAATTATTCTTCTTTCGCTTCAAAAGAAGCTAGAATATCGTATCCACAAATATTATGTGTCGGACTACACAGAGTGGCCCCTGCCAGAGGCCAACTGTTGGAGCATCTAGCTTCTTTTAAGGTTGCACTTAGCAGCAGATTTTACTTTTGTAGAAATGGATATGAAAACATAAACCATAAACTGCTAACACTGTTTCTTTGCATCTCAATTGTGGTACCAATCTTTGAGCATCCTGGTACCATGGGCTATGACAAGGACCATTCTGGAGTTGATTCTTTGTTGGAACAGGGAAGTATAAGAAGAGACTCAAGAATATTTGGTATACCATGCTGGACCTTATGGAAAGAAAGAAACACAAGGTGTGTGAAGGCAAGGCGAACTCTACACAGAAGACAAAAGCTGATTGTTTACTGCAGAAGTTTTTTGCGCATAAATTGGATCTTATAAAGAGTGTCTGTTTGATTGATTCTGTTAAACTCCTTAAGTAGTTTTTTTGCTAGTTTTCGAATAACAGTATGAGCACCAACTTAGTGCTTCCTAACATCAATAAACTTGCCTTTAATCAATAAAAAAAAATTCTTTGGAGGTTGCAGCGGACTCGAGAGCTCAACCTGAATGTGGTTGCAAAATAATTCTCCCTGCAAGCCAATATTTCCAGAAATTACAATAACTTCCAATAGAATGTTTCCTTCTGGCAAACACTTCTTCAGTTCTACACATTAAAAAAAAAAAAAAAAAACTCCCTACGAAGCCCACTGCTTCTTTAAATCCAGCATCTCTATTTCAATCAACTGACTGGTATTTCAGAACACGACCAGTACTCTTAGCAAGGAAGCTTTCTGTACCTTCTCCTGTCCTTTTATAGCAATTTTCTTTATACAAAAGAGATCTCCAAGGAGCCAGTGGTGCATGGTTCGAAACTCGGTGGAATAGGCCCTCCCCTCTACTCTTCTCCACCTAAATATCATGCTTTTGTATGCGGCAGTGCTCGAATCCGTGACATATGCCTAACCCACACATCACATGTTGCAATCTTACCTAGACCAACGCCTGGGGGTGGGGGTATGGGGAGGGGGGAGGCAAAAAATAATCCCTGGAAATGAAAGAGTACCAAGAAGGCAAATTGACTGCAATTATGAATAGCTCCCACCTTGTAGACCTATGTTGTTCGGACTCTTCAAAAATGTCAACGGATGTGTGAGATCCTCCAAAAGTAGTGTATTTTTTTTTAAGCTCCAACATGGGTTCGGTAGCTTTTTTGGAGAGTCCAAGCAACAAACTACTCCATCTAGCTAGGCTCTTTTTAATCCATGTAAATCTGGAAAGAAATTTTCATATCCTTGTATTTCAGTAAGCAGTTTTGTTGATCAAACATAATCTAAATTGATACACATGTGCAAAAGATATATTAATGAAACTTGAGGAATCTATTAGATGCATCCAGTACAGATTTCATCAATGTCAACAGTTAAGCAATCATTCTAGGGCACACATTCATTTCATTGCATAGTTGATAAAAATATAATATCATACCGCAAATTTTAGTCTTCGAGGGAAGTTGAGCCAGAATGGCTTACAAATGGTCATTTTGTAGAGTAGTTAGCAATTTGAGGACCAGCTGCTCTCTACTCTTTGTTCTATCTCATTTTATAGGTGCTTAGAAGTGTTATTTTGGTGTTCTTTCATCAGTCGATTGTCATGTCCCATAAAACAGAAAGAAAAAAGAAAGATTTTTTTCTCTGCATGATGTTCAAGAGCTTTCTTTTTTCCAAGCCAAGAGTTGGAGTTACCCAAAGTTGTTTTTGCTGGACAAAGATTGGTATAATTTGTTTGTACCATTATTTCATTATAGGTAATGGAAGTTAGGAAGGAATTATGGCATGATGATCATGATCATGCAAAGGAAGTGTTACTCAAGAGATGTAATTGTGCACAGCATCAAATATCTGATGAAAAATAGTGTTCCAAAACATTCTTACATTTTACAGATCAAACATTTATTCAAGTTTCTATCTATCTATTTACACTTACTGAAGTGAATGAATTACATAGTTACTAATGAGAAAAAGGAAATTAAGCACCTCTTTAGCTGCTTCTCTTCGCAAATTCAATAGGAAGTTGAATGGCTTGAAAAATGAAAAAGATAACATGTGAGATACACTATAAAACAAGTACTTTTAAATACCAATCTGCATAATGGATCATGAATTTCACGGGGAATCTTCGAGCATCATTCCCTTCATACTTTTGGCCAACCAGATAGCTGTCTCCGTCGGTGAGACCTTGTTCTTTCCGAAAGGTTTTAGAACAGCAAGCTCTTGTAACCTGTCTTGCTCCAGCAAATCAGCAGATAATTCTAGTAGACCTTCAAGTGCATCTGCCCTCTATCTAAATGACTTGACACCTAACATTTCCTTTACCGGCCTTTCCTCCTCTGCAGCCGATTCTGGAGAATCCAAATTTTGTGGACTGCTGTGGTTTCTCACATCAATCTCCTTACTATGGACGCCGTCAGGGATATTGAATTTGAGAATAGCTGATCCAGCAGAAGTAGAAGCGTTTGGAACCCCAACCCCCAAGAGCACCTAGACTGTCATTATCAACTTCATCTCTTACCGCATTCATCTGTTTCCCAGCGACGACGTTTCTGTCCACGGTGTTCATCACTGGCTGCTCACTACCCACTCGGAAACTACTCTGTCGTATGACATGTATGATAAAAAGCTGCATTCCTAGAGAACAAATATCTGATTTAAAACCATAAGGGATGTCCGCAAGAAGTTCAGAGCACATGTAATTGGAAGTTCCACCTACCTGGAACAAAACATTATCAGCATCCTAGAGTCTCGTTCATCCTTAGTTATTTCATAACTAGTTCATTTGATCAGGTTTGGTTTCTCTGTTCAGTGCAAAAATGTTTAAAATAAACTTCCAAACCTTATTTAGGTATTTGCAGCCCAACACCACTGACAATGTCCTAATATTTTAATATTGTTTTATCACCAGAACCACAATTCTTGAATGTACCCTAAAGCAAGTTCCAAATGTACATGTTTCCAGATCAATTGTTTCGCTTTAAGGGATCAAAAAGGTCACATCAGGATATTCAAGCTTCCAAAATATGGATACGAGCATATGACTTGAGTCAAGACAAAGTTTTGCACTTCATTGCACAGTATATCAAAACTAGACAGTAAATTAAACGGCAGTATGTATCAAACACATACTGAAGAAGCCAAGTCATCTGCCTTCAATGTTTTTGCAAGCCCAAAATCCCCTGCGACAAAAAGTATTGTCAAAATCAGAATTGCATTCATCTCAACTTCAGCGAAAAAAACACCTGCATTGAACTTACCAAGGCGGACATCTTGTTCCCCGGTGAGAAAGATGTTTGAGTACTGCCAGAACAGGCGTAAATTACCTTGGGAAATTAGGAGAGAACAGCAAATACAAACATATTAAATATCGAAATGCATACTTTAAGGTCACGGTGCAGCACATAAATATCGATGGCATAAATGGGCCAAACTATTGACGAGTGACAGTCAATTGTTACCATTATATTTGTATCTGTTCCATTCTATTTAGGTCTATTTCATTCTAATTAAGAGTTATCTAAAGTTAGAGGCTCTCTAAATCTCACTATGCATGATTACAGGAACATACAAGTTAATCAAAAATAGGGACATACTAGTTGATATTAAATATATTCTTCTTTTTCTCCTAATATAAGCTTTTGTTATTCCTATTCCTATACAGTAGTCGTTTTCCAATTTCTGGATTAGTCTATTAAAGATTGCTAATAGGATACTCCATTTATTAATGTTTCTCTTGATTTTCTCCTTGCTCATTGAATTGGAAAGATCAGTAGAGTTCATACTTGAGAAGATCAAGCGAAGAAATTAAAGAGGCTTCTTTTCTTTGTTACACTAGCAAGTTTACTGGTGAAGGAGATAACTACGGATATCTTATCTATGTATATGGGAAAAGTCACAGATTGCTTGATGGAGCCCGTTGCGCAAGGGAATGGAAGAAGAGGCATAGATTCTTTTCAGGTAGAAAGACGAATTTCAGTTGAGAAAGAATGCAAAGGACTGCCACTTGCAATTATTACAGTTGCAGGAGCGCGAAAGCGTAAAAAGGCAAGCCCTCATGGGAGGACTACAATTACAAAGATCGTAAAAAGGCAAGCCCTCATGGGAGGATTACAATTACAAAGATCAGCACCGGAGAATATCCCAGGAGTGACTAAAAATGTGTAACAACCTCTGAAGCTATGATCACTTGGGAAGTGATAAAAACAGGTAGCATAAACATGGCGCGAAAGTGTTCAATAGACACATATATGCCAAGTCAAATTGTCTAACATAAAAATCATGCCAAGTTTCGATTTTAATCATTTGAATTGATTCAATCTAATCAACCACATGCCAACTAATGTTGATAAACCCAAAAAAAAAAAAAAACAAGTAGTGCTAAATGGACTTAATTTATTGTACAACCCATTCATATTGGGTTAACCAGTAGTCACCCGTCAATATAGACAACTGTTTTTTCATTTGATTTGGTATTCAATACTAATTAAAAAAAATCAGAATATGAATGCTTCTAAAGGTCCATAGGCTCCGATCGAGTAATTTCTGAGGCATAATCAAACTTTTCCAGCTAATCGAAGAATATAATAAACACGACTACTACATACTTTCAAGAATGGTATAGTCCCAAGCATCTGAAATTTGAAAATATATTGCTTCTTCCACCACCAGCTTAATATCTTTGCTTAATCCATAACTATAATGAGTTTCAACATCACTAGTACACATCAAAAAGAAGCTAAAGTTGACAGAACTTACAACTACTCATACAGACACCCCACTGATGCTTCTCTCGATCTACCGGATTTCCCTCTCCATCTCCCCTGCTTCCACTCCTCCAACTCCCGCTCCCTCTCCCTCAGCCACTTCTTCTTCTCTCTTCCACCTACAACTCCCGCTCCCTCTGCCACTTCTTCTTCTTCTTATACTCCTTTCCGATGAACACCTTGATCTCTTGGAGGCTTTTGACCTCCCTCACCTTCCCCTTCCTCTTGATGCTTCTGATCCCCTTCTCCTTCTTCTCCTCGCTCTTCTTCTTCTTCTTCTTCTTCTCCTCCCCCTCCTCCTCCTCCTCGATCTTCTTCTTCTTCTTCTTCTTCTTCTTCTTCTCCTCCTCCTCCTCCTCCTCCTCGATCTTCTTCTTCTTCTTCTTCTTCTTCTCCTCCTCCTCCTCCTCCTCCTCCTCCTCCTCCCCCACCCTTTCTTCTACTTTTTCGCTTCCCTGAAGCAAGTAAGTGCATGTAGATACTGCCAGAATAAGAAGAAGAAGATGAGCAATATAATGATGATAATGGAATACAAGATCGACAATATTGTAGAAGTCTAGGGTGTTGATCCATTTATATTTTAATGTTGACTTTGCTCATCTTATGGAGGATTTTGTGCTATCTACTTTTTAGTTTTTAATTGAATCTGTGCTTCTATATATTGTCTTCACTCCAATGAAGTGAGCTCTTTGCTTCACGATTCAAGCGAGAAATGGGGCCTCGTAGCTTTTTGTCGCTTCACGCTCTCAAAATCACAGCTATGTATAAAGAACAAACTTCACATTTCATTTTGCCACCATGCAATTGCAAGGGAAGGTGGAGAGACTTACCTAACAACCGGTCATACTCTTCTGCACAAGAGTTGGTTGACTTGCCAACTTTCTTGACATAGAAAGTTTCACCTGTTGATTCCAGGTCAAACGTGCATGCATACACATATTGAGCAATCCTGTCACGCACATCATTATATACAGAGTACCGGATAACCAAACAAAACCTTCCGTCTGAATTCCTCTTTCCTAGATAAATTAGCTTGCCAATGGCATGCTTATGCAGAAGCACATTAGGGTCAACAATGCGGGAGAGATCAACCTCATATGTTCCATCGATGGGTGTATCACCATAACTGTGAATATAATCAACATAATCGAGCTGTACTCCTTTATTGTGCACCTTTATATTATGCTCCAAATTACGGATGATTAGCATAGCTTGAAGTTTCTCAGGGTATTTGTACATTCGGAATTTGTACAAGTGATTTTCTACAATTACACAACCACTTGACCAACTGGCTTTCATAAGATTACAGGTGCAAGGTGGCAAAGATTTTGGATGGCGATACTTATTCCAAATCTTATCTTTCAAGCTGAAAGCATAAAGTGTTCTAGTGCAAGTGTATAGACCCCAGTCAGACTCACCTACGTACAGCATCCTCTTGGAGTAGTCAATAATTATAGGATGGGTACTGACCCTTACACATGTCCAAACAAAAGCGGGTTCAGGTAGTGAAAGCCAACCTCGAGAAAGATTATTGATATCCAGCATCTCAAAGTGTGCATGTCTACGTGACATACTACTACAAAGCACATAAAGCCGCATATCAACAAAAAACATAACTGGCTTGGGCATGAAAGCTCTCAACCTTGGGTAGCCCAGCAGCCACTGCCTCTTGGGAATATCATAAACTTTGCATTCTTGAGAGAAAATTGCCGGGTCCTCATGACTGTCGGCATTACCAATAAAGAACACTTTACTGTCACCAGCAGTATATGCAACTTCTCCAAGACGAATATACTCGTCCCAACCGATGTTGACAACATAGTACGTACAACCAGTGTCACAATCCCGAGCAAGCACATTGATACAGGATTTCACTTCTTGAAAAAAGATCACAGTGGATAACCAGTTGTGGTAATCACCGGGCAAATTGGGATAAGGTGTCATTGCATCACGGGTTTTTTCAGAAACCTCATCCATTCTCTTTTCTGTACGTACCTCCTACAACAACAATGTTTCATATCATTCACCATGGAATTAATCAAAAAAAAACAGAAAGATTGAATGTAGAAAGTTAATATTTAATCTGGAACAAGGAATTCAGAAAATAACATCTAACAGTAACAGTTACTAGTACTATTACTAGTTAAGTGGGCGAGCATCAGAGAAGTAATATTATTTAATTTGTTTTTCAATGGAAAGGTGAAAATATGATTTAGCAATAGTTTTTGTTGATAGCAAAATATAGTGTTGCCTTTCTGGGTGCTTATCAGTAGCAGCAGCCAGATTGGCACAAAAATAAGTAGCAGCAGCCAGCAGTAGCAAAACTAAACCACTAGGCTTAAATCCTTCAACTTAAAACAACAACAATAACCAGCCAGCATCAGCAAAACAACGCACAAGGCAAAAACAAGCAACACAAATGGCAATATAGCATAAGCTTAAAACGAGCAGCAGCCAAACTGCCAAACAACATAAATAAACAACACAAATGTCTTAAAATTTAGCTCCAAATACAAAAAAAAAATAGCTGTCACAAACTAAGTCTTAAATCCATTGTCTTAACACAACACTAGCAATCACAATTCGGTCCGAAATTCACCAATTAATGAAAGAAACAGGAGGTAGTCCCTGTCAATAAAATTATTGTTGACTAAAAAAAAAGATTTGACAAAAAAAAAAATCATACTGTATTACTTTAGTTTCAGCACTCTTTTCTTGCTAATAAGGCTATTAACTATTAAGTAGAACTAAAGCAAATAACAAAGGGACGTACAAATTAACCTCTTTTGGGAATTCTTTGCAGTTTCGAAGAAAAAAAAATAGAGCTCTAAAACTACAAGAACAGATGTTATCTTCTTCTTTTCTTTACAATTCTAAAGATACCCACTGATAATTTAAGAAAATTTAACACCCATAATAAAGATTTAAACTTTACTGAAAAGGAAAAGAATTTAAAACAAATCCAACCCAATACTTACAAATTCAGTGATTCTTTATCCAAAACTAGCTGGAGTTCGGTGAAAAAAGAAATTAAGGTTCAAATTTATGAAAAGGAAAGAACAATCAAACAAAGAAATTATAAGGAGAAAATGAAATTACCTTGGTGTAAGGTGCCTGAGAACTCCCGCCGCCGTTGGAACTTGGACAGAGCAGTGTGAAATGTGGATCGTGTGAGGACTGTTAAGTTAGGCGTGAGGAGGAGAGGAGATGAGAGGAGGAGGCGTTAGGGTTGAAGTTAGCGTTAGAGGAGAGTCAGAGACGAGTTGGACTTAGGAATTAGGATTATTGGATAGATAGTTGGTCCTGGTAACCTGGTAAAGTGGTAATACTAATTTGGGTCAGTAGGATGGGCTTGGATAGTTCACAAAATGGGCCTAAGAAAGACACAAAGTGGAGTGGGCTAGCCATACCAGCTAAGTGATCTCAAGTAGGGCAATTCTGCGAATTGCCCTTCTTTTGGGGTGGTCTTTAAATTTTGCTCCTTATATTTGAAATTTTTAAATTTTGCCCTTCGCTAAATTTTATGGGTTTCAGGTTCAAACCCCCACACAATCAAAATTTTAAAAAAAATTCGCAAGGCAGAGTTTAAATTTCGCTATGCCCCATCGGCATACATTTGTGAAGGAATTAGCAAAGTTATGCCGGACCCGGCATACTTATGCCTTATGGGAAGACTTGGCATAAGTTTGCCGGTTCCGGCATAAGTATGCCGACTTTGATAATTCCTTCACAAGTTTATGTCGGATCTGGCATAAAAGTTTGCCTATTAAAAGTATGCCCCCATCGGCATAAACTTGTTAAGGAATTACCAAACTTATGCCGATGGGGGCATACTTATGCCTTATGGGCAAACTTTGCCTTGAAGCATATATATGTATTTTTTTTTAACTTTTCAAGGTAAACCTTTAGTAATGCCTTAACTAAAAGTGTGCCCATAAAACATAACTAAAAGTATGCCCCATAAGGCGTAAGTTTTCCTTAATGCATAATTAAAAGTTTGCATTTGTCACGCCCCGAACCATGGCCTGGACGTAACACGGCACTCGGTGCCTGACTGGATGTGACCGAGCGAACCACATGGCTTGCTGAATCATCATGATACATAACATAAGCGGAATATAACGTGAATGCATGATGAGCCTTTATAAAACATGGTAAGTCATAATACTTAATAAAATACTTGTTTAAACATGAGTGAGCCAAAATGGCTATACGACTCCAAATTTCTGACATGACATAACTGACTTGTCTAGTCTATGAAACCTCTATCATGAGTCTGACTGGAAAACATACTTACTGGGACAAGGCCCCCAGCATACCTTTAGATGCATAATTAATCATAAAATAAACGTTGACTAAACCCCGAATGAGATGGGGCTCACCAATAAGCTGATACGAATGTTGTCCTACTGGGCAGATGTGTCGTCCTGTATATCAGTACCTGCATCGTGAAATGCAGGCCCCCGGGCAATAAAAGGGGACGTCAGCACATTGAATGTACTGGTATGTAAAGCAACCGAAAGAAACAACATGGGACATGGAATAACATGATAAGAACTGAAACTGAAAACCTGGACATGAACATGGGTATGAGTGCATATGTATATATATAACATAAGTAAAAACATGATAAGTAGGGAGAGCAATAACTTATAACCGATCCATGGTCTGGTGCTTGCGTCCCGCCAGCAGAACACTCAGTCCTTGCCAGGGAACATGAGATTTGATAAAATATGAAAGGATCCAATCATTATTAGAGATCGTCCGGAACATGGGTGGAGCGATCCTCATCCTACGGTGGCTACGTAGTTTCAGGCTATCTGAAGCCCTCCTCGGTAATTAATGCAACTCCCAAAACATGAACATGAAAAATAGTGGCACTTGCTGCCCATGGTATATCATGAATCATAACTTGCTTGTACATAGTGTTCATGAATCATAACTTGCTTGTACATGGTTTTCATGAATCATAACTTGCTTGTACATGGTTTTCATGAATCATAACTTGCTTGTACATGGTTTTCATGAATCATAACTTGCTTGTATAGTTTCATAAGATAACTTGTCATAGTCTTGCAAAACGTGTTTTTCGTTCATGAGTAATAACAATAGTTCGAAATCATATATATATACTTGTCTTGAAAACATGCTTGTAACTTGCTGGATGAAATCATAAAGTTTCATATAAACATAATGAGAACACATGAGGAAGAATTCATGATTCATGGAGTAAGCTAGGATGCCTAATATCCGTAATGGAAGATTAGGAATACAATAACGAACATAGATACAAAATTCATGTACATACATACATAATTACGGGCTACCAATATGTTGGGTTTAATGCCCTAGGATTTGAACTTCATAGATTTTACGAAAACGGATCATGGGGAAGAACGTAGAGATTCCCACATGTGGATGGAAGTTCTACATACCTTAACTTCCCGCTTTTGAGCGTATCACAATGTCCTTCAATCCCTTCAACTTCAATCTATAGCAATACAAGCCATAGGGATTCTATATTAGCAACAATATCCATGTTTTGTTCATCTAAGCATTTTATCAAACACTTAGTGGGCATGAAGCTCTATAACCCTCATTAATGGTGTTTTCTTCACCCAATCCCCATTCTATTACTCCTAGCTAATTCTACAATCTCAATTAGATGTAATTAACATCATTCTTCATCAACCATATGAATACAACAATCCCAAGTCAACAATCCAAAAACCCTAGCATAGTTCATATAATTCTCTTTATCAAACCCATTTACTATTCTCCCAAGAACTTATCAACACTTTAATCATCATGAAATATCATAAAACTTACCTTGGTTATTGTAGGAATAAGCCTTGAGTTGAAATACTTCACTTGAACAAAACCCTAGTTCCACCTTCTATAGAATTTCTTGACTTGAATGGATTTGATGTGTTTCTCACACTTAGTTTTGGTGGATTGATGAAGTGGATCTTTTGTTTCACTTGCATTCTTGCATATGAAGTGTTTGGATGGCTCTAGAGAACCCTTGAGTCGTGTAGGAGAAATGGGAATGAAAAAAAATGGGTTTGGGTCTCTTATTAACATCTTAAAATCTGACCCATCGGGCAATTCTACGCCCATTTTTACGTTCCGTATAATGGTTTTACGGACCGTATAACTCACCGTAAAACCATTTCAGTGATTTGGACATTCTGTGCTCATTTTACGGTGGGTTTTACGTCCCGTATAATGGTTTTACGGTCCGTATAACTTACCGTAAAACCATTCCAGTGATTTGGACATTCTGTGCTCATTTTACGGTGGTCTGAGTCAATTTTACGGACCGTATAATTGTTTTACGGACCGTATAATTGAACCGTAAAATTGCCCAGCAAAATATGGTTTTCTGTGACCATTTTACGCTAGCTTGAGTCAATTTTACGGACCGTATAATTGTTTTACGGACCGTAAAATTGAACCGTAAAACTGACCCTCAAAATATCATTCTCTGTGACCATTTGACGGACCGTATAAATATTTTACGGACCGTCAAAATGTTTTACGGACCGTCAAATGGTCCGTCAAAATTCTTCTGCTCGGACAGTCTGTCGTATAATGGGCATAACTCTTTGCACAGATGTCCGTTTGAGGCCCATAATATACCGTTGGAAAGCTATTTCAAAGGGATACAACTTTCATCAAGGAAGTTTTCCCAAATTCCAAATTAATAATGGGGTTATGGTCGTTGTAAGTAAGACCATCTATAAACTCACTTGCGAACATGCCCCGTAGAGTGGTTTTCAACTTTGTTTTGCCCAAAGACTCTTCTCATGTCTTGATTGGGTTTCAAACACCATTTATACACTACTAAAATTGGGTTCATTATACCCCCCATCTTATAAGACAAATCTTAACCCGAATGCACGAGGTGTTACAATATCTCCCCCTTGGGATCATTCGTCCTCGAATGATGGGTCTTGGTTAAGAATATGGCTGGACATGGCTTGACTATTTGAACGTGAAGGAAACATGACATGCAACATGGAGACTGAACTAACATGACATAATTACATGGAATCGTGAATACTGAGACATGAACATGGGCACTGGATAGCTGACATGAGCGTGGAACATGAGACATAGCATGACATGGGGCATGGAAACTGACATGACATAGTTTCATGAAAGCGTCAGTGCCTAAACATGGACATGAGTAGCGAATACATGAACTTGAGCGTGAAACGTGAGGCATGAATACATAAGGGAAATTATAACTCTTCTCCAAAATGTCATTAAGCCATCATTATGTCGATACTCGTAATTCTTGCCCGACACGCAACATATACCTTGCTTTCCTTAACAACTTTCGTCTCCTACCTCAAATGTCTTTGAAATCTCATTTGGAATCATTAAATATTACTTCTTACTCGTCAACATGTCGTATACGTCATACCCTTCGTGGGTCTATTCGCGATATGCTAACGGAGAAATTTCCTAGGTATAACATTCTCTCTCTCTGTTGGAACATACGTCCTCAGATGATAACATTCAGGATTCTACAAAAATTTCGCCAGAGTTTCCCCTGTAATATGGCACTACCAACCTGTCACAACAGCCCATACTATCATTGCCTCACAGGGCTACATCACAATAGCATTATAAATTGGCCACACACGACCAAAAGCATGAAAAGAAAGCTTACATACCTCAAAATCTTGGTGTTTCATCATAAATCTCTTCTGCGGGCTGAAACAAGTGCGGTACATGGATTTCATATCCTCCTCGGTTTCCCATGTAGCTTCCTTAACTTTCTAACTCCTCCACAGGACTTTCACTGAGGCTACTTCCTTAGTTCTCAACTTGCTAACTTGACGATCAAGAATGGCTACGGGGATCTCCTCATAGGTGAGGCCATCCTTATCTATTAGAGTATTAGCAGGAACAACCAACGATGGGTCTCCTACACACTTCCTTAACATGGATACATGAAACACTGGGTGTACAGCGGCCAAATCTTGTGGCAACTCAAGTTCATAAGCTACTAGTCCGATCTTTCGTAGAATTTTGTAAGGTCCAATATATCTGAGGCTGAGTTTTCCTTTCTTGCCAAATCTCATGACACCCTTCATGGGTGAGACTTTAAGGAACACCCAATCATCTATTGAAAATTTTAAGTCCCTTCGCCTCACATCTGTGTAAGACTTCTGGTGACTCTGAGCCGTTTTCAAACGCTCCTGTATTAACTTAACTTTCTCTATAACCTGGTAACCCAAATCTGATCTTAACAACTCTGCTTCGAATCAACCAATTGGTGATCTACACCTTTTGCTTAAAAGGGTTTCCAACAGTGTTATCCCAATACTAGCATGGTAGTTATTTTTGTAAGTAAACTCAATAAGAGGCAGGTGGTCATCCCAATTACCATTGAAATCAAGGACACATGGTTACTAAACTGAATGAATAGATGACTACTAAACTGCTGAGATACTAAATTGAATGTCTATTGAACTGACTGAAGACTGGCTGACTGAATACTGAGCTAACTGAATACTGGGCTGGCATGAATACGTGAGTACTGGACTGATACCTGAGTACTAAGCTGACATAAATATCTGAGTATTGAAATAACATGAATATCATAACATGAGATCTGAATAGCGTATCTGTCTGACCATTTGTCTGAGGATGAAAAGTTGTGCTAAGGTTCACCTCCGTACCCAAATCCTTTCTGAAATGATTTTTAGAAGTTCGCTGTGAACTGAGCACTAAAATCTAAAATAATGGACACTAAGGTCCCATACAATTCGGAAATTTCATTAACATATGACTTGGCATAATCTTCTTGTTCAATCTGTGGTCTTAGCTGGCAAGAAGTGCGCTGACTTCGTAAGTCTGTCCACAATTACCCAAATTAACTCATGCCTCCTAGTTGAACGAGGTAGACCTGATACAAAGCCCATATTGATCATTTCCCATTTCCAGACAGGAATATCAACATTCTGAGCCAAGCCACCAGGCCTCTGGTGTTCGGCTTTCACCTGCTGACAATTCGGACACTTAGCTACAAAATCTGCCACATCCTTCTTCATATCGTTCCACCAGTAAATCTCCTTGATATCATGATACACCTTAGTGGAACCTGGGTAAATGGAATACCTAGAGTTGTGAGCTTCTAACATGATTCGCTCTCTGAGCCCATCAACATCTGGAACGCATAATCTGCTTCGATATCTCAAGGTACCATTATCTCCCTCCTGTTCAAAAGCTACGGCTTTCTATTCGTGAATCCCCTCTTTCATCTGCAGCAAGTAGGAATCACCAAACTGCTTCTCTCTAACTTCAATGACCAAGCAGGAATGCCATGTTCTGGGCAATAACTCCACCCACTTCGGAGTCTGAAAGTCGAATTCTTAGCTTGGAGAAGTAGTGAAATTCTTTCACCTTAGTTCTCTTGTCTGCCTAAATCATGAGTTGTACTTCCCATACTTGATTTTTTTTTTGTTTTGAGATACTTCCTAAAATACTCATAGTACGGTTGTACGCTAAGTCTTTTACGAGCACCTTAGAGATTTGAGTCTTGTGCAATGGCACTACCCTTATGACACATAACTGGGCATGATCTCATAGCTTTTCTGTGATCGCCTAATCGATAGTAATTGAACTTGACACGATTCGTTCGACGATCATTCTACTCACTTCGGGTTTCCTCTAAGATAAGGCATATTCCTTATGGATACTATCTCATTATGCCAACTTAACTGAACTGAGGTTCTTCATATCTCATACTAACCCTTCAGGTCTCCAATTATCTCACTGGACTTACTGGTGATTTATGCATCTCCCCCTTAGACTAAGGCTAACATCTTATACTTACAAATTATTCCCTTTTGATGGGATCAAATTAACATTCCTTATCTTCTGTAATTCCTTTGTACTCTACAACACTGACGACTCTTTCGGCTTAACTGGTTTCTTCTTCCACTAATCACTCTTCTCTGAACTTAACTTAAACCCTTGGTTTCTAACACACATTCGGATGTATCCGAACTGTCACCCACTCAAGGTGTTCATCTGAATAGGAAATCAAATTATATTTCTCAAGGTCAGCCGTACTCGTAACTTAGTCAAATCTTATCATTACTGTTGACATGGCTTTTCCAGACATATTACGAACTTATATCTTATTCTCCTTCTATTTCTAGGAAAAAATTTGGCAGAGTTTCCTCTGTATTTCTTACTATCCCAAAACCTGCACGCAGAAAATACCAACAATGCCTCACAAGGCCAACATATATACATATATCATATCATATCGTAGCCACACAGGGCTCCCAATTTCGACAACAGTATAGAAATGATGAACTTACCTCATATGTCCAACTCAAACTGTACCTGTTACACTTTCCTGTTTATTTTCCCTTTCAATCTTTAACTGCAGATGGAGTGGGTCCTGATGACTTCCGGTAGAAAACTGTCTACCACCACTCCCTTGAGATCCTCCATGATTTACCTTTTTCCTGTTGACTTAGCTCCTTTTCTAATTTCTCTGATATCCTCTCCCTATTGTATTCCATTCTCCTTTCTTAAGAACATCATTATCATTCAACATACCATTCATTCCACTACACCCTTCTCGGGCAACTTACTTTGTATTCCACTTTCAATAGCACTTGAAGTCTCATTCGTTACCAGTAAGTACTGCACAATTGTACCCCCTATGGGTAAACATCCTTACTTGGACCTTGAATTTTCTGTTCATCTCCTGCGCATTCGAAACGTACGTAATTCGAGAGGAAGAGAAGTTTCTTATTGCTCTAAGCTTCATGGCACGATCTAGAGCAGATAGAAATGAGAAAATCCTGAATGTCTTGGTGGTCAACTGTTTATATGTGTGGCGCGCACACACATATAAAAGTGACCCCACTGGACACGGTTTCATAGACTCCCTAAGACTCTTGAACCTAGGCTCTGATACCAAGCTTTGTCACGCCCCGAACCATGGCCTGGACGTAACACGGCACTCGGTGCCTGACTGGATGTGACCGAGCGAACCACATGGCTTGCTGAATCATCATGATACATAACATAAGCGGAATATAACGTGAATGCATGATGAGCCTTTATAAAACATGGTAAGTCATAATACTTAATAAAATACTTGTTTAAACATGAGTGAGCCAAAATGGCTATACGACTCCAAATTTCTGACATGACATAACTGACTTGTCTAGTCTATGAAACCTCTATCATGAGTCTGACTGGAAAACATACTTACTGGGACAAGGCCCCCAGCATACCTTTAGATGCATAATTAATCATAAAATAAACGTTGACTAAACCCCGAATGAGATGGGGCTCACCAATAAGCTGATACGAATGTTGTCCTACTGGGCAGATGTGTCGTCCTGTATATCAGTACCTGCATCGTGAAATGCAGGCCCCCGGGCAATAAAAGGGGACGTCAGCACATTGAATGTACTGGTATGTAAAGCAACCGAAAGAAACAACATGGGACATGGAATAACATGATAAGAACTGAAACTGAAAACCTGGACATGAACATGGGTATGAGTGCATATGTATATATATAACATAAGTAAAAACATGATAAGTAGGGAGAGCAATAACTTATAACCGATCCATGGTCTGGTGCTTGCGTCCCGCCAGCAGAACACTCAGTCCTTGCCAGGGAACATGAGATTTGATAAAATATGAAAGGATCCAATCATTATTAGAGATCGTCCGGAACATGGGTGGAGCGATCCTCATCCTACGGTGGCTACGTAGTTTCAGGCTATCTGAAGCCCTCCTCGGTAATTAATGCAACTCCCAAAACATGAACATGAAAAATAGTGGCACTTGCTGCCCATGGTATATCATGAATCATAACTTGCTTGTACATAGTGTTCATGAATCATAACTTGCTTGTACATGGTTTTCATGAATCATAACTTGCTTGTACATGGTTTTCATGAATCATAACTTGCTTGTACATGGTTTTCATGAATCATAACTTGCTTGTATAGTTTCATAAGATAACTTGTCATAGTCTTGCAAAACGTGTTTTTCGTTCATGAGTAATAACAATAGTTCGAAATCATATATATATACTTGTCTTGAAAACATGCTTGTAACTTGCTGGATGAAATCATAAAGTTTCATATAAACATAATGAGAACACATGAGGAAGAATTCATGATTCATGGAGTAAGCTAGGATGCCTAATATCCGTAATGGAAGATTAGGAATACAATAACGAACATAGATACAAAATTCATGTACATACATACATAATTACGGGCTACCAATATGTTGGGTTTAATGCCCTAGGATTTGAACTTCATAGATTTTACGAAAACGGATCATGGGGAAGAACGTAGAGATTCCCACATGTGGATGGAAGTTCTACATACCTTAACTTCCCGCTTTTGAGCGTATCACAATGTCCTTCAATCCCTTCAACTTCAATCTATAGCAATACAAGCCATAGGGATTCTATATTAGCAACAATATCCATGTTTTGTTCATCTAAGCATTTTATCAAACACTTAGTGGGCATGAAGCTCTATAACCCTCATTAATGGTGTTTTCTTCACCCAATCCCCATTCTATTACTCCTAGCTAATTCTACAATCTCAATTAGATGTAATTAACATCATTCTTCATCAACCATATGAATACAACAATCCCAAGTCAACAATCCAAAAACCCTAGCATAGTTCATATAATTCTCTTTATCAAACCCATTTACTATTCTCCCAAGAACTTATCAACACTTTAATCATCATGAAATATCATAAAACTTACCTTGGTTATTGTAGGAATAAGCCTTGAGTTGAAATACTTCACTTGAACAAAACCCTAGTTCCACCTTCTATAGAATTTCTTGACTTGAATGGATTTGATGTGTTTCTCACACTTAGTTTTGGTGGATTGATGAAGTGGATCTTTTGTTTCACTTGCATTCTTGCATATGAAGTGTTTGGATGGCTCTAGAGAACCCTTGAGTCGTGTAGGAGAAATGGGAATGAAAAAAAATGGGTTTGGGTCTCTTATTAACATCTTAAAATCTGACCCATCGGGCAATTCTACGCCCATTTTTACGTTCCGTATAATGGTTTTACGGACCGTATAACTCACCGTAAAACCATTTCAGTGATTTGGACATTCTGTGCTCATTTTACGGTGGGTTTTACGTCCCGTATAATGGTTTTACGGTCCGTATAACTTACCGTAAAACCATTCCAGTGATTTGGACATTCTGTACTCATTTTACGGTGGTCTGAGTCAATTTTACGGACCGTATAATTGTTTTACGGACCGTATAATTGAACCGTAAAATTGCCCAGCAAAATATGGTTTTCTGTGACCATTTTACGCTAGCTTGAGTCAATTTTACGGACCGTATAATTGTTTTACGGACCGTAAAATTGAACCGTAAAACTGACCCTCAAAATATCATTCTCTGTGACCATTTGACGGACCGTATAAATATTTTACGGACCGTCAAAATGTTTTACGGACCGTCAAATGGTCCGTCAAAATTCTTCTGCTCGGACAGTCTGTCGTATAATGGGCATAACTCTTTGCACAGATGTCCGTTTGAGGCCCATAATATACCGTTGGAAAGCTATTTCAAAGGGATACAACTTTCATCAAGGAAGTTTTCCCAAATTCCAAATTAATAATGGGGTTATGGTCGTTGTAAGTAAGACCATCTATAAACTCACTTGCGAACATGCCCCGTAGAGTGGTTTTCAACTTTGTTTTGCCCAAAGACTCTTCTCATGTCTTGATTGGGTTTCAAACACCATTTATACACTACTAAAATTGGGTTCATTATACCCCCCATCTTATAAGACAAATCTTAACCCGAATGCACGAGGTGTTACAATATCTCCCCCTTGGGATCATTCGTCCTCGAATGATGGGTCTTGGTTAAGAATATGGCTGGACATGGCTTGACTATTTGAACGTGAAGGAAACATGACATGCAACATGGAGACTGAACTAACATGACATAATTACATGGAATCGTGAATACTGAGACATGAACATGGGCACTGGATAGCTGACATGAGCGTGGAACATGAGACATAGCATGACATGGGGCATGGAAACTGACATGACATAGTTTCATGAAAGCGTCAGTGCCTAAACATGGACATGAGTAGCGAATACATGAACTTGAGCGTGAAACGTGAGGCATGAATACATAAGGGAAATTATAACTCTTCTCCAAAATGTCATTAAGCCATCATTATGTCGATACTCGTAATTCTTGCCCGACACGCAACATATACCTTGCTTTCCTTAACAACTTTCGTCTCCTACCTCAAATGTCTTTGAAATCTCATTTGGAATCATTAAATATTACTTCTTACTCGTCAACATGTCGTATACGTCATACCCTTCGTGGGTCTATTCGCGATATGCTAACGGAGAAATTTCCTAGGTATAACATTCTCTCTCTCTGTTGGAACATACGTCCTCAGATGATAACATTCAGGATTCTACAAAAATTTCGCCAGAGTTTCCCCTGTAATATGGCACTACCAACCTGTCACAACAGCCCATACTATCATTGCCTCACAGGGCTACATCACAATAGCATTATAAATTGGCCACACACGACCAAAAGCATGAAAAGAAAGCTTACATACCTCAAAATCTTGGTGTTTCATCATAAATCTCTTCTGCGGGCTGAAACAAGTGCGGTACATGGATTTCATATCCTCCTCGGTTTCCCATGTAGCTTCCTTAACTTTCTAACTCCTCCACAGGACTTTCACTGAGGCTACTTCCTTAGTTCTCAACTTGCTAACTTGACGATCAAGAATGGCTACGGGGATCTCCTCATAGGTGAGGCCATCCTTATCTATTAGAGTATTAGCAGGAACAACCAACGATGGGTCTCCTACACACTTCCTTAACATGGATACATGAAACACTGGGTGTACAGCGGCCAAATCTTGTGGCAACTCAAGTTCATAAGCTACTAGTCCGATCTTTCGTAGAATTTTGTAAGGTCCAATATATCTGAGGCTGAGTTTTCCTTTCTTGCCAAATCTCATGACACCCTTCATGGGTGAGACTTTAAGGAACACCCAATCATCTATTGAAAATTTTAAGTCCCTTCGCCTCACATCTGTGTAAGACTTCTGGTGACTCTGAGCCGTTTTCAAACGCTCCTGTATTAACTTAACTTTCTCTATAACCTGGTAACCCAAATCTGATCTTAACAACTCTGCTTCGAATCAACCAATTGGTGATCTACACCTTTTGCTTAAAAGGGTTTCCAACAGTGTTATCCCAATACTAGCATGGTAGTTATTTTTGTAAGTAAACTCAATAAGAGGCAGGTGGTCATCCCAATTACCATTGAAATCAAGGACACATGGTTACTAAACTGAATGAATAGATGACTACTAAACTGCTGAGATACTAAATTGAATGTCTATTGAACTGACTGAAGACTGGCTGACTGAATACTGAGCTAACTGAATACTGGGCTGGCATGAATACGTGAGTACTGGACTGATACCTGAGTACTAAGCTGACATAAATATCTGAGTATTGAAATAACATGAATATCATAACATGAGATCTGAATAGCGTATCTGTCTGACCATTTGTCTGAGGATGAAAAGTTGTGCTAAGGTTCACCTCCGTACCCAAATCCTTTCTGAAATGATTTTTAGAAGTTCGCTGTGAACTGAGCACTAAAATCTAAAATAATGGACACTAAGGTCCCATACAATCCGGAAATTTCATTAACATATGACTTGGCATAATCTTCTTGTTCAATCTGTGGTCTTAGCTGGCAAGAAGTGCGCTGACTTCGTAAGTCTGTCCACAATTACCCAAATTAACTCATGCCTCCTAGTTGAACGAGGTAGACCTGATACAAAGCCCATATTGATCATTTCCCATTTCCAGACAGGAATATCAACATTCTGAGCCAAGCCACCAGGCCTCTGGTGTTCGGCTTTCACCTGCTGACAATTCGGACACTTAGCTACAAAATCTGCCACATCCTTCTTCATATCGTTCCACCAGTAAATCTCCTTGATATCATGATACACCTTAGTGGAACCTGGGTAAATGGAATACCTAGAGTTGTGAGCTTCTAACATGATTCGCTCTCTGAGCCCATCAACATCTGGAACGCATAATCTGCTTCGATATCTCAAGGTACCATTATCTCCCTCCTGTTCAAAAGCTACGGCTTTCTATTCGTGAATCCCCTCTTTCATCTGCAGCAAGTAGGAATCACCAAACTGCTTCTCTCTAACTTCAATGACCAAGCAGGAATGCCATGTTCTGGGCAATAACTCCACCCACTTCGGAGTCTGAAAGTCGAATTCTTAGCTTGGAGAAGTAGTGAAATTCTTTCACCTTAGTTCTCTTGTCTGCCTAAATCATGAGTTGTACTTCCCATACTTGATTTTTTTTTTTTGTTTTGAGATACTTCCTAAAATACTCATAGTACGGTTGTACGCTAAGTCTTTTACGAGCACCTTAGAGATTTGAGTCTTGTGCAATGGCACTACCCTTATGACACATAACTGGGCATGATCTCATAGCTTTTCTGTGATCGCCTAATCGATAGTAATTGAACTTGACACGATTCGTTCGACGATCATTCTACTCACTTCGGGTTTCCTCTAAGATAAGGCATATTCCTTATGGATACTATCTCATTATGCCAACTTAACTGAACTGAGGTTCTTCATATCTCATACTAACCCTTCGGGTCTCCAATTATCTCACTGGACTTACTGGCGATTTATGCATCTCCCCCTTAGACTAAGGCTAACATCTTATACTTACAAATTATTCCCTTTTGATGGGATCAAATTAACATTCCTTATCTTCTGTAATTCCTTTGTACTCTACAACACTGACGACTCTTTCGGCTTAACTGGTTTCTTCTTCCACTAATCACTTTTCTCTGAACTTAACTTAAACCCTTGGTTTCTAACACACATTCGGATGTATCCGAACTGTCACCCACTCAAGGTGTTCATCTGAATAGGAAATCAAATTATATTTCTCAAGGTCAGCCGTACTCGTAACTTAGTCAAATCTTATCATTACTGTTGACATGGCTTTTCCAGACATATTACGAACTTATATCTTATTCTCCTTCTATTTCTAGGAAAAAATTTGGCAGAGTTTCCTCTGTATTTCTTACTATCCCAAAACCTGCACGCAGAAAATACCAACAATGCCTCACAAGGCCAACATATATACATATATCGTATCATATCGTAGCCACACAGGGCTCCCAATTTCGACAACAGTATAGAAATGATGAACTTACCTCATATGTCCAACTCAAACTGTACCTGTTACACTTTCCTGTTTATTTTCCCTTTCAATCTTTAACTGCAGATGGAGTGGGTCAATTTTACGGACCGTATAATTGTTTTACGGACCGTATAATTGAACCGTAAAATTGCCCAGCAAAATATGGTTTTCTGTGACCATTTTACGCTAGCTTGAGTCAATTTTACGGACCGTATAATTGTTTTACGGACCGTAAAATTGAACCGTAAAACTGACCCTCAAAATATCATTCTCTGTGACCATTTGACGGACCGTATAAATATTTTACGGACCGTCAAAATGTTTTACGGACCGTCAAATGGTCCGTCAAAATTCTTCTGCTCGGACAGTTTGTCGTATAATGGGCATAACTCTTTGCACAGATGTCCGTTTGAGGCCCATAATATACCGTTGGAAAGCTATTTCAAAGGGATACAACTTTCATCAAGGAAGTTTTCCCAAATTCCAAATTAATAATGGGGTTATGGTCGTTGTAAGTAAGACCATCTATAAACTCACTTGCGAACATGCCCCGTAGAGTGGTTTTCAACTTTGTTTTGCCCAAAGACTCTTCTCATGTCTTGATTGGGTTTCAAACACCATTTATACACTACTAAAATTGGGTTCATTATACCCCCATCTTATAAGACAAATCTTAACCCGAATGCACGAGGTGTTACAGCATTATAAGGCAAAGTTTAAATTTTGTATGCCCCCTCCGGTAGACTTGTAGTTATGTTTAACTAAAAGTCTGACGGAGGGGGCAGACTTTGCCTTGAGGGGCGGACTTTTAGTTATGTCGGATCCGGCATAACTTTAACTTTTTCTTAAAGATTGTATGCTGGATCCGGCATACACTCCCCTAGTCCTGCCTTGCGAAATTATTTTTTTATTTTATGCCTGAGCAGGGTTCGAACCCAGAACTTCATGTATTCGCTCATCTTTCCAAGCAAAGGGCAAAATTTAAAGACCACAAATATGAAGGGCAAATTTAAAGACCACAAATTTGAGGGGCAAAATTTAAGGACCACCCCAAACGAAGGGCAATCCGCGCAAAAAAATGTCTCAAGTAGGGGAGAAAAAATTATTTGTTAAATTTTCGGTTTAACCGAATACCGAAGATCCGGTGAACCGGAACTAAATACCAAATCGAACACCGAACTGAAAAATTAAAAAAATCAAAACCGAACCGAAAAATCGAAAAAACTGAAACCGAAAAACCGAACTAATTCGGTTCGGTCCGATTTTTCGGTTTTCGGTGTTTATGCCCACCCCTACTTTTCACCCAAATATCTAAACCTAATTGTTTCAAAATTACGCATTTTTGTCCAAACCTTAAACTTATTATTCACTTTAGCCCCAAAACTTCACTTCTTTTACCAAACTGGCTATTTTACCAACTAGCTATATGTGCTTTTTCTCTTTTTTTATATTATACATACATTATAGAAGATAAATCTGTAGTGACAAATAGGGATGGGCATAAATACCGAAAACCGAAAAATCGAACCGAACCGAATGAATTCGATTTTTCGGTTTTCGGTGTTTCGGTTCGGTTCCGGTTTTTTTAAATAGCAAATTCGGTGTTCGGTTCGGTGTTCGATTTCGGATTTTCGATTTTCGGTTTTTCCGAAAATTTAATATATTATTTTTTTATACCAATATATAATATATATCAATATCATAATTAGTTTAGTCCAGATTTCCCTACTACCCTATGTATGTTAGTGTATCAGTTGTTCTGAGCTAGCAATAACTTTGTCATTATTGAAAACTATAATGAACGAATCTTATAGCTTCGATCTGTTATTCCTTCTTTTTGCATCATGATGGTAATGAAAGGCAGAAAGAGGAGGGGCTGCTATTGTTGCTTGGAGTAATACACCACTCATTGATTGAAGGACAAAGACATCAATGACATTTGCGTCATGCTTATGCTATATAGGTAATGTGTTTCTGTTGAGAAATTGGGGTGGCAGAGGTTCAGCTTAATGCTTATGTGTTCATTGCCTTGAAAAACTGTTGTGGATAACATGGAGCTATCAGCATAAGTTAAAAAGGTCGTGGACATGTCATTTTCTCTGCTAATAGCTGGCTGCTGCTGCTGGTGGCTGCTGCGGCTGCTGCGGCTGTGGCTGCTGGCTGCTGCTGCGGCTGTTGATACTTGATCATGAATCATTTAGTAACGGGTGACTATTGCTTAACCAATGCCAAAAAACCGAATTAGAAAACCGAAATCGAACCGAACCGAACTTCAAAACACCGTACCGAACCGAACTAATTCGGTGCGGTGTTCGGTTTCCACTTTAAAAAAACCGAAACCGAAACACCGAACCGAACTTTGAAAAAACCGAACCGAACAACCGAACGCCCACCCCTAGTGACAAAATGTACAACGACAAAAAGTCAAGATTTAAAAATTATGTTCTGCTCCAAAGTAGGGCTGGGCATAAAATACCAAAAACCGAAATACCGAACCGAACCGGCTATTTCGGTATTTCGGTATTCGGTAATTCGGTAATTCAATTCGGTATTCGGTACTAAAATATAAATTTCGGTATTTCGGTTTCGGTATTCGGTATTTACAATTATACCGTTCGGTATTCGGTAAATACCGAATACCGAAATTAAATTACCAATACTATATGTCTGTAGGGCCTAAAGAAGTAAAGGGCTAAAGGCCCATTGTAAAAATATTTTAACTTCAGCCCAAATCCGTAAAAATCAAGGGAAGAGCCCAAATCCGTTAAATTATCAATACCAATATTTTAGGGTAAGAGTCTTAAGAGTTAAGACCTAACACTTCACTACTTCAGTACTTCACCAATCACCACCTTCATCTCATTTCCCTTTCTATTCATCCATGTCGTCTTCATCCAAATTTCTCATCCAAAGCCTGTGATTTCTCCATCTTAATTTCTGATTCTGCTCCATCTTCGTACCTCCTCCTTCTTCTTCTTCTTCCGTGAGGTAACTGTTGAATTTTTTTATCTGCTGTTCTCTGTCTACTTACTTGGGTCCTTTCTTGATTTTTTTTTTTTATCTTGTGGTTCATGTTGGGAGCTTGGGCCTTGGGGTATTCATCTATTCAATTCGTTTTCTTTTTGTATTTCATATATTGTTCATGCTGATGTGGGAAGGGCATCGGGAATATGGGTGTAGTCACACAGAAAAGGGAAAATTTAAGTTGTTTTGGTTCTTTTTGTTTAAGTTGAAGAAAGGACATAGGAGAAACATAGTATAACAATTTAGAAAATAGAACTTATTTAAGCTTCTTTAATAGCTTCCGTATTGTATTGTTTGTTTTGTGTGAATTTATAAAAACAGAAAGATGGTTGTGAAAATGATGAAGTGGAGGCCATGGCCTGAAATATCTTCAAAGAAATTTGAGGCTAAAATCACTGTTAACTGTCTTAAAGGTCTAAACTTTTCTCAAGATTTTCAAAGATTGGCTGTTGAAATTAAGTGGAAAGATTTTCACAAGCAATAAAATTTTAAAAAGTTTTATTTGGTGTCTTGTTTTAGCATTATTATTAATGAACTATGCCCCAATTCTAAACTAGTTGAGTTATATACGTATATGCTCCATAAGAAAAGACTTACCTGGGGTTGATTTGATCATTAAGAATGTTCTGACCACACCATTCCAGAAAGTAATTTTAGAAGCAATTTGTTCTGTGTGTTTTTCTTTCCTGGTTTTCACCAAGTTTGGACTAATGGGTACCAATATATTTTTGCACCCACTACTCCTACGTCACAAAGGATGTCAACATAAAAAAGTTCTAATTTTTATGCCTTTTTAGCATTATTAATGAATTATGTCCCAATACTAACTAGTTGAGGTCTACATATATATGCTCTATCCGGACCAGTGGAAGAGGATTCATACTTTGATTACGTGTATGCTGGATTGCTGGCTATCAATTTATCGAAATTCTCATTCTTTATTTGTACATTGGACTGGCTATGCTCTGTGAACATAGGTGTATTTTTCCAACATTTCTGTGACAATGCTGACATTGTAATGTATCTGACTTTTGCTGCAGCTGCACTGAGGGTTCTAACTCACTTGTCATTACCTTACTCTGCCATGAGTGCTCTCATGATTGTACCTAAACCTTTAAGGGATGCTGTTTACGATCACGTTGCCAAGAAGCGGTATAAATGGTTTGGGAAGAGTGATGAATGCTGAAGTTTATGTTTTTTACTACAGTTGTCTTCAATTCTGGATTTTTAAAGATCTAACTAGAATGTCTTCAATTCTGAAACTTTTGTCCAGGTATACAATTTCTGCCCAATTTATTTTAAGAATATGTTGCTGTTGTTACTAATTACATTGACCCCTTGCATAGTATACTTGCATTCTAATACAGTGGACTTCGACTTCAATATGGTATTACCGAATACCATACCGAACCGAAGTTTGATTTACCGATTACCGAATTACTGAACCGAAGTTTGAAAGTTCGGTATTTGGTATATACTTTGAATTACCGATTACCGAATTACCGAACCCGAACTTTGAAAATACCGAACCGAATACTGAACGCCCAGCCCTACTCCAAAGTGAATCGGAGAAAGTAATGATTGGACTGAGCATGTCTAAATTGATCCGCACAAGATAGAAAATCTGGGGAAATATCACGGTGTAATAGAACATCATGCCTATAGAGGACATCATCTGCTCCTAAATATTTGGTTGTATTTAAAAATAATATTATGTGTTCAAGCAATCAATTAAAATAAATTACAATTCGAATGTTTAAATAAAATTTACTTATTTATTTTTTGGTCTTCTCCAGCATTTATCGTTTAAAGAAATATACCCTAAGGTTAAAAATTTGTACTCCCTCCTCTTCAATTTATGTGAACCTATTTCCTTATTAGTCTGTGTCAAAAAGAATGACCTATTTCTATATTTGGAAACAATTTACCTTTGTGCAATGATATAGAGCCACACAAAATATATGTGAGTCATCTAACACCACAAGTTTAAAAGTCTTCTCTTCTTTTCTTAAATTCCGTGCCCAGTCAAATTGGTTCACATAAATTGAAACAGCGGGAGTATATAATATAAAGCTAGGTAAAAGAAGAGTGATGTGGCACCTCTCTCTGGCCAAGGATCCTATTTATCTTCTTTCTCATTTTTATTTTTATTTTTGGACAATTTTCACTACTTCTTTAATTTTTAATGTACAAGAATAAATATGTCAATTACTACTCCATTAAATTCATATTCTTTAATGTACAAGGTTAATGATCTTTATTTTCATAACTCCCACAACTTTTTATTACTACAACCCCTAAAAATTATTATCCATATTAATGGCATCATTTGGTATTCCATATTGTAGTCCTATATATAGAGGCACTGTAAAGCTTTGTATAGTATATTTTGCGATTTGATAAAATATTCCGCAAATTCTCCTACACATTATTGATGGTACATGACTTCAAGGGTTGTATTGTGATAACTTTGAGGATTTTCACATTTCAAATTTTTATGCCTTTTCGTGCACATCGATCTAATGCCCGACATATAAGTCAACAGTCTGCTTCAATTGACAGTCCTTTTGGAATCTTTTTCTTTTCAATCTGATCACCTGCAATTTTCTGTAACGACTCGTTTGGTCGTTATTGTGTTTTTGACCCATTTACCCCGGTTGACACTTCTCGTAGCCCCGTTAGAGTGTTTTTGACCCGTGGGGATGGGCGACACTGTTCCCGAGGTCATCGGGCGAGTCGTAGTAGGATTTGAGGAAATTAGAGGCTTAAAGTGAAAAAACTTTGACCAATAGTTGACTTTTGGGTAGACTGACCTTTTGGAAATTTCATCAATTCCATGAGGTTCGAAGGGTCAATGGTGGGGTGTTTGGTTCGGATCCCGAGACATTCGGGAGTGTTTTGTACCCTTGTTTGAAAACATAGTTTGACCGTTTGGGGGTTGATCGGGTCAAGATGACCTCCGTTATGAATTTCGAGGGCACAGTTGAGTTTGTAGCGGGTTTTTACACATGTTTACATATTTGGTTTGTATCTGAGAGATCATGGATGGATGTCGGTTTTTGGGTTGAACTTGGTGAAAAACCAAATTTTGCTGCTTTCTGATGCTCCGCTTCTGCTGGTGTGTTTTCCGCCTCTGCACAATAAGATTCACAAATAGTCTGCTCAACGTAATAGAACATGTCACCAACAACAACTCATCTCTGAAGGGTATATATGAACACCTTCCTTTCAAAAATCTCAAGAATACAATTCAAGTTTATCAGCCTCCACAATGGAAAATCACTTCACACAATTAAATCATACAGCTTACAAATCAAACTCCATGTCCGAAGTCCTCGACATGCTTTCTCCCATAGATTCTATGACATATACAATCAACTAATCAAAGTCTAACTCAAGTAAACCGTAACCTACCTCGAAGCCGAACTGGAACAATGCAATCACTCTACAATAGCTTTTCCTTTCCTCAAAGCTGCAGAACTTTCAAAGTCTAGAATTACAATTCTAAGTAAGTAAAGGATCATCAACTTACAATGACAAATTAGGGATGACGATCCCACCAATTCTACCTTTAATCAAATGGGTTAATTATCCCTAGGGTCATAATCATCCTAATGCTAGTCTCAAGAATCATGCTGAATCAATTAATGGTTTCTCTAATCATTTCAACCCTACAATTCTATTTTAGACAAATTTCCCATTTTTATTGGCACCCTAGGTCTCAACAATCAATTTCCATTATTGAATATTAAGTTCTCATGCTATGAAGCGATAATCTCTATTCTTAGATAATTAAACAACAATAAACAATACCATTAATATTCTAGGGTTTCCTTAGTATTTGTGTTCTATCCTTCAATTCCCATTAAGGGTCCTTTGATTGAAACAAGAATCAACTAAGAACATTATGCATAGAAAGTTAGTAATTAAGGCTTATCTTTGATGGAGAATACTGCCCTAGCCTTAGAAAGTCGCCTCTATGCTCTTGGGAACTTTTTTTGGGATTATGTGAGGAGTGGGGTCGAAATAAGGTATCTAAATCGGGTTTCTGACTTAACGAGGTCTGCTGCAGCGATCCACGCTTAGCTGCAGTGAGCAATACCTTGCTGCAGTGGGACCCTTCCTCGCTGCAGCGGTACCGTGGTAGAGGAAATCCTTCGGCTGCAGCGGTAGATTTTGGGCAGTGAGCACGAAAATTTGCCACTTTTTATATTTAGTCTCTAAAAATCATTCTAAGGCCCTATGAACACAAGCCAGCAAACAACCAAGTTAAAAGCACATCACCGAGTCACTTATGAGTCATAAAACACAACGTAAAATACACCCCAATTCATTTAGGTCCGCTCATTCCTAACCTCGGGAAGGCACTAGCAAGGGTAGAATGGTCATTGCACGCATAACGACCAAGCGGGTCGTTACACTTATTAATTATTTTTAATAATATAAGTCAAACGAATAACTCGTAAAAAGCAAGTTTACGGTTGTTAACTTACATGTTATTATAACTACAATGACACGGAATAAAGAAATAAAATTAAATAGGATAAAGTTAGTTTGTCAATCCAGCTTGGAAGCTACATTGATCCCAGCAAGTCACCAGAAAACAAGCAAAGCAACGAAATGGAATTGAATGGGAGTGGGATGAAGTAGATAAAATAAAGAAAATGAGATGAATTGGAGAAATTTATATAAATTACGTATGAGAGAGAGTGTGATAGGGATTGATGGGGCCTAGTTACTTTTGGAGCCCGTTGCATTTTGCACCCTTAACGTATATAATATTTTGTGATTTACACCTTATCTTGTTTTATTTTATGATTCTCACCCTAACCTTTTTATTTTTTTCAAAATATTGAAAACACTCTTTCTTTAAAACTTCCACGAGGACAAAATTTAAAAAAGATAATAATGAAAGAAATGACACAAATTTAAGAAAAATAAGCAAATGATGTGGTCTCCGATTATGGAAAACCCAATTGACTGGAACAATCCCACCATCATTTTCTTAACTCCCAAATTTATTAGCAATTCGTTTAGACTGCAATAAACTCGCTGGACAAATCCCAAAATCATTTAGGAAATCCAGAGGACAAATATCAGGTCTTTACCATTCCCATAACAGCCTCACTGGACCAGTGCCAACATCTTTAGGTGAGTTGAACTTTACCACAGTTGATTTCTCAAGGAACAAGCTTGAAGGTGATGTTTCTTTCTTGTTGGGAAGAACAAGACAATTCAGATAATTGATTAATTTGTGGAGTTGGATCTTTCAAAATTGGAGTTCCTCGAGTATCTAACGTCATTGGATTTGAACCATAACGTAGTAGCACCAATTACCTCAAGAACGATGCATCATCTCAGTGGTTCCACATCTAATATAAATAACCCATATAAGTCACATTAGGCAATTAGAGACACCAATGAATGTGTTGATAAAGGCCATTGAAAGACACCAATGAATGTGCTCAAATGTCATCTAAGTGAAGAAGAGGATGAAGTGTCAAACTCTTTGTAAGCTGAGAGCAGGGCGGCTTCATTTTCTTAATTAGCTCTTTCTTGATTTTGTGCCACATCAGAAGGATGCATACATAGCCATAAAAGTAGTGGAATCATTATTGAGTCAACATGCATCTATATATACGGTACGAGAGTGTTGTATTCTCTTTGGTGTAGCCTTTTTAGAATATCCTATTCCCCAGGAAAGTTCGTCCTTTCTCGAAAGTATCATTTTCTGGGAACATGGTCAACCAAAAATTATTATGTTCGCGATTCTTCATCCACCGATGGATAAAATGCTCCAGCTTTCCATTCTCATTCTTTCAAGACAAGGGGCGGAATATCTACAGGTAGGTCCGTTTCATTAGTAATGTACGCTGTAATTATGACTTCTGTTCTCTAGAAGCGTCTTAAATTTATTCCAATTTCTCTATGGAAGATTCGGTATGAGTCCAGAATGCACAACTAAGGTTCGGGCTAGCCCGATGGGAGAGTCCTTACCCTGCTATCGATGCATTGGCTCTTTTTCTGACATACACTTATCCCCAATGCAAGCATCATCAGAAGTGGCACACAAAATATTCTCATCACTGAGGCCATACAAATTGAACATTCCAGAAGCTTCTAGAGACCCGCGCCTGGGTACGGCAATTGAGGTTGCTCATGAAAATGCAAGATACTACTGCGGTAGATTCTACCACGAAAGTCCATAAAGGCAAGCAGATAAAAGACATAACCCTCGCATGCGGACGCTAGCCTGATTATGAAGACCTACTTTTTCTAAAGTAGCACGATGATTCTTAATGAACTCCAATGCAATAGAGAACCTGAGATCCAATGCGAACAATCAGTCGAAGGAGCGGAGCTTAGAGCCTTTACTTTATGTAAAGCGCACCCATTCTAACGATGTACATTGTGCATGATGGGTCAGCGAAGAAATGGGAACAGCGGCTTAAGCAATTAGGTGTAGGTGCTTTCCAGAGGTGGAATCTTCTAGTTCTTCCTATTTGACCCTTTCCAATTTTGTCCTTGTGGAAATTTTTTAAAAGAGCATTTTCATTGTTTTGCAAAAAAATAAAGAGATTAAAGTGCGAATCATAAAATAAAATAGAACAGAGTGCAAATCATAAAAGAAGAAATACGTTAGGAGTGCAAAACGCAATGAACTCTTACTTTTTACTATATAGAGTTACTTTTTATGACACATAGTACATCTACTTTAAAGTGTAAGTTTGATTAACTCTCTCTCTCTGCAAAGGGTACATTGGATATTTCAATCGATTTCTTGACATTCTTGACAATTTTTTCTTTAAGTCAAACATTTTCCATGAGAAAATCGTAGGCAAAGGTAGGTACAAGAGATGATAGTGCAAATTAAATAAGAAACGGAAAAGGTCAAATATACCCTTGTACTATCAAAAAAGGGTTAAATATACCCCTCGTTATATTTTGGATCAAAATATACCCTCCTCCGTTAAAATTGTCTATGGTGGACATGAAATATGACGTGACACTGACAACTCAGTGAGGTGGACACCACATGACATGTCACCTCACCACCCCAACCCATTTACCCCTCTTTCCCCCTTCTTTTTCCGCCACTACCATCTCCTCCCCTCCGCAACCTTTGTCACCATTAGCACCACCACATCACTATCTCCACCTTCAATCATATTGGAGGGCCACCACTAACGAATGCACTCTCAAAATAAAGAAATGAAGCAATTCAGCTCTCTCTCTATCACTGCCATCTCAACACCATTTCTTTTTATATACTCAAATTACTATGCTTATTTATTCCTCACTCTCTCTCTTTAGCCTAACTTCCAATCCTCCAAAACCCCTTAATGGCTTCTTCTTCTTCTTTCTTAATTAATTCCATAACAACTCCAAATCCCAAATTAAGAAATAATTATTCTTTTCCAGCCTTTGCAGCTTTAAGAGAGAGTATAAATTTCCAAGGGCTTAATACCTAGATGGACCCTTAAACTTGACATGTTTTGTAAGATAGGCATATAAACTTATAAGGTGACCAGATAGACACTTAAACTTACTCAAAGTGTATTTTTCAATTGTTTAGAAAACAAAAACTATATTTTTCAAACACTCACAATTTTCATGGCCAAACAAGCCCTAAATATATCACAAAATATTTTTTTTAAAATGCAAAAATAAGGCAAACGCATATACATGAGACTATAAATGTGCACTTAAACCAATAAATACTCGCTAATCGCAATTTTGCAGCTTTCAATTAACTCGGATTTTTTTTTTTACACTTGAATAATTAAAAAACAATAACTTTAACCAATAAAAATCCTTAAAAAAAGAAATTTCAAATTAAGAAATTTCTAAGTTCAGTATTTCAAGTGTAAAAGAAATTTCAAATTAAGAAAACTGTAAAGCCGAAAAGAAAATCCTTAAAAAAAAAGAAATTTCTTAATTTGAAATTTCCTTTTTTAAGGATTTTTATTGGTTAAAGTTATTGTTTTTTAATTATTCAAGTGTAAAAAAAAAACCGAGTTAATTGAAAGCTGCAAAATTGCGATTAGCGAGTATTTATTGGTTTAAGTGCACATTTATAGTCTCATGTATATGCGTTTGCTTTATTTTTGCATTTTAAAAAAAATATTTTGTGATATATTTAGGGCTTGTTTGGCCATGAAAATTGTGAGTGTTTGAAAAATATAGTTTTTGTTTTCAAAACAACTGAAAAACTTAAAAAATACACTTTGAGTAAGTTTAAGTGTCTATCTGGTCACCTTATAAGTTTATATATCTATCTTACAAAATATGCCAAATTTAAGGGTCCATCTGGGTATTAAGCCATTTCCAAGTAAAGAGTAGTACTAGTAGTAATTTGAAATGTGAAAAGAGGAGTTGTAGAATTGGGACAGTGGGGGCTTTTTCTAATGAGATGGATGATCATGATGTTGTTGCTGACGTGGAGGATGGTACTAAGAAGGTTTTGAAAGTGGGCCTAATATGTGGTGGCCCATCAGCTGAGCGTAGAATTTCTTTGGACTCTGCTCGCTCTGTTCTAAAAGTGGTATGGTGGTGCTAATGGTGGCAAAAGTTGTGGAGGGAATGAGATGGTAGTGGTGGAAGAAAGAAGGGGAAGAGGGGGGTAAATGGGTTGGGGTGGTGAGGTGGCATGCCATGTGATGTCCACCTTACCGAGTTGTCAGTGTCACGTCATATCTCATGTCCACCATGGATAGTTTTAGCAGAGGAGGGGTATATTTGGACCCAAAGTATAATAGAGGGGTATATTTGAACCCAAAGTATAACGGAAAGAGTATATTTAGAGTCAAAGTATAACGAGGGGTATATTTAACCCTTTTCTGATAGTACAGGGGTATATTTGACCCTTTTCCGAAGAAGAAAACACCATAACAGGGACAAATCAATCGCACGACATACAAAATCAAATTGCAGTACTGCTGGAATTGACATTTTTACTGGATACTCCATCCGGATTAAAAAAAGTGTCCACGTGGCCATTTACACACCCCTTAAGAAAATCCAAATTCCTAGACAAATGAAATTAAAGAAGACCCATATCAAGTTACTTAATTTCCTATCAGTGTTTGCAACTACTTAAGAGGTTTCGTAAAATCGCCTTATAATAGTTGGTCCCAAAATTCCAAATTTTGAGAACTCTTTCCTTTTGCTTTCTAGAGTATTTTATATCAGTCCTCGTGATATTTAATACTGGATTAAGGGTTCTTTTCTTGTTTGAGGAGACACCTGAGCAGTATTTCTTTAGTTTTCCATTCATGCTATTAGGATGTTCTCTAAATCAACGGTTCTTTGCTTCAAAGAAGAAAATGTATCTTTTTGCATTCAAATTAAAATAAATACATGGATAAGTGTTGTATCTGCTGGAACTTGGAACATATCTTTGAACATCCAATTGATGCACCTAAAAAGGAACACTATAACAATTATTACTACGACTGCATTCCCCGGAAACCAACCAAACAACTTGACCAGAATCAATGTTAAACACGGGGCATGCATTTCATGATTCAGAAGCTTCTATCTCGAGCTACTTTGTTACAGACATACTTGAATAGTAAAACAAAAAGTTAAAAGTGTTGTCTCGTTTCTCGGGAGATCGGTTAAATCAATTTACTGTTGTGAGTTAATCTCTTCGTCCCTGCCCTTGCACTTGCATATATGGATCAATAAGTTTATACAATAGGTATCCGTTTTGCATATTTAGGCTACATGTATATCTTGCAAACCCAAAGCTCTATCCTCTTTTTTTTGTGTATGTGTGTATAACCTAGATTTACTGCTATTTTGCTGCATAATCTTTTTTTCCTTTTCTTGTTGCCCTTTCCTTTCCCGGGGAAACAAGGACCAAACACCCATGTTGTATATTAAAAAAATGAACTCATGTTGCCTTCATACCATATATAGATTCATTTGCGAAAACAAAGTTATTGTTAGATTCATGAGCTTGCTAGAAAGACAAAAACAGTGAGATCGTTCATGATCATGTAGGTGGTCCATCTTATGTGCCAGCTATGCCATGATTGGTGAAATCTAGAATTTAGTAGCTGCAGGTCACAACATGCATTTCCGCTAGATATCCACTGAGAAAAGAAAAGCAAGCATTAGAATAAGAATGCTTCTCTGTGTAGTAAGTAACCAGAAGTTAGCCTGCAAATTAACTAACTTTAGTAAGCACCTTCTGTAGGTTTGAGTCCAATTAGCTCCAGCAAATCCTAGACACATGCATTATTTTGGGTCATGACATACCTGCAACGAAAGGTGCTAGAAATCTCATATTGGAAATTGGTTTTAGCCAGCCAATACATGCCATAAAGTCAAAATAATCTCGATATGTGTTATGTCAGAACAACTTTCCTCTTATTGATTATCCAAAACAAGTAAGTACAAAATTTTCAACTTAGAATCCTATTTTGTAAACTTCAGTTAGTTAGTAAGTGAAAAGGCATGTTCTGCTTGCAGATGCTCTACCGAAACAGTTGAAGATATGCTCTTTGTTCCTAGATTAGAGTACTTAAAGGAACTTCCTAAACCAGAAGAACTAAAAGGTCGTATTTTTATTTCAACTACACCTCTTAAAGAGTACCAAGAAACCAGACAAATAAATTAAAACGGGGGGAGTATCTGAAAATAAATAAAGGGAAAATGGAATTAGATGGGTGTGAAACCACGTGCGAACGTAAAGCGTGGAGCTGTGAGAAGGAATAAATTGTTGTTGTCATAAAAAGGAGTTCAGGTGTAAGGCAAACATTTTGAGTTGTCTAATCTAAAGTTGTATTCCTAATTAATAGTACATGATATGTTTGATGACACTAAATACATGATATCTTGGAAGAAAGGTTCTAACTTTTGATTTCTACTGCAAATAGTTTTAAGCTTACGTAGTCATTATGAACTAATAAGGAATTTAAGTTCAGGTCATGAGGTCTATAGTATAATATAGAGTCATGTAATTATGTTAACTAACTTAATATAAACGGATAAACACTGCACGAAGCTCATGGGTATTTCATTTAACACAGGAGTAGTTTCTAACAGTGATAATCTCCTATAAAAATATTTTTTTAATACATGAAAAAGACTTGGTTTGGGGTTGAAAAGATTTGTTCAGGGAAATTGGCTTGTACCAGTTGCAAAAAATTGGGAAAGAGGAGAGAGATAGCCACAAAGTTCATTAATTCTTGTAAACATTAAGCTAAGAGGAAAGAATCGTACAATAATCTTTCTATAATCTCATAATTTGAATATTACGAAATAGAAATTTCGGTCGTTACATAAAATGGGACTTTTCGTCATTACGTAACTATAGATTTAACGATACGATACAATAAATTAAAGTAACAATAAAAACAAACATTATATTTAAAGCAACAACACAATACAATACAATAGGTACCAACCATCCATCTTGGGTTGTCTAATCTAAAGAAAACTTGTGAACTACTGGCAATTTTCACATCTAAACAAACTTTAGTGATACCTACTAACCTGTGTATAATGCAAACCAAAGGAGTTCAGGTGTAAGGCAAACATTTTGAGTTGTCTAATCGAAAATTGTATTCCTAAATAATAGTACATGGTATCTTTTGATGACAATAAATACATGATATCTTTGGTCAGAGAAATTACCCAGAATAGTATGTTTGAAAAGTTGTTTTTCTTCTTGGTTTGTACCAGTTGCACAAATTGGGAAAGAGGAGAGAGATCAGAAATCCGAAAAACTATAAACACACCATAAAACTGGATTCCCTTTAATATAAAGGAAAAATTGAACTAAAAAAAAAATCCTTTGAACTAAAAAAATCCAAGTCTAAAACACATGTTTTGGGCAGAATCTCAATCAAACACAGAAATTTAAGAAATAAGCTGCCAAACTCACAACTTCAAAACAAACACCACCCAGATCTGGATGCAAAACTTCGAAGCAGCATTTTGGATTCCTCCCACTTCCAGATGGCCTAACTGTGCCACCAGGTAAAGTTTTTCAGCTTCTCTATCGTGGATTTAAGAATGGACCAAAAGGCGTTAAGATTAGAATAGTCTTATGAATTAGGGCTTTGGGCTAAAATAAACTTAAAAAAAAAATAAACGGCGTAGGCTCATTTGGCCGAATTGGTTGGTCTTTTCCCCTTCAAATTGATTTCCGATGAGCTTCTTTGTATTAATAAAATACTACACATCTGTAATAATAATAATAATAACTTTTTAGTAGTTAAGTATTAATAAGGTGTAATTTAATACAATAATCTTGTTATTAGTAGATAAAATATAAGTTAGGGATTCTAAATTATGGCTTTTGGCTTATTTTTGTTATTTTGGCTTAAAATAACTTTTTTCTTTTTTTATCTTACCCAAATAATACAAAAATGCGTAAAAACCTTTTTTCTTAAAAGCACCTAAAATAAGTCATTCCAAACAGACTCTTAGAGCCCGTTTGGATTGGCTTATAAGTTGCTGAAAATAATTTTTTTGAGTATTTGACTGGCCAGCTTATAAGTCATTTGGTGCTTAAAATAAGCCCCAAAAAATAATTGGGGACCTTTGGCATAGCTTATCTAAAGCAGCTTATAAGCTGAAAACAACTTATAAGCTGCTTTTTTAAGCCCATCCAAACAGGCTCTTAATCTATTAAGAAATATAAAAACTAGTCATGTGTTGGATGAACACAAAAAGAAAGAGAAATAATTAATGCAGGGGCGACTTAAAGGGGAGGCTACTAAAACCTTTATTTTAGGTTCGGAAAGACAAAATAGTCACTCAACTTATACTAATTGAAAAATCATGCTGCTTGTCTTTCTACTATATGAAAGTGTAGAAATATGTCTCATTTTAGAAAGGTCTAAATCTAGAGGTATGAAGTGTTTGTTGACGGAAGAAAAGAAAGCAGAGACCTATCCCAGCTATGCAATACTTCCTCCGTCTCAACTTAAGTGTCTTAGTTTGACTGCACACGGAGTTTAAGAAATAACGAGAGACTTTTAAAAATCTTATGGTCTTAAATTAAAGATGTGTGTAGTGCTTTAAATCTTATGGTCTTAAACTTGTTGTCACGACCCAAATTTCAAAGCCGTGAAGGCACCTACACCCGGCAGGGGAACCATCCACAACCGATTAAGTCAGTTTTAACAAGTACGTTATGCAGAAAGAAACAACTAAAGCGATTTAAGAGTCATAAACTAGGTCTGATATTCATAATTATGCGGAATAATTCTAACAACCAAAACCTGATTTCACAAGTATAAGAACTACTAGGATAACAATACTCTAGAATATCATCTGAATACACTGCCTGAATAAAAGATAAGACAAAATAATGTAAAAGAGAGCTAGAGAGAATCCGATGCCACGGATCAGCTAGCAGCTCACCCTAATCCTCCAAGATAGGTTCCTCAACGATCGACGAAGCCTCAAGCCCCATTAGTGACAGGATCAGACTTTGCACAACAAAAAAATGTGCAACAAGTGTTGAGTGAGTACGGGAAATCAACGTGTACTCAGCAGCATCGTCGACCGGGCCTAAACTAAAACGGAGACGAGGGTGTTGGTGTCACGACCCAGCCCCGTGGGCCGCAACTGGCACCCTACTTGGGTACCCAGACCAAATTACGTATTCATTGCCAAATCCAAACTTATTTCAGAATTTCATAAAAATCATATCAAACATAGTTTATATCAAAATATGTCTTAAGCGGTCGCACAAATCAAAATGTCATATCGGATCCAAACTGCGCGGCGGAATGGACATCGCCGGTCAAAAATGCAAACATAAGCATAAGGGCCATTCAGGGCCATCAAAACAAACGGACCGCTTTAAGACCAGAAAATAAAATCAAACGAACATATATAGGACCCTCGCCCCACATATATGACTACAGGCCTCTACGAACTCAAAACAAAGACATATGGCGAGACAGGGCCCCGCCGTACCCAAATAGTCAAATGTACAGAATATACATAGCAAAAGAGAGTCTGTACCAAAAGTGGACTCCGAGTCAAGGAGGAGTACTCCGAAGTAGCAAAGAGTGTAGCCTACAGTGGAGGATCACCAATATCTGCACCTGCGGGCATGAAACGCAGCCCCCGAAGAAAGGGGGTCAGTACGAAATATGTACTGAGTATGTAAAGCACGGAGTACAGAAATATGGATCAAAACTGAAAGCAAATCAGATAACAAAGTGGAGTACAAATCGGGACGTCAAAATCCGTATCAAAATCATATACGTATACATAATGCAAACGAAATCATGCAACGCTTAAGAACGTGGTCGCCACTCCGACGCTGGCGCCACACACAGCATAACACCAGAAGGTTTCAAATCTCCGTATCCCCGAACACAAACACAAACATAGGTGAGCGTATCGCATCACGAGCCATATCACAGCATAACTCCAAACGAAACCCGGCCCTATGGCGAAGCCTCGGGAACCGTAACACAGCATACGACCGAATTATCGTAAGTCGCACGAATCATAACCGGCCCGGGAACCGGTGAACGAAGTCATAATAAGGCACGAGCGGAGTCGTGAGCAAACAAATGCAAATCATACTTCAAAATAGTCTTTCAAAACATAATAGTTTTACAAATCGTTCCATAGCACAAAATAAGCGAATACTTAGTCGATACAAAGATCCGTTTCACAAAAGTTTCCAAAATGGTACGTATGGCTCAAAACGTAACTTAGCATATCATAATATTCCAAATATATCTCATAGGAGGGAGTTCCAAAATCGAAAGTATCATATCAAACTTTATTCACAAAGATAGCCCAATAAGACAAATAGGGCGTCTCGGGGTTAGCGGGCCCACCTCGAGTCAAATTGAGGTGGCGAACATAATTTACGAACATTTAGGGGCCAAAAGGTCATACATAATCATTTCTAAGTTACCTGACCACATTTCGATAGGTTTCGGACGATTGGTGGCATCCTAGCCAAAATAGAGCCCTTAGGCTTCAATTGAATTGAATGAATAGTAACTTTTCTGTGGATCGGGTTTCGAGGAGCAGAAATGCTCCGGAAGTTCCAATATTCGCCTATCACACTAAGACATGCCAAATGAAGAAGTGGGAAGCTTTACATACCTTACAGACGGCGTATGCTCTCCCAAAAGTCAAGTCTCGTTTCGTCTGAAATCTGCAAATGGTCAAAGTTACCAATTGAGATTCTTAGGCTTAAAAATGCCATTAACTTCATTTTTTTGTCTACCGAAATTTCGGCAGCATTTCCCCTATAAATCTAACACCCCCGAGACTTAGCTCGGCTCAAAATACATCAACAACAACAACCCAAACATCATCAAACAATATAAACCATATTCAAACTTCAAAAGTCTACCTTACTACGCAAGTTGGAAATCTTTCATTCAAACTTCAAAATTCCAAATCTATATCCATATTATTGTATTCATTTACTCATTCAAGATTATGCCATCACATTCCAAATACATTCCAAGCCATACACGAAATTGCCCAAAATCCATTACTTTCCATAATTCTTTCAAAACACCAAAAGTCACGACGAACATTCTAACTTGCGTCGTTTCATTCCGAATTCATTAACATCAACCATAAATCATATTTAAAGTCTTTAGCACCTTAGACATACAATGATATACACCACTATACCAAAGGTATACACTTTCCGATAACGTTCCGAAATCCTTTTCCAACACCAATTCAATTCATTAATCATTCATTTACGTCATAAAGGTCACAACGACGCAACTAACGAACTAACAAATCAATTCCACCTAGCCTTACACACTATATAGCTCACGGCTAGCATACCAAACACACACACACACGACTTTCTACACACACATCAAAGTTACGGGATTCTCGTCTATTCTCAATCCTCAACACATTCATATCAATTCCATAACATTAGAGGGGCAAAATTCATACCTTTTCTTGAATTTCCGACTTGTCGCAAACGCGCTCCTTTCACCAAACTAATTGTACCCCGTTGAAGAGCGTCTTGAGTACTCTACAAATATGGAAAAACCAAGATTTTTGGATCAAACACAAGGGCTAGAAATTTTCTTTCTCTCTTTCTCTAGTTCGGCCGAGAGGTGTTGTTGAGGTGCTTTCTTATTTTTTTTGCGTTTTGATTCAATCCTCTTGAAAGTTCTAAGGCAAATGGATATATATCTCAATTAAGGGTCATGTGATAATCACATGACCACTTAAAATGGGCTTGGACCTAGCCATATGGCCGGCCACCCCATAGACTTTGGGCCTAAATTTTTGTTCAAGTTTTTCTTGGCCCACTTCGTTAGAAATCCCGTTTTGTAATTCCCGAAACTAATTTCCGAAATTCCAAATTTACCCTCGGCCTTCCCCGATGTCTTAACATTAATGATTTCATAACCAACATAGTCATGTCAACTAGAATCAAAATATTTCCTCATAACACACAAGTCTTAATTATTTCTCGATTTCCAATTATATGAAAACACGGAACATAACATTCTCCCCCCCTTAAAAACATTCGTCCCCGAATGTTAAATTAATCTTATAAGGTCTTATGATCAAGACAGGAGTGTCCCTTTTTTAATAATGACATACATAATTCATTTTATCAATCAACACAACAAACTGAAAAAATTTAGATTACCTGTGGACGTCGGGAACAAGTGAGGGTATTTCCTTTTCATCTCGTCCTCCGCCTCCCAAGTCATCTCCTCCCGATTATTGTTGCGCCACAGGACTTTGACGGAGGGCACTTCTTTAGTGCGTAGTCTCCGCACCTGCCGATCCAGAATAGATACAGGATGCTCGTCATAAGATAACTGCTCCGTCACCTGAATGTCATCAACTGGGAATATCCTGGAAGGATCACCAATACATTTCCGCAACATAGACACATGAAACACCGGGTGTACGGCCTCCAAGTCGGATGGTAAGTCTAGCTCGTAGGTGACCTCGCCTATCTTTCGAACGATCTGATACGGCCCAATGTACCGGGGGCTCAACTTACCCTTTCTACCGAATCTCATGACACCCTTCATGGGCGACACCTTCAGGAACACCCAGTCGCCAATCTGGAACTCTAACGGTCGACGTCGTCTATCTGCATAAGCTTTCTGTCGAGGAGCATCCAATAATCGTTCTCGAATAAGCTTTACCTTATCTACAGCTTCCTGGATCACATCTGGCCCAATCAGCTTAGTCTCGCCCACGTCAAACCAACCAATAGGAGATCTGCATTTCCTGCCATACAGGGCTTCATACGGTGCCATCTGAATGCTGGAGTGATAACTATTATTATAGGCAAACTCAATAAGCGGCAAATGATCATCCCAGCTGCCCCTGAAATCAATAACGCAGGCCCGCAACATATCTTCGAGCGTCTGAATAGTGCGCTCGGCCTGCCCGTCGGACTGAGGGTGAAAAGCTGTACTAAGGCTCACATGAGTCCCTAATCCCTCCTGAAATGACCTCCAGAAATTAGCTGTAAACTGGGCACCTCGGTCAGTAATAATAGACATAGGGACTCCGTGAAGTCTGACTATCTCTCTAATATACAATCTGGCGTAGTCCTCAGCCGAATAAGTAGTCCGAACCGGAAGGAAATGGGCTGATTTCGTCAGCCTGTCAACGATAACCCAAATAGAGTCGTACCTGCGTGGAGTGCGCGGTAACCCAACAACGAAATCCATATTAATCATCTCCCATTTCCAGGCTGGAATTTCCATCTCCTGTAATAATCCACCGGGCTTCTGATGCTCGATCTTAACTTGCTGGCAGTTCGGGCACTGACTAACAAACTCAGCAATATCTTTCTTCATGCCGTCCCACCAATACAAACACCTGAGATCCCGATACATTTTAGTGGAACCAGGATGAACAGAATACCGTGCATTATGGGCCTCGCCCATAATCTTCCACCGTAAGCCCGCAACGTCCGGTACACAGAATCTGCCGCCATATAATAATACTCCTTCAGGCGAGATCTCAAACTGAGTCTTTGCTTTATTAAGGGCCACATCTCTGTACTGAATCAAAAGAGGATCCTCAAACTGGCGCTGCTTTACCTCCTGAATAATAGATGACTCAGCAACTGAACGAACAGAAATCCCAGAATCTCCAGAATCTATCAAACGAACTCCGAGGCTAGCCAGCTGATGAATATCACGAACCAAATCTCTCTTATCAAAGGGAACATCAGCCAGACTGCCCACGGACTTGCAGCTAAGCGCATCAGCTACCACATTGGCTTTCCCCGGATGGTACAGAATATCAACGTCGTAATCCTTTAGTAGCTCAAGCCATCTCCGCTGCCGCAGATTTAGTTCCTTCTGCCTAAAAATATACTGGAGACTCTTATGGTCCGTATAGATATCAACATGGACCCCATATAAATAATGCCGCCAAATCTTCAAAGCATGAATCACCGCGGCCAACTCAAGATCATGAGTGGGATAGTTCTTCTCGTGCGGTCTGAGCTGCCGGGAAGCATAGGCTATGACTCGACCGTGCTGCATTAATACACATCCTATCCCAATACCAGAGGCGTCACAATAAACAACATACCCGTCAGATCCCTCTGGAAGAGCCAAAACTGGTGCTGTAATCAATTTCTCTTTCAGCATCTGAAAGCTGCGCTTGCAGGCGTCTGTCCACTGGAATTTTGCTGCTTTCTGAGTAAGCCTCGTCAGTGGTGCTGCAATAGAAGAAAAATCCTCCACGAACCTGCGATAATACCCAGCCAATCCCAGAAAACTGCGCACCTCTGTCGGAGTAGTAGGCCTGGGCCAATTCTGCACAGCCTCAATCTTCTGCGTATCGACCCGAATACCGTCTGCGCCGACAATATGGCCCAAGAATGCCACAGAAGTTAACCAGAATTCACATTTAGAGAATTTAGCATATAACTTCTGCTGACGGAGAACGCCAAGTACCGTCCTCAAATGATCTGAATGCTCCTCGGCTGATCGCGAGTAAATCAAGATATCATCAATAAACACAATAACAAACATATCCAGAAAAGGCCGAAATACCCGATTCATCAGATCCATAAATACCGCTAGAGCATTAGTCAGCCCGAAAGACATAACTCTGAACTCATAGTGCCCGTACCGGGTCCTGAAAGCAGTCTTCGGGATATCTGACTCCCGCACTCGCACCTGATGATAACCTGAGCGCAGATCTACCTTCGAAAAATATTTAGCACCCTGCAGCTGATCAAACAAGTCATCAATCCGGGGGAGGGGATATTTATTCTTAACAGTCACCTTATTCAGCTGCCGGTAGTCGATACACATCCGCAATGACCCATCTTTCTTTCTAACAAACAATACCGGCGCTCCCCAGGGTGATGTGCTGGGTCTGATAAAGCCCTTATCCAACAAATCTTTCAGCTGCTCCTTCAACTCTTTCAACTCAGCCGGTGCCATCCTGTACGGAGGAATAGATATAGGCTGCGTATCCGGCATCAACTCTATAGTAAAATCAATCTCCCGCTCAGGCGGAAGGCCAGGAAGCTCGTCAGGAAATACATCTGGAAACTCATTGACGATCGGAACAGACTGAAGGGTAGGTATCTCCGCTGCAGCATCGTGCACACGAACCAAATGATAGATATAACCCTTCTGGATCATCTTCTTAGCCTTGAGGTATGAAATAAACTTACCCCTCGGCGATGCTGTGGATCCGAACCACTCTATAACTGGTTCCCCTGGAAACTGGAAACGGACTACCTTTTTCTGGCAGTCAACATTAGCATAACAAGAAGACAACCAGTCCATACCCATAATGACGTCAAACTCAAGCATGTCTAACTCTATCAAATCAGCCTTAGTGCTACGATCATAAATGGTCACAGAACAATCTCTATAGATCTGTCTCGCTATAACAAAATCCCCAACTGGCGTAGCTACCTCAAATGACTCTATAGGCTCAGACACTATCCTAATTTTACTAGCAACAAGCGGGGAGATATATGATAAAGTAGAGCCAGGGCCAATCAATTCATATACAGATCTGGAGAAAACCAGTAATGTACCTGTGACGACGTTTGGCGAAGCCTCCTGATCCTGGCGGCTGGCCAAAGCATATATGCGGTTCGAGGGACCGCTAGAACCTGAAGCGCCACCGCGGCCTCGACCGCGTCCTGCCGGTGCTGGCATACCTCGCCCTCCAGGGCGTGCAACAGATGGAGCAGAAGAAGAACCGGCGGCTGACCCTGTCGGCTGAGCCACACTACCAGAACCGCTGGCCAACGGACAATCTCTCATAAAATGGCCCTGACCACCGCACGAAAAACAAGCTCCAGTAGCTCGATAACACTCCCCAGGATGAGACTTCCCGCAATGAGCACAACGGGGCCTGGGTGGTCTGGCCTGGCTGGGGCCTCTGGATACTTGTGAACCTGCCGCTCTGGAGCTCTGACCGGCCCCAGACGGTCCCGCACTATCAAATCTCCGGCTGCCTGACTGAGTACTCCGGCCGGACGGAGGTAGCTGTCTGCCTGACTGCTGCTGCTAAGGCTGTCCGCCTCGAGAATCCCCGGAATAACCTGCGGACCTAGCCCTCTTGGGCGGTCTCCTGTCCCGATCTCTACCAGAATGATCAGACCTGTGACGATCCTCCATACCCATCGCATAGGCCTGAAGTCGGGCAATGTCCATATCTGTCTGCAATGACACTGCCATGCAGCCGTCGATCAAATACCGATCCAATCCCATGACATATCTGTGCATCCGATCGGACATGTCTGCTACCACGGCCGGTGCATATCGGGCCAGAGAATCAAACTCAAGATTATACTCGCGCACACTCCGACCCCTTTGCTGCAAATGTAAGAATCGGTCGGCCCGTGCCCGCCGCAACTCTGGGGGTAGAAAGTGGCGGGTGAAAGCAGTCACAAACTGGTCCCACGTAGCTAGGGGAGCACCCTCACCCCTGGATAACTCCCAAGTCTCATACCAGTGAGCGGCAACATCTCGAAGCCTGTGCGAAGCCAGCTCGACCGACTCGGTCTCTGAAGCCCTGACCAAGTCCAGTGAGCGCCGCATCCCCCGAATAAAGTCGTGGGGGTCCTCGTCGGGCTTAGACCCGAAAAACTCTGGAGGGCCACATAATAAGAACTCCCGAACTCTCAGGCTGTCCCGCCTGTCATCATCATCATCGTCCCTCCGCCCGCGTCTGCGAGCCTGTCCTGCTACCAGTGTAGTCAGCAACTGTACCGCCTCTCTCAGGGTCCTGTCCTCCGCCCCTGGCTGAGGAGCTGGAGTGTCAGGAGCGGGTACTCGGGCCTCTGGAGCTGCTGAAGGTCCTGCTCCAGGCTGTACTAGTGGGGGTGTAGCGGACCCCTCAGAACGAGGCACAACCTCAGGCAAATCATAGACACGAGCTCGGGTAGATCGTTGTGCCTGACTAGTCTCTCCCATCCTCGCTTTGCCCTTCTGGGCCGCCGTTGCCTTCTTCGGAGGCATCACTGCAAACACAATAGCGAGTCAGATCAAAATCACCCTAACAGCACAGCTCTATCGCACGATCTAAGATTCCAAAGAAAGTAACATCCTAAATGCCCTGTAGCTTCCTGTTTATAGAGGTGGTGCACAACACATCGATAAACAAGACTCTACGAGACACGGCCTGTAGACATTCCGAGGACAAACTGCTCTGATACCACTTTTGTCACGACCCAGCCCCGTGGGCCGCGACTGGCACCCTACTTGGGTACCCAGACCAAATTACGTATTCATTGCCAAATCCAAACTTATTTCAGAATTTCATAAAAATCATATCAAACATAGTTTATATCAAAATATGTCTTAAGCGGTCGCACAAATCAAAATGTCATATCGGATCCAAACTGCGCGGCGGAATGGACATCGCCGGTCAAAAATGCAAACATAAGCATAAGGGCCATTCAGGGCCATCAAAACAAACGGACCGCTTTAAGACCAGAAAACAAAATCAAACGAACATATATAGGACCCTCGCCCCACATATATGACTACAGGCCTCTACGAACTCAAAACAAAGACATATGGCGAGCCAGGGCCCCGCCGTACCCAAATAGTCAAATGTACAGAATATACATAGCAAAAGAGAGTCTGTACCAAAAGTGGACTCCGAGTCAAGGAGGAGTACTCCGAAGTAGCAAAGAGTGTAGCCTACAGTGGAGGATCACCAATATCTGCACCTGCGGGCATGAAACGCAGCCCCCGAAGAAAGGGGGTCAGTACGAAATATGTACTGAGTATGTAAAGCACGGAGTACAGAAATATGGATCAAAACTGAAAGCAAATCAGATAACAAAGTGGAGTACAAATCGGGATGTCAAAATCCGTATCAAAATCATATACGTATACATAATGCAAACGAAATCATGCAACGCTTAAGAACGTGGTCGCCACTCCGACGCTGGCGCCACACACAGCATAACACCAGAAGGTTTCAAATCTCCGTATCCCCGAACACAAACACAAACATAGGTGAGCGTATCGCATCACGAGCCATATCACAGCATAACTCCAAACGGAACCCGGCCCTATGGCGAAGCCTCGGGAACCGTAACACAGCATACGGCCGAATTATCGTAAGGCGCACGAATCATAACCGGCCCGGGAACCGGTGAACGAAGTCATAATAAGGCACGAGCGGAGTCGTGAGCAAACAAATGCAAATCATACTTCAAAATAGTCTTTCAAAACATAATAGTTTTACAAATCATTACATAGCACAAAATAAGCGAATACTTAGTCGATACAAAGATCCGTTTCACAAAAGTTTCCAAAATGGTACGTATGGCTCAAAACGTAACTTAGCATATCATAATATTCCAAATATATCTCATAGGAGGGAGTTCCAAAATCGAAAGTATCATATCAAACTTTATTCACAAAGATAGCCCAATAAGACAAATAGGGCGTCTCGGGGTTAGCGGGCCCACCTCGAGTCAAATTGAGGTGGCGAACATAATTTACGAACATTTAGGGGCCAAAAGGTCATACATAATCATTTCTAAGTTACCTGACCACATTTCGATAGGTTTCGGACGATTGGTGGCATCCTAGCCAAAATAGAGCCCTTAGGCTTCAATTGAATTGAATGAATAGTAACTTTTCTGTGGATCGGGTTTCGAGGAGCAGAAATGCTTCGGAAGTTCCAATATTCGCCTATCACACTAAGACATGCCAAATGAAGAAGTGGGAAGCTTTACATACCTTACAGACGGCGTATGCTCTCCCAAAAGTCAAGTCCCGTTTCGTCTGAAATCTGCAAATGGTCAAAGTTACCAATTGAGATTCTTAGGCTTAAAAATGCCATTAACTTCATTTTTTTGTCTACCGAAATTTCGGCAGCATTTCCCCTATAAATCTAACACCCCCGAGACTTAGCTCGGCTCAAAATACATCAACAACAACAACCCAAACATCATCAAACAATATAAACCATATTCAAACTTCAAAAGTCTACCTTACTACGCAAGTTGGAAATCTTTCATTCAAACTTCAAAATTCCAAATCTATATCCATATTATTGTATTCATTTACTCATTCAAGATTATGCCATCAAATTCCAAATACATTCCAAGCTATACACGAAATTGCCCAAAATCCATTACTTTCCATAATTCTTTCAAAACACCAAAAGTCACGACGAACATTCTAACTTGCGTCGTTTCATTCCGAATTCATTAACATCAACCATAAATCATATTTAAAGTCTTTAGCACCTTAGACATACAATGATATACACCACTATACCAAAGGTATACACTTTCCGATAACGTTCCGAAATCCTTTTCCAACACCAATTCAATTCATTAATCATTCATTTACGTCATAAAGGTCACAACGACGCAACTAACGAACTAACAAATCAATTCCACCTAGCCTTACACACTATATAGCTCACGGCTTGCATACCAAACACACACACACATGACTTTCTACACACACATCAAAGTTACGAGATTCTCGTCTATTCTCAATCCTCAACACATTCATATCAATTCGATAACATTAGAGGGGCAAAATTCATACCTTTTCTTGAATTTCCGACTTGTCGCAAACGCGCTCCTTTCACCAAACTAATTGTACCCCGTTGAAGAGCGTCTTGAGTACTCTACAAATATGGAAAAACCAAGATTTTTGGATCAAACACAAGGGCTAGAAAAATTTCTTTCTCTCTTTCTCTAGTTCGGCCGAGAGGTGTTGTTGAGGTGCTTTCTTATTTTTTTTTGAGTTTTGATTCAATCCTCTTGAAAGTTCTAAGGCAAATGGATATATATCTCAATTAAGGGTCATGTGATAATCACATGACCACTTAAAATGGGCTTGGACCTAGCCATATGGCCGGCCACCCCATAGACTTTGGGCCTAAATTTTTGTTCAAGTTTTTCTTGGCCCACTTCGTTAGAAATCCCGTGTTGTAATTTCCGAAACTAATTTCCGAAATTCCAAATTTACCCTCGGCCTTCCCCGATGTCTTAACATTAATGATTTCATAACCAACATAGTCATGTCAACTAGAATCAAAATATTTCCTCATAACACACAAGTCTTAATTATTTCTCGATTTCCAATTATACGAAAACACGGGACATAACAGTTGGTCTTCGAATACTACTTCCACACTTAACCGTTGTTAGTCCATCATCATAATAATCACAATAATCACCGGTTACAAGCCTAGGTAAGAAGCCTCTAAATCCTCAAGTGCGTCTAAGTAGCCAAATAATCAAGTGAATACAATTCAATCAACAGTTTAAGCAAGTCATTCAAACAAGGAACTAGTGAGATGATTTGATACGCAAATGCTATGCAATGCAAGGTCTTTCCATTACCGATACACGCTTGTTCAAACATTAATGAATCGTGACCCATGGGAGACTCGCGAGGTCTATATACCAACCCAGAATTCTTAGTCTTTCAGATGACATCGGGTCTAAGTCATTTTAGGCTTCCAATCACAATACTTAGCCTCGTAGGCTCCAAATCACAATAGTCATCCCTTAAGCTCATATTACTTTTCATCTAGCCAATTTGGCTCAAAATACTATCATCACTCCGTTCGGAATCATTTCCCCTCGGACCTTTTACGAGTATCCCCAAATGCACATGAGATACCATAATAAGCATGAATATGACATGCAACACAATAAGCAATCAAGCTAAGCAATAAAGACTCAATCTTTAGCTCTTATCCACTTTTAAACGAGTATTAAGAAGCGATGAGAACATATAATCACAAACAAGATAGATAATAAGCATACAAGTAATAAATAAGGGACCTCATATCCCAATCACAGACACAAACAATCTATGTTATTAGCTACTGCCCAAAGCATTCATACCGGACTATACAATTGAAATTACGCAAATACCATATCACGGCACCAGTACCCGAGACAAGTGCTCGTCACCTCACAAGTATCTGGACCCTCCTTTAGCTACCCCATTATCCCCTCTTATTAGTCAAATTAAACCAACCACGACGCTTTAATTAAGGTCAAAAGTCTCAACTTGCCTGATTTGAAGTCTGAAGCTCAAGTGAACACCACACGACCTTTCCCTTCTTCAAAGCCTCCAAACGATCCCAAACCGTTCAAATATGTAATCTACGTAAGTATACGAGTCCGTAGACACCCATATTGCTATGATAAAAATTCGGGTCCAAAACGTCACCTAAAAAGCCATTACCGAGGTCTAAACTGTAATTTTGTTGCAAAATCCGGTTTAATATAGTCAAAATAGTATTCTACAACTTTAAATGAGTCCAATGGTACCCATATTGGAATACTTTAATTCGAACCCCAAAACCGAACCCAAAAAGGTAACCCCGATTCCCCAAGGGCAAAACTGAAATTTTATCTGAAAATCGGTTTAATCATAACTTATATAGTCTAGATCCAGAAAATCACCTAATTCCATCCATGAATCGATCCTCATATCGAGACAAAAACGATAAAAACACCAACTTCTACAACCCAAATACGGATAAAAACGATAATCAATGGAAATAATAATGGGAAAACACCAAAATAAAGGTCAGATACTTACCCCCTCGTTGAGACGAGAACAACGCCGCAAAAATCACTTCAAACGGAGCACTAAAACTCAAAATATGCTCAAAATACTAAATATTTCGGATCTAACCAATTTATACTATGTTCAGGCTAAAAAAAAACCCAGAAACTAGCTACAACAATATTTATTAAATTGAACATATCTCCCTCATACGGTGACGAAATGTGACGATTATTGTTGCTATAGTTCCGAAATCTCGATACGGATCTAACGGTTCAATCGAAACACAAATCAAAGCTCATTTGCTCAATATGGTACCCTTTATGCTCAAAACCACGTCTAAGCCAAAAACAAACACCATACAACCAAAACTCATCCGAAACTCATCGGAATCTAAACAACATTTGTGGACAAGTCCAAAATCATCATACGAACCTTCACGAACTCTCAAAACATCCAAATGGGGCCAACTTGACCCGATGTTGACCATGGTCAACTCCAAATCATCCCAAAAGCTAGTTTCTCAACCAACCACCTAAATCACACCCGAACCTCTCGGGAACCGAACCAGCGACTCGACTAAGTCATAAATCACATTCCGAACATAATGGAATCAACGAAACTTCAAAAAAGACTCATTTACCCCTGGTGTTGACTTTGGTCAAACTTCTTTATTTCTTAACTTAAGGATTTCCAAAATATCCTTTTCCTTACCCAAAACTCATCCGAAAGTCTCGGGAATCGTGCCACCCATCCCCGCAGTCATCAACATCAATATAAAGCTGATGGAACCAACAAATTTTGAATCCGGATCTTATTTCTTCCGGTGACACACATTCACTCTCGAACTTGTAGGTAAGAGGGTTCAATATCCTTACAGATATAGGCTCCTTGTAATCAGTCACTAGCAGTATTGGCTGTTAGGCTTTCTTTCCTAGAGATAGAGAGAAATACATTACATTAACAAAGAGGCTAATACAAGCTTTAGCATACTAAGGCCTTGTGTTGACCAGAATCAAGGTGAAGCGACCAACAAACACCATAACCCCAAATAGACCTACTTTTGGATCGTAAGCAAAAACCAACTTTTACCATAAAAGATTCTTAAATGCGTTGATCCCAAACCATCAGGCTGTTAGGAGCTATGTTGCTCGGACCCTTCACTTTTGCTGCCGTACCCGTGTCCGACACGACACGACACTGACACCGGATTTGTGTCGGATCTGGTCAAACGACATTGGATACTTTGACCAAATCCATGGACCAATCTGAGAAAATATTTGAGGCTAAATTGAAAGAAACGGAGAGCTCTTGAAGAGTGGACACTTATTGTATCTAGAAGTGTTTCAAGTTAATTAAAAATTAAAATTTAATTATAAATGAAACATAACTATAAATTTTTTTTTTTTTAATTTATTTCTAGGCATAGATTTAGTTATTTTTCTTATAATTTTGAATTATTTTAGCCGAATCCCCGCACCCGTATCCGCACCTAGATCCGTACCCCCGAATCTTAAAATTTAGATTATGCCGAATCCGACCTCTAGATCCGTACCCGTATCCGACACTCGACACCGAGTCCGAGCAACATAGGTTAGGAGTTAGCAACCGAATAAGGTTTCTTCCCGTAACCAAACTATCAGAAGAAACTTCGATGACCAAACTATCACGAGACCAAATTTGAGCATAAGGGAAAGTCTCTTCAAAACTGACAAGCGCACTACGGATGTGGTCAGATGCACGGGAAAAGGGCCATGGAACATGACACGGAAGTGAAACAAAATACTGATTTAGAAGAAAAAAAAAAGAATGTCAGCTCATAAAATTACTGAGAATCTAGATTGAATTTTTATTTGACATCTTCCAAGCTCTTTCCTGCACCTCCTCTTTCTTCTCCTTTCTATAACTTAAGGATGAAAAAATCACTTTGCCAGACAGGGGAGGAAGGAAAGAAGGAAGTACCAAAGTAAACTCAATTCTACTGCAATTAGAAACAAACAAGAAAATCACTGAAGGGAAACTCATTCAATCACTATACAAGCATCTATGACCATCAGTCCACTAAGCATCATCCCATAAAAACCAGATCAATCATCAAAGGTGGTATACACTTCAAATCATTGGACCAATTGTTAAATTTTCATTAGTATGATAAAGTGTGATATCCCACCAGATGATATGAAAGAGTACGAGTTGGTCCTCTACATCAATTGATGGACCTAAAAAGGAACACTATAACGATTAGTACTACGACTGCATTCCCTGGAAACCAACCAAGCATCTTGACCAGAATCAATGTTAAACGCGGGGCATGTATTTCGTGATTCAGAAGCTTCCATCTCGAGTCACCTTGTTACAGAAATACTTGAATAGTAGAACAAAGAGTTAAAAGTGCTGTCTCGTTTCTCGGGAGATCAGTTAAATCAATTTACTATTTTGAGATAATCTCTTTGTCCCTTGACCTTGCCACCCAAGTCGTTCCAAGAATTCCTCTATTAACCTAAAAATGAACAATTAAAGGGCATCGGATTTCAGAGTAAGGACACTATTAAAATAGAAAAAGGCTACTAATTATACATACAAGCTGCAAATAGCCTTGTATGAGGAAGCTAGCTCTCGATCTGGAAAGCGCTCCTCCAAGCGATAACTCAACCAAACATACAGATCCAAAACCTTCCATTCACAAAACAAAAATACCAAATGAGGGTATATTCTATTTAAAATGTCATCCAGTGAACACCTAAACAAAATTCATAAGCAAATAACATGAACACATTTAGCAACCATCTTGACATGCCAAAAGTACACGATACGCTTATGCTTCTTTCTAAAGAGCAAAGAGCAAGGAACCAGAAACCAGCTACAACAATTTTTAGTAAATTGGCCATATCTCCCTCATACGATGACAAAATGCGACGATTCTTGTTGCTATAGTTCCGAAATCACGATACGGATTCCTCGGTTCAATCGAAACACAAATCAAAGCTCAGTTACTTAATATGGTACCCTTTGTGCTCAAAACCACATCAAAACCAAAAACAAACACCATACAACCCAAACTCATCCGAAGCTCATCGGAATCTAAACAACATCTGTGGACAAGTCTAAAATCATCATACGAACCTGCTCGAACTCTCAAAACATCCAAACAGGGCCGACTTGACCCGATGTTGACCCTGGTCAACTCCAAATCATCTCAAAAGCTAGTTTCTCTACCAACCACCTAAATAACACCCGAAACTCTCGGGAACCGAACGAACGACTCGACTAAGTCATAAATCACACTCCGAACCTAATGGAATCTATAAAACTTTGAAAAAGACTCATTTACTCCCGCTGTTGACTTTGGTCAAACTTCTTCATTTCTTAACTTAAGGATTTCCAAAATATCCTTTTCCTTACCCAAAACGCATCCAAAAGCCTCGGGAATCGTGCCCACCCATTCCCGCAAGTAATCAACATTAATACGAAGCTGATGGAACCAACAAATTTCGAATCTGTCTTATTTCTTCCCGTGACACATATTTTCACCCTACATAGGCATATCAAATACTAAAACCAACTTAATCGTCAAAAACAAACCAAACGAACTCTAAAATTAGTTCTGTCAATTTCTGCAGGTCATAAATAATATTTCAAATCTAACGAAATCTTCAGATCGCCAATCAGAGCACGTTTTCCCAAAATAAACATTTTATCCAAATAATTGAATTCCAGAATTTCCAAATAATGGACTTTAAATTTGGCAAGCAAGTCAAAATAAGTACTATGGAGCTTCTGCAATAGGCGAGACGCAAACTAGAGCATCGGTTCTCAAAACAACTGACCGGATCGTTACACTTGTCAAGTAGAATTTTGCAATTAGAAAACTTACTAAATATTTTGCACTTGACTGGGTGGACAGTTGACCGGAAGATAAAGGAGACACTCATTTTGGGATAGACTAAAAAGGAAAGTAAGACACTTACATTAGAACGGAGGAAGTATATATTTATATTATCTGTGAGTACGTAGAAATATTCAACACTGGGATGGAGGGAGTATATATTTATATTCAACATGAGTGTTTCCTGTTCAGAAATTCGAAGTTCGTTTAGTAATAACCCTGGTTTTGTACTACTAGATATGTATTCTAGCTTTATGATTAAGTAAATTATCTTCTAAGCTAATACTGTCTCATTACTATAATACTTTCATATATAGTATTCTACATTTTTTTGTGTTGTTTAGTGTTCTCGTCTATCTACGCGTTATGTAAAAACTATTTTCCCAGGAAGAAAAAGAACGGGTGTTTAGGGTCTACATTTTCACTTTCTGGTTTCCAAGAAAAAAGATCATTTTTGTGGTCTTCATCTGTAATCTGTACATATGCATAATGCTTTTGTCACGCCCCGAACCATGGCCTGGACGTAACACGGCACTCGGTGCCTGACTGCATGTGACCGAGCGAACCACATGGCTTGCTGAACTATCATGAGGCATACATGAGCGGAAATATAACGTGAATGCATGATGAGCCTTTATAAAACATGATAAGTCATAATACTTAATAAAATACTTGTTTAAACATGAGTGAGCCAAAATGGCTATACGACTCCAAATGTCTGACATGACATAACTGACTTGTCTAGTCTATGAAACCTCTATCATGAGTCTGACTGGAAAACATACTTACTGGGACAAGGCCCCCAGCATACCTTTAGCTGCATAATTAATATTAAAACAAAAGTTGACTAAACCCCGAATGAGATGGGGCTCACCAATTAGCTGATACGAATGTTGTCCTACTGAGCAGATGTGTCGTCCTGTATATCAGTACCTGCATCGTGAAATGCAGGTCCCCGGGCAATAAAAAGGGGACGTCAGCACATTGAATGTACTGTTATGTAAAACAACTGAATGAAATAACATGGGACATGAAATAACATGTTAAGAACTGAAACTGAAAACCTGGACATGAACATGAGCATGAGCATGAGTACATAAACATGAAATTGAAACTGAAACTGAGTATTGGAGCTGAACATAAACATGAGTACTGTAAGCATGAGATAATCTGTAATACTGACATGATCCACCACGGGGAGAAACGTGGAGTCTGATCTCTGCCCGATCAGCTAAGCTATCTCTTACCTTGCCGGGGCACGAGACATGAATCTGACATAAATGGATCCAAATCCCTCAATGGGGAAAATATGAAGGAATCGTCCTATCTGGGCGGAGCGATCCTTATCCTACGTTGGCATACGTAGTTTCAGGCTATCTGAGCCTTCTCGGTATTAATACAACTCCCGAACATGAAAATAATATAGTTGGCTAAGAAGCCCATGACTTTCGTGAATTAACTTGTACTTGTCTTGAAATCATGATTTCACGAAATAACTTGTAAACATGGTTTCATGAAATAGCTTGTAAACATGTTCTTGATTTATGAGTAATACAATAGTTCATAATCATATATTTGTAATGGACTTGAAAACATGCTTATAACTTGCAAAATAAAATCATACTGTTTCATATGATCATAATGAGAACGCATGAGGAAGAATTCATGATTCATGGATTAAGCTAGGATTCCTAATGTCCGTAATGGAATATTAGGAATACAATAACGAACATAGATACGAAATTCATGTACATACATACATAATTACGGGCTACCAATATGTTGGGTTTAATGCCCTAGGATTTGAACTTTATAGATTTTATGAAACGGATCATGGGGAAGAACGTAGAGATTCCCACATGTGGATGGAAGTTCTACATACCTTAACTTTCCGCTTTTGAGCGTATCACATGTCCTTCAATCCCTTCAACTTCAATCTATAGCAATACAAGTCATAGGGGTTCTATATTAGCAACAATATCCATGTTTTGTTCATCTAAGCATTTTATCAAACACTTGGTGGGCATGAAGCTCTATAACCCTCATTAATGGTGTTTTCTTCACCCAATACTCATTCTATTACTTCTAGTTATTTCTACAATCTCAATTAGATGCAATTAACATCATTCTTCATCACCCATATGAATACAACAATCTCAAGTCAACAATCCAACAATTCTAGCATAGTTCATATAATCCTCTTCAACAAACCCAATTATTATTCTCCCAAGAATTCATAAATTCACAACCATAAATGATTAGGGAATAGAAACATTACCTTTTTGGGTAGTCACCATGAAATCAACACCCCCAAGTCCGATCTTTAGCTTAAAATGACGGCAACAACTTGTACTACACTTTATCCTTCACGAGCTTCGGGATTCGGGGCCTTAAACTTGGTTGATTCTCTACTTTCTCTCTCTAGCTCTCCTCTCTCTCTCTAGCTCTCCTCTCTCTCACTTTCTCTCTCTAAAAATCTGAAATTTGTGGGAAATGGAGGCTGCTAGGGTTTTCATTTCCCTTAAATACTAAGGGGAATGGGTTTGACCCAACTTGAAAACGGGTTAGACTTTTCTGTCTTAAAATGTCCATATCTCCCTATCCCGATGTCACCTGTGAACTCACAACCTATGGTTGGAATGGTATTTCAATTATCTACAACTTTCATTCTTTGAGTTTTCCCAAATTCTCAAGTTACGATAGGGTTATGGCCTCCCGAAGTCAGGTGACCCGAAACGTAATTGCGGACCAAGATACGCCCATGTTACGGTCCCGTAACACAAAGGACGGACCGTAACTTGGTGTCGTACCTTGGTGAAAATTTCCAGTAAGTTTCTGGAAATTTTCCCTGTGTTACGGTCCACTGTTACGGTCCGTAACACGAAGTACGGCCCGTAACACGAAGGACGGACCGTATCTTGGAGGAAATTTCCAGTGAGGTTCTGGAAATCTTCTCTGTGTTACGGTTCACTGTTACGGCCCGTAACACGAGTTACGGTCCGTAACGTAACCGTAACGCAGACGAATTTTCCAGCGAACAGGCTTCAGTCAAATGAGCATAACTCTTTGCACAGATGTCCGTTTAATCCCCATAATATACCGTTGGAAAGATATTTAATAGGGATACAACTTTTATCAAGGAAGTTCTTCCAGATTCGCAACGGATCAAGGAGTTATCGCTGCCCAAAATAGGCCTATCAACCATTTTCGCAAACGCTCAAACCTTCAGTGTTTCCACTAGAACTCTAATGATATGAGCTTAAACTCAGTTCCAAGATGCGGGGTGTTACAACTTTTATTTTCACCATCTAGGCGTGTATTTCTACCCACAATAGTTGGCTAGTTACTCTCTGTTTTTCAAGAGAAAGTCTCTTGTCATTGGGTTTTTTCTTCCTGTTCTAAAGTTGAAACAAAATCTGTAAGTAGACAAGAAACCTCCTAACATACGCTCGCTCAAAAATCTGTAAGTAGACAAGAAACCTCCTAACATACGCTTGCTCAAGGTGACATAAGTTGAATATTCTTCTAATTATCTGACTCCTTTCTTTTCTTCCTTCTTCTCCTTAGCAGCAGGTACTGAAGTCACTATTCTCTGCCAACAACAATCAGCTCGGTGATATCTTTTCCTACTCTCTACAGTAATGGGTGGTATGGAAGATGAATTAAAAGATCTTCAGAATTTACGAGACACTTTAAATCTGTCACAACCAGCAAAGGGATTTATAGAATGGAATGTAGCATTAAGAGAAGGCAATTTGGTTGGCAGCCTCAATCTAACCGAATGGGGCCGAGTGCACGAACCTATCTCAGAAATGCATGACGTGCCTGGCACCGAATTAGAAGAATGTCGAGTCAAATCAGTAGCAAGACTTGTAATACGGTAAGTATGACTTCAATTGTTCTTAATAATTAATTTGCTTAAATATATTACAAAAAAAATATCTTCTTTAGTTCTCCATAGAATGTTAGAGATATGTTGGTTGAACAACACCCAATGTTTTTCATTTTCCCAATTGATGAGCACGGGATTAGTTAATGTGTTAGAGTTTCAAAGTCCATCTTCGGTATTTGTGAAACAATGAGTTTTTATTAAACAACTAGAGTGATTAATATTTCGTCTATTTTAAAACACGAATGGTTAAACTGAGATTTTGCTAAATTTTATGGCCTCTTGAAAAATATTATATGGATTAAAGTACAACCTACGGTAGTAGTATCCATGTATAAAGAGGAACTAAACAAGTATGGAACTGAATAATTTCAGGATGGTACATTACATAAAAGTGTTAAATACTGTTTTGTTCTTTCAAATCCTTTCACGGTACATGTTTTAGTCAATTTCTGTAATTTTCTTAAAAAATATTCTTGGCTCGACTTTATTATGGTAAGACTAATAGTATGTTGAATCATTGTAGCGGTGTTATCCAGTATTACTTCGACATGTTGGATCGTGATAAAGGTCCGAAAGAGGATATAAAGTCAGAAGACATAAACATCACGGTTGACATGAAGATTTGGGTGGCTAATGTAGTGCTGGTCCCGTTGTCGGACGGTTTGCGGTCTTCAACGTTATCCAATCTGGGAAAAATTGTTGGAGACTTTGTTGGAGAACCTACACCCAAGGATATCAAACATCTATTAAAGTGTATCTGCGAAGCTGAAAAAACCAAGTAAGTATAAAAAACCTACTGAAAACTGCTATTCTCTGTGGCAAATTTTGTAAGCCTAACTGGTAAGTTGAGCTCTGAAATTTCACACTGGTTTGAAATGATGAGGTAACGGAAACGATAGTGACTTTTTAGATCAGTTCGGTAACTTACAGCAATACTACGTGATACTTTCTCTGTTGAATTTATCCATGATTATACTTCTTTTGTCCAACTTGCTGTGTTTTCAAGTCAAATCTTCCATGTATTCTACCAAAAGAGAAGTTCAAAGCAGTGTGTATTATAAGCCTAATTAAAACAAATGGTACATTTTAGTTATAATTATTTTCTATAGCAATGACTTCTTTACATAACTTGCGACACATCTGCATAATACCTCTGGTGCACAAATCTCTTCATACTTGCAAGCGATTAGCATTGAGCTAATGCCAACTAACTAAAGTTCCCTCCTGGGAACCGTCTTCACCAAGAGGAAACGGTCCAGTCTGTTAAATGCAAGGTAAAAGCTTTCAGGCATTAGCTCAAACTTCCTATGAACTTCTATTAACCAATCCACAAGAATGGCTCTCATCTTATGATTCAGCTCTGGTTGAGTCATTTGCTCGACTCTCGTCCTGAATTAGACAATAAATGAGATTCTAAAAGTGAAACACAAACAAAACAGAACAAGAAAAAGAGAGTCACCAAATATATACCTCAGTGAGCTTGTAGAAGTTGTAGATATCCTCAACATACTCCACAGCAGCCAAATGATTATCAGCACCCACAACATCAGTATCGTCGATCTCAATCTAGGGTCTATCGGAAAGTCCACAAGCAGCCTGAGAGAGAACACATTTTTCAGAATCTTGATATCGCTTAGAACTAATATTCATCTAAAGAGGGAAAATTTAAATGTATATAACAACCTTGCTTCTTGCAATGAGGGTAGAAGTGAGAGTCTTTCCACATTTCTTTGTTTTTCTTCTGCTCCCTAGGGGTCTGCTGTCCTCAATAGTCTTCACTTCTGTATCAGGGCTTATGACAATAACAGTTTCATGTGCAGGCTTATCATCAACCTTCTTTTGGGCTGGTACCTTTGTGGGACCACCTTTATTGACAACTTCTGCAAGTGGTTTCTACAAAAAAAAAAAAAAAAAAAACAACAACAACAAATTATATACACCAATTCAAGAACCCTGAAAGTTTCATAAAAATAATATTTTTCATTGTTCAGAAAATTTTTCACCTTGTTCTTCTCTGCTTGTGCATTAGCTAGTAACTGTGCACAAAAGCTCCTAGTAGCAGGACTAGTAATCTGCGGTTTAGGCTTTCCTTCGGTTGCTAATGTCCCCGAGCACACGCCTATTTTTTCCAACGGCTTGTCCTATTTTCTGTTTCCCTCCCATTTTTCCTATAGAGAATCGTAGAAATAGATACTCATCAGCCATAATCATTCATAGTCTTTCTATTAAAAATGAAGATAGATGAAAAAAGATCGTACCAGTTAAATTTAAGTTGAATCATGTTCTTCCCTGAATGGTGATGTAATTTAAAGTGATATATTGGATTTTTGCGCTTGCACCTTATGCCAATTGATCTATCAATTTCCACGATTTATATACCAGGCTTTTAGATGGAATTCCATATGATAATTGATTTCTACCATGATACGTGAAATCTCTTTGACTCATTGGTATATTTGAATAAGTGTTTATTTTTGGGCCATGTAAGTATATGAAAATATATAGTGGAAACTCTGGAGGGTTATATATCAAGTTTCATAAATCATTGCTTCTGTATTTTCTCTAACAACTGAATGACCAATTTTATTTTTCTTTTGTAGTTACATGAAAGATGTCTTACTTATACATCCAAGTCTATACTCAAGTTGTACATTGAGTGCATATGTAGAGTATCTTTATTACTACCATGATATCCTCTTTAAACACAAGAACAAATTAAATGAGTTCCTGAGTATAGTTAAAAATATAGAAGATGGTAAGGAGTGGGAGAAAAATATTAGGTCTAAAGCACGGAATAGTCCATCCTGGATCGATTGCCTCGATAGGACCATTGGCAAGGTTAGAAATTATTATGGTAAAGACTATTTTGGTGGAGAGGTCGGGCTATTGATTTTTATGAGGTCTGTTGTTCGACACTACAACCAAAAAATGAATATGGAAGATATGGAGAATGAGCTCTATGTTATGTTTCCAGAATTCGTGTCAGACTTCGTCAAAAACTTGGTCAAGAGTGGCAAGTTTAAAGGTAAGACAGTATTAATATTTGTGCTATTATTAATTTAAAATTTAATGGTCCTTTTTAATATATTTTAAAATATTTTCATGCAGACCTTTGGTTATGGCAATAGATACTTGGGAAGGCACTTTACAATTACATATGTGCACTTAACGGTAGAACTTGGATACTATGAGATGATACTATTTGTGATGTTTTTCTCCTAGTATTTGATGCACAATTTATACATTGTAAGGTTACTAGTAGACATGCTGAAGTGGATTGTATCATGATAGTTGTGTATGCTTTCAAACTATGGAGCAGAGGAAGATCAGTGGCAACAATTACTGATAGTAGCACAACATAGTTCTAAAGCTTAACTACTTTGGGGTAATTTCAATGTTGTACTGTATTTTCAAGATAGAATATATGGTGCACCTATTGACCATATATGCTGAAGTGGATTGTATCATGATAGTTGTGTATGCTTTCAATCTACGTGACCTTAAGGATGATAAGGAATTCAAGTTATACCCAAATTGTTTCTAACCTATGCATTGCTCATTTGACGACCCACTGTTTTTAGCTAAATGTGACCATATTTCTGTTGCCATACATGATAAGTTTAAGAAATTCTCCAAAGCTTCTGGGCTGCAAAACAATTTAGCAAAAAGTTGTCTATTTTGGAGGGGCAGACCGTGATAAGAAGCAGATAATTATACAATAACCGGAAATTGTTCAAAGGACCTACTTTTTAAATATATGGGGATACCCTTAGACACAGAAATTAAGTAAGATGTAGTGACAACCTCTAATTGAGAAAGTTGTATCGAAGATTTTCTCACGGACTGCCAAAAAACTATCCTATGCAAACAGAGATCATTGGGTTAAAACTGTTATATTTGGTTTGCAATCTTATTGATGTTTGCATTACCTGCCAAAATGATTAAAGCAACTGAAGCCTACTATAAAAGTTTCATTTGGTCAGCGGTGAATACAATCACTAAAATAGCATGAGCGCATTGATTCTTGGGAAAAACTTTGCTTGTCTAAGTCAGCTGAGGGATTGAACTTATCCAATTTGAAGATATGGAATGAAGCTGCAATAGCAAAGAATTGTTTAGACTGAGCAAATAAGCAAGACAATTGTGAATTAAATGGATACACCTATTACATAAGAGGCCAACAGCTGGACCAAATGAAGATACCTTAACATGCTCGTTGGATGGTCAGAAAATAATTGGGGTATATCATATAGTCATAATAAAGAAAAAGAAATTATTAGGTGCTTTAACAAATTATTAAAAAAAAAAAAAAACAACTAAAACTTAATAGGAATTGTCTAAGTTGGGTTATGACCCATTTTAAAACATGTCGAAATTCAACGCAACCCGCTTATTTGACACCGCTAGCCATATTTATTAAGAGAATATTTACTATATCTCCAAATTGCCTCGCACCAGCTAAGATTACATCGCAGTAATAAGCATAGAGTATATGTCCTATTACTTCTTTGGGTTGTTTCCTGAAGTTGCATATGATATTCTCTCCCTTTATTTGCAAAATTAGATGTGATATATCTTGTTATGTTCCTGGACAGTTTGCTTTGTCTTTTCATCGAGAAAATGATCAAAATGGTCCTTAATGTATGAGGGTTGGATTGTTTTGGTCCTTGATATATTCACTTGATTGAAATAGTCCTTGATGTTTCGAGAAAATGATCAAAATGGTCCTTAATGTATGAAGGTTGGATTGTTTTGGTCCTTGATATATTCACTTGATTGAAATAGTCCTTGATGTATGCAAAATGTGGATGGTTTTGGTCCTAAATCCTAAATATAATGCCGTAACATTATTCAAATGTTTGACACAAAAAATCCATCAAATGTAAGTGAAAAAAAAATAACATGCAATGTGAAAGCAAATAACTTAAAATTGAAAATATAACCTAAATTCAAAATCCAAAAGAAAAAATTCAACATAATACTCATATGTCAAATTCTAACATTACATAAGTAAGTTTCAACGTAACTTAAGTAAATAATTCAAAAGAAAGGAAAAATATAAGTTTATAACCCATTCACAATGAAATTTTACTTTAATAACGTCACCCGTTATATGTCAAGTTTGTTAATAACTCATTCTTTTCAATATTAAGAGGTATAGTTTTAAATATTAGAATAATAACACGGTTATGCTAAATGAATAAAATAAAAAAATACGAGCAATTACATGGAATCACAAGAAGTAAAAGTTGGGAATGAAAAGAAAGAAAATGAAAAATAAATAATATAAAAAGAATAATACATTTTAAAAATAAAAATAATAAAAAAGTAAAAATAAAAAAAATAAAATTTTTTCACTTACATTTGATGGATTTTTTGTGTCAAACATTTGAATAATGTTACGGCATTATATTTAGGATTTAGGACCAAAACCATCCACATTTTGCATACATCAAGGACTATTTCAATCAAGTGAATATATCAAGGACCAAAACAATCCAACCCTCATACATTAAGGACCATTTTGATCATTTTCTCGAAACATCAAGGACTATTTCAATCAAGTGAATATATCAAGGACCAAAACAATCCAACCCTCATACATTAAGGACCATTTTGATCATTTTCTCTCTTTTCATCTATCAAACAAGATACAAGATCAATTTCAAAGAAAAATTAACAAATTCCATCCCTTTGCACCGTTTCTCAGTTGCCAATTCATTTGCAGCATCAAATTTCATTACTACATCTAGGAGCTTTTGCAGCATATGGCAACTAAGAGTATTAAGTTTTGTCAAGCAGAACTCACAAACCAGACACCTATCTCCATAACAACCTCTTAATTTTGAGCTGGTCCAACATGCTCCGATGCTCACGCTTATCTCCACCAAAATCGTTGAGGCCCCAGGAAGACAGCTCCAACAAGTCACAGTGCTTGGGGTTGGGGGAGGGGGGGGGGGGGGGTGTAGACAGCATTTTCAGCCAAGGAAGGATGTGAAGTATTTGTTGAAATAGAAGAATAGCATTCATGCTTTTTCAAGAAACTCAGGGATGTCAAAATGTTTTCTTCCAAATAAGTTAATAACCTTAATGATGCCAAAAGACCATTGAAATTATCATTTGGCAGTATAAAAGATGAGGAGCTATTGGTATTTGTACAATCGGATTATTTTCCATAAAGCTTCACACTATGATACAGTAGTATTATACGGTCATCGCAGAAAAGCCTACTGCATTTCTACAACACCAAAAGCTTAGCGGGCATCTCCATGCTGTCCCACTCTACAGAAAGCTCAAAGACCGAAAAACCACTGGCTACTGCATTTATACACTTCAGTTTTCGATCCATGTTAAGGTTCCCACAATTAGGTATTTGCTCGGAAGTTCCCAGCACATGGTGCAAGGTATGTTATCTTTTTCCTGAAAATGGAGATGATCAAAGATAAGATCATACTGGCATTAAGAATTGGAAACATAATTGTCTAATAAGAGGAGAATTCGAGTTCAAACCTGTTCATGCCTACATCGGTTACATAGATGAATCCAGCAACATTACTGACATTGGAACAAAAGAAGTATATGATAAAGACAAAATGTTATGATATGACAGTTGTTAAAAGAGCCATAAAAGAATAAAGAGAAAATATGCCAAATTTCCAGGCTACATCACTAATGCAACGCCATACTCTTGATTACACAAGAGTTCAATGGCCAGACTCTTGATTTCATACAATTTCACCCCGACACAGGAAGTTCAATGAGATTTGTGTTAAGAGTTCCACATGGTCTACTTATATGGACTTGGGCAATCCTCCCTTCATGAGCTAGCTTTTGGGTTGAGTAAGGCCCAAGATCCATTCTTGACATGGTATCGGAGTTGGCCCACCCAATTCAGTGTTTCCAATGTTGGGCCCTCAAATTAAAAGTTGCCCACACAGCAGATGTCCAACCCTAGGCGTGAGATTGGGTGTTAAGAGTTCCACATCGGTGGGTTAAGGGGTACATGGTATACTTATATGGACTTAGGCAATCCTATCCTCATGAGCTAGCTTTTGCGGACACATTTCCCGAACAGTAGAAACTAATTTCCTCTGGGAAACAACTTATGGCTAGATTCAGAAATAACAATCACTGGTATTAGGCTATTCCGAAAAGGTAACTATTTATTTACAACACAACTACGCCTCAGTTGTTGGGTTGTAAATAAATAGTACCTTTTTTCAGAATAGCGTAATACGAGTCTGATTATTTAGTTATTAGTTTTAATATTAGTCATGTATCACTACTATTGTTGTTTTAATAAAGTTAAGACAGTCATGTATCACATGCTGACTTATTTATCTTGTAATTTTAATTTTAACCATGGGTTTCTTTTACAGCTAGGACTCACAAATTGAGAATAGTAAATTAAAAATGAATTGTACCGAGGATATGGCAACATCATAGCTGGTTCTGTTAGTGAGACTGTGCCAAATCGGACGGACTTAAGCAAACGGTGAAAATCGAAAATACATGCACCCTCGCAAGGCTATTTATCTCTCATGCCTATTTGTGATGATAGCATTATTGAATATCTCACCATATAATTAATCACATACACTGGTTGTCGGAGTGGGAACAAAACAAACGGGTGATTAGTAAGTTGGTCATAGATGGTTGATAAATAGTTATGTTACATCAGGACTCTCATGTTCACAACCACAACCACCCCCTCAAATTTTCCAGTCAGCCACCCTCTTCCACGGGCTACTCTAGTGTCATTCCTTAAGACATCCCTCCTCCTCATTTTCCTCTCTCTCTATAAACATCATCTAAGAAAAGAACCGGCATGTAAAAGAGGAGAGTGGCCAGAAGATGCATGTGGAAGTTTGAAAAAAGGACAAGGAGAACGGCAATGGGTAATGCCGCACAAGTATAAGGGGAGCAGTAGAGATTTTTTGCTAATAGACAGGCAGGGCAAGCTTAGGGTTGAAGAATGCAGCTGAAATGTACAATTTTAAGTTTTGGCGGAATTTGTAACTTTTTTGTTGCATTACATATATATTTTTATTTTTTTCTTGATTGCACTTTCTTTTTTTTCACTAAAGTCCACCTTTAACTAAGCTGTGCTTAAAGCTCTAATAGACCTGGAGCACTTTTTAAAGCTTTTCGGCTTTGCCAATACTGGTTTAAGCCATTGCAGGGGTTATAATCCAGGACCACCCAAGTATTTGCTGCTACTCTCAATGCGTTAACAAGTTCTGCCTTTCGTTCCCTCCAAAATTGACCACGTTAATGTGTGTGGAACATTGATTATAAGAATTCTCTCCAATTTGTTATGAGAAATGAGAATGGGGAGTAAGCACATACCCAGGAATAAATGTAACTTTCCATTAATGCACTGTGACTGAGAAGTTTAACCATATTTCCATATGCACTGCTCTACAAAGTGAGTACATCATTATTCATTGACTTAAAGATTACCCAAAATTGTGGCTCTTAATTCCTGTTTAAGATGTGGCTTCCATGTGCAAGAGTGCAAGGAAAAATCTTCGCTCAATGTGTGAGACCAGATATATTAGTATTGAGCTTCATAATTGAGTTTCATTGATCCTTGAAACCCTAGCTACGTAAGCACCCAATCTGGTGGCATCCACTAAGGAGAAACATTTTTTATAGAAGAACCTACAATCCACCGAACATTAAGATGGGGATAGGAAAAGGAAGTCAGCCTTACCTGGAAATTATTTCATCTTGTTCTTTGGCATATGAGACGGCAAGAACCAAATGGAGCAAGTCGTGGATGACATTAACAGGAACCAATCTTGTAGGATCTGCTGCAGGCACTGCACCGATAGGTAAAGCTGAGCGTGGAGCCTGTGGTCCACCTCCAATTCGGTAAATGAACAAGTCACTGAAGCTCACCACATTAGAATGTGGTGAGAGGTCATTCGAAGGGCCATAAAAATACTCCTGGGGAAGAAGCAAAGACAAAAGAAAATATTTAGTTTTGCATAACAAGGGTAAGGTGAAAAGTAAGAGTACCGCACTCCCCAAGAGCAAGTGTTCATGTCCCAGTGCATGAACTGTGACCAACTCTCTTTTTTATTGATCTATACAAGAAATCTGTACCCGTATTCTGTAGCCCCTTGCTTTCTGCCGTACTTTTGCATTCCTTGATACAACACCACCGGATTTTTGAAGTTTCACCCCATCCACGTTAGGACGATTCTTCAATACATCTTTTAGAATGCTACAAAATTTTTCCTGCCCAGAGGACAACCACATAATAGAAATATGATCCAACTCTTGCAGTGTATAAAACAGCTCTACAAACAAGCAATATCTGGATACTAGTGCTCGAGGTCAATTATTTATCTGTTTCTATTTTCCTTTTTTTGTTCATTTTCTTTTGGCCCGTGGGTGGTGGGGTGGGGTAATGGCATTACCATCTGAATCTAATTATGACCAGGGAGAAAAATCCTACTGATAGGCAGGGGCGGAGCAAGGAAGGCAAGGGGGTCTAACCGAGCCCCCTTCGGCGAAAAATTACATTGCATATATAAGGTTAAAATTATTTGTTATGTATATATAGTAGATGTTGCATTTCCTTAGCTTCTTCGTGTGTTTACTTCTTCATATTTTGAACCTCCTTATTGGAAATCCTGACTCCGCCACCGCTGATAGGTAGAAGAATCAGAAGCCAAACAACACAAATAGAAGTGTGAAATTATCAAGATAGAATGTTTTATCAACTGCAAAGCTTCTTGTTCAAGTTTAGCACCCTTCATTTCTGTGACAGTTTCTATATGTTAGGGAGATTCTAAACTTGCAGAGGCTTGATTTAATCAAGTACTGATTGTCACAGAGAGGGTACATCACTTACTCCTAGTAACGACATTGATGCATGGTTAAAGATCAGAAGATAGATGAGATAAACGAAGGTCCAAAGTATGTGTATTTTTCGTCTTAAAAAAAAAATCCCCAATTCCAAATCCAGTTTCTTGGCACTATAAATCATTTTTTGTTAACCTTCTAAATGACTAAGAGATTCATTCTAGGAGAATGGAGATTAGTTGAAGTAACAAGACTCCAAGGTGAAGTACTTCACAGACAACTGCCCACTGGAGAGTAGAAATTTCAACCAATAAAGAGACCTTCAGGTGTTGACATCGCTCAATACTACAAATAATGGCAAACAGATATCAGCTCAAGGTAAGTTAGTGCTCTCTTCCACAGACTTTCCTGAATATTAGCTTCTGATCTGTTTATTTCCTTGCCTAGTTAGTAACTCTTTCTTCTTTTATGAAAAGTGAACAAGTGTCTTAGATAATTTTAATCCCCTGGTTCGCAGGACTTGGGTTTCCCTTGATATTAATCACACATCATACAAATCAAGTGTCTCCATTAGTCGTTTATCCCAAACACTTAAAAACTCCTCATTGACATTCTCCCTCTGTTGTCATTCAAGAACGTAGTATTGGACAAATCAATAGTACTGGGCGAGAATCACATGGACTTTATTATCTTATCCTCCCTAAATGACTCACAACTTGTCCTCCCTATATAGCTTGTCCTGTTATTGATTCACTTGATCTATTACATGGACGGTTAGGACATCCTACCCTATTTATCAAAGCTTCAAAAATGGGTACTTGGCTTGTCTCACTTGTCTACTTTAGAGTGCGAGTCGTGTCAACTCGGTAAGCATACTCGTTACCATTTTTTTTTTGGATAAAGTAATCAAATGCCATTAGTAAAGCATCAGCATACTCCTTACCTTTTCCCCCGACGTTATGATAATTGGGAAGACTCTGCTTTCACTTTGGTTCATTTAGATGTTTGGGCTCCTATTTAGGTCAATTCTACCTAGGGATTTCACTACTTTGTCAGTTTCGTTGATGATTATTCGAGATGCACTTGGATATTCTTGATGAAGAATCGATCTGAGTTCTCTATTTTTCATATTTTCGATGCAAAAATCCAAAATGAGTTTGGGGTTTCTATCCACAGATTTCGTCGTGATACTGCACCAGAAAATTTATCTTCGATTCTTCACCATTTTCGCGGTTCATGAACTCTCATGGGGTCATTCATTACATCTTGTCCTTATATATGTCAACAAAATGGCGTAGTTGAGAGGAAGAATACGCATCTCATTGAGACTACTCGTCACTGCGTATACAATCTCATGTTTTGTGTGTTTTTCGCAGATGTCATTCTCACATCAAGTATCTTATTAATGTATGTATTCCTTAGCTATCCAGAATCAAGTCCCACACTGTCTTGTTCCCCCACTCACCTTTGTTCTCCCCTCCACCTCGTTCATTTCTTCAGGAGCATATGTTTTGTCCATAATCTTACTTTGGGAACAGATAAGTTAACACCTCGTGATCTAAGTTGTGTACTTTACTCGAGGGTAGATATTGGTGCTACTCCATACTCTCCTTACCTCCAACGGCGCCTCACATCTGTTGACGTTACCTTCTTTGAAACTCAACCATATTTCACATGTCCAACCGACCACCAAGACATTTCATGGGCGGTCTCAGTTCCATCTTTTGAGAATTATGTCATTATCTCTCGTTTATCTTCTCCCACAACTGCAACATCTATAGCTCCACCACCAACAACTCCACATTTTATAGGGTCACTACTTTTTTTTTTTTGGTGAAGTAATTAAAATGTATTAGAATGGCATCAAGAACACTACAAAAAAAACGGGTTTTAGCGACGGACGAATTCCGTCGGTAAATAGCATATATCTGTTGCTAAACCAATATAGCTACAGAATAACTACAGAATTTAATCCGTCGGTAAAATCCTCGTAGCTAGCAATTTGCCGACAAAAAAAATGAATCCGTCGCTGGCGTAATGACGGATTGGCGACAGATTATATTTGTTGCCAATATGAGCGACGAATGAAATCCGTCACGATGTTAATAATTTCCGTTGCTAATTGTATGAGTTATTTCGTCGTTTCTTCTGATTGGTGACCAATAATTTCTGTCGCTAATTCCGTAGCCAATTCTTTTAATACACATTTCTGCATTCCTTTTGGCGACGAAAAATAATTTGTCGGAACATTTTAAATCCGTCGCAAATCTTTTTTTATTTTTTATTTTATATAATATTTTAAATACACCTGCCCAAGCATATATTAGATACTCATGTAATAACTTAATTAATAGAAACTAATATTCTACAAGGTCCAAAATACATAGCAAAATGCAAAATAAGTTTGGAGCATCCACAACGATAATATCCAAACCGAAAAATCCAAAATCATATGCAACATCCATAAAGTCCAAACAACAAAACTAACAACCATAAAGTCCAAACCAAAAAACTAACTAATGAGAGACTGGAGAGCCACGATCATCATCAGAAACCGATGCATGAACTTGATCAATGTTGGCAGTAGCTGGAGCTGAAACTATAGGTGCCATAGATGATGGATGGTCATTAGGAGTGTCCATCTGAGATGAGACTGAAGGATTCAATCCACGTACCCGCTCAACAATAATAGGAAGCAAGCGATCAGTCAGTGCAGGAATTATGCTATCAGTCAGTGCAGGAATTATGCTATCAGTCAATGCAGGAATTAATCGCGTCACTAACTCATCCAAAGTTCCCGTCGCTTCTGGTTGAGCATTCGGAGGTGGTACTGAGGACGTAGCATCAGATACAGAAGAAGGACGAAGATTCGGCCCATAATATAAATGTGCTTGAGATCCAAGACCATATATTCTTCTTTTCTTTACCCCTCCTACGTCTTCGTAATAGGCTTGACATTGATCAACTTCAGATTGAGTTTGTGACTGATTTTGCAATATTTCTTGATATTTTTCCTGTAAAAGAGTCTGATAATTAGTTAAACTCATTTCACTAACAGTAAGCACATGTAAGAGAACCATTAAATACAGCAAGAATAATGCCCTGAAAGCTTGAATATAATTCAAGATATCTCTGTCTCACTGAAGGAAGCAAACAGAGCTTCTTTTTTATTTTTTTATTTTAAAGTTTTGATAAGTTCAGACAACAATTCAAAAGCTTAACATCAACAATATAACCAGATTGGTGCTTTCTAAACTAACCACCCTGAATTAAACAAAACAGTTATTAAACTATTATAGTGAAAATACCTAAATGAAACATCAACAGTATTCACAAAACATACATCAATTAACTTATCTATAAAATAAATAATCTGGTCCTAGAAAAAACAATAAATGATGTTTCATCATAACACACACCCACACAATAAACTGGCATGTGCATCTGGCACAAGAAACTGGCTTTCAAAATTTCCATCTGTAGCTGTTGTACTACTAATCACTATGAGGAGACTAGTTACCATCTGTTTAGTTGTGGTTATATTGCTAATCAAGTTTGGACTTTCTTCTGCAATTCATGTGGAATTAATCTGATCCATGGACAGGTTAAGACAAAAAGCTATGAAGTGGCGGTTGGCAAAGCCTAAAAATGAGGTTCATAAAATCATTTTACAATGCTTACCAACTGTCATATGCTGGCAAATATGGAAAAGCAAGTGCATTGCCAGGTTTGATAACAAAACTGTCTCACTGGTTCATTATCCAGCAAGTGACCAAGATGATCACTATGATCATTCATTTACAAGCACTATGATCACTATAATCATTCATCTACAGCTCCTTGACCTGCAACTACTAAATTGCAAAGCAAGCTCGCGAGCTAGTAAAAAGAAAATCACTTTCTAAATAATAAGATATAAGTGTTCTCCAAGCAAGTCGTCTAGTTGCACCAGCAGCAAGCCTTGCTGGCCAAACGAGCTTGAAATCACCATTCCTAACACCAGTACTAAGAAACACCATTCCTAGTTGAAATTACAATATTTCCACTATCAAAAGAATTAGTACCTCCTAATAAATCATTAAGCTTAATCTTGTTAATAAGTTTTTGAAACAATGTAAACTGAACAATCTTAAAAGCTCTCAACTTTTCAACCCAATCACTAGCATTATTACTACTACCTTTACCATCACCAAGCTCTCTATCTTCCTAGTTTGGCTGAACCAAAAACCATCTCCAAATCCCAAATCCAAGAATTAAAGATCCTAAAGCACCAACACCACCAACAGCTATAATAATAAGGCTCTTATTACTCAAATTACTACATTTATTTCCAAGTGGGTTCCCACAAAGTCCATTATTCTCTTCAACAACTAACTATGCTCTCTAAAAGATGCAAATAAATCTGAGCAGAGATCAATGAAAGAATATGTGCAGAACTTAGTAATCACTAGTTACTACCAAACAAAAATTTCACACAAGCGGATGTGAAGAGTAGATGGTAAAGACTGGACCCAAGTCCCGAGTAGGAGAAGCTGCATTTTTTGGTGTACCAGAACTTCATATAGATAACAGGTGCATAGATAAAAACCCAACTCTTTATTCAACATTAAGGAGCCAAAGAATTACAGCGGCTTACACAAAAAAGTACTTAGTTCAAATAAATCAATTATAGATCTGTTAAGAAAACAAATTATCTCGAATCAACTAGCTTACATAGATGAAGATGAGTGAGCTTACATCATAGACCATTGCAAGCATTGATATAAAAAACCAACTTATGTACACTTAAGTTCTACAGCCAGAAGAAGATACTTAAAGTAATGAAACTAAAGTCAGCATACCAATAGGTGATTTACTTGCAGAAGTATACAAAATTGACCACAAGCATAAATTTACTACATTAACATGAAGGTGCCCAATTCCCAACTCAATGATAATAAAATCCAACAGTTCTCGGTTGGTATGATATACTAGGATAAAAGCATCCAAAAACACAGGCATTACTTAACTCACTAGAAGGACATGGATTTTAAGATAAATATTAAAAGTTTCCCAACTTACATTTGACACACCAGAAAGAACTTTATTTGACACACCAAACCGTTTCAACCGGTCCAACCTGCCAATCTCAAATGGTATTGATCCAGTAATTTTGTTGTCATTTAGCAAAAAGGTGTTCAAGAATTTGCAGTTAATAAACTCAGGTGGTACAGAACCAATAAAAGAGTTACCAGAAAGATCAAGATTAACTAAATAAGGTAACCAAGAACAAATTTGAATAGGTAGTGAACCTGAAAGTGACTTCCTAGAAAGATCAAGTGATTGAAGTGAACTACAAAACTAAAGATCAGGTGGTAGTGAACTAGATAAAGACATAAAAGTAAGTTGAAGTGAAATAAGCCTACTTTGAAAAAACAAAATCAGAATTATTGATTTACTCTGCTAAAGGAATATGAGTGTTCAGAAAACATATTTGTTAACATAAAAAAACTGAACTGAAATCAGACAGTACATGTCTGTAAATCTGCCACTTTATATAATGGTAGTGCTAATCTTGTATTAGATAGCTTTGCAAATGGTTGTGTAGTTGAGTTGATATTTAACCATTCCCTTTCCATCTAGTATGTTAAAAACTTACTCGTACCCAATGTTTAACAAAGCCCTATCAAGACTTGTTTGGTGTTTAAATTAAACTAGCGAATGCAGACGGGGGTTTTTTTTACACACTTTTGTTGTGATTAAGTATTTTACCCATCTAGTACTATGTCTTAATTTCTGGTACGCTCATTTGAACATGCACTGAAAGTTCTTGTAACAAAAGTAAATGTCTATGACAATCTCTTCAAGCTTTTCTTCACAACTAATCATGGACCCATATATATTAGCAACAGATCACACAAACTGCAAATCAGATTAAACTGCTTATAGACTCTCCAAATATAACAGAGCAACCTAACAATAGCTTGTCCAGGTATCAGGGAGCTAATGATTTGTGAAAGATTTTAGCACTTAACTACTGTTTATTGACAACCAGGATTTTGACTGGTATTGACTGGTGAGCAACCTAACCCATCTAGTACGCTTTTTTCTTGAATGTGATGGGACTAAACAAAGAAACTTCCTATAGAAGATTATAGAATGTTGGACTCACATGCACGATTCGGGCTCGCTCACCAACAAAAGATTTTCCATCATGACCGTGTGTATGGACGTGCAAATGTACCTCACTTGGTGTTGGATCTCGACCCTTTTTAATAGCCTATACAAGAAAAAAATATACATAGTTCAGTAACTTCCAAAACCAACAAAAACAGCGACCAATGTCACAGTAGAGAATATATTTTGACATATTCCTTTTATATATGCAGAGTCCATATTAGAATATGTTCATGAAAATTTAAAAACTAATTGAAGGCAGGAAATCAGTAAAAAGTTATGGTGAAAATGAGAGAAGATTTTTAAAAACTAATAATATTAATTAGTTTGTGGCGGTCCATGAACCCATACAGTCAATGGATAACCGATCCTGATCATTATCTTCAGAATTTGTTTGCAAATAGGCTATATCGCAAGTCCGAAATAATGAGTAAATCCTCAAATGTGCAATCAGTCCACAACTAGTAAACATAACAAATATAATTACGCCAAAATCCATTTATTACTGTTATAAGCTGCAAAATCCATAATGCTAGTTTAAAAAACCTATGGACTATTAAAGATAAGAAGCATCATAAGAACATGATTAAGCACTTTAGTCAACGAATCCTGACAGCATTTCTCACCTCAGATGATAAACTCCCCTGGATGTAATATATACAAAATAGTGGGCAGACAGTAGAAGGGTGGTACTGACCCCATCTTATGAAACAAGCACTTCAACTAAGTCTGTTCTTGATAGTACAATAGTTATACAAGGAAATTAATTTGCATTCCTTTAATTATCAGAAAAAGTTATGGAGCCACCATCAGTACTGCAAAGAAAGAGAGAACAAAAGCTGGCCTCAACTCAGATGAGTAAACCAATAATGCAGCAGGTGCCGTAAATGCATTTTGGTGCTACATTTAACATGGTTCCCTCATTAGCTTTTTGGGGTAATATACATATCCAACTTTAGTAATTCTGTCAAATGCAGAAATATTAATTTTGTGAGCATAGCAGGGTGGGTAGCGAGAACCAACATGCATGATGGTTCACTATACCCGAAATAATGAGTAAATAACTCAATTAATGAGTGAAAATATGCTATTTTTATTGCTCAGCAAATTTTTTTAGTGAGAAAATTAGAGATAAAGGCCAATTCTTTTATATAATTATATAGATTTTCAGCATTTTCAACCTGCAACTGATGAAGCAGTCTAAATTTTCGAAAATAACAAATAACATACAAGTCCAAACTTGCCAACATAAACATATATACTGCAGCAACTAATGAGGCATTCACCTTCATGATGGCAATTTAGTTAGGCAAACGCCAAAGCCACAAAATTAACTTACAAGTCTCTTGTGATGCTCTCCGATAGAAATAGAGCCACCCGTGTGAGTCCCACTAGCAGCTGCATCCTCACCGCCACGACGATTCTTTGAAGCTATTTTTGATTTTTCAATAACCTTAGGATCTGCCCAATATTTCTTCCAACTTTCCCATGTTTCTTTCGGAACATAAACTGGCCGAATTCCCTCACCTTTTATTGAGCTAACGAAATCACAGTACCTTCTCGCTGCCTTTCTACGCCATTGCTTCCTCACTTCACTATCAATCGAAGAATCCCAATAGAATGCCTTCTGAGATAATTTTACAGAGTAAAGTATAACAATAAACTCATCATCTTAGCAGGAAAAATTATAAGACATGAGTTATAAGAAAAGCACCATCAGTCACCCAATAAACTGGAAAGTAAAAGAACTGCAGCTTTCTCTAACAGGTGAAAAGAATGAGATTTTGCCCGTGTTGCAAGGAATTGAGACAGGGATTATTAGACATGTTCTTGGTTACTTACTATGACAGCTACGATTAAGAATACAGCTCTACATCTCATAGTCAAAGTTAAATAAAAAAATCTATTTTTCGTTCTGAACACTAACAGTAATTAGTGACAAACATTTCAGTTATTATACCTCGAATTCTCCGAGATAAAAATCTTTTGTCTCTTGTGAGACACTTTTCCAGTTAACTCCATTAGGCTCAATTTCATTCTTGAAAATCTCAGTTATCGTCTCAGAGCATAATCTTGATGGTTCCAACCTGGACAAATTTGAAAACATTATATGAAGTCTATTATAAAGCAATTACAGTATAAAAATAATAATGGTGCAAGCAGAAACTAACCCTGAAGGAGAAAGAAAAATAAGTGTCCGCTGCACGTTACTGTTGCTCTCACCTTCACCTACTGCATCACTCTGAGCAGATGAACCTTCAGCTATTGCGTTTCTCTGAGTAGATGCACCCTCGCCTATTACGTTGCTCTCATTAGGTATTATAGGAGATGATTCAGAAATGGATGGGGTGCTGCCATGACCTGATGTTTGAATGGGTGGCGTAGTAGTAGGACATGTTTGAACTTGGTCCTGCCCACCTGAGGAATTGGTGCCACCTTGTTGAGAACTAATTGTGGGAACAGGAACAGAAGGCATATTACCTCGACCAGCGCTACCTCGACCTCTAGTTGAGGTCTTGATTACGCGGCCTATGCTACCTCGACCTCTGCCACGAGCCATATCTACAAGAAAAAAAAAAGAAAAAGGAATCATATTTTAGATAATCAGCATGAGAGTAAGCAATTGAAACCACTGATTACACACAAAAAATGGGCAGTAAATTATTGGTTTTGCACAATAATTATGCTTTTATTATTGAAATTCGACCAACTTCCTGTGACCAAATTCTGCAATTCATGTTAGGTTTATGGATCCTCACTTTCCTGATGAAATTTTTATAAGGAAAGTTAAAGGATGAATGTCAAGCTGTATATAAAAGGTGATCAGTTAAAATGAAAGAAGTCAAAACTCCACAAAAGGTCCATTTGCAGTAGTAAACTCAGGTTAATACCTTCAATGTTAAGAAATGAAATCACAGTGGACGCAACTAACAGAAATGAAAGAGATCATCACAAGCAAACTATTTTCGTTAAAGATTACACACAAAAAATGGACAGTAAATTAAATTGTGCAAAACCATAGAATTATTGCTAGATTTTCAGCATAGTAAGCAATGAATATATTAAGAAAAAGTCTTTGGATTGTGCATGCATTATGAAAATGACTAAGAAGCTTAGACATCCAAGACAACCAACAATTGTAGACATATCACATACTTATAACATCCAAAACATATTACTACAAACAAAAGTTAATAAAGATACAGTAGCACATTTCTATCAACACACTAGTCAGTATCTATTTCTTCTTCGAACTCCTCCTCATCATCCTCCTCAGTTTCAGTTTCATATTCATCTTCTGTAGATTCTTCTTCAGAGTCTTGATGCTCTTCTTCGGATTCATGATGCTCTGGAAACAGTCCATCATCAATTGGTTCATCCATTTCAATTGCTTCCCCATTTGGATCATGCAGGAGTATAACTTCATCAACGGTCATATTCATATCTATCTTATGGACTTCAACTTCTTCAACTTGGAATGGAAGATTTAGTTCCACTTCCGGAGTTGTGATCACTTCCTCATCAGGTAATTCAATAACATTTCGAGGTTTGACTTTCAATACAGCTAACCAATCATCCTTGTCCTTTTTTGTGCTAGGATAAGACATATAACACACTTGAGTTGCTTGCATCGCAAGAATAAAAGGTTCGTATTTGTTAAACCGACGACGATGGTTAACGTCGACCAATTTGTACTGATTATGCTCCTTAACACCAACATTAATAGTTGGATCAAACCATTCACACTTGAATAATGTAGTTTGCTTTAAAGGTGTTTCACGGTATTCCACTTGTATAATCTCTTGTATCCGTCCATAGTAATCGCCAACATTTGGATCCGATATACAAACTCCACTGTTCATTGTTGATCTAGCACTACCGCGACGTAATGTGTGAAATTTGTATCCATTAACAAAACACATTGGATAAGCATATGCTCTTATTAATGGTCCATGAGCAAGACTACACAAGTATTTGTTCTCAATATGATTGGATCGAACCTATTTTAAGAAAATTATAAGACTTAGTCAAATTTCACAAGCCATTTTAAGCAGTCATAGTTTAAAAGATAATGATTGATGGAGGCTTACATATTCCTTGAACCATATAGAAAAATATGTTTCAAGACTCTCATTTATTTGATCTTGAGATAGATTCGGGAACTCTTCTTGCAAACGTTGCACATACATGCTTCATTGCAACAAAGTAAGTTAAATAGAAACTCATAATATATGGATATATTCTTTATTTTAAATAAGTATAACTTTATAATGTTACCTCACAAATGGCTCAACCTCTTTAGTATTTAGTAAAATATAAGTTTGGGCTGCCTTGATTTCTTCAAGGGACAAATCTCTTTTTTTTTCTTCTCCCGATAGTTTGCATGGATGAGTGAATATTGAAACATTTCCTTCAATATCTTCTACAACACCACCATCATTTTTACGGGCCACATTTTGATGACGTGAGATAACATGAGGTTCAAAATAATGAGAAAACAATTGTGTTGACTCCGCCATCAAGTATGCTTCACAAATGGAACCCTCAACACTAGCTTTGTTCCCAATCATGTTTTTAAGAGTTCGAAGGTACCTATAAATGTAAACCAATAAATTTTTGGATACTTGTCACCATTAAAGAATATATAATTTATATTTACCTCTCAAAAGGGTACATCCATCTGTATTGTACAGGTCCAGCAATCCGTGCTTCATATGGCAGGTGCACGGGTAAATGTTCCATTGAGTTAAAGAAACCCGGGGGGTATATGCGTTCTAACTTACACAAGATCTGTGGGATGTGTACCTCTAATCTCTCCAAGTCCACCACTCGAAGAACAGTTGAAGTAAGATCTTTAAAAAACAAACTCAACTCTGTAAGGGCCTGCCACACATTACTAGGAAGTATCTCACGAAAGGCAATTGGCAATAGTCGTTGCATGAACACATGACAATCATGACTTTTCATGCCAAATAACTTAAATTTGTCCGTGTCCAAGCATCGACTCATGTTCGAAGCATACCCATCTGGAAACTTCACACCTTCCAACCAATCGAACAAGACAACTTTTTCATTCTTTTCTATTGTATATGCAACTTTGGGATAGCTTCCATCAGGATTCCTTGCTAACTGCGGTCGATCGCAATATTTTGCAATATCTAGACGTGCTTTCGGATTGTCTTTGGTTTTGCCAACAACATTAAGAACAGTGTTAAACACATTATCAAAGACATTCTTCTCAATATGCATGACATCAAGATTATGTTGTATCAAGTTAGAACTCCAATAAGGCAAATCCCAAAAGATGCTTCGTTTTTTCCATCCGCATGAATTACATATCCTCTTATTAACTTCTTGTGCATCTAACTCAGTTACTTTTCTTATCCCCAACTCACAAATTTGATTCAAAATTTCTTCTCCTGTTCTAACAGTAGGTGGTGGCCTTGTAACAGTATGACCTTTAAGAAAGTTTTTACGATCTCTCCTAAATGGATGATTTTGATCAAGAAACATTCTATGACTGTCAAACCAAGTTGTTTTCCCACCATGTTTTAATCTGAATGATTGTGTTTCCTCCATACAATAAGGACATGATAAGTTGCCACCTGTACTCCATCCTGATAACATAGAATATGCTGGAAAGTCATTGATTGTCCACATCAAAGCTGCCCTTAATTGAAAGTTTTGCTTTTTTGAGATGTCAAATGCTTCTACACCTGTCTCCCACAACAAAGTCAATTCCTTTATTAGAGGTTGCAGATAAACATCAATTTTTAGTTTAGGATTGTGTGGCCCCGGTACAATGACAGTTAAGAATATGTATGCCTCCTTCATACACATCCCTGGAGGAAAATTATATGGAGTGACAATTACAGGCCACGAAGAGTATTTTCTCCCCGTCTGAGCAAATGGTTGGAAACCATCCGTACATAACCCCAACCTCACATTCCTTGGTTCAGCAGCAAAAAAGGAATGAGTTTCATTGAAGTGCTTCCAAGCCTCAGAGTCTGATGGATGACGCATTACCCCCTCCTCTTGTATATGCTCGTGATGCCATCTCATGTAGGCAGCTGTAGCATGAGACGCATATAATCTCCGCAATCTAGGAATCAAAGGGAAATAATACATTTTCTTGTAAGGGACCAATTTCCTCTTACGAGAACCAACACGACGTTTATACCTCTCATAGCCACAAAACTTACAAGAAGTTAGGTCCTCATCATCACCCCAATACAACATACATCCTGAATTACAACAATCAATCTTTTCAACAGGCAAACCCAAGCTACGCACTAGCTTCTTGGTCTGATAATAACTATCAAGCACTATGTTATCTTCAGGTAAAGCCTCTTTCAATAGTTGCATAATTTGATTATAACCCCTCTGTGACAAAGTATTCTCACTTTTAATAATTAACATCCTAGAAACTACTGCGAGTTGAGAGAGGGAATAACCAGGATACAATTTTGCATCAACGGCTTGTAGCAAATCATAAAACCTCTGGGACTCAAGATTAGGCTCCTCCTCCATTGAAGGATTAGATTCCTCCTCCACTAAAGGTTCACAGTGATGAGATGACTCAGGTTCAGTATTACTCGAACCCTGGCCAAAGTTCGGTCCAGCTGCATCTAAAACCATTTGGCGATATGGATTATCATATCCCAATTCAGGTTGGGTACCACCATGTAAATCACTATACATCTCACCGGTTACTTCTTTTTCCCCTTGATACTTCCAAACAAAATAGTTCTCAACAAATCCAAACGATTGAAGGTGCAATTTAACGGTTTCAACATCCATGAATTTAATATTGTGACATTTTTTACACGGACATTTGACATCTTCACCACTCATGCGGTTTCTTTGAGAACATGAGAACTCAAGAAACTTATTAACACCAGTTATGAAACTAGAATTAATACCCCCTCGACCATCCAACCTGTCGTACATCCAACCACGCTCTAGATTATCCATAATCCTATTTAATGTTAAAATAAACAAGAAACTTAGAGTTACTTTTTGTAAATAAGTAAGACAATCAGAATGCCATCCAAAGGAAAACAAGTTGAGTTTAAGACCAATTTTTTTTAACTGCAAAAAATAAGTGTGTTGGCTATGAAGTTTAAGGAGGTAATAATAAACTTTCTTAATCAACAAAGGAAAAAAATTAGTAACGACAAGAAAGATTACCAACATTAAAACAAGCAGGTATAGATACTATAATCCTACTCAACCAGACAACTTCACTAAAATGCGCCATCAACAACAAATAATTTTAGCAAGGGTAATCAAACAAATAATGACACAGAGAATAGCCCTAACTTTATGAGCCAAAGCTAAAGGTAATTAAACAACCTACTATTTTTTCTCTTAGTTTTCTGGTTGTTAAAGAAAGAAGAAACTCAAGAAATCAATTAAGCAAAACGAGGCAAATCTATTCTTTACAGAATTTCTCAAGATCGTAAGGAATACAAAAAATTTCACCAATTCAAACATTAGGTGAGGTAAAAGAAATCACAAGTCACATTAGGACTTCCCAAAGTGGCTATAAACTTAGTTATGTTCATTTTAGAGAGGTTAAACCTGCTAACTTTAGGCAAAAAAGGGCAGAACCGAGAAGTGCTTTGAAATACTTTCCTTAATCAATGAATCTAACATTTACCATTTGGAATTACTAGCCTTGTCACGGGAGGATCATATTTACAAAATTTGAAGACTCAAAGTATCACAACATTATTAAATAATTCATGTATTTAGTAAATGAAGTTTAAACATGCCTCAAACTCAAAGTTCTTCGCTTAATGTTAAGCTCATTTTAGGACTTTAAAACTTCTCCATTTCTGGACAAACAGTGAGAGCAAATAGCAATAATCCTAACAAACCTTTCGAGAGCTTTTTGAAGAATTTGATGAAGTACAACTCTTTCCTAAACCCTGCAACTCTTTCCTAAACCCTGCAAGAATGAATATAAATCAAATCCTTCAGTATTAGTGAAACAGAGATTTAGTCAGGAAACCAAAAATTTACGTTCTTTAACAACATAAACATCGTTAAATGTCATAAAAAAGGAAAATAGCATTGAACAAAATAGCAAAAGAAAAGAAGAAATAGATACCCAAGCCGTCACTTTTTTTATCTATACGTTTCCAGATAGCTATACATATATCTACTAGTTGATTATTAGTTTATTACATTCTAACTTAGATTAATGTGCACATAACAAGTAAATTGAGATAAATGCGGTCAACTGAGAATAGTTCTTGCTTGCAGTTCCAATACTAATAAAAACCCACTATTTTCACACTAACTTCCCAATTAAATTCCAGATAATTTCAAGAATGCATAAGAGCACAACTCTTATAACTTATTTTCATAAAGGAGTTGATTAAAAAGAGTACACCTTGGGGGTATTCGGATTCCTAACTTGGGTTTTCATATGGAATTTGAAGAGAAAACTGCAGTTGCTGAAGTTGCACCATATTTTCTTGGAAAACTAATTTTTGATGCTAAACAGAGAAACTAAACTATATTTAAGAAACCCAAAATAAAACAATTGCAAAATTTCTCCTCCTTCCAACACACTGACACATACAAGGTGGCAACAAAACCAAAATTTTTGTTCTTTAACAGCATAAACATTGTTAAATGTCATATACAAAATTCAAGCTAAGCAATAAGTTCCCCAAATCACAAAGTCAACAAAAACAGGAAAATAAACAAGTCCCACAATTTATTCAACTATAATTCGTACAAGAAAAACAAAGTACACACAGAAATTAACTAAATTTCAACTCAAACAGAAAGAAGGATGATTTTCAACAAAAAAAAAAAAATAGACCCACAATTTATTCAGAGAAAGAAACAGGTTTTTAGGGTTTTATGATTATTATTGATAATACCCAGTGCTACTGCTACTGCTATTGCCTCTCTCTCTAGTGCATGTATGTGTCACCTTTCATAATACCCAAACCCTCAATTTTTTATCTATACGTTTCTAACCTTTAAGGGAAAATGTTTATATCATTTACCCACTAGAAAAGGTGGCCAACTGAGCTGAGCATGACCAAAAATACAAAGAAAAAATGGAAGATTGATGATATTTACTTTTTTAACTGATATAGAAAAGCAAGAAAGAGAGAGAGAAATAAACAAAGTAAATCACCATGGTAAATGAGAAATAAACAGAGTGAGAGTATGAGAATGGCGTCGAATTTTCCGGTGGGTTTGAAAAGCACCTCCGGTGGGTTTCAAGAGAAAGTGAAGATGGTGGGTTTGAACTGAAGAGAAAGAGGTGTTAGTGCATTTAAGATGGTGGGTTTATTTTATTTCGTTTATAAAAATAAAACTAAATTTTATTTACCGACGGATATATTTTGTCACTAACAATTAACTTGAAATTTTACCCTTTTAAAAGATAACGACGGAAATAATCCGTCGCTACATACATCGCTAATCTATAATAAATTTTGCCGCCCATGGTTTGTCGTAATTTTAGTAGCTAAAATAAAGGCGCGCAATTTTCGAGCCAAAATATAGCGACAGATTTATACATCCGTCGCTATTTCGTCGTTAATTTAGATATCATTTCTTTTTTCATTTTTTTGGCGACAAAACTCTAATTCTGTAGGTAATCCGTCGTTAGCTAGAGATGGAATTAATTGTGTCGCTAAAATCTGTCGCTAAAACCCGTTTTTTTTTGTAGTGGAAGATGCAGAGGTTACAACTAAGCATAGAGCTGCTTCAAACAAGAATTAACATGAAGCTAGCTGAGCAAAAATCTGTAAACCAGTCAAAAGATCCAAAAAGACATCCCCTAAGACCCTACTATGCTAGAGTTAGAGAGCTAACAAAATCCAAAAAATTATCCACACTGTCTACAGGGGAGAAAAAGTGCCAACTGAAAAGAGTAACTAAACATCTAGCCTTAATGAAACTTATGGAAGTTGATATTCCATCAAAACATCTGCAGTTTCTCTCTTTCCAAATACTCCAAAAGATTGATGCTGGGATTATCCTCCAGATCCTTTTGATGGTCTTGTCAACTCTCCAGCATATCCAGCTAACATAAGCATCTTTGATGGAAAAGGGCATCACCCATTGGAGGCCAAACAAAGAGAAGAAGAAATGCCATATGTTAGCTGTTATGGGGCAATGCAAAAAAAGATGATTGACACTCTCATTGTCTTGTTTGCAGAAAAAACATCTATTGATGAGAATGATGCCCCTTTTCCTGAGATTGTCTTGAGTAAGGCAAGCCTTATGAAGGGCTGTCCAGGTAAAACAGGAGACCCTAAGAGGTTGTCTTGTCCTCCAAATATGTTTCCAGGGAAAGTCTTCAAGGATGCCATTCTAGGCACACCCAAACTTGTAACTTTCTTTCACAGTGTAGACCCCTTGCTTGGTGCTGCCCCAAAGTAATCTATCTGAGATTTGTGTATCTAAGTTGCATTCTTCAAGTGTCTGTAGTAGAAGAAGAAGTTCATTAATTTCCCAATCATTCAGGTTCCTTCTGAAGATTGGGCTCCAAGCATTGTCAACTCTGTATTGTGCAACTGTTGCTTCCTTGTTGGTAGCTATCTGGAACAGCCTAGGAAAGGATTCCTTCATAGTAGTGTCCCTAATCCATTTGTCTAACCAGAATCTTATCTTGATTCCATTACCAGCTTTGAAAAAGACTTTCTGGAAAAAATCATCCTGAAAACTGCTAATGTGTTTCCAAACTCCTACACCATGAGGGTCTGTACTCTTCTTTGGGCTCCAATGGTCATGAGATCCATTCTTTGCTTTAATGATGTCCCTCCAATACCCTGCCTCATTCTGCCCATATCTCCAAAGCCACTTCATAAACAAACTTTTGCTATGCAGCTTTAGGTCTCTAATTCCCAACCCCCCTTGAGCCTTGGGTAGAATAACTTTCTGCCATTTCACCAGAGAGAACTTATGAGTTTGGCTGTTACCTTCGCACAAGAATTTTCTCCTTAACCTGTCTATCTGCTTCAGGGCTGAACCCGACAAAGGAAATAAAGACATAAAATATGTGGGAATACTATCCAATACACTATCAATTAGAGTGAGTCTGCCCCCCCATAGATATGTACTGTAGTTGCCATGTAGCTAGTCGCTTCTCCATCTTTTCAATTACTCCATTCCAAATCACAGTGGATTTGAAGTTAGCACCTAATGGTAGGCCCAGATAAGTGGTGGGGAAGGAGCCTACGTTGCAACTTAGAATATCAGCTAGTTCCTCTAGATTGGGAACCTCATTAACAGGATAAATAATGCTCTTGAGCATGTTGATGTGTAGACCAGAAATGGATTCAAAGACCATAAGAGTAATGTTGAGATTGTGAATTTGTTGACTGTCTGCTCCACAAAAAATCAAGGTGTCATCTGCATAAAGTAGATGAGAAACATTGACTGTGGTAGTAGGGTCTCTACCCACCTGAAATCCTTGAATCCACTGTAGCTCTTTGGCCTTTGCTAGCATTTGAGAGAGTCCCTCCATGGCCAAAATAAAGAGGAAAGGGGAGAGTGGGTCTCCCTGCCTTAGCCCTTTTTTAGAAGAGAAAAATCCAACAGGGCTCCTGTTTACTAATACTGAGAATTTCATTGTTGATATGCAAAAAACGATCCACCTGATCCACCTATCTCCAAACCCCATTTGTTTCAAAATGTCGATCAAGTAAGCCCAATTTAGTTGATCAAAAGCCTTTTCTATGTCCAGTTTACATAGGATCCCAGATTCTCCACTTTTGAATTTCCAGTCTAATACTTCATTTGCAATCATGGAAGCATCAGTGATTTGCCTGTTCTTTATAAATGCACTCTGTTGGCCAGAGATTAGAGAGCACACCACCTTTTTAATCCTCTCAGCTAGGGTCTTTGCCAGTATCTTGTATACACTACCTATAAGACTTATAGGTCTGAAATCTCTTAGCTCCAAAGCTCCTGTCTTCTTTGGGATAAGGGCAATGAAAGAAGCATTGCAAGACCTCACCATTTGACAGTTCTGATGAAAGAAATTGAGTGCTCCCATTATGTCATATTTCATGAAGCTCCATGAACTCTGAAAAAATGCCATGGTGAAGCCATCTGGTCCTGGAGCTTTGTCTGGAGCACATGACTTTAGGGCCTCTAAAACTTCCTGTTCATTGAAGGGTAATTCAAGCACCTCTTTTTCTTCAACACTGATAGTGGAGAGTCCCTTGAAGACAGCTGAGGGTCTCCATGATTCATTCTCCTGGTACAGCTTCTAATAATAATCAAGAATACCCGCCTTTATCAGCCCCTTGTCTTCAATTAAAACATCCCCTATCTTCAATCTGTCAATGCAATTACCCCTTCTATGTGAGTTGGCCATTCTTTGGAAGAACTTAGTATTCTTATCTCCTTCTCTTAGCCATAAACATCTGGACTTTTGCCTCCATGAGATCTCTTCAGCAATGGTAATCTGTTGAATCTCATTTTTCAGATTAACTGACTTCAAATTCTCCTCTGTAGTATGGGGTCTTTGTTCAGCAATTTGGTCTAGCCTTCCCAATTCCATGAGTGCTTTGTGTCTTTAAGAATCAATTTTACCAAAAACCTCTTTGTTCCATTTAGTGATGTTCCTCTTTAGATGTCTAAGCTTCTGGATCAGGAAATAGTCAGGATTGCCCAAAACAATGTACGAATTCCACCAATCTCTTACCATGTCTAGGAATCCATCTGATTGAAGCCACATGTTCTCGAATTTGAAGTAAGAGGGTGAAGCATCCCAGTCCCCACTTTCCAATACAATAGGCTTGTGGTCAGAGAACACTCTAGGCAATGGAAACTGTTTAATAGCATTGAACATTTCACTCCATTCAGGTGAAATTAAAAACCTGTCAATTCTTGAGGCTTGGATAGGTTCCTCCCCTCTTGACCAGGTGAATTGGGCTCCTTGGAGAGGAGGATCAATCAATTATAAGTCTTGATTGGTGTCAGAGAAGCCCAACATAGCTCTTGATCTTCTGGTGCAATTCATTCTTTCCTCCTCAAACCTACATACATTAAAATCACCTTCAATTACCCACAAATCAGACCACAAACCTCTAATAGCTGCTAGTTCAATCCAAAGTTCATCTCTTTCTGGGTTTGTGTGAGGCCCATAAACCCCTGAAAGAACCCATTTAAAATCTTCAGTAAGACTCTCAAATCTGCAAGAAAGGGAAAAGATACCAGCTTCAGAGTCAACACAATTCCATAATCTTTTGTCCCACATTATCAGGATTCCCCCTTTGGTACCAATTGCCTTAAGTTCAGCCCAAGCTATACACTTATTTCCCCAAATTTGTCTAATTAAAGTAGTGTTCCATTCATCTATTTTGGTTTCCTGTAAACAGATGATGTCTGCCCCCTATTTATGGATAAGAGATTTGAAGGTGCTTCTCTTATTTTTATTGTTAAGCCCCTACACATTCCAGATGATTGTTTTGACTTTCATCTAGAAAGAACCTTGTGAGACCTGCCCCTTTCCTTCTTTCCACTGCCCTCTTGAAGACCCCAAACCAATTTTTTTAGTTCAGCATCTGCTTTGTTCTTCCCTTTCCTAGAATCCCCATTTTTCAACTTTTGCTCTTGCATTTATAGTTTTCTCCTTTCCTCCATTCTAAGAATAATGTCAAATATTTCATGCTTGAAACCTATTACATTCACCCCCAAAGCCTTGCAAGCTTTCATCATTGTCAATTTCGACCATTTAGAAGTTTCCACCACCACAGGTGTATCAACAATTGGCAACTGCTCACCACCCCAATGCCAAGGAAGTGGTAAGAAACTATTGAAAGAGTGAGCAGTGATACCTGTTACACCCCATTTTAACCGGGTTGAAAATAGAGTACAACATATTGGAGATTCCTAAATTGCTTTGTTTTAAGGAGTCGCCACCTAATTGATTTTAAGGTGAATTAGGGCACCTAATTATTAACTAAGGTGAAGCTAACTAAACCTCCGTTAATAGTCTGCTTAATCAGTGTGATTCTAGGTAAGGGTTCTATATTATCCTAAAGGGAAGGGGTTAGGCATCCTCTAGAATCCGTTAACTACGGTTATCCGGCCAAACTTAGGTTAATTAATTAATGCTAAATAAGATGCCTGAAATTTAAGAAAAGGGGCTAAGAAATGTTGCTAAGGTTTTTTTAAGAAAAAATATAAGAATGTTGCTTAAGATAGGATTTAGAGAAAATATAATAATCTACATAAAAAGAAAATTGCAAATGTCGTTTAAAATAAAACTTATAAAAGTTGCTAAGACTTTAAATATATAAAAAAAAAATGCTATTTTGGAATGAGATTTGTAGAAAAGTATAATAATTTGCATAAAAGGAGACTTCAAATGCCATTTAAAATAGACTTATAAATATTGCAAAGATTTTAGATAATAATGCTATCAAAATAAGGGGGTAGGGGCATAAAATATATAAGTAAAAGGAAATGTGGATTCATGCAATGTTAAATAAATATTTGAAATGACTGAAATGCCGGGATAATGATTGACTTTAGGAGAACAAAAATACGAAAATGGCCAATGGAAAACTCTTTATCCTTTTCATTACTTCTTATTAACTGTGCTTCGCTAAAATTTTATGATCGATTCAAACTTGGAGAGCTATTCATAAAATATATTTGAATTTATATTTATATATTAGTGACATTCTGGAATTTCTAGGATAGTAAGAATAAAATATGATTCTCTTGACTCGAGATATACAGCCATGCTGTTTTGCAAATCAATTATTCCAAATAAAATAATATTAGACATTATAGTAGTTTAAACATAAAAAGAAGAGAATAAACTTATGGAATTGATTGTTAGTCTTCTTTAATCTCACTACCCATTACTAAACTATCCGTACTAATTTCTGAGAATTCATCTAAGCTAAGGAAAACAAAAATAAGAAAAAAGTGTTAGTCGAATAATATACAAGTTAAAAGCATAGAATAAAGCAGAGGCATAAATAAAGTTAAATGGGCTCAGCCCATTTTTTAGGACTGCTGCTGTGGGAATGGGCTCAGTCCATTTTAAGGCTGTTCGCGCTATTGGGCTTGGCCCAGAACCCTTTTTGGCTGTGGACAGAACCGACAGGGGGCTGACTCGAGGAGATCGCGTTGGGCTTTTAGCCCAATAACGAAGGCAGGAGATGAACGAGTCCCTCGGACTCGTGTGCGATGGTCATGCATAAAGGAAAGGAAGAATATAATCAAACGAATAAGATCAAACACATAAGATATACACTCAAAGCAAATTATGTACATGCCATGTATAATTAATGTATATCTCATACATACATATGCATAACCAACCGAACATGCTTGTAATATAGTAATCACAACAACATACCCAAACATACCCCATAGGAAATATTAGAATGTCAACAGTTTATCCAGATTTGAACAAGTGTATGTATGAAGTGGTATACTTAGCTGATTCATATGATTGTATGAAGTTTATTAAATGCAATTCGTGTGCGCATGAATTTGAGCAAGCACAGATGCAAAACTAACATCAAGATTTAACAGCGGTAGTGCATAGACAGAGATTTGGACACTCCTATTCGACCAGATGGGCATCATATTTTAACCACACACTATTAACAAAAGGATCAATCAAATATCGGCCTACAACTCTTTAAATCGTGACCACAGTCTCCACTGAATAAACAAATTATGCCATTTCGAATGTGATCTTTGCACTAATTGCAACACTTAAACAGAACAAACTCAATAACTAGGCATGGCTTTATACCCAACTGTAATGCTAAGCAAACAGATTCAAATGTAAATACAGTTTCTTGCCAGCTGCCACAGTAAGCAAACAAACTAAAACAACTGAACACAGTTTCTTGCCATCAGCGACACCAAGCAAACAAACTAAGTGACTAAACACATATCAACTACTCATGTTTGCATAGGAATCGAGACTGAAGCAAGCAGGGGAAGGAGAGAAAAAAAAATAACAGTAGTTAAGAATACATCATAGTTAACCATATATAAAGTAACATGATTGATGAACTATTTAACATATGCTGTCATCTGAAAACACTTTATACATAATCATTCCTTTACGATAAAGTTCAATAACATGACACCTATATGCTGCAGGCATTTTGGCACAATATAGAGCAAGAACAGGCATGAGGGGGGTACTGATTTCGCAAAGGGGCAAACTACAAGCTAGCACTGATAGCATATAGGCATATAAGACCACTGTTTAATTTAGACGAGGACAAGTACTCAAATCACAGGAATTGGTAAACACAAAAGGATACCAGTGATGTCATTAAATGTGGACTTATTTGATATGTTTAGAATTAAACCAACACCGCACTTAAGATGAAACAGAAATTCAGAGCCAAAGTGCTCATGTAAAACATCTCAAACATATGACAGCATCTCATATATCAGTAAAAATGAGTAGACATTCTTAGACATCACACACAGGTTAATCATCAAGAAAACAGGTGGACATGACTGCATTTGGACAACAATGACATACAAGGCCAATTCTAATTCAGATCATCACTTAATGAGGACACCAGACATATAAGGACAGATCAAACAGTTACACAGATCCCTTGTAGGTGACCTAGACCAGCACTAATGCATTCATGAATCACATAGGGACATCAGACTGAAACAACATTCGATATTATACTAAACTACTAAGATATCTAAATAAGCATGCATGCTTGTATCAAACAGGATTTCTACTAAATTTGTATGGGGAATAATCATAAACCTAACTAACATATGATATCATATAAAGATATAGTCAAGCAAAACCACAGGTTAACTGAAGACTAAATAATCAACATAGACCCAACTAGCATATGATTAACCCGAATTGATACAGAGCATAGAGCTAATCGACTACAATACTAGAAGCAGGATTAACTTAAGCTTAACCGTGCATAATGCCACTAAAACAACACAAACAGAAACTAGATCGTGACTGATTAAACGAATCACATAAGTAGTTTAAGCACTCAAAACATTTGCTAAAATTTAACTAATGGAAGGTGTATTACCTTCTTCGGGTGCAGCGAAGTGGGTACGGGGTCTCAAATCTACACTCGAACACTTCGAATCTACTTCGAAACAAACCCGAATCTCTAATTTGTATATTCTCGAATCCAAACAGATACCAAGGGCAAAATAAAATGAAACAGTGATTCAGATTTTGACTCGATATCAAGCACTGATGCAACTGCTGAACGTTAATTTTAGGGAATTTAGGCTACTAAATTGTATTTTTGTAGAGGGGATTCTCGCGATTCAAAATAAAAGTCTCAGTGCTTGGGGAGTTTCATCAATAAAAAAACCTTTGTAACAGATTTTTGTGATTCCTAAAGCTTGATTCTTCCGGAAATTTTCAATCTCCAAACCCCCCCCCCCCCCCCCCTGACTTGGAAAAAAATATTATTTATAGGGCAATTTGGGGTTTTCGTTTAAGAAGAGAGAGAGGAGCGTGGGGAACAGGATGAGGTGGGGGTGACAGTGGCGTGGGGAACAGGGGAAGGTGGAGGTGGCAGTGGCAACGTGGGAGAGAGGAAGGGCGTAGAAGAGAAGGAGAGAGGACAGGGGTGTGCGCGGCGGAAGGAAAAATCAAAGGGAAACCCTTTTAGGGTGCGCAACCCATGCAACATATGAAAGGCGGTGCTCAGCCTTATGCAGAAATTTTCAAAGGGCGGTGCGCAGCCCATGCAACATATGAAAGGCGGTGCTCAGCCTTATGCAAAAATTTCAAAGGGCGGTGCGCAGCCCATGCAACATATGAAAGGCGGTGCTCAGCCTTATGCAAAAAATTCAAGGGGGCGGTGCGCAGCCCATGCAACATATGAAAGGCGGTGCTAAGCCTTATGCAGAAATTTTCAAAGGGCGGTGCGCAGCCCATGCAACATATGAAAGGCAGTGCTCAGCCTTATGCAGAAATTTCAAAGGGCGGTGCGCAGCCCATGCAACATATGAAAAGCGGTGCTCAGCCTTATGCAGAAATTTCAAAGGGCGGTGCTCAGCCTTATGCAAAAATTTCAAAGGGCGGTGCACAGCCCATGCAACATATGAAAGGCGGTGCTCAGCCTTATGCAGAAAATTCAAAGGGGCGGTGCGCAGCCCATGCAACATATGAAAGGCGGTGCTCAGCCTTATGCAGAAAATTTCAAAGGGCGGTGCACAGCCCATGCAACATATGAAAGGCGGTGCTCAGCCTTATGCAGAAATTTCAAAGGGCGGTGCGCAGCCCATGCAACATATGAAAGGCGGTGCTCAGCCTTATGCAGAAAATTTCAAAGGGCGGTGCGCAGCCCATGCAACATATGAAAGGCGGTGCTCAGCCTTATGCAGAAAATTTCAAAGGGCGGTGAACAGCCCATGCAACATATGAAAGGCGGTGCTCAGCCTAAAATGTCCAATTAAAGGCGGACAAACCTAAATGGTGTGCTTTTGCGAACAATGATGTTGTGCCTTTGCAGGGCATTTGAAAGTGATAATGTAATGCAGGTGCGGTGCAATGCGGCTGCGAGCATACGCAGGGGCATTTGAAAATAACAAAACAATGCAGGTGCGGTGCAATGCAGCTGCGAACATACGCAGGGGCATTTGAAAATAATAAAGGTGCGGTGCAATGCATCTGCGAGCATACGCAGAGCTTTTGAAAATGATAAAGCAATGCGGGTGCGGTGCAATGCATCTGCGGGAATACGCAGAGCATTTGAAAATAATAAAGAAATGCTGGTGCAGTGCAATGCATCTGCGAGCATACGCAGAGCATTTGAAAATAATAAAGCAATGCATTCGAAAGCAATAGAAAATATTTGTGCGTTGATATATTTTAAAAAATCATTTGAAAGATTAGTTTATTGTGACTGTCGAAAGTTATTGATACTTGAAGGCATAATTGATAGAAGAATGCTCAAACCGTTCGACGCGCCATCCTTACAAGGTTGTACATGTTTTAGCTTCTGCAACTTGGAAATCTGCATCCAAAGAAAATTTGTAAGTTTTGGGAGGGGGTTGATTCGTGTTGACTTTGAAGATCTGGCTCTTGGCGCTTCATGCCTCCAACTTTGTCTGGACTTGTAACCTCCGCTCATTCTTAAGTCTTGACCAACTAATAAAACTATCTGGTTGAAAATCATATTATTTCAAAAAATAAAATATGCATAGTAAAATATGTTTATAGTGATAAATAATTCCTGCTGAACTTGGAACTGTGACACATTGTGAAACAAAGCGAATGCCCCTTCTCCGAAGTTTCCTCTATCTGCTGACCACAACTCTTTGCATCTCTCGATGTCGCTTGCGATGGTGCCCTTAAAAATTTGTCCCAGTTTCTGGCATCGGATGATGTGGGACTTTAAAAATGACGAGACTGAGCCTATATAGGCCGCCTACGTATCCCGCTAAGGGAATCAGGTCAGGCGTAGTTCATGTTACAAGCAAAATAAAATTGGGGTTTTCTAACAATGTGACCGAGGCCTATGTGGGCCGCCTACGTATCCCACCATGGGAATCAGGTCAGGCGTAGTTCATATTACAAACAGAAATGATATTGAGGGTTTAAAATGATGTGACCGAGGCCTATGCGGGCCGCCTACGTATCCCCCACGGGAATCAGGCCAGGCGTAGTTCATATTACAAACAGAATTCTGGAAATCCTATCTTAAAAGACCCAACCCGATATAGTTTTGTTACGCATCCCGCCACGGGAGAGTAGTGCCATTACATGGAAAAGTATTGCATAATATTACATACAAATAAAAGAAAGCTCCTAAATATAATATCTCTTGACGGCATCTGCGTTGATAGCTTTCGGCCAAATTTCGCCATCCATTTCTGCTAGGACTAACACTCCTCCAGTCAATACTCGATGAACCATATATGATCCTTGCCAGTTAGGTGCAAATTTTCCTTTAGCTTCATCCTGGCATGGGAATATGCATTTTAGTACTAATTGCCCCGGTTTGAATTGCCTCGGTCTTAACTTCTTGTTGAAAGCTTTGGCCATTCTGTTCTGATAAAGCTGCCCATGACAAACTGCATTCATTCTCTTTCCATCAATGAGCATCAACTGTTCGTATCGATTCTGTATCCACTTAGCGTCACTTAGCTCAACTTCTTGGATAATTCTCAAAGATGGTATCTCTACCTCAGCAGGTAACACCGCCTCTGTCCCATAGACCAAAAGATAAGGTGTTTCCCCAGTTGAAGTCCTCACAGTAGTGCGATAACCGAGAAGAGCTAACGACAGTTTTTCGTGCCAATGCCTGTAATTATCGATCATCTTCCTCAATATTCTCTTGATATTTTTGTTGGCTGCTTCAACTGCTCCATTCATCTGAGGGCGATAAGGAGTGGAATTGCGATGAGTGATCTTAAATGTCTCGCAAATCTCCCGCATTAGGTCACTGTTAAGATTAGCTCCATTATCTGTTATAATTGATTCCGGGATTTCGAATCGACCAATAACGTTGTTACGAACAAAATCTACCACCACTTTCTTTGTTACCGACTTGTACGAAGATGCTTCCACCCACTTTGTGAAATAATCAATGGCTACCAAAATGAACCTGTGTCCATTCGACGCGGCTGGCTCGATAGGACCAATGACATCCATGCCCCAAGCTGCGAAAGGCCACGGAGAACTCGTCACATTTAATTCATTTGGCGGGACTCGAATCAAATCGCCATGAATCTGACATCGGTGACATTTTTGCACAAAACGGATACAATCTGATTCCATAGACATCTAGAAATAGCCTGCGCGAAGGATTTTCTTGGCCAGAGTAAAACCATTCATATGAGGCCCACATGTACCGCCATGCACTTCTTCAATCAACCGGGCCGCTTCTTTAGCATCAACACACCTTAATAGCCCTAAATCTGGAGTCCTCCTATACAGGATTTCTCCACTTAGGAAAAAATGGTTTGCTAATCTCCGGAGTGTTTTCTTTTGAACACTGGTTATGCCTTCTGGATAGTCTCTTGTCTTAAGATATTTCTTAATGTCGTAGTACCAAGTTTCTCCATCAGGCTCTTCATCCACATAGAAACAATAAGCATGTTGATCGTGCACATTCACCTTGATAGGATCTATGCGATTCTTGTCCGGGTGCTGAATCATAGAAGACAAAGTGGCCAAAACATCAGCGAACTCGTTCTGTGTCCTTGGAACGTGTTTGAATTCCACCTTGATGAATATCTTACATAGATCTTTCACGCAATGCAGGTATGGAAGTATCTTCACGTTCTTAGTGGTCCATTCACCTCGCACTTGATGAACCAGTAAGTCTGAATCGCCTATAACCAGAGGTTCTTGTATATTCATATCAACGGCCATTCTGAGGCCAAGAATACAAGCCTCATATTCTGCCATATTGTTGGTGCATGGAAACTTGAGCTTTGCTGAAACGGGATAATGCTGGCCTGACTCTGAAATCAAAACTGCTCCAACGCCGACTCCTCTGGAGTTGGCTGCCCCATCGAAGAACATTCTCCACCCTGGATTCTCTTCTGCGATATCTTCCCCGATAAACAACACTTCCTCATCAGGGAAATAAGTTTTAAGGGGCGTGTATTCCTAACCCACAGGGTTTTCTGCAAGATGATCGGCTATCGCCTGCCCCTTGACAGCTTTTTGAGTAACGTACACAATGTCAAACTCACTCAGCAACATTTGCCACTTAGCTAGCTTCCCAGTAGGCATAGGATTCTGGAAGATATACTTGAGTGGGTCCATCCTTGAGATGAGATAAGTAGTATATGCAGACAAATAATGTCTCAACTTCTGTGCAGCCCAAGTCAAGGCACAACAGGTGCGTTCCAATAACGTATATCGTGCCTCGTAAGGCGTGAACTTTTTGCTCAAATAATATATTGCTCGCTCTTTCCTTCCTTTTTTGTCATGTTGTCCTAACACACATCCAAACACGTTCTCCGATACGGACAAATACAATAGCAAAGGTCTTCCAGCTTCTGGAGGCACCAAAACAGGCGGGCTAGACAAATACTCTTTGATTCTGTCAAAAGCTCTTTGGCAATCTTCAGTCCATTTGGTAGGAGCATCCTTCCTCAATAACCTGATTATTGGTTCGCATATCACCGTCGATTGTGCTATGAACCGACTGATGTAGTTGAGACGACCGAGGAAACTCATCACGTCTTTCCGACTCTTTGGGGAAGGCAATTCCTGAATGGCCTTTATCTTCGAGGGGTCCAACTCTATGCCCCTCCTGCTCACGATAAAACCCAACAACTTACCTGCAGGAACACCAAATGCACATTTTGCGGGGTTCAACTTCAGATTGTATCGTCTCAACCTGTCGAAGAACTTTCTCAAATCCGTCAGATGATCTGAGCTCTTTCGTGACTTGATGATGATATCATCCACATAGACTTCAATCTCTTTATGGATCATATCATAAAAAATGGTGGTCATGGCTCTCATGTAGGTAGCACCTGCGTTTTTTAGCCCAAAAGGCATCACCCGATAATAGTACACTCCCCAAGGTGTGATGAATGCTGTCTTGTCAGCATCTTCCTCGTCCATTAGGATTTGGTGATATCCCGCGTAGCAGTCAACGAAGGACTGCAACTCATGCTTCGCACAATTATCAATGAGCATATGGATATTCGGGAGGGGAAAGTCATCTTTCGGACTGGCCTTGTTGAGATCCCGATAATCCACGCATACTCTAACTTTGCCATCCTTCTTTGGCACGGGTACGATATTGGCTAGCCAAGTGGGGTACATCGTAGCTCGAATGACCTTTGCATCAAACTGTTTGGAGATCTCTTCCTTGATTTTTAAGCTCAAATCCGATTTAATGTTTCTCCTCTTCTGCCTTACCGGAGGACATGATGGATTGAGAGACAACTTATGCGAAACAATGTCAGTGCTTAATCCGGGCATATCATCGTAAGACCAAGCGAACACATCTATATATTCTTTCAAAAGGTTGATCAATTCTTCCCTCTGCGACGGGGTCAAGTGGACACTGATTCTCACTTCCATCAGGATTTTTGAATTACCCAAATTTATAATTTCCGTTTCATCCAAATTTGGTTTTGGCTTATTTTCAAAATATTCAAAATCCTTAGTTAATCCTTCAGGTTGCATATCCCCTTCATATTCTTCAAAGTCTTGCTCGGCATTTCCTACGGGCTCGCTCGTTTCATTATGTGTCACATTCACAGTATCGGCAGATTTATTAATTTGATTGCTGAAAAAATAAAATAAAAATTAATTAAACAAAGACGGAAAATATAAATAAAAGCATGGCTTGAAATTTGCATTTGAGCTTTCAAAAGTTTGGAGGCAGAATAACAAAAGCATAGGCACGATTCAGGCCTCAATTTCGAATCGTGTTTGTTTCATTAAATACTGAATACAATTTGTCTACCAAGACTCCCGGAGAAACGGGGGCGGGGTACAAGTCCAATTGTTCAAACGACATCCAGGCTCTGCATCCCAGATAGTCGGGTCTTCAGAACACCCATCCGAAACCATGTTGCATTCAGCTTCCTCCTCGGTGATGAATAAGTTCTTAAAACTTTCCAGGAGGCTGTCTTCAAGTATTTTCTCTGATGCTTGGGCAGCGGATGCTTTGAGAAATGACTGATTCAGGAGAGGAACAGGCTTTGGAAAGGGAACGTCACTTCTTCTTTTGAGACTAGCCAATGCAATCTCTTCGGGGGTGGGCTCATATCCGAGACCGAAAGTATATTTGTGCCCGGGCAGTTGAATTGGTTCCACAATTCCATTCGAGTTCAAACCGAGGCCTTGACCGGGTCGGAAGCCATTCTTCAGCATCTCTCACGCCACCATCATAAGTACCTGTGGCAATTTCACCTTTTCCGCTTGAGCAGTGCACACATTCTCCTTGATATGGAAAACAGATCCGTCTAGCCTTTCTACACTTTCAATAGGAGGAACTGAGCTTTCCGGGTAGAGGGGATTGTTGCCTTCTCCATGGATCACTACTTCTTGATGATTCCAAACAAACTTTAGACTCTGATGCAAGGTGGAGGGAACCGCGCCAGCCATGTGGATCCATGGTCTCCCTATCAGGAGGTTGTAACTAGTAGATATATCCATTACCTGGAACTCCACCACGAACTCTACAGGCCCAACTTCCAAAGCTAAATTGATCTCCCCAACGACACCTCTTTGGGCTCCGTCAAAACCTTTGACTCTCACCTGACTGCCGCGAAGTTTCCCGACATCAATCCTTAAGGCTTGTAGAGTAGTGACAGGACATATATTCACAGCTGAACCTCCGTCAATCAATACTTTAGAGATGAACTTATCCCTGCATCTGATGGTGATGTTCAATGCTTTGTTATGCTCCAGACCTTCAGGTGGCATCTCGTCATCATGAAAAGAAACTCGGTGGGTTTCAAGGATTTCCCCCACCATAGCTGACAGTTTCTCGTTGGAAGTCTCGGGCGGAACATAGGCTTCGTTCAGTATTTTCGCTAGAGCACTCCTATGAGCCTCAGAATTCATCAACAATGCAAATAAGGAAATCTGAGCAGGCGTTTTCTTCAATTGTTCTACAACAGAGTATTCCTTGGTTGGCATTTTTCTCCAGAATTCTTCGACTTCAGCCTCGGTAACAGTCTTCTTTGGGCCATTTTCCTTGCTTGGTGCCCCTCGTGCTACCTCTTCGGGAGCATAGCACCGCCCAGACCTAGTCATTCCGGCCGCAACGGTTTCCACCACCACTCTTCCTTTCTCTTTGCCCCTTTCATCGGACTGATAATTCCAAGGGACCGCTTTGGTGTTGCGAGAAGGTGCTGGAGCAACTAAGGTTGTGATCCTAGGCCTTGGAGTGAGCACTTCAAATGGGGCCCTCGTTTGAACCGTGATTATTGGAGCAACACAAGCTGACGATTCAATCTTCTCTCTTTTCTTAACTGGCACGATAGTCCCCTCCAAATTGCAATCTTCGTCAATGGTGATCATGTGCACATTTGCATTGCCGTGATTCGGCAGCGGATTGTTGTTTATATTCGGGGGAGCTTCCTTAAGCTGTATGACCCCTTCCTTGATCAATGCTTCAACTCTGTCCTTGAGAGCAAAGCAATTTCCGGTATCATGCCCAGCAACTCCCGAATGATACGCATAATGTTTGGTCCCGTTATACCATCCAGGGAGGGGGTTAGGAATCCTTCCCTGAATCGGTTGGAGTATCCCTGCCGTTTTCAACCTCTCGTACAGTTGGGCTAAGGGTTCAGCTAACGGTGTGTAAGTCTTGGTCGGTTTTCTTTCGACATTTGGGCGCGGTCTGGGTGTGTTTTGTGGATGGTTTGGTGAATGGTACTGGGGTTGTGGTGAGTAGGTTGGCCGGTATTGTGATGGGTTTTGATAGGAAGGGGTTCGAGGTGAGTAGTATGCAGGTTGAGTATGGTAAACAGGAAGGGGAGTAGGTGGAGGTTGGTAATAAGGCTGAGGTGTTTGGGTGTATTGGCTGTAGTGTGAAGGTTGGGGTGAAGGATATTGGTGGGTTAATTTTTGGGTTGGTCTTCGATCTTGGATGGCCATGACCGGGGACACTCCGTCTCTCTTCTTCTTAGAAGGATCTGCCTGAATAGCCTTACTTGTAGCCTGCAAAGCCACAAGATTTGTAACTCTCCCTGTTTTAATTCCTTCTTCAATGAAATCCCCCATCCTGATGACTTCAGAAAACTTCTGTCCGATGACGCTTAACATTCTCTCATAGTATGTGGGATCTTTTAGAGATTATACAAAAAGCATTGTCATTTCACTTTCTGCCATCGGGGGCTGGACTTTTGCGGCTTCTGCTCTCCAGCGCATAGCGTATTCCCGGAAAGTTTCTATTGATTTTCTCTCCAGCTTTATCAAATAAAACCGGTCCGGGATAGTCTCGGTGTTGAACCTGAACCTGTCCATGAATTCCTAGGCCATCTCTCCCCAACTGGGCCATCTCTCCCCAACTGTGCCATCTCTGCGGGTCTTGGTATGTGTACCAATCGAGTGCCTCTCCCGTTAAACTTCTTATAAATAGTTTCATTCTGATAGCTTGATCTTTACCCACTCCGACAAGCTTATCGCAATATGATCTCAAATGAGCCCGAGGGTTTCCCTTCCCGTCGAACATGTCAAACTTCGGTACTTAATATCCAGCAGGTAACTCGATGTCAGGATGAATGCACAGATCCTCATACTCAAGTCCTTCACATCCCCTGTTGGTTTGGATATTTCTGACTGCTTCCCTCAGACTGCGAAGCTCTTTTGCCACATCCTCGTCCGCTCTTGCCCTGGCCTCCCTTTCCAACTCTTCATAAGGATCAACCTCTAGGTGCTGCAAGGCCTATATCTGGGTAGTGAAAGGCTGAGCTTCTGGCACATACTGCGTGTTATGCCTAGCAATGTGCGCCAGTGGTGTATGTTGAGCTGCTTGGTAGTTTTGGGCATGTGGGTTAATTTGGGTGGCTGCAGGTTGAGGAATATAAGGAGTAGTGAAAGGTTGCGAATTGGTTTGTTGGAAGTTAATTTGCTAGAGATTGGCTTGTTGCGGGTCATTTGGTTGTGAGGTAGTTTGTTGTATGTTGGCTTGTTGCGGGATGGTTTGCTGCTGGACAGTTTGTTGCGGGATGGTTGGTTGTGAGTGGATCTGGGGTGGAATGGTTTGTTGTGGATTCGATTGTTGTTGGTTAGTTTGTTGGGGGTTGGTAGTATTTGGATGGACTGTGTAAAGCGGAGGGTTTGAGGGAGAGGGTTGTGGAGCGGGTGAATCGACAGGCGAAAAGGATGGTGGAATTGTCGTGTTTGTTCTTTGTTCAGGGTGAGGAGCGTTCAGGGGGATGGACAGGTTGGTGAGATTTCGCAGTCGCTCAATTTCGGTTTGCATATTAGCCATTTGCTGCAACAATTGGGCAATGAGTTCATCATTTCCCCCTCCTGAAGCCTCAGGTTCGTCTCTTGGAAGGGTGACAAATCCCAAGCCAGTTTGTTCAGATGCCCCTGAATCATTCATATCGTTGGATGCTCGTGTTTTTGATCTTGTAAAGTATGGATGATCTGCCAGCTTGCGGTCAACGCGAATCAACCGTTGGGGGAATAATGAAAAGTAAAATAAAACCTTCAAAAAATGAAGAAAACTGCGTTAGTATAGTGCGAATGACTGTTGCTTAAAATAATGTGAACATTGAGCAAACAACGTTGAAAGAAACACATATTGCATAGCAAACAAACACATATCGCATAGCAAGCAAATCCCATAATAAAAGAAAATACAGCGCAACCTATTATGCAAAGGACCTCTTTTGTGCCAGAGGTAGGCCTAACGCGGATTTGATGGATAAAACATGCAATTATATGTCATCCCTATGTGCTATTAATTGAAGGCCCCATACAATGTTTAAAATTTTAAAATCCCAATGTAAAAGAAATTATTACAATGACTACTTGACTTTCACAAGCTAATTAAAATGAGGAAGGCCCTTCGTTGCTCTTGAGCCACTCCAGATACTTATCCTCGCATCCAGCTTGGTATCTATTTGGCTCAATTGAATCTGCTTTCATAGTTTCCCTCGATTTCCACATGTTGATAACTTCTTTTGCAAAAGGAATTCTTCCTTCCTTGTAGTCAGCTCGATAATGATCCATGTCTGCCACTAAAGGTATGTTTTGTTTTCTTGCAGATTGCCTTAAAGTTCTCAATGGGGCGTAAGGTTGCAAGCCCCGAAGTCCCATCAAAACTAAAAATGGCACGATCTTCGTACGAAACACCAAACCCTCGGATGGAAACCAACTGAACATCCATTGAATTGAATCATCGTTCAAATGGCTGAGAAGTCCTACCCACCCTTCTACACAATTTGGCTTTTCGAATGTTCTATTAGTCAAAATTGCGCCTGGAACATGTCCCAGAATGTGATTTTCACCCGTCGGCTTCCGAAGCGCTAGAATTCTGTCAACCTTTTGAAGATGTTCCATCAACCAAATCTGTAAAAGCAAGTTGCATCCCTCAAAATGCTTGTAGCCGCGCTTGCAACGTCCTAACGCTCGGTAGATATCTGCCACGACCATAGGGACCACTGTGTAGTATTTCCCGTCAGCGCCACTAAATAGAGCTTCAGTTATAGTAATGAGTCGGGTGTGAATATCTCTTGTTGTTCCTTTAGGGAATACCATAGTGCCTAAAAAACATACTGCGAAGGCAAAGCATCATTTTTGCTCCCAAGAGTCATGCGAGAAGAATTCATCATGATGACGGGTGAAACTTCGTTGATAGCCAAATCTATGATACAGGTAATCAAACGGTATCGTAGACCCTTGTAAGCATTCTACGCCTTTACCCTTCCTAAATCCGAAACTGTCAACAAATTCTTTTGGTGAAGGCTCTTTTGGAATAATCATGCCACAATTTTGCCATTTTTTCTTCTTACGTAACAAAGCAGCATTTTCTACATAGCCCTCTATCTCTTCTAACAATGGAGTCATTTCATTATTGCCAAACCTAAACACGACCCTTTTCTCGTCCCAAAACACAGTTGCTGCCTCGATGATGTCTCTACACGGTTGGATATCCATCAAAGACGGTAAATGCCCCAACCCTCCACGTACTACCCGCAGTCCGTAGTCACCCAATTCGACCCACCATGCTTTTCGTTGAGGAGGAACGCTCAAAACCATGCTAAACCTCGGGTAAATGTTGTGTTGACTCATGGCTACCTGCGTTCACAAATGGTTAGTTCTACCTAAATAGCACACGGTCCATATAACATACATGTTTATCCTTCAAATCAATGCACATAACGTGATGACCGTCGCTTGGGGTCATAGACCCACTCGGACATTTGGACAAGGATGACTAATGGACTTAATACACCTTGGGTATTAAGCCTCTTAGGTTCGTGCATGTCTTTAAAAAGGGTTTTGGTTTAGCTCTATCTTAAGCTGGCTAGGAGTTGGCTTCCTATGACGCAAGGTTCCCCCAAGCGGACAGCTTGGGGTGGAAAGTCCGTGGCCGTCGACTGCACCGCCGATCGACTAAATCCACAAGATCGATCCAACTAAAGGGTAATTTAGTAGTGCACGGCCGCGAACCGCGAAACCGCTTTAAGTGTGTGAATATGTGTGAGTTTTCCAAAAGTGGAGGAAGTATGAACGGAATGCCAGTTAAAGAAAGCAGTAACATATTATTACATAGAAGATTTCACATAACAAAACAATCACTTAAAAAAACATAAGAGAAACAAATAAAGCAACAATAAAGAAAAACAACCAAACATCCAACAAATTAATTATTAACCTAAGTTATTATGGTTAAGAACCTAAAGATCCCCAGTGGAGTCGCCAAGCTGTTACACCCCATTTTAACCCGGTTGAAAATAGAGTACAACATATTGGAGATTCCTAAATTTCTTTGTTTTAAGGAGTCGCCACCTAATTGATTTTAAGGTGAATTAGGGCACCTAATTATTAACTAAGGTGAAGCTAACTAAACCTCCGTTAATAGTCTGCTTAATCAGTGTGATTCTAGGTAAGGGTTCTATATTATCCTAAAGGGAAGGGGTTAGGCATCCTCTAGAATCCGTTAACTACGGTTATCCGTCCAAACTTAGGTTAATTAATTAATGCTAAATAAGATGCCTGAAATTTAAGAAAAGGGGCTAAGAAATGTTGCTAAGGTTTTTTTAAGAAAAAATATAAGAATGTTGCTTAAGATAGGATTTAGAGAAAATATAATAATCTACATAAAAAGAAAATTGCAAATGTCGTTTAAAATAAAACTTATAAAAGTTGCTAAGGCTTTAAATATAAAAAAAAATGCTATTTTGGAATGAGATTTGTAGAAAAGTATAATAATTTGCATAAAAGGAGACTTCAAATGCCATTTAAAATAGACTTATAAATATTGCAAAGATTTTAGATAATAATGCTATCAAAATAAGGGGGTAGGGGCATAAAATATATAAGTAAAAGGAAATGTGGATTCATGCAATGTTAAATAAATATTTGAAATGACTGAAATGCCGGGATAATGATTGACTTTAGGAGAACAAAAATACGAAAATGGCCAATGGAAAACTCTTTATCCTTTTCATTACTTCTTATTAACTGTGCTTCGCTAAAATTTTATGATCGATTCAAACTTGGAGAGCTATTCATAAAATATATTTGAATTTATATTTATATATTAGTGACATTCTGGAATTTCTAGGATAGTAAGAATAAAATATGATTCTCTTGACTCGAGATATACAGCCATGCTGTTTTGCAAATCAATTATTCCAAATAAAATAATATTAGACATTATAGTAGTTTAAACATAAAAAGAAGAGAATAAACTTATGGAATTGATTGTTAGTCTTCTTTAATCTCACTACCCATTACTAAACTATCCGTACTAATTTCTGAGAATTCATCTAAGCTAAGGAAAACAAAAATAAGAAAAAAGTGTTAGTCGAATAATATACAAGTTAAAAGCATAGAATAAAGCAGAGGCATAAATAAAGTTAAATGGGCTCAGCCCATTTTTTAGGACTGCTGCTGTGGGAATGGGCTCAGTCCATTTTAAGGCTGTTCGCGCTATTGGGCTTGGCCCAGAACCCTTTTTGGCTGTGGACAGAACCGACAGGGGGCTGACTCGAGGAGATCGCGTTGGGCTTTTAGCCCAATAACGAAGGCAGGAGAGGAACGAGTCCCTCGGACTCGTGTGCGATGGTCATGCATAAAGGAAAGGAGAAGGATTAGAATATAATCAAAAGAATAAGATCAAACACATAAGATATACACTCAAAGCAAATTATGTACATGCCATGTATAATTAATGTATATCTCATACATACATATGCATAACCAACCGAACATGCTTGCAATATAGTAATCACAACAACATACCCAAACATACCCCATAGGAAATATTAGAATGTCAACAGTTTATCCAGATTTGAACAAGTGTATGTATGAAGTGGTATACTTAGCTGATTCATATGATTGTATGAAGTTTATTAAATGCAATTCGTGTGCGCATGAATTTGAGCAAGCACAGATGCAAAACTAACATCAAGATTTAACAGCGGTAGTGCATAGACAGAGATTTGGACACTCCTATTCGACCAGATGGGCATCATATTTTAACCACACACTATTAACAAAAGGATCAATCAAATATCGGCCCACAGCTCTTTAAATCGTGACCACAGTCTCCACTGAATAAACAAATTATGCCATTTCGAATGTGATCTTTGCACTAATTGCAACACTTAAACAGAACAAACTCAATAACTAGGCATGGCTTCATACCCAACTGTAATGCTAAGCAAACAGATTCAAATGTAAATACAGTTTCTTGCCAGCTGCCACAGTAAGCAAACAAACTAAAACAACTGAACACAGTTTCTTGCCATCAGCGACACCAAGCAAACAAACTAAGTGACTAAACACATATCAACTACTCATGTTTGCATAGGAATCGAGACTGAAGCAAGCAGGGGAAGGAGAGAAAAAAAAAATAACAGTAGTTAAGAATACATCATAGTTAACCATATATAAAGTAACATGATTGATGAACTATTTAACATATGCTGTCATCTGAAAACTTTATACATAATCATTCCTTTACGATAAAGTTCAATAACATGACACCTATATGCTGCAGGCATTTTGGCACAATATAGAGCAAGAACAGGCATGAAGGGGGTACTGATTTCGCAAAGGGGCAAACTACAAGCTAGCACTGATAGCATATAGGCATATAAGACCACTGTTTAATTTAGACGAGGACAAGTACTCAAATCACAGGAATTGGTAAACACAAAAGGATACCAGTGATGTCATTAAATGTGGACTTATTTGATATGTTTAGAATTAAACCAACACCGCACTTAAGATGAAACAGAAATTCAGAGCCAAAGTGCTCACGTAAAACATCTCAAACATATGACAGCATCTCATATATCAGTAAAAATGAGTAGACATTCTTAGACATCACACACAGGTTAATCATCAAGAAAACAGGTGGACATGACTGCATTTGGACAACAATGACATACAAGGCCAGTTCTAATTCAGATCATCACTTAATGAGGACACCAGACATATAAGGACAGATCAAACAGTTACACAGATCCCTTGTAGGTGACCTAGACCAGCACTAATGCATTCATGAATCACATAAGGACATCAGAATGAAACAATATTCGATATTATACTAAACTACTAAGATATCTAAATAAGCATGCATGCTTGTATCAAACAGGATTTCTACTAAATTTGTATGGGGAATAATCATAAACCTAACTAACATATGATATCATATAAAGATATAGTCAAGCAAAACCACAGGTTAACTGAAGACTAAATAATCAACATAGACCCAACTAGCACATGATTAACTCGAATTGATGCAGAGCATAGAGCTAATCGACTACAATACTAGAAGCAGGATTAACTTAAGCTTAACCGTGCATAATGCCACTAAACCAACACAAACAGGAACTAGATCGTGACTGATTAAACGAATCACATAAGTAGTTTAAGCACTCAAAACATTTGCTAAAATTTAACTAATGAAAGGTGTATTACCTTCTTCGGGTGCAGCGAAGTGGGTGCAGGGTCTCAAATCTACACTCGAACACTTCGAATCTACTTCGAAACAAACCCGAATCTCTAATTTGTATATTCTCGAATCCAAACAGATACCAAGGGCAAAATAAAATGAAAAAGTGATTCAGATTTTGACTCGATATCAAGCACTGATGCAACTGCTGAACGTTAATTTTAGGGAATTTAGGCTACTAAACTTGTATTTTTGTAGAGGGGATTCTCGCGATTAAAAAAAAAGTCTCAGTGCTTGGGGAGTTTCATCAATAAAAAAACCTTTGTAACAGATTTTTGTGATTCATAAATCTTGATTCTTCCGGAAATTTTCAATCTCCAAACCCCCCCCCCCCCCTGACTTGGAAAAAATGATTATTTATAGGGCGATTTAGGGTTTTCGTTTAAGAAGAGAGAGAGGAGCGTGGGGAACAGGATGAGGTGGGGGTGACAGTGGCGTGGGGAACAGGGGAAGGTGGAGGTGGCAGTGGCAACGTGGGAGAGAGGAAGGGCGTAGAAGAGAAGGAGAGAGGACAGGGGTGTGCGCGGCGGAAGGAAAAATCAAAGGGAAACCCTTTTAGGGTTTCCCCTTATTTGAAATGGATGGGCCGGATCAAGGCATAATGGACTGGGCTATTCAAATAAACGATGGGCTGATCTGAAAAATATTAGGCTGCTGATTGTAAATGGACTGGATTAATTTGGGCTGGTTTGAAAATAATTGTCTGGGCTTGGACTTGGACTAAATAATTTGGCTGATGAAAGAACCAATCTGGGTTTCTAATTGCAAATAAAAAGCCCTGTTTTAATTAATCATATACTAAGTGCGCTAAAATATTACCTAATATAAAAAACTATGTAACTATTAATACTTAGATAAGAAATAAAATTATACAACGTTGTAAATAGCAGTGCAATAAAACTTTGAAACTCACAGTAAATAAATGCTATTATTAGAATACACGAAAGTAAATGCGATGCGTGTGCATAAACCGATAAAAATGTTGAAATGATAGAAATGTGAATTATAATAATACTGGTAACAAAAAATAATGATGATGATAATAATGATGATGATAATAATAATAATAATAATAATAATAATAATAATAATAATAATAATAATAATAATAATAATAATAAATGGTAGTAGTGACGGTAGTAAAAGATAATGACAGGATAATGAAATGCCGGTATTAATAAAAGCTAATTATAGTAAAAAATGCAAATAATTATTTTTTAAAGTTGCCAAAATATTAGAAGCGAAAAATAGGTATTTTGGAGAAAAGGTGGGACAAAATTGGGTGTCAACAATACCCGAATTTGACTCCTCATGAGGGGAATCTGAATGAAGGATGGATTCGGTTTTGCATGGTGTGTCGGGCATACTGTACATGTCTGCTTCGTCGTCTGCCTCTAATTGTGAGATTGCTCCATCAGAAGGCTCCCAATCTCTAAGTTTGGATGCTTGAATTTCCAATTCGAAGGGATCAAAAGAGGCTGCTGCCTGAGAAGAAAAGGGGGGTCTGAGCATGCAAGGATCAATTTTGGAGGCAGTGGCTCTCCATATTTGCGTTGCTCTGTAATTTCGCTTATGTCTGCTTCTGGTTGGGCCCTTGGAATAAAAGCCCTTGTTTAGATCTCTTGTGGCTTTCCCTTTGTGGGCTTTTCCTTTGTTGCTGCTGATTTTATTTCCCCTGTTTTGGGCCGGCCCATTAAGAGGTAAAACCCTTAATTTGTTATTTGTTTTAACAGCCCCTGTGTAACACCTCGTAGCTTCGGGCTAAGATTTGTATCATAAGATGGGGGTATAATAAACCCAATTTGAGTAGTGTATAAATGATGTTTGAAACCCAATCAATACATGAGAAGAGTCTTTGGGCAAAGCAAAGTTGAAAACCACTCTACGGGGCATGTTTGCAAGTGAGTTTATAGAAGGTCTTACTTCCAACGTCCATAACCCCATTATTAATTTGGAATTTGGGAAAACTTCCTTGATGAACGTTGTAGCCCTTTGAAATAGCTTTCGAACGGTATATTATGGGGGTCGAACGGACATCTGTGCAAAGAGTTATGCCCATTGTACTGAAGACTGTTCGCTGGGAATTCTGCCAGCGTAACGTGACGTTACGGACCGTAACACGTGTTACGGGCCGTAACAGTGGACCGTAACGCATCGAAAATTTCCAGAACCTCACTGGAAATTTTCACCAAGTTACGGTCCGTCCTTTGTGTTACGGGACCGTAACAGTGACCGTATCTTGGTCCGTATGTACGTTTCGGGTCACCTGACTTCGGGAGGCCATAACCCTATAATAAATTGGGAATTTTGGAAAACGCAAAGAACTAAGGTTGTAGATAATTGAAATACCTTTCCAACCATAGGTTATGGGTTCACAAGCGACATCGGGATAGAGAGATATGGACGTTTTAAGACAGATAGATCCCAACCCGTTTTCAAGTTGGGTCAACCCATTTTCCCCTTAGTATTTAAGGGAAATGAAACCCCTAGCAGCCTCCATTTCCCTCAAATTTCATATTTTTAGAGAGAGGAAGTTAGAGAGAGGAGAGATAGAGAGAGAAAGTAGAAAATCAATCAAGTTTAAGGCCCCAAATCCCGAAGCTCGTGAAGGATAAAGTGTAGTACAAGTTGTTGCTGTCATTTTAAGCTAAAAATCGGACTTGGGGGTGTTGATTTCGTGGTGACTACCCAAAAAGGTAATGTTTCTACTCCATAATCATTTATAGTTGTGAATTGATGAATTCTTGGGAGAATAATAATTGGGTTTGTTGAAGATGATTATATGAATTATGCTAGAATTGTTGAATTGTTGACTTGGGATTGTTGTATTCATATGGTTGGTGAAAAATGATGTTAATTACATCTAATGGGGATTGTAGAATTAGCTAGGAGTAAAAGGATGGGGGTTTGGTGAAGAAAACACCATTAATGAGGATTATAAAGCTTCATGCGTACTAAGTGTTTGATAAAATGCTTAGATGAACAAAACATGGATATAGTTGCTAATATAGAATCCCTATGACTTGTATTGCTATAGATTGAAGTTGAAAGGATTGAAAGACATCGTGATACGCTCAAAAGCGGGAGGTTGAGGTATGTAGAACTTCCATCCACATGTGGGAACCTCTACGTTCTTCCCCATGATCCGTTTCGTAAAAATTATGAAGTTCAAATCCTAGGGCATTAAACCCAACGTATTGGTAGCCCGTAATTATGTATGTATGTACATGAATTCCGTATATATGTTCGTCATTGTGTTCCTAACTTTCCATTACGAACATTAGGAATCCTAGCTTAATCCATGAATCATGAATTCTTCCTCATGTGTTCTCATTACGTTCATATGAAACTGCATGAGTTATTTTACAAGTTATAAACATGTTTTCAAGTCAACTACAAATATATGATTATGAACTATTATATTACTCCTAAATCAAGAACATGTTTACAAGCTATTTCATGAAACCATGTTTACAAGTTATTTCGTGAATTCATGATTCCAAGACAAGTACAAGTAAATTCACGAAAGTCAGGGGCTTCTTAGCCAACTATATTATGTTCATGTTTTTGGGAGTTGCACGAATTACCGAGAAGGCTCAGATAGCCTGAAACTATGTAGCCACCATAGGACAAGGATCGCTCCGCCCAGTTAGGACGATACCTTAATTTCACACCGAATGGTTCCATCAGGTACATTATTACCTTATACCCTGGCAAGGTATAGGGGCTCTGCTGGTCCGGCGAGGTACCAGACTCCACGTATCCACGTGGTGATATCATGTGTCGGTTTATGAAATGCTCTCCCTACTTATCATGTTTTACTCATGTTATATATGTATATGTACTCATGCTCATGCTCATGTTCATGTTCATGTCCAAGTTTTCAGTTTTAGTTCTTATCATGTTATTCCATGTCCCATGTTGCTTCTTTCGGTTGCTTTACATACCAGTACATTCAATGTGCTGACGTCCCCTTTTTATTGTCCGGGGGCCTGTATTTCACGATGCAGGTACGGATTTACAGGACGACGCTTCTGACCATTAGGATTTGCTCGTACCAGCTTATTGGTGAGCCCCATCTCACTCGGGGTTTAAGCATTGTATTTCTCTATTTAGTTTTGCATCTAAAGGTATGCTGGGGGCCTTGTCCTAGTAAATATGTTTTTCAGTTAGACTCATGATAGAGGTTTCATAGACTAGACAGGTCAGTTATGTTATGTCAGACATTTGGAGTCATATAGCCATTTTGGCTCACTCATGTTTAAACAAGTATTGTATTAAGTATTATGACTTACTATGTTTTATAAAGGCTCATCATGCGTTCATGTTATATTCCGCTTATGTCATGCATCATGTTGATTCAGCAAGTCATGTGGTTCTCTCGGTCACATGTAGTCAGGCACCGAGTGCCGTGTTACGTCCAGGCCATGGTTCGGGGCGTGACAAAGCTTGGTATCGAGCCTAGGTTCAAGTGTCTTAGGGAGTCTATGAAACCGTGTCCAGTGGGGTCACTTTTATATGTGTGAGGGCCCCATACATATAAACAGTTGACCACCAAGACATTCAGGATTGTCTCATTTCTTTCATATTCTAGATCGTGCAGTTAGAGCAGTATTTTTAGGATGGCTTCCTAATTCGTGCGTGTACGTGTTTTCAGAAAATGCCTTACAAGAGAACTTACAAGAAGAAAAACACAGCCACCAGCCAAAGGGCTGCCGCCGGAGTAGCTCACGAAGATACTGTTCCGACCCAGGCAACAGCTCCAACCGCCTCTACCGTTACACCTCCTAATGCTTCAGATCGGGATGTTAGGAGTGCTATCAACATGCTCACCCAGCTGGTAGCAGCTCAGGCCCAACGTCAGGACTCTGGGTCAAGTTCAAGAGGTAATGGAGAGTCTTCTAAGGCGAAGGATTTTCTCAGAATGAATTCCCCAGTATTCACGGGGACGAAGAAAGATGAAGACCCTCAGGACTACATTGATGCTCTCCAAAAGATCTTCAGGATTATGACAGTTACCGAAACCGAAGCAGCGACTTTTGGAGCTCATCAGCTACAGAGCACTGCTAACACGTGGTATGAATCTTGGGAATTGTCCCGAGGTGAGAATGCGCCTGATGCTACATGGGATGAATTTGATAGCGCATTCCTAGACCACTTTATGCCAGTAGAGCTCAGAGAGGCTAAGGCCGAGCAATTCCTGAAGCTCAAGCAAAATGGCAGGCCAGTTCAAGAATACTATTTGGAGTTCGTTAGCCTGGCGAAGCATGCCCCACACATGGTACCTGATATGAGGGCAAGAGTGAGAAGATTCGTGGGAGGTCTTGATTCCCATTTGTATGATGGAGCCAATATTGTTGCACAGAATGGGACAGTGACTATTTCCAAGATGGTTGCTTTTGTGCAGGGCAAGGAAACAAGGCTAAAGGAGGAAGAAACCTTACAAAAAGAGAAAGACAAGGAGTTCAACAAGAGGGTCAAGTCTACCGGACAATTTAGCGGGAACCGGAATAGGAACTTCTTTAAGAACAGGTCAGCAGTACCTGCTCCGCCCACAACAAGTGCCCCACTTCCTAAGCTCCGCAATGATAAGAAGCCGAATTTCAGGCCATCAAGTTCGTACTCTCAAGCTAGTGGGGGTCAGTCGACTTATACTTATCCGATGTGCGGCAAGTGTAATAAGAGACACTTAGGTAATTGTCGTGTCGGTACAGATGCCTGTTTTAAATGTGGTCAGAAGGGCCATTTTCAGAAAGACTGTCCATCAACCAGGCAGGGTACTGGAGGTAATATGACGCCATCTATAAATTCAGCAGTCCCTCGTAATAATCAGTCCCAGCAGGGGAACAATGCAGCTAGGTCTGGAAACACAAGCGGGGGGCGAAACCGCATGTATGCATTGACAGGCCGTCAGGATACAGAAGCTCGAGCAGATGTTGTTACAGGTACTCTAACAGTTATCACTTTCGATGTATATGCCCTTATTGACCCAGGATCCACCTTATCTTATGTAACCCCTTTTGTTGCTAAGAAATTTGGTATTGAACCCGAAAAATTGTATGAACCCTTTGAGGTGTCCACCCCCGTTGGGGAATCACTCACAGTTAGACATATGTATAGGGGTTGCCCAGTTTTAGTCTACCACCACAGAACCATAACTGATTTAGCAGAATTAGAAATGGTAGACTTCGATGTGATCATGGGTATGGATTGGTTAGCTTCATGTTATGCCACAGTCTGTTGCAGAACTAAGGTGGTAAGATTCGAGTTTCCTAATGAGTGAGTCATAGAATGGAAGGGTAATTCAGTAGTACCCAGGGGTAGATTCATTTCTTACTTAAAGGCCAGGAAAATGATTTCCAAGGGTTATATCTATCACCTAGTTCGAGTCAAAGATTCAGATGCTCAGACTCCAACTCTTCAGTCAGTACCAGTTGTAAACGAATTTCCGGAAGTCTTCCCAGAAGATCTTCCAGGAGTCCCTCCTGACAGGGAGATTGAGTTTGGAATTGATTTACTTCCCGATACTCAGCCGATATCAATTACGCCATACATAATGGCTCCAGCGGAGTTAAAAGAGTTAAAAGCCCAGTTGAAAGATTTGCTTGATAAGGGGTTTATTAGGCCTAGTGTTTCGCCTTGGGGTGCACCAGTCCTATTTGTCCGAAAGAAGGATGGTTCTTTACGTATGTGTATAGATTACCGTCAGCTGAACAAGGTCACCATTAAGAACAGGTACCCTCTTCCTAGAATCGATGACTTATTTGATCAGCTGCAAGACGCCCAATGTTATTCCAAGATTGACCTCAGAACAGGCTATCATCAGTTGAATGTTAAGGAAGTTGATATTCCGAAGACAGCTTTCAGGACCCGTTATGGCCATTTTGAATTTCCTGTTATGTCATTTGGGTTGACAAATGCACCAGCTGCTTTCATGGAGCTTATGAATAGGGTCTTCAAGCCTTATCTCGATTTATTCGTCATTGTCTTCATTGATGATATTTTGGTGTATTCCCGTAATGAGGTCGATCATGCAGAACATCTCAGAATAGTGTTGCAGACTCTTAAAGATCGTGAGCTTTTTGCAAAATTCTCAAAGTGTGAGTTTTGGCTTAAATCAGTGGCATTCTTAGGCCATGTGATCTCGGGTGAAGGTGTTAAAGTTGATTCTCAAAAGATTGATGCCGTAAAGAGTTGGCCCAGACCCACCTCAGTTTTTGATATAAGAAGTTTCTTGGGTCTGGCAGGCTATTATCGACGCTTCGTAGAAGGATTTTCTTCTATCTCTGCTCCGTTGACTAAGTTGACACGGAAGAAAGTTAAGTTCCAATGGTCAGATGCGTGTGAGCGAAGCTTTGAGGATTTGAAGAAAAGATTGACTTCTGCTCCAGTTTTGACTTTGCCAGAGGGAACTGAAGGATTCGTGGTTTATTGTGATGCTTCGGGAGTTGGTCTCGGATGTGTCTTAATGCAGCATGGTAAGGTAGTAGCTTATGCATCTCGTCAGCTCAAGGTTCACGAAAAGAATTATCCGATGCATGACTTAGAGTTGGCAGCTGTAGTTTTTGCACTTAAGATATGGCGTCATTATTTGTATGGAGTGCACGTTGATATTTTCACAGATCATAAAAGTCTGCAGTATATCTTCAAACAAAGGGAGCTAAATCTTAGACAGAGGAGATCGCTCGAATTGCTTAAGGATTATGATGTGGATATTCTCTATCAGCCGGGGAAAGCGAATGTTGTAGCTGATGCTCTTAGTCGGCATTCCATGGGAAGTTTAGCCCACGTGGACGTGGATAAGAGAGTTATGACAAAGGACGTTCACCGCTTGGCCAATCTTGGAGTTCGACTTTTGGATTCCGAGGATGGTGGTGTGGTTGTTCAGAATAGTGCTCTTTCCTCCTTAGTCGTTGAATTCAAGGAGAAACAATTTAGTGATCCCTATTTGTTGCAGCTGAAAGAGGGGATTCACAAGCATAAGACAACGACTTTTGAACAAGGGGGAGATGATGGTACCTTGAGGTACCAAGGCAGATTATGTGTCCCAGATGTAGATGGACTCAGAGAGAGAATCATGTCAGAAGCTCACAATTTCAGGTATTCCATTCACCCAGGTTCCACTAAGATGTATCATGATCTCAAGGAGATTTACTGGAGGAACGACATGAAGAAGAATGTGGCAGATTTTGTAGCTAAGTGCCTGAACTGTCAACAGGTGAAAGCCGAACACCAGAGGCCGGGTGGCTTGGCTCAGAATATTGATATTCCTGTCTGGAAATGGGAAATGATCAATATGGATTTCGTATCAGGTTTACCTCGTTCAGCTAAGAGACATGACTCTATTTGGGTGATCGTTGACCGGCTTACTAAGTCAGCACACTTTTTGCCAGTCAAGACCACATATTCAGCAGAAGACTATGCCAAGCTGTATGTTAGTGAGATTGTCAGATTGCATGGGACACCAGTGTCCATTATTTCAGATCGTGGTGCTCAGTTTACAGCGAATTTCTGGAAATCCTTTCAGAAAGGATTGGGTACCAAGGTGAACCTTAGCACAGCTTTTCATCCGCAGACAGATGGCCAAGCAGAGCGTACTATTCAGACTCTAGAGGACATGTTGAGAGCATGCGTCTTGGATTTCAAAGGTAATTGGGATGACCATTTACCTCTCATTGAGTTTTCTTATAATAACAGTTATCATACTAGTATTGGGATGGCACCATTTGAGGCTCTGTATGGGCGAAGGTGCAGATCACCAATCGGTTGGTTCAAAGTTGGTGAAGCAGAGTTGTTAGGACCAGATTTGGTTTATCAGGCTATGGAGAAAGTCAAGTTAATACAGGAGCGTTTGAAAACGGCTCAGAGTCGCCAGAAGTCTTACGCAGATGTGAGGCGAAGGGACTTAGAATTTCCAGTTGATGATTGAGTGTTCCTTAAAGTCTCACCTATGAAGGGTGTTATGCGATTTGGCAAAAAAGGGAAGCTCAGTCCCAGATATATTGGACCTTACAGAATTTTACGAAAGGTCGGTCTAGTAGCTTATGAACTTGAGTTGCCACAACATTTGGCTGCTGTACATCCCGTGTTTCATGTGTCCATGTTGAGGAAGTGTGTGGGAGACCCGTCGTTGGTTGTCCCTGCTGATACTATAACAGTTAAGGATGGTTTGACATATGAGGAGATCCCCGTAGCCATTCTTGACCGTCAAGTTCGCAAGTTGAGAACTAAGGAAGTAGCCTCAGTGAAAGTACTGTGGAGGAGTCAGAAAGTTGAGGAAGCTACATGGGAAGCCGAGGAGGATATGAAATCCATGTACCCGCATTTGTTTCAGCCCCCAGAAGAGGTTTATGATGAAGCACCAAGATTTTGAGGTATGTAAGCTTTCTTTTCATGCTTTTAGTTGTGTGTGGCCAATTTATAGTTCTATTGTGATGTAGCCCTGTGAGGCAATGATATTATGGGTTGTTGTGACATGTTGTTAGTGTCATATTACAGGGGAAACTCTGGCGAAATTTTGTAGAATCCCGAACGTTTATCATTCGAGGACGAATGATCCCAAGGGGGAGATATTGTAACACCTCGTAGCTTCGGGCTAAGATTTGTATCATAAGATGGGGGTATAATAAACCCAATTTGAGTAGTGTATAAATGATGTTTGAAACCCAATCAATACATGAGAAGAGTCTTTGGGCAAAGCAAGGTTGAAAACCACTCTACGGGGCATGTTTGCAAGTGAGTTTATAGAAGGTCTTAATTCCAACGACCATAACCCCATTATTAATTTGGAATTTGGGACAACTTCCTTGATGAAAGTTGTATCCCTTTGAAATATCTTTCCAATGGTATATTATAGGGGTCAAACGGACATCTGTGCAAAGAGTTATGCCCATTTTACTGAAGACTGTTCGCTGGGAATTCTGCCAGCGCAACGTGACGTTACGGACCGTAACACGTGTTACGGGCCGTAACAGTGGACCGTAACGCATCGAAAATTTCCAGAACCTCACTGGGAATTTTCACCAAGTTACGGTACCAAGTTACGGTCCGTCCTTTGTGTTACGGGACCGTAACAGTGACCGTATCTTGGTCCGTATGTACGTTTAGGGTCACCTGACTTCGGGAGGCCATAACCCTATCATAAATTGGGAATTTGGGAAAACCCAAAGAACGAAAGTTGTAGATAATTGAAATACCTTTCCAACCATAGGTTGTGGGTTCACAAGAGACATCGGGATAGGGAGATATGGACGTTTTAAGACAGATAGGTCCCAACCCGTTTTCAAGTTGGGTCAACCCATTTTCCCCTTAGTATTTAAGGGAAATGAAAACCCTAGCAGCCTCCATTTCCCTCAAATTTCAGATTTTTAGAGAGAGGAAGTGAGAGAGAGTAGAGATAGAGAGAGAAAGTAGAAAATCAACCAAGTTTAAGGCCCCAAATCCCGAAGCTCGTGAAGGATAAAGTGTAGTACAAGTTGTTGCCGTCATTTTAAGCTAAAAATCGGACTTGGGGGTGTTGATTTCGTGGTGACTACCCAAAAAGGTAATGTTTCTACTCCATAATCATTTATAGTTGTGAATTGATGAATTCTTGGGAGAATAATAATTGGGTTTGTTGAAGATGATTATATGAATTATGCTAGAATTGTTGAATTGTTGACTTGGGATTGTTGTATTCATATGATTGGTGAAAAATGATGTTAATTACATCTAATGGGGATTGTAGAATTAGCTAGGAGTAAAAGGATGGGGATTTGGTGAAGAAAACACCATTAATGAGGATTATAAAGTTTCATGCCTACTAAGTGTTTGATAAAATGCTTAGATGAACAAAACATGGATATGGTTGCTAATATAGAATCCCTATGACTTGTATTGCTATAGATTGAAGTTGAAAGGATTGAAAGACATCGTGATACGCTCAAAAGCGGGAGGTTGAGGTATGTAGAACTTCCATCCACATGTGGGAACCTCTACGTTCTTCCCCATGATCCGTTTCGTAAAAACTATGAAGTTCAAATCCTAGGGCATTAAACCCAACGTATTGGTAGCCCGTAATTATGTATGTATGTACATGAATTCCGTATATATGTTCGTCATTGTGTTCCTAACTTTCCATTACGGACATTAGGAATCCTAGCTTAATCCATGAATCATGAATTCTTCCTCATGTGTTCTCATTATGTTCATATGAAACTGCATGAGTTATTTTACAAGTTATAAACATGTTTTCAAGTCAACTACAAATATATGATTATGAACTATTATATTACTCCTAAATCAAGAACATGTTTACAAGCGATTTCATGAAACCATGTTTACAAGTTATTTCGTGAAATCATGATTCCAAGACAAGTACAAGTAAATTCACGAAAGTCAGGGGCTTCTTAGCCAACTATATTATGTTCATGTTTTTGGGAGTTGCACGAATTACCGAGAAGGCTCAGATAGCCTGAAACTATGTAGCCACCATAGGACAAGGATCGCTCCGCCCAGTTAGGACGATACCTTAATTTCACACCGAATGGTTCCATCAGGTACGTTATTACCTTATACCCTGGCAAGGTATAGGGGCTCTGCTGGTCCGGCGAGGTACCAGACTCCACGTATCCACGTGGTGATATCATGTGTCGGTTTATGAAATGCTCTCCCTACTTATCATGTTTTACTCATGTTATATATGTATATGTACTCATGCTCATGCTCATGTTCATGTCCAAGTTTTCAGTTTCAGTTCTTATCATGTTATTCCATGTCCCATGTTGCTTCTTTCGGTTGCTTTACATACCAGTACATTCAATGTGCTGACGTCCCCTTTTTATTGCCCGGGGGCCTGTATTTCACGATGCAGGTACGGATTTACAGGACGACGCTTCTGACCATTAGGATTTGCTCGTACCAGCTTATTGGTGAGCCCCATCTCACTCGGGGTTTAAGCATTGTATTTCTCTATTTAGTTTTGCATCTAAAGGTATGCTGGGGGCCTTGTCCTAGTAAATATGTTTTTCAGTTAGACTCATGATAGAGGTTTCATAGACTAGACAGGTCAGTTATGTTATGTCAGACATTTGGAGTCGTATAGCCATTTTGGCTCACTCATGTTTAAACAAGTATTGTATTAAGTATTATGACTTACTATGTTTTATAAAGGCTCATCATGCGTTCATGTTATATTCCGCTTATGTCATGCATCATGTTGATTCAGCAAGTCATGTGGTTCGCTCGGTCACATGTAGTCAGGCACCGAGTGCCGTGTTACGTCCAGGCCATGGTTCGGGGCGTGACACCCTGTGCCCTTCACGTGCTCCTCACCTGCCAATTTCAAATTTCCTTCACGTGCGATGGTGTGTAAAGATGACTTTGGCTCCTTCTGTCGTGCAGTACTTTCTGACCCATTCAAAGACCCAGTGGACAATGGAGGAGACCGGATCTCTAGGAGAATCGATAATTCAAATTTCCAACCTTGCAAATCAATACTCAAACTCGCCGGAATCTGTTTGCCGGTATTCTTGATGCAGACACGAGCCCAGAAAAAATGGGTTCCTTCCTTCGTATCTTCGTCAACACCGATGAAGCCTCCACATTGATTCCCAATTTGTTGAAACGTATCCAGTGACCAAGCATTCAATGGAATCCCAAAAACTTTAACCCAGGTATTTTCCGACCTTTCTTGTTGGATAGAACTGATACCCGGCGACCACCAGTCAAGGGAGAGGTGTCTACCATTCCAGAACCAGTCCCCCTCCTTTACTCTCGCTGCTTCATGTCTTGAAGGAAGTTCAAAGAGGAATCGATTGTGGTCCATGGGGATGACTTTGAAACCAGCAGTGATTCCCCACCTGATTTGAAACCATTTATGGATGATTTCGTGGTTTGGGCTATGGTGGAAAGGATCATTGAGGGTGCCTACCAGACTTCTGTGGAGTGGATGGCTTTCGAGAGTGTTGCCTAGTTTCTGGTTTAACTCTGGCCAACTTTCAATGTTAGCAGCACCTTTATAGGATTTAGTCATTGGTGCCGGTGGTGGAAATCGAGCCGGAATGTTGTTACCGAGAAATCGAAGAATTTTCTCCGCAATATCAGACCAGCCACTGTTGGAGCTCAACTCTGGGATGATCACTGCCGCTTTGAAGGAACCATGCAAAACTTCTACTCTCACAAATCTGCCATGTACATTGTAGTTTTGATAGATCCTGTAGATGCTTTGTTGTTGTTTTCTTCCCCACTTTCTGTATAGCTTCCCCGACCCTTTTGATGCTTGTTTGAGGACTTCGCACACCCATCTGAGATTGTAGGCGTCCATTGTAATTTTGCTTGTGTATCTCCTGCCCCTTTCGATCAACGAATACCATCTGAACTGTCTGTCTCCTATATTTTTAAGCTCAAAAGATTTATCACCAGAAATAAAGAACATTTTGTCACCCATGGTGGAAGATTCCGATGGTAGAGGGCCACCGGCAAGGGTCCCTCAGGCCCCAAGGGGCCTTTGGAATTCTACCTTGGGAGAAGTGCCTGAGAGCATTTTTTGAACCATAATGCCATTCTTAGTGCAACACTAATTATGTACTTTATAGGGTCACTACTATTGACTCATCACCATTAGTTGCGCTCTTCATCTGGTATAGACGATTCACGCCCAACACTAGATATTTTGTCTGTTGCGGACTTGTCCTCGCAAAGTCCTCCTATTGTCACTGGCAAAATATTCATTCTACGCGTAACCCTAATCCTATATATACTTGTATGAGGCATCACCAGTTTGTCACTAGCTTATCATGCTTTTATATCATCTCCTTCCATTCTTAAGATTACCGGTGAAACTCTTTCTCATCCACATTGGTGACAAGTTATATTGAGGAGATGTCTGCTTTACACTAATGATACTTGTGAGCTTGTTTCTCTACCTCTGAGTAAACCTACTTTGAATGTCGGTGGGTACATATGGTGAAGGTTGGCCCTGATGGACAAGGCACGGCTAGTTGCCCAAGGTAAAACACAAATTGTCACTAGCTTATCATGCTTTTATATAATCACTATCATCTCCTTCTATTCTTAAGACTACAGGTGAAACTCTTTCTCATCCACATTGGTGACAAGTTATATTGAGAAGATGTTTGCTTTACACTAATGATACTTGTGAGCTTGTTTCTCTACATCTGAGTAAACCTACTTTGAATGTCGGTGGGTACATACAGTGAAGGTTGGCCCTGATGGACAAGGCACGGCTAGTTGCCCAAGGTAAAACACAAATTGTTAGAGAAAATACTCTCAGGGGATATTGTCACAAAGTTCGTGAGGTCAAATGATCAGCTTGCAGATATATTCACCAACTACTTTGCCGGTCCCATAACAAGTTATATATATGTAGCAATCTTGGTATATATGATTTGTATACACTAGCTTAAGAGGGAGTGTTAGAATCTAGTAAATATTCTATAATGTTGTAATTATAGTATATGATAAATTGTTTCTTGTAATTAAACATTCTTTGATTTTCTTTCAATTGTTATAACATGTAAACTTAGTTATCTGAACCCAATAGCTTGAGAATAATCAAGACTAGTTTCTCTCAATCTCTTCTTCCTTGTTTCATTTCTCAAAACCTCGCTTAACCGGCTCTTCGGTACAATCACCAAGGCGTTAACGCGTGCATCTCATTGCGAGCTTCTTGAGAAGAACCACGCTAAACAATAAATATTCTACCTAATTGTACTTTTTTCAATTCTGTTGTCTCTATTGTTTGGGTTTATAATTAAATTATTCTTGAACTATATTTATATATATATATATATATATATATATATATATATATATATATATATATATATATATATATATATATATATATATATTATCTTTCCTTTCAATTGTGCCTTTTCATTAAGCTAGTGCTTTGCTTGCAGTTTGCACTTGAAACCCCAATTGACTCCAATTCTGTTTGGCTTTGATAACACTAATAAGGGGACCCCTGCTTGGCTTGCAATTGGCTTTCATATAGCTTCCTCATTCATTAACTTGATAATAATACCATCTTCACATCATGCAGTGAGCCATGTTTATCACCAGTGCCAAACATTTCAGATATGTCTTCCTCTCTCACACTCACACACACCCTACAATTGTAAACAGCTTTCATCGTACAAAGCTTGTTAGTGATTTTGCAAGAAAGTAGTTGGTTTCTGAATATCCCATAAACAGAATACAGGAAGAGCAATAATTATTTCTCGCTCTCTCTCAAACACACATACACACACCCCTACAATTATAAACATCTTCCATGATACAAAGCTTGTCAGAGATTTTGTAATCAGAGAAAGCAATTGGTTTCTGAATACCCCACAAACAGAAGACTAGAAGAGTAAATGACTAAGTAAGACGAAAAGAACCTTTGGAATTCTGACTTTTACTCTACAGCGAACAATAACCAAAATAATACCTGAGATGTGTCAGAATCACCAGGCGAAGCTTTGGCACGATTTCTTCGTCCATCAAGTACAACATGGACATTTATACAGCTTGTCATTGGCGTCTAAAATTAAAATAAAAATTCAAACGCCTTTAGTCATTCGGTTTAGTGAGCTCAATTCAATAAAAGTTTACAATTCTGAAACACAAAATGCAGAAACTTTAAAAATTAATATATATGGTTACGGAGAGAGGCCACACCTCATCTGCTGTATAATCAGTTTCAGTGGGACCGTCCAACTCGATTGTGGCTCCATATCAAGTAAAAACCTATATATGAAAACTTGAACATGTCAAAAAGAAAAGTAATAGATATTCTCACTAGATGCAAAATCTTGAGCAAGACATCTAGAGGGGCCATTCTTATTCTTATTTTCCACTAGAAAAAAGTTTGAATCACTTTTAACAAACATCGAATTAAGGAACCACTCCAGACATAAATGCATTTTGCATTTTCTAAGGTACAATGAGCTATTTGATGCACATAATAATTAATGCAACACAACAGTGATGTATAAAAGACTACATCTCTAAAGCTCTCAAACCCCATAAACTGTCTAAACAACTTGCATCTAATCGATTATACCAAAAGAACAAAGACACTTAACTAGCTATAATCCAAAGTTTATGCACAGCACCTTCAAAGCACCACCTGTCTCTCTCTTCTTTACAAAGAGATCACATTTATTTATACTAAGGAGAGTAGTGTCCCAAATATTGCTGAGATTTTGGAATCCTACTTCTCTTCCAGTTCACAAAATCCTTCTTTTTTCTTGTATTACCTAGGCCATGCCAAACCTAGGGACATATGAAACTACTCAGCTACTCCACAATGAAGAGGTAAATGGTTGGTTGGTTGTGCCTGTCTGTCACGTGTCACGGATCCGTTGCAACAGTTTTCCACTTTTGTGCAGGTTTTATACTTTCAAGATTGCTCTAACACATTCTCCAACCAAAAAGGGATAAACCTGGAGGTGCTTTTTCCTTCCACATTTCTCATCATGAATCAGTTCAGCTCAACCATTCCCTGAGACAATCTAGAATAGGAAGATTTCACTGAAAAACTTACCCTTCTTGTCTACCTCACAACAAATCGTATCAGCACCCGCATTCAGCTTCACCTACACATACAGCCTGCTTAGTAGCTAATGTATCATCTGTAATTCCCAATCATTATACTCCTCTTGAACTTCAAATCACACTTCTGTCCATTACTTGAAAGAACATAGTTTTTTGACATTCTCATCAACTGAAAATCACAAGAGTTTTGGGTTGTAATCTCTAGAGGTATCTCCCGGCCAAAAATTTGTCTGGATCTTGATTTTCTCACCATCTTCCATCTTGCGCCTAATATGTGCTTGGAGAAGGCTCCCGAATTCCTCGTGCTTTTCCAGGAGGTAACACCAAGGGGAGCATGAATTGTCATTGCACATCATTGGTCTATCTCAATTCCATATCACAGCAACTCCAAACTTCCACAACCTATCTCTTTCGAAGGAGTTACAAAATCTCCATAACCGCTTGCCCAAGGACTCAATAATGCATGCATAAGTTTCTGAACCCCGTCCTCCTTTTCCATTACAACAACACATTTTCCCATTTGACAAGATGAAACTTAGAGACGGTGACATCAGATTTGCCCAACTCTGCTCCAACTATGCCCTATAACCAACACAATGTTAGAAAATAATCTGAATGCTATTCAAAAAGCTGTTTATCATTTAGCTAACCCCCAGTTGATAAGTATTCTGTCTATGAAACAAGCTACATCCACTATTAATAAAAGGATATTGGGCCTAACTCAAACCCAAAAGCTGACTCAAAAGGTGAGGGTTGTTCAAAACCATATAAGGAGACCAATTACCCATCCCACAACCGATGTGGGACTTCTAACACCCGGCCGGCATGCTCAAGCCTAAACATCTTGAGTATGGACAGTATAATTGTGTTGTGTGTGTGGGGTGGGGGCGTGGGGGGTGGGGGGGACGATGACGTTGGATAAACCAAGAATTAAGATGGATTTGGCTTGATGACATGTTAAGAAATGGACATTGAGCCTAACTCAACCCCCAAAAGCTAGCTCATAAGATGAGGATTATCTAACACCATATAACGAGACCTATTACCCATCCACAACTAATATGGGACTTCTGAACATACATCAAACATAAGATTTTGCATAGCACTAGCTTATAAAGGTAGTCAAAATAAGCAGCAAGAAATGAGCCAATTGTACAGCTAAGTATCCCAACCAACTACTAGTATTTGTAGCATCACCTACTACAAACAGACGAAGTCTTCACCAAATTTACATGTCTGCCAAAGACCACCTCGAAAGTAATAAAACCTCCCTCAAAGATATCCAAATTATTCTTCTTTCGCTTCAAAAGAAGCTAGAATATCGTATCCACAAATATTATGTGTCGGACTACACAGAGTGGCCCCTGCCAGAGGCCAACTGTTGGAGCATCTAGCTTCTTTTAAGGTTGCACTTAGCAGCAGATTTTACTTTTGTAGAAATGGATATGAAAACATAAACCATAAACTGCTAACACTGTTTCTTTGCATCTCAATTGTGGTACCAATCTTTGAGCATCCTGGTACCATGGGCTATGACAAGGACCATTCTGGAGTTGATTCTTTATTGGAACAGGGAAGTCTAAGAAGAGACTGAAGAATATTTGGTATACCATGCTGGACCTTATGGAAAGAAAGAAACACAAGGTGTGTGAAGGCAAGGCGAACTCTCCACAGAAGACAAAAGCTGATTGTTTACTGCAGAAGTTTTTTGCGCATAAATTGGATCTTATAAAGAGTGCCTGTGATTGATTCTGTTAAACTCCTTAAGTAGTTTTTTGCTAGTTTTCGAATAACAGTATGAGCACCAACTTAGTGCTTCCTAACATCAATAAACTTGCCTTTAATCAATAAAAAAAGTTTCTTTGGAGGTTGCAGCGGACTCGAGAGCTCAACCCGAATGTGGTTGCAAAATAATTCTCCCTGCAAGCCAATATTTCCAGAAATTACAATAACTTCCAATAGAATGTTTCCTTCTGGCAAACACTTCTTCAGTTCTACACATTAAAAAAAAAAAAAAAAAAAAAAAACTCCCTACGAAGCCCACTGCTTCTTTAAATCCAGCATCTCTATTTCAATCAACTGACTGGTATTTCAGAACACGACCAGTACTCTTAGCAAGGAAGCTTTCTGTACCTTCTCCTGTCCTTTTATAGCAATTTTCTTTATACAAAAGAGATCTCCAAGGAGCCAGTGGTGCATGGTTCGAAACTCGGTGGAATAGGCCCTCCCCTCTACTCTTCTCCACCTAAATACCATGCTTTTGTATGTAGCAGTGTTCGAATCCGTGACATATGCCTAACCCACACATTACATGTTGCAATCTTACCTAGACCAACGCCTGGGGGTGGGGGTATGGGGAGGGGGGAGGCAAAAAATAATCCCTGGAAATGAACGAGTACCAAGAAGGCAAATTGACTGCAATTATGAATAGCTCCCACCTTGTATGTTGCTCGGACTCTTCAAAAATGTCAACGGATGTGTGAGATCCTCCAAAAGTAGTGTATTTTTTTTAGGCTCCAACTAGGGGTGTTCATGGTTCGGTTTGGGTCGGTTATTGATTAAAACCATAACCAAACCAATTTAGTCGGTTTTTAAATGTCTAAAACCATAACCAAACCAAATAAAATAATAACCACCAGTTTGGTTATTGTCGGTTTGGTTCGGTTTGGTTGAATTTTTCGGTTTATGACTAACAGCCATGAAACTTATCAGTAAAACATTAAAAAGTTGAAAAAGACATGTCTTTTTTTTTTTTTGTTCAAACGATAACTTTTATTTATCGTTTAAGGTGGAACATACATCATAGAAATATTTTCACTATTAGTGATAGTGTCATACTCAAGTTACCCAAAGTTTCTAAACTATTACATATAGAGCTAAAAACTAACTAAGTAGTGGCTGCACCATTTTTGTCATCTTAATACACATACCTGGAAATAAAGTAGAGCATAGGAGCTTTTAGTTGTTGTTACAAACATACATATTATTTTTATTTTTGGACAATTTTCTCTACTTCTTTAATTTTTAATGTACAAGAATAAATATGTCAATTACTACTCCATTAAATTCATATTCTTTAATGTACAAGGTTAATGATCTTTATTTTCATAACTCCCACAACTTTTTATTACTATAACCCCTAAAATTATTATCCATATTAATGGCATCATTTGGTATTCCATATTGTAGTCCTATATATAGAGGCACTGTAAAGCTTTGTATAGTAAATTTTGTGATTTGATAAAATATTTCGCAAATTCTCCTTGCTCTGTAATATATAAAGCACATTATTGATGGTACATGACTTCAAGGGTTGTATTGTGATAACTTTGAGGATTTTCACATTTCAAATTTTTATTCCTTTTCGTGCACATCGATCTAAAGCCCGGCATATAAGTCAACAGTCTGCTTCAATTGACGGTCCTTTTAGAATCTTTTTCTTTTCAATCTGATCACCTGCAATTGTCTGTAACGACTCGTTTGGTCATTATTGTGTTTTTGACCCATTTACCCGGGTTGACACTTCCCCTAGCCCCGTTAGAGTGTTTTTGACCCGTGGGGATGGGCGACACTGTTCCCGAGGTCATCGGGTGAGTCGTAGTAGGATTTGAGGAAATTAGAGGCTTAAAGTGAAAACACTTTGACCAATAGTTGACTTTTGGGTAAACTGACCTTTTGGAAATTTCATCGATTCCATGAGGTTCGAAGGGTCGATTATGACTTGGTGGGGTGTTTGGTTAAGATCCCGAGACATTCGGGAGTGTTTTGTACCCTTGTTTGAAAACTTAGTTTGACCGTTTGGGGGTTGATCGGGTCAAGATGACCTCCGTTGTGAATTTCGAGGGCACAGTTGAGTTTGTAGCGGGTTTTTACACATGTTTACATATTTGGTTTGTATCTGAGAGATCACGGATGGATGTCGGTTTTTGGGTTGAACTTGGTGAAAAAACAAATTTTGCCGCTTTCTGATGTTCCGCTTCTGCTGGTGTGTTTTCCGCCTCTGCTGGTCCGCCTAAGCGGGACTTGGCCTGCAAACGCGAGAGGGTGAGGTGCGCGAGCTTTTCTGCTCGGAGGCGAGTCCGCATCAAAGAACAAGGTGTCCGCGGATGCGGAGATAGGTGAACAGAACTTTATATTTTTCCAACTCGAATCATTTCTTTGTCGTTCACAAAGTTAAGAACCTAGGGCATTATTTGGGTATTTTTGAGGAGCGTGGGAGTAAATCTTCTTGAGGATAGGTCTCTTCACTCTATTTGTGATTTTATGATGATTAGGATTGGAATCTATGCTAAATATTATGGGTTTAGTTGAAGCAAGGTGGTTATGAACCCTAGTTATGATTTTATGGTTTATTCAATTTAAAGGGGGTTTTGTTGGGAAATCTTCATGATTCTAATCTTTTAATCCATGAGGTAACTAGTTGCTAAGTTGAATCTCTCTTAAATTCTAGGATTTTTATTATGGAGAAATTAGGGTTTTCTCTCTAAATTGGGGGTTTTCTATTAATGTTGAAATTGATGATAAATCGAGGACATAATCTGCTCCTAAATATTTGGTTGTATTTAAAAATAATATTATGTGTTCAAGCAATCAATTAAAATAAATTACAATTCGAATGTTTAAATAAAATTTACTGATTTATTTTTTGGTCTTCTCCAGCATTTATCGTTTAAAGAAATATACCCTAAGGTTAAAAATTTATACTCTCTCCTCTTCAATATATGTGAACCTATTTCCTTATTAGTCTGTGCAAAAAAGAATGACCTCTTTCTGTATTTGGAAACAATTTACCTTTGTGCAATGATATAGAGCCACACAAAATATATGTGAGTCATCTAACACCACAAGTTTAAAAGTCTTCTCTTCTTTTCTTAAATTTCGTGTCCAGTCAAATGAGTTCACATAAATTGAAACCGAGGGAGTATATAATATAAAGCTAGGTAAAAGAAGAGTGATGTGGCATCTGTCTCTGGCCAAGGATCCTATTTATCTTCTTTCTCATTTTTTTTTTGGAACATTTTCTCTACTTCTTTATTTTTTAATGTACAAGAATAAATATGTCAATTACTACTCCATTAAATTGACATTTCACTTATCATCGGAACAATAATGAAAAGGGCTTAAAATGTGATGTGAACTTACGATAAATCACGAATAAGATCTTAATTATGATTTATTGTTGATGAATCATCATACTTTTTCTCAACTTTAATATAAACATAATTTGTGTTCTAGTAAAATTAATCTTTTTTTCCAAATGAATGTGATAATAAGCCTTTGTGGCCTATAAATTAAAGCGCTAAAATGTATTTAATCTTTCTTTTTTTTGCGCGGATTGCCCTTCATTTGGGGTGGTCTTTAATATTTTCCCTTCAAATTGGTGGTCTTTAAGTTTCGCCCTTCGCCTAATACCCCGAGGTTGTAGGTTCGAATCCCAGCTCAGTAAAAAAAACATCGCAAGGCAGAATTTGCATGGGCAGAAATTCTGCCTGTGCCATGTAAATTCTGCCTGAAGGGCAAAATTTATAGACCACCATTTTGAGGGGTAAAAATTAAATACCACCCCGGCTAAGGACAATCCTGCAAATTGCCCGTATATAATCAGTTGATTCTTCTTCAAAGTGGAGCCCGTGTTACTGTGTAGTTTCCTCTGAAAAAGTTGGCATCATCTGTTATACCTTGCTACAAATTAAGCCCTGATTTTTGTCTTTAGATCTTAAATTAACATGTCCACTCGACTAATTAGAAAAATTATTTTCTTTGTATGGAAATTTGTAGCTACTTCGTTGCTAAAAGTTTCAATTAATTTGTTTTCATGTCTTTAAAATTCAAAACTTACTAGGTCATCTAAGTTTTATGGACATTGATCATCATTTTTCCATCATTTAATTTCTCGTCCAAACGTTGTGTTTTTGAAATTTATAAGTGAAGATACTCAGTGTAGCGGATCGTATTTTTTTCGATTCGTATTTTGCACTTGCCTCATTTAAAAGGAAAATACGAATGTCAATCGTACCGAAAAAAAGGAAAAATAATACTTCTACGTGGATGGTGCTCTAAATGGATTTTATTTTTAGAGTCGCCACCTAATTTTTAGGAAATTAGAAAAATCAGTTCAAAAAGGATTCATTTAAAACGGCTAAATTTTAAAAGAAACCTAATCTAACTAAAGTATGGGCAAGGGTTCTGGTGATTCCCCGGGAAAGGTGTTAGGCACCCCAGTATTAAGGATCCGTAAAATACGGTTGACCTACGTGTTCTAATAGCATGCCTTGTGGATATAAATTATTTTTTTGATAAAAAATGTTTTTGTTTTAGATTCCCATAATAAAAGGTTAGTCATTCGTGAAAAATATGACACTTTCAAGAAATAAAAGTGGTAAATTTTGTCCAAAATTGGGCGTTTTGGGTTTCAGACTAGAACACCTAGGTTAAAACCCGAAGGTGTTTAACCTAAGTAGAACACTACGTAAGCCCACCCGAGTTTTAGAAAAAGGTTTTTTTTAAAGAGTTTTTATTTTTAGTATAGAAAATAGTTTAAGGCATACTATCATTACCCATATTTTAAACATATTTTATATTTAGTTATTTTTTAATTTTTTTAATCCTTTGAGTCCAAATTAATCCCTAAAATAGTCCAAGTCCAATTTTTGTCCAAAATGTCCACATGCACGGTCCATAATCATATTTTGTCTCAAATGTCCACAAAATTTGTCAAGTCTTTTTTATCCAAAATCATGATTTCCATTTAAGGAATGCTCATTTTATCCATAAGGTAGTTTTAGTCTCAAAAAATTATTTGCACGTTAACCTTTATCAAAAATCAATTTTATAATTTAGAAATGATTTTTTGGCAACTCTAAATTCATGACAATTTTTAAAAGGGTTCCAATAAACATATTTCATCAATTTCCCTAAGTAAATAATAAGACATAGGGAGTTGGGCCTACCAAGCCCAACAGCATAAATGCATATAAAATTTATCCGCTCCAAACGCTTAATCCATCCATGGTTGAGGTTGACTCGATCTAAGAAAGTTAGTGGGTCTTGTTGGGGCCCATCAACGGATTTGGGTGGACAAGAATGCAAACGGGTGTACATGATATTAATATACGTTCACAAATTAAACTAAGTACAAATTTAAAGAGCCATAATAAATATTACAATGCCAAAAAATGAATTACATCAAATTTGGGCCAAGCCCATATGGTAATGAATTGCCGAGACAGATCCTAAACAAATAATGATGGCCCAAGTTTTAAAAGTGCAGATGATAGGCCCATTTACGAATAACAAGCCCGAGCTACCTTCTTCTCAAATTTTCTAAGTGTCAAGCTATAGTATACATAGTATACCACGCATATACTTACTAAGATAGAGAGCAAAACCCATGAAAGGCATACCCTCTATACACCTCAATATACACCATATACCCAACACATATAAATCCTCCACTACCAATTTAGATCACACAGGAAACTTCAAATCTACCCATAATCCCACAATCCCCAAACTCATGTTTTAACTATTAAGCAAGGCTAAACAAATCAAGCTCAGTTGCAAGGCTATCTATCACAAAATAAAAATGCCACAGAGTAATGCAACAAACACCAGATGAGGAAACAAACAGCTTTAGGCAATGCAAGGATAGCTAAGGCAAGGCACAACAAGTGTTTTGAGACTTATGAAACAGCAACGACACAGTTAGGAAGGGCCTAACAAGTTTCAAGATAGCAGACAAGTAGCCACAACAGTAGAGGGGTAAAGAAACAAAGTAGTACATAATTGAGAGGTGAAGAGAAGAATCAGGCCTAGGTCACAATCAACATAGTTCAAGTTACTAGTAATTATCAAAGATAGGATGATGAATTATTTAGCCCAGAATTCATTTCAGTCAAATAAGGAACTTAAACCAAATGCTAGAAAATTATTTTTTATCCATTCACCACTTACCAAAGAGTCAACAGAAGCAAACTTCACAGTATGAATTCATTTTTATTATTTTTTAGCTTAGGCAGGTATCAGTATCAAGTGGACTCAAAGGGTAAGTTCCTTAATATTCCCTAAACTTCTAAATCCTATTTTTAGATTCAGTCATTACTCACAAAGATCTTTAACTAATTAGCAGTTTTATAAAAAACATTAACAGGTTCTTAAAATGATAGTTTAGCTTAGTTCCAATCTCAAGATAGGCATATGCACAAATACAGAAAACAGGTAGGGCCCTAAGGTACAATGAGTAGTTAAGACAGGATCCAAAGCCATAATAAAGTAAAAGGAAAGCATGAGACGACCCTAAGTGTAAACATGATCTTATTTGCAGTCATAACAGGCTTCCAGTAGTAGGAAACTCATGTGGAAACATTTATAGTTTTGTCGGGTCCGGCATAACTTTAGTTATTCCTTAAGGAAAAGTTTCGCCTTATGGGGCACATTTTTAGTTATGTCTTATGGGGCACACTTTTAGTTAAGGCATAACTAAAAGTTTACCTTGAAAAGTATATATATATATATATATGCCGGCAAAGTCTGCCCCTATCGGTAGACTTTTGGTTAAACATAATTAAAATTCTGCCGGTGGGGCATAGCGAAATTTAAACTCTGCCTTGTGATTTTTTTTTAAATTTTTGACTGAGTGGGGGTTCGAACCTGGAACCCATGGGTTTTAGCCGAAGGGAAAAAAATTTAAAGATTACAACTATGAGGGGCAAAATTTAAAGACCACCCCAAAAGAAGGGCAATTCTGCGAATTGCCCGGACATCATACGCTCCTAAATATTTGGTTGTATTTAAAAATAATCATCTGCTTCTAAATATTTGGTTGTATTTAAAAATAATATTATGTGTTCAAGCAATCAATTAAAATAAATTACAATTCGAATGTTTAAATAAAATTTACTGATTTATTTTTTGGTCTTCTCCAGCATTTATCATTTAAAGAAATATACCCTAAGGTTAAAAATTTATACTTCCTCCTCTTCAATTTATGTGAACCTATTTCCTTATTAGTCCGTGCCAAAAAGAATGATCTCTTTCTGTATTTGGAAATAATTTACCTTTATGCAATGATTTAGAGCCACACAAAATATATGTGAGTCATCTAACACCACTAGTTTAAAAGTCTTCTCTTCTTTTCTTAAATTTCATACCCAGTCAAATGGGTTCACATAAATTGAAACTGCGGGAGTATATAATATAAAGCTAGGTAAAAGAAGAGTGATGTGACACCTCTCTCTGGCCAAAGATCCTATTTATCTTCTTTCTCATTTTTGTTTTGGGGACAATTTTCTCTACTTCTTTATTTTTTAATGTGCAAGAATAAATATGTCAATTACTACTCCATTAAATTCATATTCTTTAATATACAAGGTTAATGATCTTTATTTTCATATCTCCCACAACTTTTTATTACTATAACCCCTCAAAATTATTACCCATATTAATGACATCATTTGGTATTCCATATTGTGGTCCTATATATAGAGGCACTGTAAAGCTTTGTATAGTACATTTTGTGATTTGATAAAATATTCTGCAAATTCTCCTTGCTCTGTAATATATAAAGCACATTATTGATGGTACATGACTTCAAGGGTTGTATTGTGATAACTTTGAGGATTTTCACATTTCAAATTTTTATTCCTTTTCGTGCACATCGATCTAAAGCCCGGCATATAAGTCAACAGTCTGCTTCAATTGACGGTCCTTTTGGAATCTTTTTCTTTCCAATCTGATCACCTGCAATTTTCTGTAACGACTCGTTTGATCGTTATTGCGTTTTTGACACATTTACCCCTGTTGACTCTTCCCCTAGCCCCGTTAGAGTGTTTTTGACCCGTGGGGATGGGCGACATTGTTCCCGAGGTCATCGGGCGAGTCGTAGTAGGATTTGAGGAAATTAGAGGCTTAAAGTGAAAAAACTTTGACCAATAGTGACTTTTGGGTAGACGGGCCTTTTGGAAATTTCGTCGATTCCATGAGGTTTGAAGGGTCGATTATGACTTGGTGGGATGTTTGGTTTGGATCCCGAGACATTGGGGAGTGCTTTTTACCCTTGTTTGGAAACTTAGTTTGACAGTTTGGGGGTTGCCCGGGTCAAGATGATCTTCGTTGTGAATTTTGAGGGCACGGTTGAGTTTGTAGCGTGTTTTTACACATGTTTACATATTTGGTTTGTATCTGAGAGATCTCGGATGGAAGTCAGTTTTTGGGTTGAACTTGGTGAAAAAACAAATTTTGCTGCTTTCTGATGTTCCGCTTCTGCTGGTGTGTTTTTCGCCTCCACGGGTCCGCCTAAGCGGGACTTGGCCTGCAGACGTGAGAGGGTGAGGTGCGCGAGCTTTTCTGCTCGGAGTCGAGTCTGCATCAGAGAACAAGGTGTCCGCGGATGCGGAGATCGGTGAACAAAACCTTATATTTTTCCAACTCGAACCATTTCTTTGTCGTTCACCAAGTTAAGAACCTAGGGCATTATTTGGGTGTTTTTGAGGATCGTGGGAGTAAATCTTCTTGAGGATAAGTCTCTTCACTCTATTTGTGATTTTATGATGATTAGGATTGGAATCTATGCTAAATATTATGGGTTTAGTTGAAGAAAGGTGGGTTATGAACCCTAGTTATGATTTTATGGTTTGTTCAATTTAAAGGGGGTTTTGTTGGGAAATCTTCATGATTCTAATCTTTTAATCCATGAGGTAACTAGTTGCTAAGTTGAATCTCTCTTAAATTCTAGGATTTTTATTATGGAGAAATTAGGGTTTTCTCTTTAAATTGGGGGTTTCCTACTAATGTTGAAATTGATGATAAATTGAGGTTGATTATTGATTAGGGGAAAGGTATTGGATATCCTAAAGGTATTGGACATCCTAAGTGTTGGGTAACTGATTTTTGTCTTGAAATTCCTATTTTGCCCTTGTGGGCCCGATTTTCTCGTGGAAGGTTCCTTTTCTTATTCGAATCGTGTTCTGGCAATATGGGTATCGTTAGTCTCAGTTTCTAATGTAGAATTGATTGTTGAATAGACTTCGATCATTCGAAAGCTCTTTGCAAGGACAAGGCTCGTGTTGGATAGTTCGTGGCACCTGCTCAGCATTAAGGCAGGTTACGGTTTATCTTTCTGTTATACTCCAATTAGTAAAGCATATGTAGGAGTTAGATATTTACGGGAAAAGCATTTTAGGCCTTCGGGTATGGTGTGTAGGTGAAATTCAATTAGGTTGGTTCTGTCAACTATTATGTGGGCTTGTCGCCATATTTGCAATGTTGGGTTGGTCACTTTATTTTCTAAGTTGTGATTTGTGTTGCATTCATCTCTCTTTTGATATTTCACTTATCATCGGAACAATAATGAAAAGGGCTTAAAATGTGATGTGAACTTACGATAAATCACCAATAAGATCTTGATTATGATTTATTGTTGATGAATCATCATACTTTTTCTCAACTTTAATATAAACATAATTTGTGTTCTAGTAAAATTAATCTTTTTTTCCAAATGAGTGTGATGATAAGCCTTCGTGGCCTATAAATTAAAGCGCTAAAATGTATATAATCTTTTTTTTTTTTTTGCGGATTGCCCTTCATTTGGGGTGGTCTTTAATATTTGCCCTTCAAATTGGTGGTCTTTAAGTTTCTCCCTTCGCCTAATACCCCGAGATTGTGGGTTCGAACCCCAGCTCAGTAAAAAAAAATAAAAAAAATCGCAAGGCAGAATTTTGTAAATCTGCCCATGCAAATTCCTTCAGGCAGAATTTGCATGAGCAGAAATTCTGCCTGTGTCATGTTAATTCTGCTTGAAGGGCAAAATTTAAAGACCGCTATTTTGAGGGGTAAAAATTAAAGACCACCCCAGAGAAGGACAATCCTGCAAATTGCCCGTATATAATCAGTTGATTCTTCTTCAAAGTGGCGCCCATGTTACTGTGTAGTTTCCTCTGAAAAGGTTAGCATCATTTGTTATACCTTGCTCCAAATTAAGCCCTGATTTTTGTCTTTAGATCTTAAATTAATATGTCCACTCGACTAATTGGAAAAATTATTTTCTTTGTATGGAAATTTGTAGCTACTTCGTTGCTAAAAGTTTCAATTAATTTGTTTTCATGTCTTTAAAATTCAAAACTTACTAGGTCATCTAAGTTTTATGGACATTGATCATCATTTTTTCCATCGTTTAATTTCTCGTCCAAACTTTGTATTTTTGAAATTTAAAAGTGCAGATGCTAGGCCCAATTACGAATAACAAGCCCAAGCTACCTTCTTCTCAAATTTTCTAAGTGCCAAGCTGTAGTATACATAGTATACCACGCATATACTTACTAAGATAGAGAGCAAAACCCATGAAAGGAATACCCTCTATACACCTCAATATACACCATATACCCAACACATATAAATCCTTCAGCACCAATTTAGATCACACAGGAAACTTCAAATCTACCCATAATCCCACAATCCCCAAACTCATGTTTTAACTATTAAGCAAGGCTAAACAAATCAAGCTCAGTTGCAAGGCTATCTATCACAAAAAAAAATGCCATAGAGTAATGCAACAAACACCAGATGAGGAAATAAACAGCTTCAGGCAATGCAAGGATAGCTAAGGCAAGGCACAACAAGTGTTTTGAGACTTAGAAAACAGCAACGACACGATTAGGAAGGGCCTAACAAGTTTCAAGATAGCAGACAAGTAGCCACAACAGTAGAGGGGTAAAGAAACAAAGTAGTACATAATTGAGAGGTGGAGAAGAATCAGGCCTAGGTCACAATCAACATAGTTCAAGTTACTAGTAATTATCAAAGATAGGATGATGAATTATTTAGCCCAGAATTCATTTCAGTCAAATAAGGAACTTAAACTAAATGTTAGAAAATCATTTTTTATCCATTCACCACTTACCAAAGAGTCAACAGAGGCAAACTTCATAGTATGAATTCATTTTTATTATTTTTTTAGCTTATGCAGGTATCAGTATCAAGTGGACTCAAAGTGTAAGTTCCTTAATATTCCCTAAACTTTTAAATCCTATTTTTAGATTCAGACATTACTCATAAAGATCTTTAACTAATTAGCAGTTTTATAGAAAATATTAACAGGTTCTTAAAATGATAGTTTAGCTTAGTTCCATTCTCAAGATAGGCATATGCACAAATACAGAAAACAGGTAGGGCCCTAAGGTGCAATGAGTAGTTAAGACAGGATCCAAAGCCATAATAAAGTAAAAGGAAAGCATGAGACTACCCTAAGTGTAAACATAATCTTAGTTGCAGTCACAACTGGCTTCCACTAGTAAGAAACTTATGTGGAAACAGTTACAGATCCATAAGAATCCAGGCTATGGTTAAAAGGGGTCAGGATACTATTCTGGGTTCCAAAAGCATTATACTAAACATGTCTTGATTCAAACAAAGCAAACAGAAATGGGAAATCATGCATATGAACCACATGAATTCACCATCAAGCTATAAAAACAAGCACACATAAGCAGGTATTATATTTGCTCTTTTAAAGCAGTTTTGACTTCAGTTTTTAGCTTTACACTAGGTTCAGCAAATTCTAAATTTTACAGGTTCATAGTATGGCTTCAAACAAGGAGATTTGAATCAAACTTAGTCCAAAATAATGGTGTAAGTAAAAATATGAATTTAAGCCATAGCAACTATCACAAATTCCAAACACTTAGGCAGAATCTTAAAGGGAAAGTTGGTCTTAAACCAACTCTCAAGTCCTAGCATGGTTCAACAGTTGGCAAGGGGGTGCAAGCACATGTAAAGACAAGTATGGACAACATCCTATGACTAACTCAGCAAGGACAGGATCCACAACGGTATTCAGAAGTCTCAGAGATCATGTTAATGAGGCATGAAACTATCCTAGGCCTTTAACAATATCAGACATGGTTCAAGAAAAATAGAAGGAAGAATGCATATGAGACAATCTCAGATTTCACAAGCAAATGAAAAGGGGGAGGTGTATCACAAAAGCAAGTATCACACTCAGTCCTTTAAAACAGCCTTAGTTCTAGTTTAGACACCCTACACTTAGTCTATTAGGTGATCATATTAGGCAAAGAGAACCAAGTAATCTATAAGCAATCCAAGTGTAAAATACAAGTCATAGGTGATAAACCACCATGAATATTGCAAAAAAGTAGCCAATGTTAGACAGAACAGCGGTCCATGAGTCACAAGCAAGTCAAGAGTGAAAAGAGATTTCAAGTAGGGGGAGTGACAGGTTTCAAGAATCCCAAGACTGAGGCAAAGAAATTCATGGCACTGTCCTAGGTGCAAGAGATGGTTCATTAGACAGAACTTGATTCAAACAAATCAATAAGGTCAAGTACTTAAACACTACAAGTGAATCAAGCGCAAACAGGATTTTCACATAATTCCTTTTTTAAGTCTTAAGTTCTTTTGAAGCTAAGTGTCATACCAAATGGTTTTAGCTACTAAACACAAGTCCCAAAGCTAAGTTCTTGCACCTTATAAGGGATTAATATGGGCTAGAGTAAAAAAGACAACACTTAATCAAATAAATCTTTTCAAAGTTTCAGTTTTAGGAGGTTGATACACAGTTTCCAAAAAAACAGTTCACAAACAAGATTTTCAATTCAACTCAGCCTATTTTTTTTTTATAAGATTCAGGGGTTATGAGAAATAAGAGATGCATTAACATCTCTAAATTCAATCCAAGAGTAAGCAGAGAACCAAACAGTCTTAAATCCAAAAACAGGCCACAAGAACCAGTATTCAAACATAGTACAAAAAGCAGGTTTTATGCCAAATTATTGTTCAGATAGGACATGATCTAGTTAGCTTAAACGAGACTCCACAGAATTGACAAGGTTCTCAAAAACCTTGCAATTTTAAAGCTGAAATGCAGGTTACAAACTCAGTCATAAGCAAATTGTTTTGTTCAAGTTCAGCTGATTTTAAGAGATTCAGGGATGAAAACAAGCAAGGTTACTCCTAGGGTCCAAACCTAGACTAGTGTCAAAAATCATCCAAGCAACGTACAGATCTTTGAGGTTTAAAAAAAATGCATTTTTAGACTCAAGCTAATCCAAAACTCACAAGATATCCTCCTAAGTTAACTAAGTGAGACAGTTTTACAAGTTCTAAGCAGTTTCAAGTAGGGACAAATAGGAGAAAACAGTAATTCAATATTTCATATTCAACAGATTATTCTAAGTTGCATTGCAACATTTAGCAAAAATTACATAGAAGCAGTTTTGACACAAAAATAGGTTCCAGTTTATTAACTAACCTCACATAAACAACTTCATGATTTCAAAATCTTGCAAGCTACATTCCAAATCAGTTTTCAAACTTATTAAACTACTTGGATAGGTTAATAAGTCATAAAGGCCATTCAGTTTCATGTTTTAAATCAAAATGAACACATAAATAGATTTTCAGAGTCTCAAGTTTACAAACTAAATTCTAGTAGTGATTCAAAATCTTTGAAATCATTTTTTACAAAAAATTAGAAATGTATTAATCACAAATCAAGTTGTTAAACAACTAGCCTAGTTATGTATCACATTTTAGTAATTTAGACAGCAAAGGGAGTAACAGGACATGATCATCCAACCAAAAAAGCAAACTCAAGAAATTCAGCTTTCACGAAACCTTATTCTAGACTACAAATAACTCCGTGAATCATTTTAAGGGAAAAATTACTATCTTAAGACAATTTTCAACATATCAAGCAGATCTACTACTCTAAAATGAAATTAAGCACCTAACATAAATCATATTCAAATACATGGGGGAAAGATAGAATCTAGAAATTGAAATAAACCATAGGAGTAATCCCCATATTTCAGAACAACTATATTTTACTCAAAATCATAGCTAAGTACTCCTATCCTATCAAAACAGTCTCCAAAACCCCCAAAGCTTCAAACATAAAGCTAAAGCATGAGATTACAGTTTCAAATATAGATTATGCCCAACTAAACTTCTTGTCCTAAACATCTAACTAGCTACCTTTAAAACAAACTTAAAAAAATACATTAGACCTCCCATATTCAGTTGTTTCTTTCTATTCATCAATGAAATGATATGGTTCTACTTAGGATTTACTTGTTTCTCTTTTGATATTTTGAAATATTTATCTATTTTATTTAACAATGTTTGATTGGATAAGAAGCTTCCGATTTGTTATACGTTTATTGATGTGTGGTTTATTGGTTTGAGTTTTGAGTGTGTTGACTTTGAAAATGATAATTAGGGCCTGTTTGGCCATGGAGAATTTTCACTTTTGTTTTTTGGAATTTATTATGAAAATGTTGGACACAGAATTGTTATAATTTTCTAGAATTCAAAAAATTTCCAAATACATGATTATGCCTGTGTGAGTCTCTGATTTGTTTTGCTTTTACTGATGTGTGGATTTTTTTTATTTGTGTTTTGAGTGTATTGAATTTGGATATGATATTAAATTGAGATTATGGGTTAATTTGAGGTAAAAGTACTTTGTGATGTAGTAAAATTGGGATACATAGTGGGGAATTGATATAATGAGGATTTATGTAGACAACCCCAATTAGTTTGAAATTGAGTCTTCGATTCGCTTTACTTTTATTGGTGTGTGTTTTTTGGTTAGAGTTTGAGCATGTTGAATAATATAGTTAGTGGAATTCTGTCAAAACATTTTCAAATTTTCTAAATGGAAAAAAAAAGTGTCATATATGGGTATGGCGGGGCCCTGTCTCGGCCACGTTATGTTATGTTTTCCAGCAGAGGCTTGTAGACAGTTATGTACAGTCAGATGATATCCAGACTTGAGGTTTCATATATTGTCACACAGGCATGCATATCATATGCCCTCAGAGGCACTTTCAGATACACAGAGTTATATAGATACATTAAGATATAGAGATTGACTCTCGTGTCTCAGATTCCTTTCATGATTCTTATGTATATGTTGTTTTCATACCTTACATACTCGGTATATTATTCGCACTGAATCCCCTATTATTTGGGGGGTTGCGTTTCATGCCCGCAGGTCCGGAGATACAGGTTGGTGATTCATCTATTAGGATGTCAGCTCAGCAGATGAGGTTGATGCATTCCATTTGTTCTGGAGACGCCAAAAGTCAGCATGGTCTTATGTATATATATGTATGGGTATGGCGGGGCCCTGTCCCGACCACGTTATGTTATGTTTTCCAGTAGAGGCTTGTAGACAGTTATGTACAGTCAGATGATATCCAGACTTGAGGTTTCATATATTGTCACACAGGTGGTTATGATAGGCTTGTCGGCTCATGCAGTATGTCCAGCATATTCATATAAATGAGTCTTTCAGATTAATTGATGCATGCATGTTTCCTTATGAGTTTATTGAGAATCATATGATGGCCCAATCGGCCCACCTATGTTCATATTGATGTCACAGATGTATGTCAGATGGAACTTGACTAGTACGGTCAGGTGCCCGTCATGGCCCTCCGATTTGAGTCGTGACATTCATACCCGAAGGTTTACATGCATTCTCCGACAATATCATGTAAATATACGCTTCGCTAATCGATGTCTCACCATAAGGTAAACCGGAACCAACCTGGAAAGCCGAAGAACAAAGTCTCCAATAGTCAAACCTTAATCTTTCCCTTCCTTTGAGCCTCGTGATAATGGAAGTCTAATCACATCCGAATTGTGAAATTAGAATCAAGAAGAAACATCATTCAACTCTTATGTTACACCCCCGAACTTTGGGTTGCTGAGCGGTGAAGGGACTAACGCAAGTTAAAGTGAACGTGATGTCCCTACAAGTAAGAAGGGATACTTAACAATTCTAATTAAAATTCCCAAGATGATAGAGGCAAGAGAGAAAAGTTCGTCAAAAGAAACTCCAACGCAGTTCTGCGAAAAGGGGGTTCGACGGCCGTCCTATGTACCGTCGAACTAGTCGACGTTTCGTCGATGGTACCGTAGAATTGAGTAGAGCGAAGACCATCCGACGGATAGGTCGATGCTCCGTCGATCACTTCGACTGACCGTCCTTCTCACCGTCGAATGAAAAGAAACGACAGGTTGCTCACTGGAATTTAACGACTTCGACGATCAGATCAACGCTCCGTCGATCTAGTCGACGCTCCGTCGATCGCACCGTACATCTCGGTCGGGACTGATTTCATGAATTAGTATAAGGACCCTCCCTCATTTTATTTCATTTCATTTTCATTCTCTACACACCAAAGAAACCTCTAGAACCTTCTCCACCATTCAACCACAATAAATCCAAGGAAATCCATGATCATCCACACCCAAGCCATGAAATCAAGTGTATGAAACCCACTAAAAGTTCATCTAAGCCAAGAGAACTCAAGAGAAGTGAGTTAGGGTTTTGGTGCAAGAAGAGGAGCTTCACTTGAGGGTTGCTCATCCATCATCTAAGGTGAGTTTTATGACCCTTCTACAATGGTTTGGGAGGTTAAAAGTTGTAACACTTGGGTTGTGGAAAGATATAGAAGTTGGGTCATGAATGTGTGAATAGTGTCATTGTTGAATTGTGGTTGGGATGAATCATGAATGATGGTATGCTGTGATTGTGAATATGTTATAAATGACATTTAGACCATGGAATAAGTATTATATATGAGAAAACGCGATAATGAGTTATAATCATAATTGTGGAGAAATTGAAGAGAAATAGTAAATTGTGGTAAGAATAGATAAATGATGATTGTTGTTGCTATATTGTGAATGTTGTTATTAACGTTTGGGAGTTGATATAGAATGTGGGAAAAGTAGTATAAACAAAGGAAGTGCTGCCCAATTTTCCCTAGAAATGATAAAATGTTCTTATAGCCGAGCAACTAATATTGATGCAATTCCTCTTGAAGGTAGAAACGTGGGCAACGAAGGAAACCCAGCGAACGATAGACTAGTTAAGCGCAAAAGGTATGTGAGGCTAGTCCTTTCTTTCCATGGCATGAATCCTGTAGCATGATTTTCTTTTCCCTTCATGAATCTCTTAAATTCCGGAAAAATTACGAGCTTATGACCCTAAATGGCTACACAAGGTAATGATTTAGAGTATAGAAATTTTAGATGTTTATGATATGATGTTCCCAAACGTTCATGGTGTCATTTATTGTTTACACTCACCTCATACACTATTCCCTTCAAGGTGAGGCAGAATGTTAATGAGTGCTCCATAAGGAAATCGGGGAAACACGACCTTACGTCACCCCGATAAAGCATAGTTAGCCTTGAGTCTTTATGCATGCACTATAATGAGTATACTATGATAATGAGATTACACTGAGCCTATTTGGCCGGGCAGTCACCGCTAAGGCGGGCAGCTATACACCATGGCCAGATGGCATGGGCAGACACCACTAGTGGGCGGCATGAGATGGTACCCCGGACGCGGGAGGCCTGGACGCGGGCTGATGTTATTGATTATCACACCGTACCTATATGGTCGGACAGTTTATATTTATATATATTTATGCATACATGAGATCATGATGATTATGAAAGTAAGCCAGCATGTATTATTTATTTATGATTCACAGCCAGTTACAGATTACTCTTCATTGAGGCCTCCTTATTTCATTGATGTATCATTATTGTTTATGCCTCTCATACTCAGTACAATGTTCGTACTGACGTCCGTTTTCTTTGGACGGTGTGTTCATGCTCATAGGTAGACAGGGAAGTGATCTTGATCCAGATTTGTAGGAGCTGTTAGCGGATTTGAGAGCACTCCATTGTTCCGGAGGTGCTTATGGTTACCCCTTGATGTACATGTATATTTTGGGCACGACGGGGTCTTGTCCCGTCCATATGTCTAGTACTCTAGTAGAGGCTCGTAGATACGCAGTGTGGGTTGTATGGTCTCACGAGGTTGCTATATATATATATATATATATATATATATATGTTATTTCAATGACCAAAAGGTTTGTGCCTATAAAAACTATTTATGTTTCCAAATGAAAGATGTTTTCTTATAAATTGAGTTGTTTTTGATAAAAGAATGTTGTATGAGCAGGATAAGTAGTAGAATGAGGGGTGCTCGGTGGTTAGCCCCGGGTATCCGTCGCGGCCCCTAGTCGGGTCGTGACACCTTACTTCTATTCAAGACCCAAATTCCAACCTATGGAATGAGATTTATGAACTAAAAAGATTAAATTAGGAATCTATAGGTCTTAACATGAAATTAATGTTCTAGGTGATCAATTCCCATCAATTATAAGCTAGAAAAACTAACAAATCACTTAGATTCGGATTCTAGGCAAAACCCCCAAATTTGGGTATGAACCCTAACTTCCAATTTCATAAATTAGCCACTAATTAGGAAGGAATCATGCAATAATAGTTTATAATCATTAATTCCATGCTTAATGAAGCTAACCCAATCAATAATTAAAGATTTAATAGCCTATAATGAAGAACCACAAAACTCTCTTTCAATCCACCATTTCTGAAGGAACTAGCATGTTTAATGGATTCCAAAGGTGATTAATGGATAATGGAATAGTAATGAAGATGGAAAGACTTACCACAGTGATTTTCTATGAAGAACAGCCTTGAATGCTCCCAAAAAGCTCTAAAGTCGGAAAGGTATTGAATGAACAACTTAGGGCTTTTAATACACATTTAATGAATCTAACTGTCCGTCACCCGCTTCCGCGCCAACTCTAGCGCTTCAGTTGTCCCGCTTCAGTGGTCCCATGACCACTTCTGTGGTCCTGCCCAAATGCACAACTCGCTACAGCGGCAGGGTAACCGCTATAGCGGTACCGCTACCATGGTCCTAGTGCCGCCATAGCGAACACCAAACACCAAAAACTCTTAAGTTTCACTAATTCAACCCGACAACCCGACTATCACCTGAGACCATCTGCTCACAAACCATATATGCAGACATATATAAAAACACGCTACGAACGCACTCGTGGTCTCGGAATTCCCAAAAGAGGTCTCGTTGACCGAGTCAACCCCCGATACCTCAAAACTAAAAAAACACGCTACAAACGCACTCGTGGTCTCGGAATTCCTAACAGAGGTCTCGTTGACCAAGTCAACCCCCGATACCTCAAAACTAACTTCCTAACCCAAGTCCCAAAATGCACCCGAGTGCATTGGAACCGAAACGAATACACACACAAGTTCTAAAAGACCATTCTGACCTCTCGGAATCAACGAATTTTCGAAAAAAGTTCGTTTATCAAAAAGTCAACTTTTAGTCAACTCTTTTTTGCTTTAAGCCCAAATTTGTCACAAAGTTACCCAAATCATATCCAAAGACCTCGGGAAGCATGCCAACGGTTCCCTCGAGTCAAATGTGAGCTAAACAAGCTCGGGGAAAGGGTCAAAAGCACCGAAAAGGCTATAGCGACCAATTGGGTCGTTACAAAGGGAATCGTGCAAATGGCCCGTTCATTTACTAATTCAACCCATTTAACTTGTCCAAACCGCTCATTTAACACCCCTAATCCCAACTAGCATCAAATTCAATGGCGCTTGACCTCAGCAAATACAGAACACCATCTAACAAGTAGAAGCCGTGAAAACTCTTATTTTCATGCTTCATCACTCTTACATGACGTAGAGAGACTTGATGAAAAGAAGCCATAAAAGACAAACAAAATGGACACAACAAGCAGAGAATCACATCGAAAATAGTAGTACTACTTAAACATAGAGATCAGGACAAGACTCTTATTTAATGTGGTCGAATATCGATGCCCTTAACAATAATGCCCCATTTCCAATTAGGATTTTTGATCTCCATCAACCTCATTTCCACTTCACCATCTTCTCCAAAGTTGTTGAAAAATTCACCAAGCTTTATTTCCATCCAACCATCGCTTCGTAGGTGTGGGAATATGCCATTTTCTCCTTCTCCTTTTGCCTTAGAGAGGAAAACAGTGTAGCCCTCTGCATCGGTTCCCTCTGCTTTTTCCTTCACAAATCTTACTGATGCAATTGCTTTTTCAAGTTCGCGATGATTATCTGTTAACTGGAACACTAAATACGCCGAATAACTTGTCTTTTGAGTGAGTCGTCGTGTGTCTATTGTTCCTCGAATGTCGAACCAACAAACACAGAGAAGCTCAGCCACTTCTGTACTGCATGAGAAAAATGGAATCAGGTCCATAGTCTAAGAAGATTTAATATTGTAAACAGAACTAGGCTTTTGTATAATTATTGGGTCGATAATATTTTCTGTATTTGAATCGCAATAAATATTTTGGTGTGCACGAATGGATGCAACTTTTTTATAGGTTCAACTTAATTTAATATTCTTACACGAAACATACAAATCTACTAAAATTTAAATGGATATTTGATTCTATGTCAAAAATTCAATGTATTTTTAAGAATTCTAAAGATTGAAACCAACATCAACAACAATGTATCCAATATATTTTCGTAAGTAGGAGTTTAGGAAGGATGGGGCGTATGCAGATCTTTATCTGTCATTGTGTCGAGGCTGTTTCACATAGACCCTCAACTCAAGATGGTTTAAAGAAATGCAAGAGTTAAATTTTAAAAATGGAAACTGTTAAAATTTAATTCTAGATCCGCCCCTCATGATGCTTGTTTGAGAAAAACAAAAAGCCATTTTTTTATTTTAATTGATTCAAGGATGGGAGTAGATACCCAGAGTTGTGATTGTAGTTCCAAGTCCAATGATCAGGGTTGTCCGCCCATTCAATTGATAGCTCTCTTGCACCTAACCATGCACTCTGATCAAAGACAATGTAGTTAAAATACATTAATTTGAACAACGAAGGAAATAAATAGATCTTGATATCTATGAATAAACTTCTTTCCTGGTCATTCTAACTATCCATCTATTTGTTTCTCTAATATTTAATTGCAACAACAAATATAAAGCAGTTCTTCATGTTTCTTAACACTTGAGTTGTGAGAAAAAATTAAAAAACCAAGTAGACTAAGAATGAGAAGTACGTACCATCTTTCTTTTATAGCTTTGAAACTCTTTTATCTATTTGGCTCAATGTATGAAAAATCCTTCCAATATATGGGGAGAGAGGGTTGCTCAAAAGTTACAATTAGCTAGTAAGTTCTTACTTAGCAATTAAGCTATATACCAGCCAAGTCATGTGACACGAGCTCACGTTGAAAACACACTATACTCGAAATGTTAAATATACAGTTTTTTGGTCGCATTCCAAGATACTCTGAAAAAGACAAAAGAATTAAGTGTGAACATCGCATTAATATATTGGTCAAGACCTCGACATCTCGAAACCACTCCCTCGTTAAACGATAAAAGAATCTGCCAATCCACTTATTATGATCAGGAACTTTTTATGTGTTTTTTCTTCGGATGTCCCGTATTCATATTAAAATTCAATTATATCTGGATTCGCGATGGGTAGAATCTATTTCTAGGGAAAGCGCTCTCTACTAAGGGTTTTTCCAAATTCAGAGCTCGAACTCGTGACCTCAGGTTAAGGAAAGAGAAGTCCCATACTCTGCACCAGATCCTTCGGTGGTAGGAACTTTTTATGTTACTATTGAATAAGGCAAATGTTTTGTGCTCCATTTTATTACTCCATCCATTTATAATAAGCGTCCACTTAATTTTTTTATTTGGGTTTAAATAAGTGTTCATTTATATAATCAAGAGGAAATTAATTCTTTCTTTCAAATTTACTCCTATTTAGTTAAGTGAGTTTTTCTGTAATCAAGAAACTATATGAATTAGGTAGTTTTTTATTAAGAATAATTTAATCAAAATACCTTATGTTTTTCTAAGAGTTAGTATATATTTTCTTAAAGGGTATGTTGAAGGATAAGTGGACAACTATTTCGAATCGGAGGGACATTATATATATACTCCTATGCTTTTTAAGTTGGTCTGGAATAAGTTATTTTGAATTTGTTTTTTTAGATGATATCAGTTTTAAAAAAAAAAATTATCCTTGTCTAATAAATGATTGAACAAATTTCTAAAGGTTTTTACAATTTCCTATGCATATATTAAAGATGAGAGATAAAGGGTCTTTTAGTCAAATATTCACTTCGTCCACTATAATAAAAAAAAATTGTTCACCTTTAGCTTATTAAGAGAAAAATAATTTTATTTTCCTCTTTTACCCTTAGCATTAGCTACTATTCCTCAAATCATTTTTCAAGTCCATTAAAATTATACACCAATTAATATGGATATTATGACTAGATGTGCACTTCATTTATTATTTATTAAGGGAGTGCAAAATATATTGGAAAAGTAAAAGTGAATAGAGGGAGTAACATTCATAATTAATGTTATGAAGTAAATTTTCTTAATGGGGCACGCAAACTCTTAAAACTTACTCAATATGATCCCTTTTACTTGTCATGTTTGCATTTGATTGTCCCTTAAAAAAATATTAATTAAAAGAATGATTTAACAAAATCACACTTTTTTTACTCTCTCCATCTCAAAATATTTATCGCATTTTTTATTTACACACCCATTAAGAAAGCATTTATAAGGATAGCATTTTGACTATTTTACCCTCTTCATATATTTCATTATGTTCTCTCTCCTCAATAAATATTTACTCCATTAATGATGAAATCTCTTAAATTTTGGTATGTGAACTCACAAAATTAGCTCATTGATGTAATTAATCCAAGGGTAAAATGGAAAAAAGCTACTTAATTTTATCTTGGCTAAATAAAATGACAAATATTTTGAAACAAGTATTTTTTGTAAGGACGACAAATATTTTGAGACGGAGGGAGTATTATTTGATCTCAATTTAAAGCTGTACTCTTCCTTTCACCAAATTAGAGTAAATGTAAAGGCGGAAAAATAATAAAATTTATCTTGATTTTTTAAAATGACAAGTATTTTAGATCAATACTTCTATTCCAATTGTTTGTTGTCCAACACATAAAGATAATTTTTTTTTACACCGTCTTAACAAATCAAGAGTGAATCAATTAATTTCTTAAATGTTACTCTTATCATTAAGTAACAATTTTTCAAACTTATTGAATACCAGCAGCCAAATTTATTTTTTCAAAGAATGTTAATAAGGATAACTTAATAAATTTAACATATACTTCCTCCGCCTCAAATTATCTGTCGTGGTTACTAAAAATAGTTGTCTCAAATTATTTGTTATTTTATAAGTTCAAGACACAATTAATTATTTTTTCCTCATTTTACCCTTAATAGATATTCTGTCATTAATGAAGATGACACATAAGTGTAAAGTTAGTCAAATACTTCTTCCAATTAATATTCTTTAAGGAGCATGTAAAATAAAAATAAAAAACAAAAAACGATAGATAGTTGATACGGAGGGAGTAAAAGATATTTTCTTAAAGGTGAAGCAAATTACAAACAAACAAGTTAAAGGAAATAAAATAAATATTGCGGAGTAGTAAGTATGACTAGGGGTGTTCAAACGAGACCGAAAAACCGATCCGAACCGATAAACCAAGTCAAACCGATTTAATAAACCGAAAACCGGCTCGGTTTGGTTTGGTTTGGTTTTCGATTTTAAAAAACCGATAACATTTGATTTGGTTTGGTGTTACCCATAAAGAAAACCGAACTAAACCGAACCGAACCGATAAATATGTACATATTTAAAATATTATATATATTTATATATGTTAATTAAACTTTATCTATTTTTTAACTTCTTCATAATTTAGGACCATTCCAAGAGAAAAGTCTAGCTCATGTTCCCCAAGCCCATTTACGTTTAAAGTAAAATAAAAATCGCTTACTGAATAGTTAACATAAATAATTTTTTCCCTCGTTAGATTTTCAGTTCCCTCCTCTTATTTCCTCCCAAACCCTGTAGACCTCTATTCTGCTCTCACAATAACAATTAAGTACAAGAAGCTTTAATCCATGTAAGTCTGTAACTTTTTCTTCCCTTTTCTTTTTTGGTTACTTTTTGTATGTTCCCTACTCTTTGTTTGTGTAATTATTTTTGTGTCTTTGAAGTTTTACTTGAATGAATTGCTTCTCTAGTCTTTCATCTTGTATGTGTTTTTTATTTTATTTCTCTGTTATTTTAGATTTTCTCCACTGATTTAGGTTTTTTCTGTTGATTTAGTTTTTATCTAATGATTTTGGATTTCTCTATTTATTTAGATTTTCGGATACTCTTTTTCAGATGGAAACTACAACTACTCAAAAAGAGGTGGAGCCAGTGGAGGTAACCAACAAAGTATCTCCAACTACTTTGCTGGAACCTGAGCTTGACAGTGATAAAACTCGTGATATTACTCCCAATCATGCTAAAAAGCGGAAACAAACAACTCTTTGCGACCCTGATCGTAGCCTTGTGAGTAGTGACAGGAGAACATCCGGCGTTTGGAAACACTATTCTGAATATCTTGATAAATGGGGTAAGAAAAGGGCGAAATGTAACTACTGTACTAGTAACTTTGCTTCTGAAAGTACGAATGGGACCTCAACGCTATGGAGACATTTAAATGAGGTTTGTCCTAATTCCCCTCTTAGAATTATTAACAGAAATCAATCAAGAATCAAGGTAGTTAAAAAAGGGGAACAAGCATATAGTACATGTACTGTAGAAAAGATTGTGATTAACGTCAATGAGATTAGGAGAGCCATTGCTGAGTTTGTCATTATTGACGAACAACCTTTTAAAGTTGTTGAAGGGGAAGGTTTTTGTCACGACCCAACCCCGTAGGTCGTGACTAGTGCTCGATCTGAGCACCCAAACACATTTATAAAAAGCTATCTCAAATTTTATCTACACGCATTCAAGTATATAGCAGAAGCCGACAAGGCTGTATTTCGAAGTTAGATAATTTCCAGAAAAATTTCGGCAGAGTTTCCTTTGTTTTACAGACTACCCAAAATAACCCTGCGCACAGAAAATACCAACAGAAGACCACACAGGGCCAACGAAGCAACATTTAAACATATACGGACCGGCCGCCGCGGCGAATGGGATCGCCCAAACACAACATAAGCACACATCTGTACAGAAAGACCCCAACCCACAAACATGTCCACAGACCTCTAAACAGACCGACAGAATCATATGATGGGACAGGGCCCCGCCGTACCCATGAACGAGAATATACATATACAGTAATGACAGACTATACCAAAAGATGGGCTCTGAATAAAAGAGCACTCCCAAAATAGCAGAATAAGATCCTAAGCGGGCGGATCAGCAAACCTGTCGTCAGTACCTGCGCGGCATGAAAACGCAGCCCCCGAAGAAAGGGGGTCAGTACGAAATATGTACTGAATATGTAAAGCCTGAATTACAGAAACAAACTCATAACTGGTACAGAACGTACAGAAAGTAAACAGAAAATCCAAAGTATCAGATATATATTTTCAAAACATGCAGAGTGTGTACAGAAACATATGTCATATCAAATCCGGCCCCTGCCAAGGGACTCGGCAGACAGAACGTGGCCACCCTTGTCACACCCCCATTTTAACCGGGTTGGATTTAAGGGAGTATGACGTATTGGTGATTCCTATTTTGTTTTGATTTTAAGGAGTCGCCACCTAATTATTTTAACGGTGAATTAGGACACCTAGATGTCAACTAAGGTAAAGTTAAAACTAAACCTTAATTAATGGTCTGCTTAACCAGTGTGATTCTAGGTAAGGGCTCTATATTATCCTAAAGGGAAGGGGTTAGGCATCCTTTAGAATCCGTTAACTTACGGTTATCCGACCAACTTAGGTTAATTAATTAAATTAAATGTAGGGTTAAATTTTAGAAAATGACCTTAAAATATTGCTAAAGTTTTTAAGAAAGAAAATCATGTTAATTAAAATAAGATTTACAGAAAAGAGGTATAATTTGTATAAAGAAAACTTTAAATGCCATTTTTAGAATAAGACTCATAAAGGTTATTAAGGTTTTCAATAAGAGACTATTGAAAGTAAGACTAATATTCGTATAAAGGGGAATCTTAGGATGCTATTTGAAATATAATTTATAATCGTTAATAATAATTTTAAAGGAAGTAGCATAAAAAATGAAGTTCGTAAAATATGACGATTTACATATAAATAGAAAAAGATGCGAACTCAAACGATAAATATTTGAACAAACTAAACAGTGAGGTATTAATTAAACTTAAATTTTAGAGATGCGAATAAAACATGAAAGAGTTAATAGATTTCTTTCATCCATTTTATTATCTTTATCTACTATGCTTAATTAAGAAATGCGTGATTGACTCAAAATTTGAAGAGTTGTTTAGAATATGTTTGAATTTATATTTGCGCCATAGTGGTATATTTTTATTTTTATTTTGAAATCGAGAGATAAAATATGATTCTTTTAACTAAAAAAAGAAAGGATATTAATTTATACTATCAATTATTTTAGAAGTAAATATTATAAATAACTTTAATGTGAAAGAAGAAAATGAAACTTATGGGATTAATTATTAGTCTTTTTTAAACTAACTACCCATTACTAAATCTATTAAATAATTAAGATTTATATAAACTAAAAAGAAAAAAAAATAAACAAAGTAGTTAGTATACAAATTAAATGCACAAAATAAGTAAAGGAGAGATAATTAAAAAAAATGGGCTCAGCCCATATTCAAGAAGGGCTGCTGTTGAATGGATCTGGCCCATTGCCGCGAACACTGTTCCTGCTATATGGGCCTCGGCCCAGAATTCTTATTTGCTGCGGGTGAGCTGATTTAGGAGTGACTCGATAATATTATGTTGGGCTTTTAGCCCAACACCGAATGCGGAAGACAAGTCCCTCGGACTCGTATGCGGAGGTCATGCATAAAAATGAAAGGAAGAGATCAGTATACTACCAATATACATAAATATACATAATCAAACACATTATACTTGTAATGCACAAGCATATAAGACTTGTATTGGCACAGAATCATCCAATCAGATTCATTCATATTTACGGTTTTAAACAGAGATCAATTCATGTTTTAAAAGCAAGACAACCTTCCAAATGACAAGGCAAAGAAAAGGAGCTCAACTTCCTATATTTTAAGGAATCCAAATTAAAAAAAAACAATCTTAGGATGTAAACCACTGAGAAATCAGCAAGCAATGAAACTGATACCTAATTAATGATGTCCAGGTGCACAGGTTGCAGCAAATATTCAAGATTGTTCAAAAATAGATAAGATTATATCTCTTGCAATCTTAAGTTAACTCTACCCATCTACATTCTTAATGGCAGATTAAAAAAAAAGAAGGAAATCTCTTAGTATAAATACTCTTTAGTTAACATGTGAAGGAGGAAAGAAAGGGAAGAGGCATGAATCAAATAACTTAAGCTGGTTTCAGACTGTGACAAGCATACTTTCAAACTTACAAACCAAATAACCATGATGAGCATACTTTCAAAATTACAAACCAAATAACTTAAGCTGGTTTCAAATGATGAACAAGGAGAAAGCACGAATCATGATTTCACACTTCAAAGCAAAGGGAAAACACAAAAGTAGAAGCAAAGCTATTAAGGATAGAATCAGAATCAGAACCAGCCCCACAAACAAACAAAAACAGAAGCCGAACCAGCCATCCAAAAAAAACGCAGAGCAGAAACAGAGCTACTGAGGATAGAATCAGAATAAAAAAAAACCGACATACGGACCAAACTCAAAAGGCAGAAACAGAACAAGCCACACGACTAACGAAAACACAACTAAGGCCCGAAAATGGGACAGCAGTGGGAGCATATTCCACTGCCTCAATTCTTTTCTCCAAACTTATAATATTTGCTCTTTTCTTGTTAGTACACCATAACAACATATAAACATTTAGGGATCTTACTTGACCCAAACAACTCTACAACAGGGAAAACAAAATTGTAAACATATAAGGAGGAACTCAAGCCTAGCTACTAATTTCAACTTAATCCAAACATGAAGGAAATCAATAAGGACAAGAGCATTATTTCAATTAGAGGATACATCTGAAAACAACAATAAACATGAAGCTAATCTAAATATTTAAAAGTTTGGGAACATAAAAAGGGGAAATAATACAGCTGAATATGGATATTCAGCTCACATACAAAACTAATCAAGAATAGTCATCAAATGTAAACGTCAAAACAAACATCAAAGAAGATCACTAAACTAAATAGTGTTCAAGCTTCTCAACATATTTGACTGAGACAAGTTTAAACACGCAAAATAAAAGATGATGCATACTTATAACTATGTCATATGAAGAAAAATCCAAATTCTGATTTTTCTCGAACAAAAAAATAAAAATTCTGGGTCTGAACCGAATGGTCACATGATCTATCAGTCTTAGCATCTTGAGTTAAACTTATCTTAAATATATATAAAAAAAAAACTGAGGAAAAACTTATAAAGCTTTCACACTATCTCAGATTCAAGAAAGGAAATGAACTCAGTAACGGAGATACATTAGGCTAAAAATTGAAAAGTAATAAAAAAAAAATAACTACAAACATACAGACCCACAACCAGATAATGAACTGCACAAAAATATGAAGGCACACTCTGAACTACATGGAAATTAATCTGAACAATAAGAACTAAAATAGAGAAGAATTTTACCTCTTGTGGGTGCAGCGAAGTGGGTACAGGGCCTCGATATCCACTCGAACACTCTCGAATCCGAGCTTGCGATGCTCGGATTCAAAGCAATACCAATGCAAACGAAAGCAGAAAAAAAATTATTCGTTTTCTTAACTCGATATTCAGAACTATTACCACTACAGATTCAGAATCTTTTCTTTTTTAGGGGATTTTTGGGATTCAAAGACTTAATATTTTAAGGGACTCAAGGGATTCGAGGTTTTCATTTTTTCGATCTGTTTACTTTCGAGGGATTGTGGGTTCCTTTAGCTCGTTTTTTTTGCAAGGCAATCTAAGGGGTTCTCCCTCCCCCTTTCTAAACGATTCCACCTGACTATTTATGGGGATTTGGGGGTTCTTTTGAGTTGAAGAAAAAGGAGAGTGGAGCGGGGGGACAAGACGAAGGTGGGGAACAGAGGGAAGTGGGAGCGGGGTGCAGGCGGCGGTGGTGGGGACGATGATGAGAAAAGGAGCGGCGGTGGTGGGGTTGAAGATGACGATGAAAGAGGAAAAGAAAAGGAGAAGGGAAAGAAAAGAGAGGGGGGAAGATGAGCGGCGGTAAGGAGGAGAAGAGAGAGGAAGGAGAGAAAAAGAAAAGGGGGGGGGGGGTGTCGGCTGAAGGAAAAATATGAAAGGGGTAGGGAACCCTACCCGTTTTCATTTAATTAGAAAACGGGTCGGGTCCATTTTTGGGCTGGACCGGGTTTAATGGGTAATGTATTGGGCTGAATTGGTTGAAAATGTGGGCTGGGGTGAATTAAAATGTGGGTTGGGAATAAAATGTAGACTGGTCTGAAAATTGGGCTGGGGTGAATTAAAATGTGGGCTGATTTTATGAATTGGTTCGAAAATAGTATGGATTGATTGGGTTACTACATTTAAATAAAAGACCTATTTAAATAACTAGTGTTAAAATATTACTCAATATAAAATATGTAATTATTAGTGCTCAGATAATAAAAAATGACGTTGTAATAGCCGTGCAATAATATTTCGAAAATCCACAGTAAATAAACACTATTATTTAATTATGCAAATATAAATGCGATGCGTGTGCGTAAGCTGGTAAAATATGTTGAAATGATAAAGATGTGAATTATAATAATAATAATAATAATAATAATAATAATAATAATAATAATAATAATAATGATGGCTAGTAACTGTAATAAAATAATGAAATGTCAGTATTGATAAGAGGCTAATAATTATAGTAAAAATATAAATATATATTTTTTAATTTTCCAAAAATATTAGAAGCGTAAATAGGTATTTTGGAGGAGAGGCGGGACAAAATTGGGTGTCAACAACTTGTCCCTCTTTGCCCGGTAATGATGAAAAGAGTTGTCGGGCAAAGACGTTGACTCAATAGCCTATTTTGTCCCGGCTAAAAGAAACTTGAGAGGATTATGACCGAACTCCGGTCTCTGAGTTGCCTACATATCTCGGGCTGCACGAGAATCAGGTCGAGTGTAGTTCTGGAACAATTACGACACCTGAACCCGATTAGCGCGAATCTTGCAAAATATTGTCCCAGTGTTGAATTATGATAACACTGGGTATTATGATAGAGACTTGAGAATTCAATTGCTGGAATGCAAAAGAATACTTGTGATTAGAGACGAGTGTTCGAGGTAGATCCTTGACCTGTGTCGGAAAGTCTTATTATCCTTCCCGACAAATTGCCCAGTTCGCTGCCGAAGAAATAGTTCCACGAGTTGATGTGTGATGCCAACTTCGATATTGTCAAAAAGCCAACAGCTAAAAACAATTTGTTAGCAATAAAGAAATATATGTGTAAATAAGACGAGGTTGGAGAAGTTACACTTGCAACCCCTGTTTTGAAAGTTGAATCCACATTCGGAGGTGGATGCCTGAACTGAAATATAAAATACCCGCATTCGGAGGTGGGCGCCTGAACTGAAATATAAGATACCCGCATTCGGAGGTGGGTGCCTGAACTGAAATATAAGATACCCGCATTCGGAGGTGGGTGCCTGAACTGAAATATAAGATACCCGCATTCGGAGGTGGGCGCCTGAACTTAAATATAAGATACCCGCATTCGGAGGTGGGTGCCTGAACTGAAATATAAGATACCCGCATTCGGAGGTGGGTGCCTGAACTGAAATATAAGATACCCGCATTCGGAGGTGGGTGCCTGAACTGAAATATAAGATACCCGCATTCGGAGGTGGGCGCCTGAACTTAAATATAAGATACCCGCATTCGGAGGTGGGTGCCTGAACTGAAATATATGATACCCGCATTCGGAGGTGGGTGCCTGAACTGAAATATAAGATACCCGCATTCGGAGGTGGGCGCCTGAACTTAAGTATAAGATACCCGCATTCGGAGGTGGGCGCCTGAACTGAAATATAAGATACCCGCATTCGGAGGTGGGCGCCTGAACTTAAATATAAGATACCCGCATTCGGAGGTGGGTGCCTGAACTGAAATATAAAATACCCGCATTCGGAGGTGGGTGCCTGAACTTTGAATATAAAATACCCGCATTCGGAGGTGGGCACCTGAACTGAAATGTAAATCCATGTCCACTTCCACGATACAAAAATGTAAATCCACATCCACTTCCACAGTGCAGAAAAATAAATCCACGTCCACTTCCACAGTGCAAAAATATAAATCCACGTCCGCATTTCACGGTACAAAAATGTAAATCCACATCCACTTCCACAGTGCAGAAAAATAAATCCACGTCCGCATTTCACGGTACAAAAAATGCAAATCCACATCCACTTCCACAGTGCAGAAAAATAAATTCACGTCCACCTCCACAGTGCAAAAAATATAAATCACGTCCACTTCCACAGTTCAAAAAATATAAATCCCCGTCCGCATTTCACGGTACAAAAAATGTAAATCCACATCCACTTCCACAGTGCAGAAAAATAAATCCACGTCCACTTCCACAGTGCAAAAAAAATAAATCCACGTTCGCATTTCATGGTACAAAAAATGTAAATCCACATCCACTTCCACGTGCAGAAAGAAATACATTCACATCCACTTTCACAAACTTTAAAAATAAATCCACTTGCACGTCCACAGTGTTCATATGAATCCACATTCTTTCCCACGATATAAATCTACTTCTACTTCCACGTCCACATCCACAATGTAAATCCACGTCCACAATAACAGGTGTCCAATGTCAGTATCCACTTTGAAGAAGGTTAAATCCATGATTATGTGCACTTGATCCATCGAGAAATGCCACGAGCTAAAACAACTGTTAGTGGTGAGAATATGTAAATAGCTGGGTTTGAAAGAATTACGCTCGCAGTCCCTGGTTGGGAAGATAAACTCATGTCCACTGTTGCGATCAAAATTTTATGAAGAGTGGAACAACGTCCATCGTTTAGCGCAGGCTGACTTTACATCCACATTGAAGAATATTTGCCTTTTGAAGAAAGCTAACTCTTTGATCACGTGTATAATTAAAATTTTAAGAAGAGTCAAATATGCACCACATTCATATTAATGAACCTGTCTCATCAAAGAAAAATTGTGAGTTTAAAAGAAAATTGGTTGACTTGTGCAAGTCGGGGAACTTGGCCTTTGAATTGATCCTTGTTTCGGTCGCGTTCACGTTCTTCGATACCTCATCCCATATTTTGCCTTGCCTGGGGAGTTTCAGTCATAAAAGTGTATTTTGCAAAAATAAGAATAACGAGATTTGGATGATTTCGAAGGGAAATACTTAGTGGCTCTAATAGGTAAAATGATTAGGAAGACTCTATTTTTGAATTTATCCGCATTTTAGAAATATATGGATGGACTTTTATTTAAAATCGTTAAACATTTAAAACCACTTTTATGCTACTTCTAAAAATTTGTCCCAGTTTTCAGTCCTGGAGACACTTGGCTCTAAACGATTAAAAAATGAGAACTTATAATGAAAGTCTTTGGAAGCGATTTGACCGATTTCGAAATTTTGTCCCAGTTTCAAGTCCTGGAGGCACTTGGTTCTAAACAATCGAAAAGTGAGAAAGTTGTAATGAAATTTTTTGAAAGTGATTTGACCGATTTCAAAAATTTGTCCCAGTTTCAAGATACTAGGACATATGAATTTAAAAAGTAGGAAGACCAAAATCTTATATAAAGAATCCTTATGTATCTTATAGGAATTAAAATGGTTTGGACAAACCGAAGATATTGAAAATTTTAAAATAGAAGGGCCGAACCCGCCTCGGGTTGCCTACGTATCCAAAAGGAAATCAGGCCACACGTAGTTCCACCCGTACAACAAAAACACTGAAATATTTTGAAAAAGTGGCCGAACCCGATGTGGGTTGCCTACGTATCCAACAGGAAGTCAGGCCAAACGTAGTTCCAATCACAAAACAAAGACGTTGAAATAATTTGAAAAGAGTGGCCGAACCCGATATGGGCTGCCTACGTATCCAACGGGAAGTCAGGCCAAACGTTGTTCCAAAGATACTGAAATGATTTGAAAAGAGTGGCCGAACCCGATATGGGTTGCCTACGTATCCAACAGGAAGTCAGGCCAAACGTAGTTCGTTATAAAACAAAAATGACAAACTCTGAATTCAAAAAGGCCGTAACAAAACATAGAGGCAGCATGACAAAAGGAACTAAATGTTCTAGTTGATGCCTCCGACCTATTACAAAGGAAATTTAAACTTAAATTACTGAAACTCCCGGCGGGCTGGGGCTAAGATAGAAGTTCAATTCTGCAACTCAGGTCCTGGCTCAACAGCCTATAAAGTCAATATTTCAGCAAAGTCTTTGATTATCACAGCATGATCATCTTCATCTTCCATGAACAGGTTCTTGATTCCCTCCACGATATCATCATAGGCAACCTCAATAATTAGATCTGAAGGTTTTGAGAAAGTTTGATCAATGGTAGGAATAGGTTTTGGCAATGGAACCTCTTTCTTTTTATTCTTTCGTGCTTTCTTCACTTCTTCCTCAGTTGGCTCATATCCCAAACCGAATGTAAACTGTTGCGTAGGGAGAACGACTGGCTCAACCCGCCCATTTAATGTCTTCCCTAGCCCAAATCCAGGTTGGTACCCATTTCTCAGCATTTCTTTTGCAACCATAATCGCGGCGCATGACCTTTTAAACTCTTGAGTTTGACAGACTTCACCCACTTTAGTGACATTCACAACCTCCCAAGCGTGGTAAGTTGCTCCATCGAACCCTCCTTCTGCCTCGATGAATGGGATGGATTGCTCTCGATAGAAAGACGTGTCCCCTTCTCCATGTATACATATTTGTTGCTGATCCCACTCGAATTTGACAGTTTGGTGCAAAGTAGATGGTACAGCTCCAGCCAGGTGGATCCACGGTCTTCCTAACAGCATGTTGTATGTCGTGGAGATATCAAGTACTTGAAAATCCATAATGAACTCAACAGGGCCAATCAACACTTTCAACTCTATTTCTCCAATAGGGCGCCTTTGAGCACCATCAAATGCTCGAATATTCACATCACTTGTCTTGAGCTCACTAACATTATATCCGATCTTCTTCAGACTTGTTAATGGGCAGATGTTAAGTCCAGAACCCCCATCAATCAACACTTTAGCCACAAACATGTTACGACACTTGACAGTTATATAGAGCGCTTTGTTATGCATGCATCCTTCTGGCGGCAGTTCTTCATTATCGAAACTGATTCGATGACTGTCAAGCACGTGCTCGATCATCCCAGCTAGCGCCTCACTAGTTGTTTCACTTGGAACATATGCTTCATTCAAAATCCTCAACAGTGCATTTCTGTGCATATCTGAACTCAAAAGCAAAGAGAGAATAGGAATTTGAGCATTGGTCTTTTTCAACTGATCCACAACTGAGTACTCACTAGCTTTAATTTTCCTCAGAAATTCTTCTGCTTCGAATTCAGTCACGACCCTTTTGGGAGGTACGTTGGTTTCCTTAAGTTGCCCCAATCTAACTAGTTCTTCTGGAGAATAGCACCTCCCAGACCTTGTCATTCCTGACGTCTTAACCTTGTCAGTGATCGTGTCCTTTCCTCGACACTCCATCACAGTTTGTTGATAATTCCATGGTACGGCTTTTGTATCGAGCACTGGCAACTGATTTGGTGCTCGAACTACTTCCACAGGTATTGATGAAGCTCCTAATATCTCGACAGGCACACAACCCCTTATCACTACAGCCGGGGAAGCAACGGCTACAAAATCATGATCCTCCACACGATCCACAGGCACTATAAATTCGGCTGGGTCGTCAACATTTTCATCTATTCCAATCATATTTATCGTGGCCCCATCATGGGTCGGGAGTGGATTGTTAACCACATTTGGTGTTGGTGGTTTGACCGTGATCTGTTTTGCTTCAATAAGATCCTCAACCTTATGCTTCAATGCGTAACAACGATCAGTGGAATGGCCTTTTACCCCCGAATGATATGCACATGTTTTAGTGGGATCAAAGCTTCTGGGTAATGGATCTAGAATTCTACCTTCCACAGGATATACTAAGCCTGAAGCTTGCAGTCTTTCAAAAACAACGCTCAGTGGCTCTCCTAATGGTGTGAAATGGCGAAACGGTTTATTTGGGCGAGGTGCGGATGCATTGTTTGGATGATGAGTTTGTGATGGTGGAGTTGGATATGTTGGTGGTCGTGGAGCTCGATATGCTGGTTGTGTGTTGTAAACAGGGTAGGATATTTGTGGTGATTGAGGTTGGTAAGATGACAAAGCTTGGTCGTAGGGATGTGGAGAATATTGGAAATATTGTGAGTGGTGAGCGTTAGGCTGGTATCGCGGGGGTTGTTGATGGTGGTATGATGTGTTTCCCAAAGCCATTACCGATGCTGCTTCTTTCTCTTTTTTCTTTCCGTTCCCGAGAGTACCTGTTTGTATGGCCCTACTAGTAGACTGTAAAGCCGCAAGACTTGTTATTCTCCCTGTCTTAATGCCATCTTCAATCATGTCCCCGGCTTTGATCACCTCTGCAAAAGTTTTTCCACCCATTGTCACCAAACGTTCATAGTATTCCGGCTCTAGCGCTTGAATGAAGAAAGTAACCATTTCTGTCTCCTCCATGGGTGGGTGTACTCTAGATGCTTCTTCCCTCCACCGTATAGCATATTCTCGAAATGATTCGGTGAACTTCTTCTTCAACTTTGTAATTGAGATTCTGTCAGGAGCGATCTCAACATGAAACTTGTAGTGATCCACAAAAGCATTTGCCAAATCATCCCAAGTACGCCATTTGGTTGTATCTTGCTTAGAATACCACTCCAAGGCTTTTCCACTCAAACTCTGATTGAATAGTTTGACTCTTATCCCTTCATTCTTCCCCACACCAATCAACTTTTCACAATAGACTTTCAAATGGAAGAAAGGGTTCCCCGACCCATCAAACTTCTCAAATTTTGGAATCTTGTAACCTGGTGGCAATTCTACCTCAGGAAATGCACATAATTCTTCATATCTCACGCTTTGGTTACTACCAAGTCCACGCAAACTTCTCATGGCATCCTCCAAACTTTTGAGCTTTCACCCCAGCCCACATTTTCAACCAATTCAGCCCAATACATTACCCATTAAACCCGGTCCAGCCCAAAAATGGACCCGACCCGTTTTCTAATTAAATGAAAACGGGTAGGGTTCCCTACCCCTTTCATATTTTTCCTTCAGCCGACACCCCCCCCCCCCCTTTTCTTTTTCTCTCCTTCCTCTCTCTTCTCCTCCTTACCGCCGCTCATCTTCCCCCCTCTCTTTTCTTTCCCTTCTCCTTTTCTTTTCCTCTTTCATCGTCATCTTCAACCCCACCACCGCCGCTCCTTTTCTCATCATCGTCCCCACCACCGCCGCCTGCACCCCGCTCCCACTTCCCTCTGTTCCCCACCTTCGTCTTGTCCCCCCGCTCCACTCTCCTTTTTCTTCAACTCAAAAGAACCCCCAAATCCCCATAAATAGTCAGGTGGAATCGTTTAGAAAGGGGGAGGGAGAACCCCTTAGATTGCCTTGCAAAAAAAACGAGCTAAAGGAACCCACAATCCCTCGAAAGTAAACAGATCGAAAAAATGAAAACCTCGAATCCCTTGAGTCCCTTAAAATATTAAGTCTTTGAATCCCAAAAATCCCCTAAAAAAGAAAAGATTCTGAATCTGTAGTGGTAATAGTTCTGAATATCGAGTTAAGAAAACGAATAATTTTTTTTCTGCTTTCGTTTGCATTGGTATTGCTTTGAATCCGAGCATCGCAAGCTCGGATTCGAGAGTGTTCGAGTGGATATCGAGGCCCTGTACCCACTTCGCTGCACCCACAAGAGGTAAAATTCTTCTCTATTTTAGTTCTTATTGTTCAGATTAATTTCCATGTAGTTCAGAGTGTGCCTTCATATTTTTGTGCAGTTCATTATCTGGTTGTGGGTCTGTATGTTTGTAGTTATTTTTTTTTTATTACTTTTCAATTTTTAGCCTAATGTATCTCCGTTACTGAGTTCATTTCCTTTCTTGAATCTGAGATAGTGTGAAAGCTTTATAAGTTTTTCCTCAGTTTTTTTTTTATATATATTTAAGATAAGTTTAACTCAAGATGCTAAGACTGATAGATCATGTGACCATTCGGTTCAGACCCAGAATTTTTATTTTTTTGTTCGAGAAAAATCAGAATTTGGATTTTTCTTCATATGACATAGTTATAAGTATGCATCATCTTTTATTTTGCGTGTTTAAACTTGTCTCAGTCAAATATGTTGAGAAGCTTGAACACTATTTAGTTTAGTGATCTTCTTTGATGTTTGTTTTGACGTTTACATTTGATGACTATTCTTGATTAGTTTTGTATGTGAGCTGAATATCCATATTCAGCTGTATTATTTCCCCTTTTTATGTTCCCAAACTTTTAAATATTTAGATTAGCTTCATGTTTATTGTTGTTTTCAGATGTATCCTCTAATTGAAATAATGCTCTTGTCCTTATTGATTTCCTTCATGTTTGGATTAAGTTGAAATTAGTAGCTAGGCTTGAGTTCCTCCTTATATGTTTACAATTTTGTTTTCCCTGTTGTAGAGTTGTTTGGGTCAAGTAAGATCCCTAAATGTTTAGATGTTGTTATGGTGTACTAACAAGAAAAGAGCAAATATTATAAGTTTGGAGAAAAGAATTGAGGCAGTGGAATATGCTCCCACTGCTGTCCCATTTTCGGGCCTTAGTTGTGTTTTCGTTAGTCGTGTGGCTTGTTCTGTTTCTGCCTTTTGAGTTTGGTCCGTATGTCGGTTTTTTTTTTATTCTGATTCTATCCTCAGTAGCTCTGTTTCTGCTCTGCGTTTTTTTTGGATGGCTGGTTCGGCTTCTGTTTTTGTTTGTTTGTGGGGCTGGTTCTGATTCTGATTCTATCCTTAATAGCTTTGCTTCTACTTTTGTGTTTTCCCTTTGCTTTGAAGTGTGAAATCATGATTCGTGCTTTCTCCTTGTTCATCATTTGAAACCAGCTTAAGTTATTTGGTTTGTAATTTTGAAAGTATGCTCATCATGGTTATTTGGTTTGTAAGTTTGAAAGTATGCTTGTCACAGTCTGAAACCAGCTTAAGTTATTTGATTCATGCCTCTTCCCTTTCTTTCCTCCTTCACATGTTAACTAAAGAGTATTTATACTAAGAGATTTCCTTCTTTTTTTTTAATCTGCCATTAAGAATGTAGATGGGTAGAGTTAACTTAAGATTGCAAGAGATATAATCTTATCTATTTTTGAACAATCTTGAATATTTGCTGCAACCTGTGCACCTGGACATCATTAATTAGGTATCAGTTTCATTGCTTGCTGATTTCTCAGTGGTTTACCTCCTAAGATTGTTTTTTTTTAATTTGGATTCCTTAAAATATAGGAAGTTGAGCTCCTTTTCTTTGCCTTGTCATTTGGAAGGTTGTCTTGCTTTTAAAACATGAATTGATCTCTGTTTAAAACCGTAAATATGAATGAATCTGATTGGATGATTCTGTGCCAATACAAGTCTTATATGCTTGTGCATTACAAGTATAATGTGTTTGATTATGTATATTTATGTATATTGGTAGTATACTGATCTCTTCCTTTCATTTTTATGCATGACCTCCGCATACGAGTCCGAGGGACTTGTCTTCCGCATTCGGTGTTGGGCTAAAAGCCCAACATAATATTATCGAGTCACTCCTAAATCAGCTCACCCGCAGCAAATAAGAATTCTGGGCCGAGGCCCATATAGCAGGAACAGTGTTCGCGGCAATGGGCCAGATCCATTCAACAGCAGCCCTTCTTGAATATGGGCTGAGCCCATTTTTTTTAATTATCTCTCCTTTACTTATTTTGTGCATTTAATTTGTATACTAACTACTTTGTTTATTTTTTTTTCTTTTTAGTTTATATAAATCTTAATGATTTAATAGATTTAGTAATGGGTAGTTAGTTTAAAAAAGACTAATAATTAATCCCATAAGTTTCATTTTCTTCTTTCACATTAAAGTTATTTATAATATTTACTTCTAAAATAATTGATAGTATAAATTAATATCCTTTCTTTTTTTAGTTAAAAGAATCATATTTTATCTCTCGATTTCAAAAATAAAATAAAAATATACCACTATGGCGCAAATATAAATTCAAACATATTCTAAACAACTCTTCAAATTTTGAGTCAATCACGCATTTCTTAATTAAGCATAGTAGATAAAGATAATAAAATGGATGAAAGAAATCTATTAACTCTTTCATGTTTTATTCGCATCTCTAAAATTTAAGTTTAATTAATACCTCACTGTTTAGTTTGTTCAAATATTTATCGTTTGAGTTCGCATCTTTTTCTATTTATATGTAAATCGTCATATTTTACGAACTTCATTTTTTATGCTACTTCCTTTAAAATTATTATTAACGATTATAAATTATATTTCAAATAGCATCCTAAGATTCCCCTTTATACGAATATTAGTCTTACTTTCAATAGTCTCTTATTGAAAACCTTAATAACCTTTATGAGTCTTATTCTAAAAATGGCATTTAAAGTTTTCTTTATACAAATTATACCTCTTTTCTGTAAATCTTATTTTAATTAACATGATTTTCTTTCTTAAAAACTTTAGCAATATTTTAAGGTCATTTTCTAAAATTTAACCCTACATTTAATTTAATTAATTAACCTAAGTTGGTCGGATAACCGTAAGTTAACGGATTCTAAAGGATGCCTAACCCCTTCCCTTTAGGATAATATAGAGCCCTTACCTAGAATCACACTGGTTAAGCAGACCATTAATTAAGGTTTAGTTTTAACTTTACCTTAGTTGACATCTAGGTGTCCTAATTCACCGTTAAAATAATTAGGTGGCGACTCCTTAAAATCAAAACAAAATAGGAATCACCAATACGTCATACTCCCTTAAATCCAACCCGGTTAAAATGGGGGTGTGACAACCCTCCCGACGCTGGTGCCACAACACAGAAGAATCAGAAAAAGGGCATAACCCCGTATCATAATATGTCATATCAGATGGCCATAGTAAATCATATCAGAATAAGCGTACATGGCACAGCATACTCCACAAACCCATGTACGCGTATACCTGCCCCCTCACATCGAGGCACGGCGAACAATGCAAAGGATCACGCTTGACAACATATCCTGGCCCGGGCTCAGTGTGGGAAACATTGGGGCATCCACGAGTGGAGTAGTGAGAGACTAATGCAATTAAAATATCATAAATGTTCCCATAGACTCAATGAGGCATATCAAAGACAAACCGATCCAATGAAGTCGGAAGGGATCATAGTAAACGAGTTTCGGATATCATAATGAATTACAGAGTATAACCCTTCTGAAGTCGTTTCGAGTGTCAAAACATTTTATCAGACTTAATGGAATATTTAAAACAACGTTTGTTAGGTAATTAGAATGGTAGTCAAAACGTTTCTTTCAAAGACCGCTCGAAAGTAAGACTTGAGTACAATACGGGCAAAACCGGGAATAGTGGGCCCACCTCGGGACAAGCAAGGCGGTGGGCTCAAATTACATATTTTAAACTTATGGGGTCGCCTACAAAGGTTCTACGGACGTTCTATAGCTTTCCAAGTAGTTTAGAGAAAGTTTGCATAATTTCCAAGAAAGCGTACCAAAAGAGTTTAATCCTATTGAAAGAAAAAGTGATATTTTCACTTGCGGATTCCGAGGGGCAGAAAGTCTTTTGAGGCCCGAATCCGATCCTAATACACTTAGGCATGCCAAAAGAAGGATCGGGGTAGCTTTACATACCTTTTGAGCTTTTTAAGCCTATCCAAGCTCACTCCCCGTTTCGTCGAAAATCTGCAAATGGTCACATTTACCAATTGTAAGTTATAGATGCTACGAATTCAATTCAACTCATATTTGTCTACCGAAATTTCGGCAGCACTTCCCCTATACATATAGCACCCCCGAGAATTCAACTCGGCTCAAAATCATCAACAACAACCCAAACAACAACATCAACATCCACAACAAACATTAGAAACACAATATGGCACAACTAGTTCTACTTGCCGACATAATGCCATAACCTTCATTTTAACCCTAAACTTTCAAACTAATCTCAATGATTTCACATTCATTATCAATCTAGATCACCACAACATAGTTTAGAAGCATTTCATATCGTTTCCTTAAATTATACACACGATATACATAATATACAAACTTTCCGCCGAAGTCATAACTCATTCAAAACTTCTAATCTTTGGCATACATATTCATAACATGATTCCAACTTCCAAGTTCATCAATACTTGTCCTAATTAGCAACCTAATAACTTCACTTTCATAATGTCGTAAGATCATACTAAAGCGATATAAGTTTCTACATTCCATTTCAAAGCAAACTCATATTGTTTTACTTTCGTTCACATTGCAAGAATCACAATAACACACTAACACACTAAACAACTTAATCCATTTCTATTCCTACTCCAATATACCACACGGCCAATTGCTCTATTTATCAATTCAACCAAATTTATTCAACTTTCATTCGCAATATGAATTCCATCACATTCACAACTAGAATATAACATAGTTCAACACATTATAGGTATACAACACATATACCCTCACGGCTACACACCATATTCCAATCCCACTTTGAAATCTTCCAATTTTTCCATACAATCAACTCATTCCCACATACTACAACACAAACAAAACATCATAACACAATAAAAAGAGATAAATTCTTACCTTATTTTCTAGACTTCCTCACTAGAATTTGTGCTCACTTTGATAAACCAAGGGCTCCTTTCTCCAAACCAACTACACCAAGTTGAAGAGGCTACTCAATTTAGTAAGAAAACCACAAAATATAAATTTTTGGCATAAGATTTGTGAGGGTCAATTTTCCATGGCCAAGCCGAGAGCTCTTCTTTCTTTTTCTCTCTTGTGCTTTGTTCTTTCTCTTCTTCTAATTTCTTGAATGCTCTAAGGGATAAAGACCACTTTATTATTAGTATTTAGCACATGGGAAAAGTTGACTAAAAAGGTTGGGTGGGCTTGGCCTTATGGCCGGCCACCCCCCATTATTTGGGCCTCATTTCTCATCAATTTTTCTTGGCCCAATGGATTTTAAATCCTTGTTTTACAAATCCCGAAACTAATTTCCGAAATTCCATTTTTTTTTTGCCCTTAGCCTTCCCCGACACTTTCACATTAATATTCTTTTACAAACAACTCCAGTGCTAGATGTAATCAATTATGACTTTATTTCATACAAGTCAAGATTATTTCTAATTTTCCAAATGTGCGAAAACACGGGATATAACATCCTCCCCCCCTTTAGAACATTCGTCCCCGAATGTTAAATCAATCTTATAGGGTTTGAAAATACTTTGGGGGAAGTTTCTGTTTATAGACAGCACATGTGACACACATTCATTTGTTGAAATAGAATTAAGCAAGGATTCAAGATTACCTGTGGGCATAAGGAACAAATGAGGATATTTCTTCTTCATTTCCTCTTCGGCCTCCCAGGTCATTTCCTCCCTATTATCGTTCCGCCACAGCACCTTAACAGAGGCTATATCTTTGTTCCGGAGCTTTCTTACCTGGCGGTCCAAAATAGCTACGGGCTGCTCCTCGTAAGATAACTGCTCCGTCACCTGAATGTCATCCGCAGGAAATATTCTGGAAGGGTCACCAATGCATTTGCGGAGCATAGATACATGGAATACCGGATGTACCACTTTCAAATCAGATGGCAGATCTAACTCATAGGCGACATTTCCGATTTTTCTAACAATCTGATAAGGCCCAATATAACACGGACTAAGCTTACCCTTTCTGTCGAACCGCATTACGCCTTTCATAGGCGATACCTTTAGAAATACCCAATCACCAACCTGGAATTCCAAAGGACGACGCCGTTTATCAGCGCATGATTTCTGTCGACTCTGGGCTGCCAATAGTCGTTCCCGGATAAGTTTCACCTTATCAACGGCCTGCTGGATCATATCTGGGCCGATTAATTCTGTCTCGCCAATATCAAACCAGCCGATAGGTGACCTGCATTTCCTGCCATACAAGGCCTCGTACGGATCCATCTGGATGCTGGAATGGTAACTGTTATTATAAGCAAATTCAATCAATGGCAAGTGATCCTCCCAGCTACCTCTGAAATCAATAACACATGCCCGCAACATATCTTCAAGCATCTGGATAGTGCGCTCGGCCTGTCTGTCACTCTGAGGATGGAAAGTTGTGCTCAGGCTCAATTGAGTCCCTAATCCTTCCTGAAAAGATCTCCAGAAGTTCGCTGTGAACTGAGCACCTCTGTCAGTGATCATAGATATAGGAACTCCATGAAGTCGCACAATTTCTTTAATATAAAGCCTGGAATAATCCTCAGCGGAATAAGTAGTTCTGACGGGGAGAAAATGGGCTGATTTTGTCAGCCTATCAACAATAACCCAGATGGAATCATACTTCCGTGGAGTGCGAGGCAAACCTGTAATGAAGTCCATATTAATGATCTCCCACTTCCACGTAGGAATTTCCATTTCCTGCAACAGTCCACCCGGTTTCTGATGTTCAATCTTGACCTGCTGACAATTTGGGCACTGAGCGACGAACTCTGCGATATCCCGTTTCATACCATCCCACCAGTATAGGCATCTAAGATCGTGGTACATCTTCGTAGAACCAGGATGAACAGAATAGCGAGCATAGTGTGCCTCGCCCATAACCTGCTGCCGTAGCCCTGCAATATCAGGTACACACAACCTGCCTCTGTATAGTAAGGTCCCGTCTGGTGTAAACTCGAACAGAGTCTTCTCCTTCTCATGGGTTGTGTCTCTGTATCGAGCTAAGACAGGATCTTCATATTGATGTCGCTTGATATCTTCCTTAATAGATGATTCAGAAACCCCTCGGACAGAAATCCTTGTACCTCCAGAATCGGCCAGACGAACCCCAAGATTAGCCAACTGATGAATATCACGTACTATCTCTCTCATGTCTGGCTGTAAATCTGCCAAGCTGCCCATAGATTTCCGGCTAAGCGCATCTGCAACAACATTAGCCTTGCCCGGATGACACAGAATATCCACATCATAGTCTTTCAGGAGCTCCAGCCACCTCCGCTGCCGCAAATTTAGCTCTTTCTGCTTAAAAATATACTGGAGACTCTTATGATCTGTATAGATATCAACATGAACGCCATATAAATAGTGTCTCCATATCTTCAGAGCATGAATCACAGCTGTAAGCTCCAGATCGTGGGTAGGATAATTCCTTTCATGCTTTTTCAGCTGCCGAGAAGCATAAGCTATAACTCTGCCGTGCTGCATCAATACACAGCCAATTCCCATGCCAGAAGCATCACAATAAATAACATATCCATCGGGTCCCTCTGGAAGAGTCAGAACTAGGGCCGTAGTCAGCTTCTCCTTCAGCAACTGGAAGCTTCGTTCACATGCATCGGTCCACTGGAACTTAGCTCCCTTCTGAGTTAGCCTTGTCAAAGGCGCTGAAATCGAAGCAAACTTTTCCACAAATCTTCTGTAATAGCCTGCTAATCCCAGAAAACTACGTACCTCTGTGGGCGTCGTGGGTCTAGGCCAATTCTTCACGGCCTCAATCTTCTGTTTGTCCACCCGGACACCATCAGCTGCAATAATATGTCCCAGGAATGCCACTGAAGCCTGCCAGAATTCACATTTAGAAAATTTTGCATATAATTTTTTATTCCGAAGTACCCCAAGTACCGTTCTCAGATGATCTGCGTGCTCTGCCTCGGACCGAGAATAAACCAGAATATCATCGATAAATACAATTACGAATATATCCAAGAACGGCCTGAATACCCGGTTCATTAAATCCATGAATACCGCAGGAGCATTAGTCAGCCCAAAAGACATAACCCTGAATTCATAATGCCCATATCTGGTCCGGAATGCTGTCTTAGGAATATCGGTCTCTCGTACCCGTACCTGGTGATAGCCTGACCGAAGGTCTATCTTCGAAAAATATTTGGCGCCCTGCAACTGATCAAACAAATCGTCAATTCTGGGGAGGGGGTATTTATTCTTTATGGTTACCTTATTCAGCTGCCGATAATCAATACACATACGCAGCGACCCGTCTTTCTTACGCACAAATAATACCGGGGCTCCCCAAGGCGAAGTACTGGGTCTAATGAAGCCTTTTTCTAACAGATCCTTCAACTGCTCTTTCAGTTCTTTCAATTCTGCTAGCGCCATTCTGTACGGGGGGATAGATATAGGCTGAGTATCTGGAAGCAAATCGATAGTAAAATCTATCTCCCGCTCTGGAGGAAGGCCTGGAAGCTCATCTGGGAACACATCTGGAAATTCATTAACCACGGGAACTGACTGAAGAGTCGGCGTTTCTGCTGTCAAGTCTTGTACCCGAACCAGATGATAAATATAACCCTTTCTGATCATTTTCTTCGCCTTAAGGTATGAAATAAACTTACCTTTCGGCGATGCTGTATTACCGGCCCACTCTATAACTGGCTCCCCAGGAAACTGGAAACGAACTACCTTATTTTGGCAGTCAACATTAGCATAACAGGAGGCTAGCCAGTCCATACCCATAATAACATCGAACTCGATCATATCTAACTCCACCAGATCTGCCTTAGTGTCACGGCCACATACAATTACAAAACAGTCCTTATATACTTGTTTTGCTACAATAAAGTCCCCAATCGGTGTGGCTACCTCAAATGGCTCTATAGGTTCAGACGCTATACCAATTTTACTGGCAACCAGAGGTGAAATATATGACAAAGTCGAACCTGGATCAATCAATGCATACACAGACCGAGAGAAGACCAATAATGTACCTGTAACGACATTAGGCGATGCCTCCTGGTCCTGGCGGCTGGACAAAGCATAAATGCGGTTCGAAGGACCGCTAGTACCAGGAGCTCCACCACGGCCTCTGCCGCGACCCGCCGGTGCTGATGTACCCGGCCCTGTAGGGCGCATAGCCACTGATGAAGATGATGACCCGGCGGCTGATCCGGTAGGCTGCGCTGCACCACCCGAACTACCCTTATAACGGCAATCTCTCACGGAATGGCCCTGACGGCCACAAGAAAAACATGCACCGGTGGCTCTGTAGCACTCTCCCGGATGGTATTTGCCACAATAAGAACACTGAGGCCTAGGTGGCCTCGTCTGACCAGAACCCCTATCTGTCCGCGAACCTGAAGCCCTGGAGCTCTGGCCTGCTCCTGAATAACCTGGGCTATCAAATCTGCGACCTGTAGGCTGTGGAGGTGCGCTCTGTGCCGGCTGGGATGGATATCTGCTAGGCTGCTGCTGCTGCTGAGGCTGTCTGCCCCGAAAATCTCCAGAATATCCAGATGACCTGGCCCTCTTGGGCTGTCTCCGATCCTGGCTCCTGTCAGGCTGACGCTCCCTATGCCGATCCTCCATGCCCTGGGCGTGCGCCTGAATCCGGGCAATATCCATGCCGGGCTGAGCAGCCAATACCAAACAGCTGTCGACAAAATAACGGTCCAGCCCCATAATATACCTGTGCATCCTGTCAGCCATAGTAGCTACCACAGCAGGTGCATATCGGGCCAATGAGTCGAACTCCATACCGTACTCTCGAACACTGCGGCCCCTCTGTCTTAGCAATAAAAATTTGTCAGCCCTGGCCCGCCGTAACTCCGGAGGCAGAAAATGGCTAAGAAAAGCCTGAGAAAAATCATCCCAAACTGTTGGGGGAGCGCTGTCGACTCTGGATAACTCCCATGACTCGTACCAATTAGCCGCTACATCATACAACCGGTACGAAGCCAATGTGCCTGACTCTGTCGCGGAAGCATTAATCAGATGTAAGGTGCGCCGCATCTTCCTGATAAACTCCTCAGGATCCTCCTCGGGCTTTGTCCCGAAGAACTCTGGAGGGCCAAAAGTCAAAAACTCACGGGCTCTCGAACTGTCACGCATGTAAGCCCGGTCACCTCCCAGTTCGTGCCCCTGAACCTGTCCTGCCACAAGTCTGGTCAATAGCTGGACTGCCTCTCTCATAGTCTGATCTTCAGTCCCTGGCCGTGGAGCTAGAGGCTCAGGTACTGGAATCTCGGGAGCTGGCGGTGGAGCCGCCCCTCGACCTGCAGCTGCTGCTATCCCAACCTCCTCTACATGTGGCGGTGTGGAAGAGCCCTCTGCCGGGGGCAAAATATCAGGAGCAATATGTGCATGGGCCCTGGTAACCCTCTGGGCCCGACTAGTCTCTCCCACAGCTGCTGCCTTGGCCTTTTGGGCCGCTGTCGCCTTTTTTGGAGGCATAACTGCAAATGTAACAATTCGTTAGGGAGGAGTCATCCTGATAACACAGCTCTATCGCACGATCTAAGACAGAAAGAAGGGCAGTATCCTAAATGCCCTGTAGCCTCCTGTTTATAGGTGTGGTGCACAACACACCGATAAACAAGACTCTACTAGACACGGTCTCTAGACATTCCGAGGACGAACCGCTCTGATACCACTTTTGTCACGACCCAACCCCGTAGGTCGTGACTAGTGCCCGATCTGAGCACCCAAACACATTTATCAAAAGCTATCTCAAATTTTATCTACACGCATTCAAGTATATAGCAGAAGCCGACAAAGCTGTATTTCGAAGTTAGATAATTTCCAGAAAAATTTCGGCAGAGTTTCCTTTGTTTTACAGACTACCCAAAATACCCCTGCGCACAGAAAATACCAACAGAAGACCACACAGGGCCAACGAAGCAACATTTAAACATATGCGGACCGGCCGCCGCGGCGAATGGGATCGCCCAAACACAACATAAGCACACATCTGTACAGAAAGACCCCAACCCACAAACATGTCCACAGACCTCTAAACAGATCGACAAAATCATATGATGGGACAGGGCCCCGCCGTACCCATGAACGAGAATATACATATACAGTAATGACAGACTATACCAAAAGATGGGCTCTGAATAAAAGAGCACTCCCAAAATAGCAGAATAAGATCCTAAGCGGGCGGATCAGCAAACCTGTCGTCAGTACCTGCGCGGCATGAAAACGCAGCCCCCGAAGAAAGGGGGTCAGTACGAAATATGTACTGAATATGTAAAGCCTGAATTACAGAAACAAACTCATAACTGGTACAGAACGTATAGAAAGTAAACAGAAAATCCAAAGTATCAGATATATATTTTCAAAACATGCAGAGTGTGTACAGAAACATATGTCATATCAAATCCAGCCCCTGCCAAGGGACTCGGCAGACAGAACGTGGCCACCCTCCCGACGCTGGTGCCACAACACAGAAGAATCAGAAAAAGGGCATAACCCCGTATCATAATATGTCATATCAGATGGCCATAGTAAATCATATCAGAACAAGCGTACATGGCACAGCATACTCCACAAACCCATGTACGCGTATACCTGCCCCCTCACATCGAGGCACGGCGAACAATGCAAAGGATCACGCTTGACAACATATCCTGGCCCGGGCTCAGTGTGGGAAACATTGGGGCATCCACGAGTGGAGTAGTGAGAGACTAATGCAATTAAAATATCATAAATGTTCCCATAGACTCAATGAGGCATATCAAAGACAAACCGATCCAATGAAGTCGGAAGGGATCATAGTAAACGAGTTTCGGATATCATAATGAATTACAGAGTATAACCCTTTTGAAGTCGTTTCGAGTGTCAAAACAATTTATCAGACTTAATGGAATATTTAAAACAACGTTTGTTAGGTAATTAGAATGGTAGTCAAAACGTTTCTTTCAAAGACCGCTCGAAAGTAAGACTTGAGTACAATACGGGCAAAATCGGGAATAGTGGGCCCACCTCGGGACAAGCAAGGCGGTGGGCTCAAATTACATATTTTAAACTTATGGGGTCGCCTACAAAGGTTCTACGGACGTTCTATAGCTTTCCAAGTAGTTTAGAGAAAGTTTGCATAATTTCCAAGAAAGCGTACCAAAAGAGTTTAATCCTATTGAAAGAAAAAGTGATATTTTCACTTGCGGATTCCGAGGGGCAGAAAGTCTTTCGAGGCCCGAATCCGATCCTAATACACTTAGGCATGCCAAAAGAAGGATCGGGGTAGCTTTACATACCTTTTGAGCTTTTTAAGCCTATCCAAGCTCACTCCCCGTTTCGTCGAAAATCTGCAAATGGTCACATTTACCAATTGTAAGTTATAGATGCTACGAATTCAATTCAACTCATATTTGTCTACCGAAATTTCGGCAGCACTTCCCCTATACATATAGCACCCCCGAGAATTCAACTCGGCTCAAAATCATCAACAACAACCCAAACAACAACATCAACATCCACAACAAACATTAGAAACACAATATGGCACAACTAGTTCTACTTGCCGACATAATGCCATAACCTTCATTTTAACCCTAAACTTTCAAACTAATCTCAATGATTTCACATTCATTATCAATCTAGATCACCACAACATAGTTTAGAAGCATTTCATATCGTTTCCTTAAATTATACACACGATATACATAATATACAAACTTTCCGCCGAAGTCATAACTCATTCAAAACTTCTAATCTTTGGCATACATATTCATAACATGATTCCAACTTCCAAGTTCATCAATACTTGTCCTAATTAGCAACCTAATAACTTCACTTTCATAATGTCGTAAGATCATACTAAAGCGATATAAGTTTCTACATTCCATTTCAAAGCAAACTCATATTGTTTTACTTTCGTTCACATTGCAAGAATCACAATAACACACTAACACACTAAACAACTTAATCCATTTCTATTCCTACTCCAATATACCACACGGCCAATTGCTCTATTTATCAATTCAACCAAATTTATTCAACTTTCATTCGCAATATGAATTCCATCACATTCACAACTAGAATATAACATAGTTCAACACATTATAGGTATACAACACATATACCCTCACGGCTACACACCATATTCCAATCCCACTTTGAAATCTTCCGATTTTTCCATACAATCAACTCATTCCCACATACTACAACACAAACAAAACATCATAACACAATAAAAAGAGATAATTCTTACCTTATTTTCTAGACTTCCTCACTAGAATTTGTGCTCACTTTGATAAACCAAGGGCTCCTTTCTCCAAACCAACTACACCAAGTTGAAGAGGCTACTCAATTTAGTAAGAAAACCACAAAATATAAATTTTTGGCATAAGATTTGTGAGGGTCAATTTTCCATGGCCAAGCCGAGAGCTCTTCTTTCTTTTTCTCTCTTGTGCTTTGTTCTTTCTCTTCTTCTAATTTCTTGAATGCTCTAAGGGATAAAGACCACTTTATTATTAGTATTTAGCACATGGGAAAAGTTGACTAAAAAGGTTGGGTGGGCTTGGCCTTATGGCCGGCCACCCCCCCTTATTTGGGCCTCATTTCTCATCAATTTTTCTTGGCCCAATGGATTTTAAATCCTTGTTTTACAAATCCCGAAACTAATTTCCGAAATTCCATTTTTTTTTTTTGCCCTTAGCCTTCCCCGACACTTTCACATTAATATTCTTTTACAAACAACTCCAGTGCTAGATGTAATCAATTATGATTTTATTTCATACAAGTCAAGATTATTTCTAATTTTCCAAATGTGCGAAAACACGGGATATAACAGTTTTAGGAGATTAATGGCAGTTGCTTTGCCTAATTTTCAATTACCTTCTCGCTTGACTGTTGCTAGACAATGTTTGAAAATATATCAAGAAGAGAAAGAAAAGCTTAAAAAGCTTATTCATAATCAACGTGTATGTGTTACTAGTGATATGTGGACATCACTTCAAAATCTAACTTATATGGTTGTCACTGCCCATTGGATCGATGATGAGTGGAATCTGAAAAAGAAAATTCTCAACTTTTTCCAAACATCAGATCATAAGGGTGAGACAATTGCTAAGGGGATTGAGGCATGCTTATTTGATTGGGAAATTGAGAACATATTCATGGTGACCTTAGATAATGCAACTGCTAATGATTCTGCAATTAAACACTTGAAGAGAAGAATTGAGAATTGGAAAGGAGGCATCTTAGGAAATGAGTTCTTACATGTTAGATGTAATGCTCATATTCTAAATTTGATCGTGAAAGAAGGACTCGGTGAACAAAATGAGTCTATTTCTCGGGTAAGAAATGCTATCAAATATGTTAAGTCCTCAGCTGGAAGGTTTGATTCCTTTAAGTCCTTTGTCGAGAAGGTTAAGATTGACACTCGTGGTCTTTTGACTTTAGATGTTGAGACTAGGTGGAACTCCACATATATGATGCTAGATACAACTGTAAAATTTGAAAAGGCATTTTCAAGAATGTATGATGATGATGATCACAAGTACCTCAAGTATTGTTTAGAAACAAATAATGTGGGAGGGCATCCATCGATAGATGATTGGAAGAATGTTAAAGTTTTCATTAAGTTCCTTGAGATTTTCTACCAGGTAACTTTGAAATTCTCAGGAACTTCATATGTTACTTCCAATTCTTTCTTCCATGAGATCTTTAATCTTCAAAAGATAATTTGCAAATATGTTCGTAGTGAAGATTCTATTTTGAGTGGCATGGCTAAAAAGATGGAGCTTAAATTTAACAAATACTGGGGTACTTTTGAAAGTATGAACAAGTTATTATTCATTGCTGTTGTTTTGGATCCTCGATACAAGTTGAATATGTGGAATATCTGTTTAAAAACTCTTATGGTTGTTTGGTGGGATCCGAAAAACCGAAAAAGGTGATGGATACTTTGAGTCGCTTGTATGATTACTACATGAGTTCTTTTTTTGGGACTCATACCGATAAAATTGGTGGTCAAACAAGCTTGAATGATGAAATTGATACCATGCATAGTGACGAGATATGGCAATCACAATGGGAGAAATATTTGGCAGATGAAGACAATACTAAAAATAAATCAGAACTTGAGAAATACTTGGTAGATGATTTGGAAAAGACCAAAGAGTTAGATATTTTGGCTTGGTGGAAAGTTTCTTCGGCTAGATATCCAATTATTTCTAGGATGGCAAGAGATGTTCTTTCTATTCCTATTTCTACTGTTGCTTCTGAATCAGCTTTTAGTACCGGTGGTCGGATTCTTGACTCTTATCGAAGTTCTTTATCTCCAAAGACAGTAGAAGCTCTTATTTGCACTCAACAATGGTTAAGATCAACTTCCAAAGAATGCAAGCTTGAAGATCTTTTAGAAGAGATTCAAAAACTTGAGATAGTTGAAAAAGGTAAATTTACACATTTAACTCTTTATGAATATGTCTTTTATGTTTTAAAAAGTTTTAACGCCTACTTTGTTAAACTTTCTTCTTTATTTTTTCAGAATATGCTGGCACAACTTTGAGCATTGATTAGTTTGGATGTTGCAATTGAAATTCGTAGTGCAATTGTTTTGCTCTTTGGTAGTTAATTTTCAGGTTTTTGCTGCTGCTTCACCAGAAGTACTTTGGATTATGCTATTGACTTGTTTTTTGTATTTAATCACACTTTTATGCAAGCAATTAAGTGATCTTTCTCTGGTGACAGTTGGGTATATGGTTCTTTTGTGTTGATCATTCGGAGGACTGTTTAAAGACCTTGTTATTTTGCTCAACTTGATTAATGAAAAAGTAATGTGTATAATTAACCTTTTATGGGCTAGCCTTCTTAATTTTGTTGCTGTGGAGATTGTACTACTATGCAGTAGTTGCTATCTTCCTCGTGGTGGAAATTTTGTAATTCCTTTCGAGGCTATTTTTGCATATGCTGATGTGCTGATCCGTGCTTTCAGTTTTCTTTCAAATAGTTTCATCTTGGAGGAAGGTAAAGTAGCAAGTTTTGTATTGGCCACGGCTGGAATGCTTCAATTACGTCGTGCAATAGTGAAAAAAATGATGCTTCTTGAAGGACTTCTTTTTGTTCTGGTGGTTCCTCTTCTCAGATTCGGTATCGAACTTGGACAATCAAAACAGGTTGTCAATTCTTTATTTTTGAAGTCATTTCCTTCGTGGACCGTAGGAGTTGAACAATCCACCAACTTATGGATTTATGTTGCTGATATCTTGCCCTTTTTAGCGCTTATCATTTTAGCTTATATACTTTACAAGAGCATCAGACATAGTTCCAGTCAGGACATATTCAAGTTTGTTATTATTGGAACCATATTTGCTTCTTCTCTTATAGCTCTAGCTTGGGCTTTAGATGGTAACTTATTTAGCTTATATACTTTTCTTCTGTCCTCACTATCTCTGAACGAGTTCAGGTATCTTTGAAGATTAATGGCAGTTGCTTTGAAATTCTATTGATTTGCAGTATGAAGGTAGTATATATTTGACATGAGCCTGGATGGAGCGACATGGGTAATGATAAGGATTCATATATCCGATCCCAACATGGGCAAATAACAAGTGCAAGTTTGTAAATAAGTTTGTCAATTGTTTTTGCATTATAAAATATATTATTACAACCCGGAAAAACCGAACCAAACCGATAAAACCGATAAAACCGAAACTGATAGTATTTATACTATAATGGTTTGGTTTGGTTTGAATATTAAAAAAAACCGCCTTAATTGGTTTGGTTTAGTTTTAGCCAAAAACCGAGTCAAACCGGATCATGAACACCTCTAAGTATGACAATTAAAAAGGACCGGAGAGATTTCTTATATTGAACGGGAGGGAGTATTAAATATTTGTTGAATGTTACGCGATTACATAATGGAGTAGAACTTTAGAATATAGTTCATCCAATCTTAATAAAGTTTACTCCTTGTTTACTGTAGGTAAGTAGACACACATGTACAACTATTTCTTTTTGTTGATTTATACTAGCATTATTTATTCCTAACAATCTCTCTCTTGAATCTTGATATTAGGTGCAGAATCCATTGCCCACACAAGAAAAAGTATAATCCTAATACGGACAAGTTCATTTGGTCCCTTACAAACGGCTTTGCAAGTTAAATAGCACTCTACTTTTTCCGTCTTATTTTATGTGATGTAGCTTGATTGGATGAAAAAATTAAAAAAAAAAAAAAAAATTGGATATTGCAATCTTAAACATGCCGTGAGATATCTATCAACAAAAAGAGAAATAACAAGTATATTTTCATTTCTCATTAACAAACTAATTATTCTTACACAAAAACTTGGAAATCAGTAAGGAAGAAATAAAAGAACATACACAGTAATCATAAACATAATAATAAACAAAAAAATGTTTCATCAAACGATCTTCAATTTGTGACCTATATATAAATTTTGTAACTTCTTTCTTTCTCGTAGGTATTTTTTGGAAGGTAGAGTCTCTTATCTTCTCTGGAAATTGATCGGCAAACATAACAGGCAACGCGATGATCACAGCTGTAACTACTCCAAGAAAATCATGCTTAAATCCAAAATAACGCCTCAAGAATTGTTCCACATTTTCTTCATCGGTAAGTTTGGTATGAAGGACTTAGGTGATCTTCATTATTTTATTGATATCAAGTTGTTCGCTCTTCTCGTGGACTTCACTTATCTCAGCAAAAGTATGTATCCGATATGTAGAGGCGGATTCAGGATTTTGAGGTTCCGGGTGCCACCCTATTTTAGACTTCGAATTGATCTACTTTGAGCTTCTATTCGGGTTATTGGTTTTTTCGGTTCGGGTTATTCATTTTTGGTATATATAGACAAACTGATTACCAAAATATTTTGTTCTTTGAATTGGCTTTTTATATATAGCTTCCGTTCGGGTTATTCGTATTTATAATTTATATTAGTCTCTCGGCACGTGCGTTGCACGTGTATATCGAGTCATTGAGTACATGTCATCGTAAAATGATATCAACATTATCAAAATTAAGAATTAAGAATATCTCATCTAATACTTCCTCATAGATGATATTTTTAGTGTATGTTCATTTTATTTTTCAGCTGTTCTGTAATAACCAGGACTCTTATTGTCGACATTAATATCTCTCTTGAAAGTGAAACATAAAAGTGGCCATGTGAGAAAACATATTATGATAGATACAATCCAGTATATGTGATCTATTCGACCATGTGCTCTATTTATCGTTATTGCAAAACATTAACGTACATGAAATTATTTACGGACAAATTTGAAAGGATGTCCTTCTTTTTCATGGCGTGAAAGTTGAATTCTTTCAAATAGACATCCATTATATTTCGAAAGTTCCTGTCAACTATTTTAATGGTGTGACGCTTGGCCGTGAATGCTTCGTCCCATATTATTAATTTTGCTAGTCTTTTGACTTAGCAGCACCAATTTGGTTGGATATCTTTGTCACAATTATATCATTGTTTGAAGAGGCATTCCAAATTTAGACTGAGTCGTATGGCCTCCAAGTAATATTGCAGCTGCTACATCATTAGTTGTGCCTAGGGGGTGTTCATGGTTTGGTTTGGGTTGGTTATTAATTAAAATCATAACCAAATCAATTTAGTCGGTTTTTAAATGTCTAAAACCATAACCAAACCAAATAAAGTAATAACCACTGGTTTGGTTATTATCAGTTTGGTTCGATTTTTCGATTTATGACTAGCAGCCATGAGACTTATCAGTAAAACATTAAAAAGTTGAAAAAGACATGTCTTTTTTTTGTTTCAAACGATAACTTTTATTTATAGTTTAAGGTGAAACATACATCATAGAAACATTTTCACTATTAGTGATAGTATAGTACTCAAGTTACTCAAAGTTGCTAAACTATTACATATAGAGCTAAAAACTAACTTATTAGTGGCTGCACCATTTTTGTCATCTTAATACACATACCTCGAAATAAAGTAGAGCATATGAGCTTTTAGTTGTTGTTATAAACATATTATTAATTAAACATAAAGACTACCTAAAATGAAAATGAAAATATATGAAATAAAAAAACTTTGTGTAATGATCCCAAACTTTGGGTCAGTACTTGCATTTTGCCCTCAATTCTCCCATTTTATTAAAAAGAAAATTATGTAATGACCCCAAACTTCATATGTTTTTCTATCATTATCCCCAAGATTAGGGTCTCGACTACAATGAGTTATTCTTTTCTGCTTTTTAGGAGTATTACCCACGGAAGAAGTATTAGAGCATTACTATGTGCTTGAGTTGCAGCAAATGCTGATGGTATCTTCTATAGGAATCTCCAAATCTACAACCTCTGTCCTTTTCATATGAAAAATATTAGAAGTTTAGGACCCATTCAGATAAGAAAAAAAAAAGTTCTAAATTCGAAAAAAAGAAAAAAAGAAACAACCTAAAATCAAATGGCTAACAAACAAAGGCTAAAAATTTAAGTTAAAAACATTAGACTCTAACGTGAGGTTCGGTCAGTAGGTTTGCACTTAACACTTAAAAGAGTTAAAAGACTTAAAGGCATGGGCCTGGACATTTTTCTTAAAAACATGGGTCTGGACATATTCTTAAAAACATGAGCCTTAAATAATCATGTGAAATAAGTAGACCAAAAATCAAATTAATGATATAAAGGTACAAAATATTTATAATTAGTTATGAAAAAACTAATATTATACATATAAATAATTATAAAATTTATGTATATAATTTATCGGTTTGGTTCGGTTATTTTTTAATAGAACCATAACCAAACCAAATATTATCGATTTTTAAAATTTAAAACCAAATCAAACCAAACCAAATGTCGATTTTTTTATTCGGTTTGGTTAAATTTTCGATTTGATTTTGATTTTAACCAAAACCGTGAACAGCCCTACTTGTGCCAACGCAATCCATAGTGCAATAATGAACGTTCGTACCACCATAATTATCCTTGCTGAGTAATTTTAACCACGTGAACACATCAAAAACTGAATTTTGTTGATTCTGAATTACCATGTCAACATAAATGAAAATGGGAAATAGAAGTGAATTATTAGAAAGATAAAGCTTGTTAATTTTAATGCTCAGGGCATCTAGAAATTTTATTCTCTTCTTCAAGTGATATGTTAACTCATTGGTATAACACTTGCATATAGATTCTAAATAAAGGTTGTACTATTGCAATACTCTGCAAATGAATCAATTATAATTGACTATTCGATTTTTTTGTTGCATCAAGAGTAGTTTTCGTGGATGATTGGAAAAAGAATAAGTATTACATGGTCAATGAGGCAAATAGAGTTTAAGGAAACAACATAAATCAATACTCAATGTCTCTCATTGCAGAAGATAAATAATAAAGCTTAAAGACTTGAGAAAAAAAAGAATCAATGTATATGTGAAAAGAAATATCGTTCTAAAGAAGTTAAAATGTGATTAGGATTTTAAAGTGAGAACCGCTAATACTACTAAGATGAATTACTTGTCAAAGTAACTATGTATCTAATTGTGTGCCTATATGCTTATTGTGCATGCCGATGTGCTTATTGTGTGTGTGCTTGTTCGTTTCTATTTTGTTCCTCCGGAGTTTGCCTAATCTGCTTCATGTTTGGCAATAAATTAAAGGGACACTTAAGCTGGTCTATAGGAAAATAAAATTGTCAGATTTTATTTAGTCCTTTCTTGTACGCTTTAATGGTCGTTAGTAAAATCTTAAGAAGCATTTTGGGCTCTTAAACTACATTAAGGGTGTGTTTGGTATGGAGGAAAATGTTTTTCTAGAAAATAAATAAATTTTCACTTATTTTCTCATGTTCGTTTGGATAGTGGAAAATAAGTAAACTCACGTTCATTTGGTTGATAGAAAACGTTTTTCGGAAAATACTCATCCAAGCCTCACTAACTCCAACCTAACACCATACCCCCAATGTTATACCCCATTTAAACGGAATTAAAGTAGAGGACAACATATTGGTAATTCCTAATTATAAATTTTAAGGAGTCACCACCTAATTATTTTAACAGTTAATTAAGACACCTATTTTAACTAAATAAATACCTAAAATAAACTCTAATTGTCTTACTAACCTAATAAATTCTAAATAATAGTTCTAAATATCCTAATGGGAAGGTCTTAGGCATCCACTAGAATCCATTAAATACGATTACCGACCAAACTTAGGTTAATTAATCTAAAGCCGATTATACGAGAGTTATATAAAGTATATAAAACTATAATATATAAAATGAATAATACCTTATCAGTTAAATTAGGACAGTAGTTAAACATTACTTTCAAAAGTAATCAGTCATGAATAAGTTTGAAAATCAGAGTTGCGTTTAAACGAGAATTAATTCTAGCTAGCTAAATTTCATTTTAAATATTGAAATTTTGATCTTTTAAACAATGTGAAAAGGACTAACTAAATTATTGGTTGAAAGTTAGGCCAAACAAAATCATTTTCTGGATATTGAGATCATCTTTAAACTTGAAACCAAGAATTCCATGCTAGTTTAAATTATGAAAGCAAAATGTGACTTAAATAACCTATGAGAAAATCTTCCGAACTTGTCTAAAGAGCTAAACGAAGAATAGGTGATACTAACTAATTAATTCCTTATTACCTCTAATTGATTAAGCTCTTGAATTATATCTTAACCGTAACAATAATTCTAGGTGAACAGACTGTGAATAAGTTACCCACTACACACACAAAGGTCCCATAACAGGCAGGGCAAATAAAGCAATTAAAAGAGATCGAAACAAAGTGGCAGGAAGGCCTTTGTATAGGCTGTCCCAAAATAAGAGCCTTGGATATCGAAGATGTGATCCATTAGAGAAATGAATTTGAACACGAGAGGAAATGCAGTGGTTGTGTCCCGACATAGCGGCCTCGTCGAGTCTTTCGTGAGACTCTTCATTGCTCCGGTAATTCATGCAAGATAGAAAAAGGAGAAAATAACAAATCCGTAAGCATTCATGATACAATTTTACAAATCCTCTAACAGAGTGCATAAATATTTTCTCCACTTGAAGTATAAATATTCTCCTTAGAACTACTACGTATTTCAAAGATTCCATTACTTAAAAAAATAAATCATAACCAGGATCTTCCATGAGAATAAGGTAAACAAAAAGCACATGATAGAATTATATTATTGGCTAACAGTAAAGATTTAACACCCTATTATGGCAAGCTCTAAACAAGTACACAACATATATATAAGAAAAGGGGTTAACAACCATTAGTGCAATATTAAAGCAGCTTGCAGGGAAAATATAAGAAATTAAGGTAGAACTTGTAATAGGAGTAGAAATCAAAATGGGATTCGATTTCATTTCTTGCCACGAAGATCACAGATATAGTTTTTTCATCTTCTTGTTGTTATTTTCTTCATTTTCACCAATTAACTTAGAAATCCCCGATGCAGCAAAAGCCACACCAACTGCAACAACATCTAATGTTGTTACTATTTCACTTGTTGTCTCATTTTCTTCTTTTTCTAACACTTGCTTGTTCTTTCACAACCAAGAATCGTCACCTTCTTAGCTCATTTTGTATTTACAACAATTTTTTTTTTCTGAGTAGGATTTTTTTTTTTTTTGCCAAAAGTATATGAAATCAGTCTTCAGGTACATTTATGATCTTATTTCTAGTACTTCTTTATTTTACTTCACTTAAATTGTACACACATTCAAGCGGGTAGGAAAGTCACATATTTTAACATATTCAACGACGAAACAAATCCCAAATTATACTCATCTCGAACAAAGAACAAATAAACAAGAATAGCGGGAAACGAATATATCTAACGTGAGCTTCCGTAAAAGAAAACAACAGCCCATGCTTCGAGTTAATCCTCTTAGATTAAAATCGTTTTGAAGGGATAAAGGGTACCTAAAGTTGTAAATGATTCATGCATTGCAACTTCACACACCAGAATCAAAGTTAAGCTAAAATACTTAGAAAATGACATCAACTAAGCCATGTTGCACTTTGAACAAAGCAGAAAGCAGAGCCACAAATATTAAGCACAGAGAACAGCAACATAACAAAAAAAAAAAAAATAGAAAGACTAAGCGAATTACTAAACATAAAAGCCACGTCTCTAGTAGTAAAAAAAAAGTTAATTTCAATCGCATAAACAGAGACGAAAAGGATCAGATTTTACCTGCTTTAGGTGCAGTGAACCTTTCTGATATAAAAGCGAATCTTTCCCGAAATAAGGCATGCATTCTCCTGATATGGCTAAAGAGGGATGAATTTTGTGTGGAAGAAGAAAACTGTGCAAGGGGCGCCGTTTGGATGCTAAATGAAACCCTAGTGGTGTGTTTTGAGAACAAACGGATATATGGGCTGCTGAAGGGTCTTCTTGTTGGGCTTAAAAAAAAAAGGGCTGTAGCTTTGGTTGAATGAATGTTCTGCACGTAAATTCTTGAATTTGGACTTAGCATTCTTTCTTCCATAATCTCTTTGGCCTTTAAATTTAATTAAACAACCTTTAATAAATCATATATTAATATGTGCTTAAGTGAATAAATTACATAATGCAAAATATAATGCCTAGTAGTTACATAGCAGTAAAAATTACATGATATCATGATATTCACACCATGATATTTATAAGGTATAACACTGAAAATGCTATCATTTAGTTGTATAAAATAAATGTGATGCGTTTTTAAATGATGGTAATGTTGTAATAATAATAATAATAATAATGATGATGATGATGATGATGATGATGATGATCATCATCATCATCATCATCATCATAATAATGATGATGATAATAATAATAATAATAATAATAATAATAATAATAATAATAACAATAACAATAACAATAACAATAACAATAAGAATCAGAATAATAATAACAATCAGAATCAGAATAATGATAATAATAATAATAATGATGATAATGATAATGATAATAATAATAATGATAATGATAATGATAATGATGATGATGATGATGATGATGATAATAATAATAACAATAATAATCATAATAATAATAATAATAATGATAATGATAATAATCATAATAATAATAATAATAATAATAATAATAATAATAATGACGGTAATAATAATGATAATAGGCAATGACTATAGCTGGATAATGAGAAATGACGATATTAATAGAAAGCTAATAATTGTAATAAAATATAAATAACTATTCTTAAGTTGTTAAAAATATTAGAAGCGCAAATAAATATTTTGGAAGAAAGGCGGGACAAAATTGGGTGTCAACACCCAACCCCACCCACACCCCACTCCCACGCACCCACCTACGCCCCCCCCCCCCCCCCTCCCTCCCCCCTTAAAAAAATTTTCTTTTGATTTTTTATTTGTGTTTTTTGCACCTCCACCCCAACCCTCACTAACTCCAACCCAACCTCATACCCCCACCCCCACCCACTCCCACTCACCCATCCCTACGCCCCCACTCCCCCTCCATTTTTTTTGTTTTTTGCACCCCCACCCCCAATCACTCCCGTAACCCATACACCACCCCCTCCCCCTACACCTTACCCCCCACCCACCCACAACATTTTTTTTCTAAATTTTCTACAAGACCACATCCCCCATCACCCCCTCCCCCCTTGCATGGAACCCATACCACACCAACACCCCCCCCCCTCCCCAACCCCAATTTTTTTTTGAAATTTTTTATTGTCTTTTGCGGGTTTCTACACCCCCTACCCCAAAAAAAAAATCTTTTCATCACACACCCCCACCTCCACCCAAAATACCCCATCATCCCTTCCAAAAGTTTTAATTTTTAACCACGCAAACATTCAATTTTTGTAATTGTCTTTCAATTTTTTAAGGGGGGGGGGGGGGTAGGGTGGGGTGCAAAAAACCAAAACAAATGTCAAAACTTTTTTTTCAAAAAAACTATTTGGGGGGGGGGGGGGGGGGTAGGATGCGGGGTGGGGTTGGGGGTAGAGATGCGGGGTGGGGGAGGTAGAGGTAGGGATAGGGTGGAGGTTGGGGTGGGATTGGAAAAAAAAAGTCAAAGCTTTTTTTTTCAAAAAAAAATATTTTTTTTGCTGGGGGGACGTAGGGTGCGAGGTTTGGGTGGGGGGCGGGGGGGGGGGGGGGGGCAAAAAACCAATTTCAAAAATATTAATTTTTTTGCCGGGGCCAGGGGGGAGGGTACGGGGTTTGGGTGGGGGGTGTAAAAAACCAAAAATAATGTCAAGACTTTTTTTTCAAAAAAAATTATTTTTGGGGGCCGGGGGGTGGTGAGTGGGGGTGGGGTGGGTTGGGTGAGGGGAGAGTGGTTGAGGTTTGGTGGTTGGGATTGGGTTTGGTGGTGACAGGGTGGTTGGTGGAATTAACTTATGAACTTGTTTTCCCTACTTTTATTAGGGAAGTCATTTTTCTCAATTTTGAGGAAAATATTTTCTAAAATTTTTGATCAAACGAATATGAAAAAATTGGAAAATATTTTCTGAAAAATGTTTTCCTCCATACCGAACACACCCTAAGTCATTCTAGAAAATTTCACAGAAGTCTATTGAGAATCTAGGTAATTTTATGGCCTTCAACTTGAAAAGTATGAATAAGAAATTGCACATACACAACAAATTATGGCTCTTCCTTAGATTTTTAGCCTAATCTGCTATGTGTTTGGCAATAGATTAAGAGGACACTTAAGCTTGTCTATAGGCAAGAATTATCAATTTTAGTTAGTTATTTTTTCTAGGGAAAAGGGTTCAAACACACTCTAACTTTGGCCGAAATTGCTATAATACACTCCAACTTTGCGGGGGTCCTATGGCCCCCCTGGACTATTTTTTTTTGTGTATTATTGAGGGTATTATTGGGTGACATGGACAAAAAAGTGAGTACATGTTGGTTGAGCGTGCAAGGGTGGACTTAAAATTGAACAGACCCGTCTCTATTTGCCATGTTGAATTCTAAATAATCCTTCTTTATGTGCTCACTTTTTTGTCCATATCACCCGATAATACCCTCAATAATACACAAAAAAATAGTCCGGGGGGTCATATAACCCCCTCAAAGTTGAAGTGTGTTATAGCAATTTCAGCCAAAATTGGAGTGTGTTTTGTAACCTTTTCCCTTTTTTCTACGTTCTAATGGTCATTAGTAATTTCTCAAGTAGTATTCTAGACTCTTCAAATACACTAAGTTTCTAAGGAAAATTACTTCACAGTTTATTAAGAATCTAGTTACACTTTGGCTTTTAACTTGGAAATAGTAATGTATTAGAAATGGCAGGAACAGAATAAACCATGGCATTGATCCGATACACCTTCAGATTAATGAAGCATTCTGCAGAAGTTACATTCATATCATCTAGAAAACGAAAGACAGCAGATAATCTAAGGGCGTTAAAATTGAAACTCAATTGAACTCTAATTAGGTCGGGAAAATTCTAACTAATGCTTAATCATCTCCAAATCTCAGTATCAAAAATTGTAAAAATTGATTTAGAAATCAATTAATGTAAGCATATCCGAAAATCAGTGAACATATGAAGCAACATAAGAAGTTTGTACATATATGAACGTTTTGTGTGTAAGTAGAAATAAACTTACAAATCAATTCGACACAGATAGATATCGCTGAGGATATAGCCAGTAAAACAAGAGGAAATAATCTGTTTCAAAAAAAATAATATATATATACAGTGTTATTTATATATTTCTTATATATTGAACCCACTTGGTAAAAATCCTAGGTGTTACAAGTAGGAAAAAGGGTCAAATATACCCCTCTACTTTAGTTTATTAGCTAACGTTGCCCTCCGTTAGCCAAGTAGTCAAATATACACCTCCCGTTACAAGTTGGGGCCAAATATACCCCTACCGTTAGCAAAGTTTCAAAAATATCCCTTATTTCTAACATATTCCCACATAAACAAGTTTAGTTATTGGAATTGGGTGACATGAACGCCACATGGCATTTAACTTATTCTATATGGTGTCTGCGTGACAATTTTTAAAAAAATACTCTAGAAAATTGATTTTGTAAAAACAAGTCTGAAAAAATGGCTTTTATTAAAAATCTGAAGCTTTTTTGTTTTAATAAAACCCGTTTTTGTAAGTATATTCTTGCAAATTGGATATTTTAGTTAAAAAATCTGGAAAATGATAATTTATAAATCTGGAAAACTGTAAAGTATTTTTTTTTAAAAAAAGTGTCCTAATTTGTTTTTTTAAAATATGGATTAATTTTAAAAAATCTGGAAAACTGATTTTAAAAAAAATCAGTTTCTAGATTTTTTAACAAAAAAATCCAATTTTCCAGTTTTTTTTTTTTGAAAAACGGGTTTTATTAAAACAAAAAAGTTTCATATTTTTAATAAAAGCCTTTTTTTTCCAGATTTGTTTTAAAAAAATCAATTTTCTAGATTGTTTTTTTTAAAAAAATTGCCACGTAGGCACCACATAGAATAAATTAAATGTCATGTGGCGTTCATGTCACGTAATTCCAATGAATAGACTTACTTATGTGGGAATATGATAGAAATGAGGGTATTTTTGAAACTTTGCTAACGGTAGGGGTATATTTGGCCCCAGCTTGTAACAGGAGGTGTATATTTGATTACTTTGGCTAACGGAGAACAAAATTAGCCAATAAACTAAAGTAAAAAGATATGTTTGACTCTTTTCCCCAGAAAAAATTGTAAAAAGAAGATGAGAGTAATTTGGTAAAGGAAAGCTAAGACGACAAACCTGAATAATTGATAGGTAAGATGACAAAGTGAGGAGAAGTGCCATATAACTTCTGAGCATTTGGTTTCTTAAAGACATTACCAAAAAAAAAATACACTGGCAACTCTTCAAACAGGCATCTGCAGGCATAACCAATGGAAGCAGCCTTTTCAGAACAGGTGTCGGTAGCGTGTTCTCTCTTTTTTTTTTCTTTTTTTTTTCAAAAAGAAAAATAAGTCAATAGGGTATTTGGGTAAATAAGGGATATTTTAATAATTTGACTTTTAAGTTACAGATTTCATGCTTTTAATATAATATAGATATAGATATAGATTGTACATAGATTGCTATCAATTAAACAAGTCCATTTTTCTGATCTAATAAAGTATTAATTTTATGGGCTAAATATATAAATCGTATGTTATAAGGTATGAATTTTATATGCGTAGATACCTAGTTAACTCTTCATTTATAATTACTGGGTTCATAACTGAAGAGTTACCCCTCTTCTGAAAGGTTTCCTGTGAAGAGTTATGTCTCTTTCGAAGAGTTGCATCGCTGTTATATATTAATTGTAGTCCTTAAGTCTGTTACAATTCTTTTCCTCTCTACCCTATTAAGAGAAGTGTCATAAAGAAAGTAACAAGACTTAGAAGATCTTGCAATCAGTCTTTCTACAATTTCTCCAAAAGTAAGGTAAGTGTTCGACACTGTCTAATGATTTGCTTTTCAACACTATCTAATGATTTACTTGCTATCCTGTGTTGTTAATCAAGTTTTCCATCATCTCTATGTCGCGTAAGATGTGAGCTTGTGTTGAAACTTGAAGCATGTTCAAGACTGCACATGTATATTTGAAGTATATCGTGTTTATCACAGTGCTGTGGGTGTTAGCTGTTGAGTTGGTTAGAGTTAGTTAAAGTTAGTTAATTAGTTAGTGGATCAAATGATTGGTGGGGCCAGCTGCATACAGCTGACACTGGTTGTTATAACTATATCTCTCATACATGTAATTGATACATGAGAATATATTGAAAATACAACACACGGCTGAGACTAAGAGCTCAAGCCTTCATTTCTAATTGATTCCGCAATCACCATGGATGTACTCAAAGCTTCATCCATGGTTAATCTTCAATAATTTCACATGGTATCAGAGCAGTGATCCATAGATCGTAATCTGCCATTAAAACTCCATTAGAGAATCATTTTTTTTAAAGCTCAAAATCGAAACAAATGACAGGATCAACACCAGTTGAGACGCAAGTTACAATTGATCATCACCATCCCTTATATCTGCAAGCTTCTGATGCACCAGGACTTGTGTTAATTCCAGTTAAACTTACTGGACCAGAAAACTACAATCTATGGAGTCGATCAATGAAATTGGCTCTAAGAGGGAAAGGAAAGCTGGGGTTCATCACTGGAACCTGTGTAAAAAGCAGTTATGGAGGACACTTGGAAGAACTGTGGGAAAAATGTGATGCAATTATTTTGTCATGGATAGGGAGCACAGTGTCGAGTGAATTAATCTCCAACATTGTCTATGCTTCAAGTGCCAAGGATGTATGGGAGGAATTCAAGGAGAGATTTGACAGATCAAATCTCACCAGGATTTATCATATATGGTCAGAAATAGCAAGCTTAAAGCAAGGCAATGATTCAGTGACTACTTACTACTCTAAAATGAAAGTATTTTGGGATGAAATGGATGTGATGGTGCCATTGCCTGGTTGTAAGTGTGCAGAGTCAAAACCTTATGTAGAACATCTTAGATCTCAGAGGTTGCTGATGTTTCTCATGGGGCTGAATGAAAGTTACAGTAACATCAGGAGCAACCTGCTGGCTAAAGGATTTGATGTGACTCTAAATGAGGCATATGCAGTAGTTACACAAGAAGAGAGTCAAAGGCTGCTAGGTGTGGTAGATAGAAACAAAGCTCCACATAGGGAAGTTCTAACTATGATGGCAGGAAAAACTCAAAGTTATAAGTACAAAAAAAGAGTAGGACAGGCTGGGCAAGTTTGTGGTTGTTGTGATTATAGAAATCACAGAACTGAGGATTGCTATAGGCTAGTGGGGTACCCTGTTGACGTCAAGAGCAAGAAGAAAGGAGGTCAGACAGAGCTCAAGCCATTTGCCAATTCCACCACCACAGATGGACCAGGAGAAAGCAATGTTATACAACAACAGAATAGTGGATTGTTTACACCACAACAGTACAATGAGGTGCTCAACAAGCTGGATGAATCATCCTCTTCCAAATACATGTCTAACATGGCAGGTATAATTGCTTCATTAACTCAGATTACTGCATGTGAGTGGATTATTGACTCAGGTGCATCACACCATATCACACCTTGCAAGGATCTTCTAACTGCACTTAGAAGTTTAGGACAACAGCAAGGTAGTAAGGTACAAATACCAACAGGTGATGGATCACACATAACAGGTGCAGGAGATGCATTTGTCCTTAATGAACACAAAATTTCAAATGTGTTGCATGTCCCATATTTCAAGTTTAATTTACTATCAGTGTCAAAGATCACAAAAGAGCTGTGTTGTGCAATTATATTTGTCCCTGATTTCTGTATATTTCAGGGCCTCTTCAATGGCAAGGTAATGGGGATTGGTAGAGAGAAGGATGAACTATACATTTTGAAGGAGTCTGATCACCACATACCCCCAAAAGTGAGCAATACTACATTCAATACCAATAAAAACTGTCAGCTATGGCATCTGAGGCTGGGACATCCTTCACTAGGTGCAATGAAGTATATTTCATCACTCAACCTTAAGATAGATGATAGTGTCCAAAAGAATTGTGAGGTCTGTCCTTTAGCTAAGCATCATAGACTAAAATTCCCTGTCAGCAAAAATAAAACTGCAGCCATTTTTCAACTTGTACACTTAGACCTATGGGGACCCTACAGAAAACCAACCTATGATCATAATCAGTACTTTGTTACTTTGGTAGATGACTTTAGCAGGTATACTTGGATTTGCCTTATTAAATCCAAATGTGAAGTGTACTGTGTATTGAAGGATTTCCTTTGTCTGATAAATAATCAATTTGCCTGCACTGTTAAAACAATCAGATAAGACAATAGCTCATAATTTTTTGATTCTTACTGTGTTGAATTATTTGCTTCATATGGTATTGTGCATCAAAGCAGTTGCCCATATACACCTCAACAAAATGGTAGAGTAGAAATGAAGCATAGACATATCCTAGAAGTGGCAAGGGCTTTAAGATTTCAAAGTAGCATTCCCATTAGTTTTTGGGGAGACTGTGTCAGAACAGCAGTATACTTGATTAACAAATTGCCTTCCTTAGTCCTAGGTGGCAAGAGTCCATATGAGTGTTTGTTTGGCAAACCACCCCCTCTTGATCACCTAAGGGTATTTGGCTGTCTGTGCTATGCAAGCAAACTTCCTAAAGGTGATAAATTTGCTGAAAGAGCTAGAAAAGCAGTACTAATTGGCTATTCTGAGACTCAGAAAGGCTACAGGCTATATGACTTGGATTCCAAGTTGTTGTTCATTAGCAGGGATGTGATTTTTCAGGAATCCCTTTTCCCTTTCAAAGGAGATGATCCTATTAATCCAGATGATATGTTTCTTTTATCATCTCCACCTGTAGTCTTTAATGCACCAAGAGGAGCTGATCTGATTAGTCCATCAAGCACTACATTTGATCGTGATGTTCTTGTTGTGGAACCACATCAAGCAGATCATCCTGCAGCCCAAGATGAACAACAGGCTGATGTGGATGAACAACAGGCTAATATGGATCCTGCAACTCAAGATAGACAATAAGATGCTGCACAGGTGCATGCAGATACTGATGATGATGAGGGTGCAACTGATGTTCATGGTCTATCAACTGAGAATGCAGAAGTGGTGGCACCAAATGCAAGCCAACCTATCTTACATGCCCATGAAGAAGTAGATATGCAGATGCCAATTGGGGCAGAATAGACACATCTCAGACCAAGCAGAAGCATCAAACCACCCATCTGGCACAAGGACTATGTTATGACATATAATCCTGCTGGTCATTGTACTTATCCCATATCAGATCACATATCATACTCTCATTTGCCATTAAGCTATCAGGCATACCTAGGGTGTTTTTCAGCTGTAGTGGAACCTAAGAGTTTCAAAGAAGCCTCTACTAACAGGTTGTGGATAGAAGCCATGAGCAAGGAGATTGATGCACTAGAAGAGAACAAGACATGGAAGCTTGTTAAACTGCCTCCAGGAAAGCAGACCATTGGATCTAAATGGGTCTACAAGGTAAATCTAAAGGCAAATGGTGAAGTAGACAAATACAAGGCAAGGTTGGTTGCTAAAGGATACAGACAAAGGGAAGGTTTAGATTATCATGAGACTTTTTCACCAGTAGCAAAGATGGTGACAGTTAGGACTGTAATCAGTATTGCAGCATCTTTTGATTGGGAGTTGTTTCAAATGGATGTTAATAATGCATTTCTTCAAGGAGACTTGGATGAGGAGGTATACATGTCACTCCCTCAGGGATTTCATAAGCAAGGGGAGACAAGAGTATGCAAGTTATTGAAGTCCTTGTATGGTTTGAAACAAGCATCTAGACAATGGAATATCAAGTTGACTAATGCCTTGGTAAATGCAGGCTACTCACAGAGCTCATATGGTCATTCCTTATTCACAAAGAGACTTGGAACAGACTTGGTAATAGTATTGATCTATGTGGATGATTTGCTGATAACAGGAAGTAGCACAAACCTCATAGCTGAGACAAAGGAATATTTGCACAGCCAATTCAAAGTAAAGGATTTAGGAGTCCTGAAGTATTTCCTAGGGATAGAAGTGTTGAGATCTCAACATGGGATACTATTGAACCAGAGAAAGTACACTTTGGAGTTGATTTCTGATGTGGGACTGAGTGGTGCAAAGCCTGCATCAACTCCACTTGAACCAAATGTCAAACTGACATCAGCAGAGTATGATGCCACAGTTGGTGATGCAGACAAAGGAGTGAATGATCCAATACTAGAAGATGTGGGATCCTATCAAAGATTGGTTGGGAAGTTGATATATCTGACCATCACAAGGCCAGACATTTGCTTTGCAGTGCAAGTGTTGAGCCAATTCATGCAGCAACCTAAAGAGTCACATTGGAATGCAGCTCTGAGGGTGGTAAGGTATGTAAAAGGGGCACCAGGATTGGGGATTTTGCTGAGGAGGAGTGCCATCACAGAACTGCAAGTATATTGTGATTCAGACTGGGCTTCTTGTCCAAATACAAGAAGATCAGTAACTGGTTTTGTTGTTCAACTTGGAGGATCCCTCATTTCATGGAAATCAAAGAAACAACACACAGTCAGTCGCAGTTCAGCAGAGGCAGAATACAGGAGTATGGCAGCATCAGTCTCAGAGACAGTTTGGTTGCTGGGGTTGCTCAAACAGCTTCATGTGAAGATTACACTGCCAGTTAAAGTGTTCTGTGACAGTAAACCAGCAATTCAAATAGCAGGAAACCCCATATTTCATGAACGAACCAAACATATAGAGATAGATTGTCATTTTGTGAGGGAAAAGTTCAAGCTGGGACTGATTCAACCTACTCACCTCAGCACTAAGCTACAACTTGCAGATTTACTTACAAAGGGCCTTGGTGTGGCACAACATCATTTCATTTTATCCAAACTGGGAGTGATTGATGTGTTTCAACCCCAGTCTGAGGAGGAGTGTTGAAACTTGAAGCATGTTCAAGACTGCACATGTATATTTGAAGTATATCGTGTATATCACAGTGCTGTGGGTGTTAGCTGTTGAGTTGGTTAGAGTTAGTTAGAGTTAGTTAATTAGTTAGTGGATCAAATGATTGGTGGGGCCAGTTGTATACAGCTGGCACTGGTTGTTATAACTATATCTCTCATACATGTAATTGATACATGAGAATATATTGAAAATACAACACACGGCTGAGACTAAGAGCTCAAGCCTTCATTTCTAATTGATTCCGCAATCACCATGGATGTACTCAAAGCTTCATCCATGGTTAATCTTCAATAATTTCACATCTTGAACAATGCATGTCCTATGTGTTTTGTACCCAATTCTGAATCCGAAATAAGAGATTTCATGGTTTCTACTAGCTAAAATATAATGGTGTTCTGTATTTGCTGAGGTTATGCATCATTGACGTTGACGCAAGTTGGGATTAGACATATTAAATGAGTAAGTGGCACAGGGGAAAATATATTGAATCCGTCCAAAAATTATATGAGGTGAGATAAACTGGATCACGAAAGTTAAACAACAGATCACGAGCCAATCTGTCCAACTCTTACCAATTTGTCCAACTATACACTTCGGCTGTATATATTTTGTATAAATATGTATAGTGTATGTCTATTTAGTATATCGTATATATTACCTATAAATCATGTACATATTTTGTAAATTAGATGGCCGAACAATTTTTGGCTTCAATATTCCCGATTTTAATTTGATTGTTTGTTCTCTTATAATTTATTTAATTAGCAACCCATGGTTGGGATAGTTTCTTGCCATTGGTCAAGTACCGATAACTAGGCATGTACAAAGCAAACCGACAAGCCGCACCAAACCGATAAACCGAGTCAAACCGAGAAAAACCTGACTAGTGGTTTGGTGTTGAAAAAAAAAACCCGACCATAATTGGTTTGGTTTGGTTTAGTTTTAGCTAAAAAAAATCAAACCGAAGAAAACCGACCCGACATTACATGTATTCGATTTTGAAATATTTTATACATAAAACTATTTATTTGTAATATAATTTGTAAATATTTCCTAAATTTTTTCATAGTTTTTTATCTTTTATCATATTATTTTAAGTTTGAACTTAGAATTTTGAATGTCAATAAGTTTTATATCCCATGAATGTTAGTAACTCAAATAAAGTCCAAATCAAAATCAACTCACAACTAATGCTAATGAATGAAATTCAATTCTAACACTAGGAATGACAGTAATGTTGGATATCTATTCTTCAGTTTTGCATAATTAGTTTAGAGCGTAAAAATACGTAGCATAATTTTTTTCTTTGTCATGTAATTAATACTTATTAGCCGTACTTATTTTAGCATAACTTTTGATTAAAGTCATTTTCTTTATGGCTTATTAATTAGCAATACTTATTTTAACCGATTTTATTATCTTTTTTGTAGAATATATTAATACGATGTCATCACCCATCTCACATTTTGTGTTATTTTCTTAAGAAACACCTTAGTTATATAGTTGTATCTTACTTGGACTAAAGAAATATTTGAAGTAAAAGTCATATGTTTTGTATGAAGACTTTTTCGGAAAAAAACCCAAAAAACCCGAAAAAACCTAATAACCCGAGAAAACCCGAATTTTATTGGTTTGGTTTATAAATTTAAAAACCCGACGCAGTTGGTTTGGTTTAGTATTTGAAAAATCTGAACCAATCCGGTCCATGTACACCCCTACCGATAACAATAGTTATTGAATTGGTAATTTAGATGGCGGAATTTAAAACATTAAGGCAGTGAAGATTGCCGATTGAGTGGTTCAAAATTTTCATTTAATCGTTATTAAAGTATATTTTCCTTAGATTATGTCCAATTTTGGAATCATCGACATCTAAATCGACTAAAAGAAAGTGGAAAAAATTCTTGAATCTGCTCGAATCAAGAAACTGCTTTTAGAAGCTTTTGAGGGAGAACAGTGGAATGTACCGTCAAACCTCTCAATAATGGCAGCGTTTGTCCGAAAATTTCATGGGTGTATAGTGAGGTGCTGTTATGTATGTATACTGACATTTGATGTTTGGATCTCACTTCGCTGTTATAAACAAAAGTACGCAAAAATTTATTTTTTTGTACTTTTTATGTTATAAACGAAAATAAAATACTTGTTAATTTTTAAAAACTCAATTGATTTTCATATTTCATTAATTAAAAATTAAAGTGACTGATATATCCATAACTAGTTGTACCGTACCGATAAAGAATTAAAATCTAAGGAACATATGCATTTAAAATTAATTGAAAATTTAAATATTTCAAGTTTGACGTAAGAATTCTACAACGATAGGTTGTTTCATATACTTCAGACTCTTAGTGATAATATAACGCTTGAGTTGACAAAGAGTTTTGTCCAAACTTTCAGCAGAAAGGAACTCAATAGCTTTCCCTTGATGAGTACCATAAATATTTTAATATTTATTTTTGTACTCCCTCCATTTCAACTTATGTGAACCTATTTCCTTATTAGTCCATGCCAAAAAGAATGACATCTTTCTATATTTGGAAATAATTTACCTTTATGCAATGATTTATAGCCACACAAAATTTATGTGACTCATTTAGCACCACAAGTTTAAAAGTCTTCTCTTTTTTCTTAAACTCCGTGCCCAGTCAAATGGGTTCACATAAATTGAAACGGAGAGAGTACATGATAAATTTCTTACAAAATATTATTACACAACATTTGAATATGACTGTTATAGAGAGGTAATTTTACAAAGAGTGTACCGTTATAATGAATGACACTAATGTTATAGATAGAATGTTGTTATAGAGAAGTAAAATATAACATAAAAATCAGTTCCGGAGAAAATCATGCCATTATAGTGAAATGTTGTTATAATGAATGACAATTATAGAGAGATTTGACTGTAAATGATGATCATTTGAAAGGATATGGTCAACCCCAGCAACCTACAAGCTTGTTTGTAGCCCAATTGTTGCCGCACCGGTGTCGGATCCTAAAAAAATACACTGATTTTGGAATTCTGACACGCACCCTCGATAATTTTAAAGAGTCTGAGCAACATAGCCGATTGTATAACTTGGTAACTATCTTCATTCTATCTATCATGTTAAATTGTTCACAAGTCATGCCACATTTTATTTCATTCTACCTATCTTATTAAATTGTTCACAAATTATGTCGGATTACTATCTTCTTTTTTTGGTCAAATATGGAAAATTTTATTCAACGAAGTGTGCCTGTACATATTTCCGGCAGTTCCTTTTGGACTATAGGACCTGGACCTCAAGTAAATACCTCTACTATTCTAAGAATACGACTGTATCCTATACAGAGTAAACTAATTTCTAGACAGGAAATCTGTTAAGTTTTCGTAACATAAGTTGCCACTTCCTCTGGTAGTTGCCCTTGATGTGCAATTGCAGGGCAATCTCCTTTGCCCGTTGTGAGCTTTCTTGTGATACCCCTTGGAACCTTCTGCAATTTCTCTCGATCCAGACATTGTATATAGCTGCAGCAAATAAAAACTTCAATATCTCTGCTCTAGCTCGGTTGTGTTTCATCTGTTGTGCCAGCCAGTTGACTTCATCTTCCCATTTTGTAAGCTGTCTGTTAATACCCATCCACCTCAATAAGGAGTTCCAAATATGGCATGAATACGCACAGTCAAATAGCAGATGATCAAGAGTCTCATCTCTGCCTGAGGTACACAGTACACATTTTTTATCCACTTTAATTTCCCATTTCTCCAGCCTGTCGACAGTGGCCAGTCGTCGTTGAATAGCAAGCCAAGTGATAAATTTGTGTCTTGGCACAATGCTTGCTCCCATTGTGATTCCTTTCCAGGTCACCTTCGGCCATTGAGGTAGGAACGATTGATATGCTTTTTTGATACTAAATTTACCTTTGTGGCAGTGGCTGTGTAGAGTAGCGAAGGTGTTAGTCGTATTCAACCATTCCCTTGTATCAAATATTTTCCTCACAAGCCAACTAGCTTGTGGTGGGGTTAGCATCTCATCCAGGTTTCTCTTCTTGATGTAAAAACTATGGATCCACTGGATCCACAGCGTGTCTTTTTTAGCAGCCAAAGCCCAGAGTAATTTGCAGATAGCAGCTCTATTCCATTGATACATATCTATGATATTGAGACCCCCAGCTGACTCTGGTAAACATAACCTCTCCCATGCTACCAGAGCTCTCCTAGATGTATCAGTAGTCCCAGTCCATAAAAAATTCCTACACACACTAGTAATCAGCTTAGTGATTTTCTTTGGTAACAAGAATGCATGTGCCCAGTATGTTTGCATCTCGAAGAGGACACTCATTATGAGTTGTAGTCGACCACTATAAGAGAGAAATTTTGTGGTCCAACATTTAATTCTTGCCACCATCTTCTCAACTAAAGGCATACATTGTTGGATATTTAACTTCTTTGATGAGAGTGACACTCCGAGATATTTGAATGGAAGCTCACCCACAGTGAAGTGCATCTCGTCCACAATTTGATCCTTCACTTCCTGAGTTACCCCTGACAGATAGATAGAACTCTTCTCCATGTTGGCCTGAAGGCCTGAGACCTCAGAGAAGTGACTAAAAGCTTCTATCATCAGTCTGATAGACCATTGATCAGCTCTGCAACACATCAATAAATCGTCAGCAAAGCAAATATGAGTCAGTTGCATTTTCTCACACCTGGGGTGATAATTGAAGTCAGGTATACGTCTGAGCTGCTTAAGTGATCTATTGAGATACTCCATAGCCAGTACAAATAAATAAGGTGACATCGGGTCACCTTGCCGAAGCCCCTTCTTGGCTTGAAACTGTGGAGTTAAGCCGCCATTTATGATCAGAGAGTATCTTACTGTTGTAACACATACCATGATGATCTGTACAAACTTCATAGGAAAGCGAAACTCAACCAACAACATCTGTAGGAAACACCACTCTACTGAGTCGTAGGCTTTTCTAATATCTATTTTCACCATACACCTAGGAGAAACACCTTTATGAGAATAACCTTTGATCAGTTCATGAGCTACAATCACGTTGTCAAGAATACTCCTTCCTTCAATAAAGGCTGACTGTGAGGGTCCCACTAAGTAATCCACCACCTTTTTTAATCTGGTAGTGATAACTTTTGAGATCAATTTATACAGTGTCGTGCAGCAGGCTATTGGTCGAAATTCTTTGACATATGTGGGGTTTGGGACTTTTGGAACTAGTGTGATAGTGGTACAATTTATCTCTTGCAGCATCTCCCCATTACAAAAGAAATCTAGGAAGCCTCTATTACATCCTTTCCTACTAAGCTCCATTGGTCTTTAAAAAATTCAGCAGGGAACCCATCCTCTCCTGGAGCTTTGTCTAGGGGCAGGTCCTTGAGAGCCACTAGAATTTCCTCTCTTGTAACCTCCTGAACAAGCTCCCTTCTGTGCTCATGTGTGAGGCAAGGGCCATCCCTTGCTATGTCCATATTGATACTAGGAAGTTCTGCTTGTCTTGTTCCCAGAAGGTTAGTGAAAAAACTCAGAAATTCACTCTGTATTTGTGCTGCGGCAGTAAATGTTTCCCCTTGATCATTGCTGATTGCTGCAACTTTATTTCTAGCTTGTTTGGCTTTGAGGGATGCATGGAAAAACTTTGTATTGGAGTCCCCATATGCTATCCATGTTGCCCTCGATTTTTGTCTGACTACCCTTTCATGGATATTAGACCATTTTTCTAGCTGTACTATGGCCTCTTTTTCTTCATTTATGAGTTGAGTGTTGTAAAGGTCTGTGCTGAGCTGGTTCTGTATATGCTCTACCTGGCGTCGGAACTCCTCTAGTCTTGTATCCAACCCATTCATTTCTCTATTCATTTGCCTTGCCCTCTGTGCTATTAGTTTAAGCTTTTGCCATACTCTATACATTGCATACCCCGGTATATGTTGTTACCATCTGGTTTCTACAAGCTGCTTGAACTGCTGATTTTGCAACAGCACATTGTACAGCCTGAAGGGCCTCTTTAAGTTCCGCCTACTAACCTCAGTGTTTACCAAAATTGGGGAATGGTCCGAACACTCTGGTGTATGATATAATGCCGTGAGATCACTATATTGCATGAACCAGTGGGGATTGACAAATATCCAGTCAATTAAGCTATAAATCCTACACCCGGCATCCCTCTTGTTACACCATGAGTAGTGACAACCCCTTCTAGTTAGTTGTCCCACTCCAATATCTTCCACACAGTCTTGAAAATTAATTAATTCAGCCGGATGCACTGGTGCTCCATTTATTCTATCCCCCACAGATAGCATTGTGTTGAAGTCTCTAAGGATCACCCAAGGGTCATTTATACTAGCATGTAGACTCCTTAGCTGGTGCCATAGTGCCTTCCTCTCGACCTCAGTGTTAATCCCATAAACAAATGTCATGGTGCATTTGAAGTAGGAGTCTCTGTCCTCTACAGTACAATGTACTAGCTGGGAATCAGAGTATAGAACTCTAACTCTAATTTTTTGGTGCCTCCAACAAACCCATATTCTGCCATTTGGGACTGCTGGATAGTCTGTGAATATCTCCCATTCCATACCCATTTGCTTCTTAATCTTAGTTGCATTTCTCTCCTGAACCTTTGTTTCCAAACACCCTATTAAATCTACTTTGTTTTTAAGCAGGAAGGTTTTCAATTCCTTCTGCTTGAAGGGCTTGTTCATCCCTCGGATATTCCATGAGCAAAAAATCATGGGGGGTTGTGTGTGACCACCCTTCCCTGCCCCCTATCACCCTCTCTTCCTTCAGCGATTTTTAGGTCCGCATTCTTATTTTGGTGACAGAATTGCTCTAATTCCGCAGCATCCGTATTATTTGCCTTGGATGGAGAAGTATGGACCTCTTTTTCTTTCCCTTTAAGTTGAGTTCTTTGGATATTTCCTTCAGCCTTATCAGCGTGTGAATTATTGGCATCAGGAGCACCACTAGCCTGAGGAGCTACTGCTACTCCATTTTGCGGAGGGACATTGTCATCATGTCTTGATCTCCATTCTTGCCTGAATCTCTGTCGCTTCTTCTTCCTTTGCTCCACTGCTGATTTTTCTAGATTCACAGGATTTTCCTTACATGTAGTCGTATGATGATCTATTTGCAAACATTCTTGATAATATTTTGGCAACCAATCATAGTCAAATTTCTGGTCTCGAACTTTCCCTGTTGGAGTTTCAATTAGGATAGAGTCAGGGAAAGGTTGGGATGTGTCCATTTCGATAAGCATTCTAGCATATGACACTCTCTCCCCTCGAGCTGTTAGTTTATCAATGCACAAAGGTTTCCCCAAACAATTAGCAATTCTTCCAAGGTTTTCTATATCCCTATATTGTATGGGTAGACTAGGGAAAGTTACCCAAATAGGGAGCAGCTTAGATGACTCTTCTGTAATTTCGAAGTCCTCCTCCCACTGCTTAACTATCAGGGGTCGACTATTGAACGTATACGGTCCTGCTTCCGACACAGCTTCTTTGTCCTCTTCACTTTCGAATCGATAGATAAAATAACCATCTGTATGTAGGAAAACCTGCGGTGTAGCAACAAAATTCCAGACTCCATACACAAACCTCAGCATCTCCTTGAACGTAGGGTTCCCCCTCACTACAAATCCCACCAGTGCATTTTGCCATTTTTCCTTTTGTTCCTCAATTCCAGTTGGATTAAGCTTCACTACTTTAATTCCATCCTTAATAGTAGGCGGAAAATAGGCAAGCTTCTTACCTTGGTGCAATGAGCGGTTCCCTTTCACAATCTCAGCCAGAGATGGGGGTTTTATCCTCTCCCGTTCTTCATCTACATTCTTAATCGCACTTGAACCTGCTGAAAATGTCAATTTTCGCACCGTCTCAGTCCCTTCTTTTTGCTGTGGGGCTTGAGTCACCTGTGGGTGGGTCATCACTTTTGGATCTGGTTGAGTTTCCACTCTGACAGGACTGCTCAGCGGGGTACCTTGTGGCTGTCCTATCATCGGTGATTTTGGTCTTTGTAGCACAGTAGGGGCACTGCCTCTGCCCACCATCCATTGCCCGAAGTGAATGGGGGCTACCTATTTTGTTAATTAAATTGTTCACACGTCATGATGAATTGGTGCGACTTTGTGCTTGTTCACAAAGAAAAAGCTTGATGAAAAAAATTATGACTATCACATAACTTTGTGATAATAATAAAAACCATAGGCTGAAAACCCTTTTGAATAAGCAAAGCAATCCACTACTGTGAAAAAAATTACACTAAATTAGTCCGTACTAAATAATTGAAGAAAAGATTACAGATATCGAAAAAAAAACTTTTTTCGATGTTTTCGCGTCACGTAGACATCATGATGTTTGACCTAAAGTGCATATATTTATTCATTATTTGCCTCACATTTTAATACTTTTAATCCTCTTTTAAGTGTTATTGTATTAATTTGTGCTTAATGTTATATTTTATTGTGTAGGAATAAAGTGGTACAAAATTGAAGAGATTCGGAAAAAAAAAATTGAATAAAAAATGGAAGAAAAAAAAACAAAAGAAAGTAGGAAAGAGAGGAGACAAGAGACGTGATGTAGTGGCCTCATGATTGGAATGATTATGGTACAATAATTGGGCATACAAACGTTTGTAAAGGAAGAAACACTACGTGCTGGCAGCAAACTTTCTAAGGAAAAGAAATAGAAGGCACATGGAAACTTATCAGCGTGGCGGCGTGAATTGTGAGAATTAAACCAGTTGTCAACCACGCTGCCGCGAAGAAAATATCTTGCAGAATATATTTTGGCTGTGTGCGCCATCCTTGCGACGCTAGGCTGGCGCAAGCCAGCTATTGTTTTTTCGGTCCGAGTTGAATTTGGTTTTTAGAAGCCCAAGTCTTTTGGTACCCTATAAATATATATTCTATACGATTTTTACATAACTTTGGACCTAGAGAGAGCTTGGAGCTGCCGTGGAGGCCGTCGTCGTTACAATCTTTTATCTTCTCTTTTCTGTAATACTTATTTTTACGTTTTTATTCGGATGATTTGTTGTTTTTCCTCCATGTCTATGTGGAGCTAAACTCTTTAGTTCTAGGGCTTTGACACAAACATGAAAGTTGACGTTTGATTTTCGTTTTTATCTATTAAATTTTCATGTTGCTTACTTATTCTTGTGCTTAATTGTTTGATTACTTGATCACTAATTGAACACTATCTGTGGTACGTGAATTAGACTTGAGAAAGGGAATTCACGTACGTAATAAGAATAAATAGACTTTGTTCGATATTATCGTTTCGCTACTGAGGATAAAGATATACCCTTTAGCCCTACTTAGTTGAATACAGAGAAATAAATGCGTTCTTGTTACCTCTAATGACCATAGAGATATAGGCGTTATAGTAGCATCTACAGGCTTGTGAGTAGTTCGAGAGATTATCATAAAATTATAATTAACCCGTTAACTAGAAACCCATAGGTAGAACGATTTGAAGACAACTGGATTGTTAGTGGTAATAGCTCTAGATCTATCTCTTCTCCGATAAAAATCCGTTTTTTCTTGGTTGGAGTTCATTATTTATTTTCTTTTATTTTTATTTAGTTCATAAATATAAATTTGGATTTTACTTCTTGTTTAGATAATTACTATCGTTTAATTTAATAAATAGTTAATCATAAGTCCCTGTGGGTACGATATATGAACTTTGAAATCCTATATTACTTGTACGACCGCGTATACTTGCGTGTGCGTTTGAGAGCAACATGTTTTTGGCGCCGTTGTCGGGGACATAGAAATTAACTATTTATCTAGATTAGACTTTTCTTTTTGTCTATTCAAGTTCTATCTTTTTTATTTATTTTTTATTTAAAATTCTGGTATTTCTTGACATGGCATCTTTGAATGAAAATTTATCGAATGTTGGGCATTCATATGTTAATGATTTTTGTGCACTTCGTGGAGGACTCCACTTATGGGAAAATTGTGTTAAAATTTGGATCATATGGGATGTGTTATGTGACCCTTCTAAATCCTATGATTAGAACTTTTGTAAATGGTATGGTGGTCAGTGGAAAGAGTGTCCTAAGTGTTGTTCTAGTCTCTCAAGTGATTTTCACAAAGTTGATATTGTAAGTGATACTTGGCTATTGGTTCGAGCTCAACGATTAGAGATGTGTGTGGTGGTGGTGGTGGGGGGGGGGTTATCTTGATGAATTTACAAGTGGCATGGCATACTTCATGGAAGAAAGAACAAAGCTCGGACAAGAGATAGACTAATTTGGCTCAGATATCTATGACCTGCAGCCTCAATTAAATAAAAAGGTTGAGACGTCTGATGCCCAACTACCAATTTTCATGGATAATAGTCAGCATGTGGAGCAGATAGAGGAATTCCAACCATTCGATCAGATCTCTGTTGATGATGCCAATGTTGAGGAAATGTACAAAAGTGATGATGTAAAAAATAATGTAGTTTTAGAGTTGGGGCGTGTTGGTCCTCATTCTAAACATTTTTCTACATTATGTTTGGTCAGCGACATGGAAATCGAGCCTTTCAAGCCTTTGGAGAAGTGTATAGATGAGGAACAAGACCCTTATATCCTAAAATTTGCCACACCGAAGAGGCAAAACGACATTCCTCACTTAAGGGCCAAGAAGTGCAAAATGCGACACCTATTGCTTGGTTCCTTTATTTTTACACTACCGCCCCCAGGAAGCGTGACAGAAAATTTGATGCAAAATTAGGAATACAATTCATAAGTTCGAGGTGGATAAAAAAGTTGATTCGTGATGTTAACTAAGGCGCTTGTTGGGAGGCAACCCATCTTGTATTTTATTTTTTATTTTTATAGTGTTACGTTTTAGTTTGTTTGTGTTTTGCAGATTAGAGGAAGTCTGAGTACCCGAAATTGACGCTGAGGATCATGTTTGGGCTTAAGTGTGGGGTAGTCTCAACTCTTAATGTTGAGGATTATGCTGCTAGCTAGGCCCTAGAGGGTCTCAGGGAGGTTTTCTCACTCTTGTTTTAATTTTTCTCTACTATACATGTATCGAGGACAATGCATATTTTTAAGTGTGGGGTGGGTACTTCCGATTTTTGAGGTCAACGATGATTATGCCATAGGATTATTTTTTATTTCTTAGCCTTATATTTATAAAAAAAAAAGATAGAAAACCAGGAAAAATTCAAATTATTTTGGTCTTTTATTTTTCTTTTATAGTTTTTTTCCCCACATTAGTAGCATAGGTCATCCACTCCTTGGGTTTTCTTTTGACCTCACTTCTTCCCTGAGGGGGGGGGGGGGGGGGCTTTGAACTGGGTATTTTTTATTTTTTTAGGATTAGTTTTTTTTAGTAGTAGTAAAGGAGAGAGAAGAAAGACCCTTTTTGACTTGTTTGATACTAGCATATTTGGGCCTGAGCTTGAGTAGTACTTTTCTGTGAGTGCTTGAGTAATGAAAAGATAGTAGACTTTCTGTCACCTAGCTCAACGTTGTGATTTTGTATATAGCTTACTCTTATTTTGTAGTTCGTCATGATCCTATCTGTCCTAGAGTAGAATTGATCCATCTTGATTGATACTTGTGCCATGTGTGGTGAGGATTTCTTGCTTATATTCCATGTTTTGCATCTTAGTCTAGAACTTGCCCTGGATGTTATTGAAGAGAAATAAAAAGCGTTGCTCTATTTAGAAGATGATAATAGGCTTTCTTTGATATGTCTTGTGAATTTTAGCCTTTTCAGAAATTGTACCACTAGTTAGCCCTTTGAGCGTGTAGCTTTTCTTTTGTTAACCGTAATTTGCCTTGATCCTTTTGTTTAAATCCCTAATGTTTGCACCTTGCTTCCTTATGCACTGCAGCTTAGACTGTGATATAATTGTTAAATCTAAAGAAAGGGATAGTCGAGTGTAAAAAGTGACCAATGATAGCTGCAAAGTGTTAAAAAAAGGCCCTCTTAGAAAGAATGTGAAAAAAAAGGAGAAAAATTGCTTGAAAGAAAAAAATATATATATTGAATCGTTCTTGATATGATAGAATTACTAGTGAAACAATTGATGAAGAGAGGGCTGAAAAAATAAAGTGAAGATTTGAAAATAATGTGTGATGAAGTCTAATATTGTAAAGTGCTTAGGGAAGTGTAAGTCACTATTATATAGTTCTCCTACCCGTCTCCCAGCCAACATTAGAATCCGTTAAAGTCCTATTTGATTCTATGCGAGCACGCTTGATTAGTGAAGATGTACATAATGGGCAAGCCTATGGTTCTTTGTGCATACATGTGAATTTTTTTTTTTTTTGAGTGCGAGAGTTGTGCTTTGAGGCTAAGTCCCTAAATTATATTCATTCTTTGACTTGAGTGTGTGGACTATTTATTCTTGTGAGGGCAGTTGTTTCATGATAGATAGGTGATGTTATTAGCTTCTTTGACAGCATAGGTGAGCGAGCTTAAATTTGATGAGTTAGAGTTTGTCTTTGAGGTTAGGAGGTTAGAAGTTTGTTGTTTGTATGTATATCTTGCATGATGATCAGGAAATGTATATTTGATGGTTTGAGTTGCTATAGGGCCTAATTGTTGGTATCAATCAAAGTGGTGGTGTTCCTAGGCTTAATTTACTGGGAGTGGTTTATTGCTTACTCGAGGACGAGCAATAGTTCAAGTGTGGGGTGATGATGTTCGGCTTAAAATGCATATATTTATTTATTATTTGCCTCACATTTTAATACTTTTAATCCTCTTTTGAGTGCTATTATATTAATTTGTGGTTAATGTTATATTTTAATGTGTAGGAATAAAGTGGTACAAAATTGAAGAGATTCAGAGAAAAAATATTGAATAAAAAATGGAATAAAAAAAACAAAAGAAAGTAGGAAAGCGAGGAGACAAACAAGAGACATGATGTAGTGGCCTCATGATTGGAACGATTATGGTATAATAATTGGGCATACAAATGTTTGTAAAGGAAGAAACACTACATGCTGGCAGCAAACTTTCTAAGGAAAACAATAGAAGGCACACGGAAACTTATCAACGTGGCGGCGTGAATTGTGAGAATTAAACCAGTTGTCAACTACGCGTCGCGGCAGTGCCGCGAAGAAAATATCCTGCAGAACATATTTTGGCTGTGTGCGCCATCCTTGCAATGCTAGGGTGGCGCAAGCCAGCAATTTTTTTCGGTTCGAGTTGGATTTGATTTTTAGAAGCTCAAGTATTTTAGTATCCTATAAATATATTTTGTACATGATTTTTACATAATTTTGGACCTAGAGAGAGCTTGGAGCCGCCGTGGAGGCTGTAGTTACATGATTTTATTTTCTCTTCTCCGTCGTGGAGTTAAATTCTTTAGTTCTAGGGCTTTGACACAAATATAAAAGTTGATGTTTGATTATCGTTTCTATCTATTAAATTTTCATATTTTTGGGTTTCTTATTTATTCTTGTGCTTAATTATTTGATTACTTGATCACTAATTGAACACTATCTGTGGTGCGTGAATTGGACTTGAGAAAGGGAATTCACGTATGTAATAAGAATAAATAGAGTTTGTTCGATGTTATCGTTTCGCTACTGTGGATAGAGATATACCATTTAGCCTTACTTAATTGAATACGGAGAAATAAATGCGTTCTTGTTACCTTTGACGATCATAGAGATATTGGCGTTATAATAGCATCTACAGGCTTGTGAATAGTTCGAGAGAATATCACAAAGTTATAATTAACCAGTCAACTAGTAACCCATAGGTAGAACGATTTGAAGATTCAACTGGATTGTTAGTGGTCATAGCCATAGATCTATCTCTTCTCCGATAAAAATCCGCTCTTTCTTAGTTGGAGTTCATTATTTATTTTCTTTTATTTTTATCTAGTTCATAAATATAAATTTGAATTTTACTTCTTGTTTAGATAATTAGTATCGTTTAGTTTAATAAATAGTTAATCATAAGTCCATGTGGGTACGATATCTGGACTTTGAAATCCTATATTACTTGTACGATCACGTATACTTGCGTGTGCGTTTGGGAGCAACACACGTTCTCACTCTATTTCAGTAGATACTGTTTTCACATTATTACCGCATGTGATGCTCACTCTATTTCTAAGGCACTACTCCCTCCGTTCACTTTTACTTGTCACAATGGCCTTTTTACACCCTTAAGAAACAGTAAATCAAGTGCATATTTGACCACAATACCCATATTAATGATGTATAGATTCAATGAACTTGATAAATGATTTGAGGAATGAGTAATTAATGTTAAGAATAAAGTAGAAAAAATAAAATTATTTTTCTCTTAATATGCTAAAGTGAATAAGTAAAAATGATTATTTTTAATATAGTGGACAAATAAAAATGAACTACGAAATAGAAGTTAAGAACTGATCACTATTTGAAATGACTAGAGATTAAAGTTCAAATATAGAAAGTTCCTTTTTTTTTTTTCCAGTTTCTCCTCCACACAAATTCTTGACTTTCAAGAGTATCTTCCGCCAAGCTTTCTCTGCCAAAGTTAATTTTATAGGCGTATAGATTCCGATTGCCAACTAGTGGGATGGACCCCACTAGGCCTGTGCACAAATCGGTTCAATTCGAATTTTCGAACCGATTCGAAACAATTCGGATAATTTAATTTGGATTATACAATTCGATTTTGATTTACAAATGCAATTGTAAAATATTACGATTTAAAGGTTCGGATACGATTTGCTTCAATTATCAACCGAACCGATCCGAACAAATCGAATTTATATGCCACTAGTGACTAATATGACTAATTTGGTATATGTAATGTGGTGTTGGCGGATTTGTATGCTTGCACAAGTTGTCAAGCTCTTGTTTTGCTATTTATATGCTATTATGCTTGCAAGTTTATGATTTTTTCTCGGTTAACGTCTTGATTATAAGGTTGTAAGTTTAGGATCTCATTATTTTTTGTTATGTTTACTCTAAAACTGAAATGAAATAATTGCTTGTTTAAATTTCGAATAAACCGAACAAATCGATTTGTGTAACCGAACCGAAATAATAAAAAACGAATCAAATTGAACCTAGAATGGATCGAGTTTGATTGAAAATTTTAGAAAGTCGAAATTCGAAATTTCAACTCGATGATGGCCAAAACCGAATCGAACAGATTCGTGCACAGGCCTAGACCCCACAACATTATTTTTCTGCAATAACAATCCAAATAATGGACTTATTTTCTTTAATAACTTCACAATTATGCACAATTTCATGTTCACCTAACCTAATACTCTCTCATCTCAAAATATTTATCGCATTGTTTCTTTATACGCTCCTGAAGAAAATATTTATAAGGGTATCATTTTAACTATTTTACCCTCTTAACGTATTTCACGTAGTCTCTCCTCAATAAATATCTATTCCATCAATTGTGAAAACCTCTTAAATGTTGCTAATTAATACAAGGGTAAAATGAAAAAAAGTTACTTAATTTTGTCTTGATTAAATAAAACGATAAATATTTTGAGACAAATATATTTAGTAAGGACGACAAATATGAGTACTATTGAAGATGATGAAAAACTGATATAACAAAATGACAAAATTAAGCCTGTTTTCGATAAACAAGAGCATTTATACATGATGTGCTTGATGAAACGAGACTAACACAAAAAAGCCAGTTACCAGACAATTTGCAAAATGCTATGCTTACGCCAATCTGAGAAAAATAATTACCTTCTGTTTACCCCTTAAAAAAGGTAACAATTGAATTTGTACGCGGTTAAAGGATACGTGGTGCAATCTGTTGATAAAGTAATGAAATAAGCAATAACAAGAAAAGATTCGTAAAGAGAAAGAAAACAGATAGTCTTGATTGATATAGCCTTGATTGATAATTGAGAAACACAACTAATTAGTCTGGTTTGGAGCCTTTTAGTCTCGAACCCGAGCCAATCTTAAGAGAATTTGAATAACTTTAGTGATTTCAGATCTAAAAGTATGAAATATGTGTGTAAAACGAGAATCTGATGCCCTAATGAGAGGATCCACCTCTGTATTTATAGTACAAGAGTTAGAGTTATACATGGTAACTAAACCTGTTAAGGAGATAATGATCCCGACGATCTCGAGCACCTCAACGGTTGATAGCGTGACGGCCAGCGCATCGAGCAGCGAGAAATCCGTTATAGGTCAGATTTCTCGCGTTCGTGACAACTAGCGTCCCTTCAGTTTATGATTCCTCAGGTTTTATTCTATCCAATTGGTTGAACCTGAACCGACGTTACATCTCAAAGCCAACTCTCATGTCTTGCTCCGACCTTCCATTGACGGAACAAAAGATTTTACCCTAATTTATATCGTATACAGATAGTCCCTACATTTCTCGGTGGAAAGCATTGACTCCGGGGAATGGATTTGAACCGAAAACGAAACCGAACCATGGTAGCAACACCGAAGGTCCAGCTCTGACGCCTGAAAAGACATTCTTCAGTTCTGCACTCTGCACGATGTTGATCGCTCATTATTACACCCCTGAAGCGAACTGTGTGACATCAGGACTTCCAACCTTTTGTGTATATAAGGTAAACGCTGCATTCCCATTAGCCATGCATTTATTTTCCTTACACAGCAAAAACCCTAAAGAGAAACCCTACATCAGAGCTTTTGAAACCCCTTTCAATAATGTCTTCTATTCCTCTGCTAACTCAATCTCCTGCTAATCCCACGTCGCCATCTTCTCCTTTACCAAGAACTTAGTTTCTTGCCACTGACATTCTCTCCACTGGCTTCAAGTACCAAAACGATTGTAAGGCTTCAAACCATCTTGAATCCGTAGAGAGCTTCAAATCGTTTTTTGATGCTTCCACTATCCTTAAGGTTCAGGATGATTGTAACTTAGGCGGCGACATCGACGTTGTCCAAGTTAGCCATGGGACAAGGATCAACCATCATGTCGCAGGTTACTCTCTGGTTTACACATACCCTTTTGCAATTAGTTATTTTTCCCCCGTTCCTCAGGTAATAGAGGATTTATGTCACCGTCATAGAATTTGTGTCGGGCAAGTTGCTCCGCAAGTTTGGAGATTGGTGTATTGCATCAATCTTTTGGCCAACACAGCCGGAATCTCTTTCACCCTCGATCATCTGATCCACATCTACATTCCATGAGTTATCCGAGGTGGCTTAGTGCATCTGTATCCTCATGGGGCACGAGGTCTTATCGACCCAGAGGATGACTATGACAGAGGCTGGCTACACCGATTTTTTATGATTCGGACGAACCAACTGCATCATTCTCTATCTGAGCCTTTTCCTGAAGCATGGAATCCCACTCTGATTCCAGTCAAATCGGAGCTTATAATCAGAATTTTTGATTGGACCGTCGTGTTGCTAGGCGGTTCTCGTGATCTAACCTGCTCTTAGAGAAGCATTTCCTCCGAACGGTGGAGAGGGAAGTGTTGACACCCAATTTTATCCCGCCTTTCTTCTCAAAATATTTGTTTACGCTTCTAATATTTTGGCAACTTAAGAAATAGTTATTTATATTTTACTACAATTATTAGATTTTATTAATATCAGCGTTTCATTATCCTATTGTGGTCACTAGTTATTATTATTTTTATTTTTATTTTTTACTGCTACCACTATTATCATTATTGTCAGTACTATTATTATTATTATTATTATTATTATTATTATTATTATTATTATTATTATTATTATTTTTATTTTTTGTTATTATTATTATTACCAGTATTATTATAATTTACATTATAATCATTTCAGCATTTTTTTACCGTCTTATGCACAGGCATCACATTTATTTTCGCGCAGTTAAATAATAGTGTTTATTCACTGATTGAACTTTAAAAATATTATCGCACGGCTATAATGACGTCATATAATTTTATTTTTATCTAAACACATGCTTTTATATTAAATAATATTTTGGCACACGTTAATATATAATTAATTGAAGGAGGTCTTTTATGCAAATTTAGAAGCCCAAAATAGCACAAGAAGAAAATATATTTTAGTCCATCCGTCCTAATCAATTTACAAGTGTTTCGGACCAGTCCATTAATGATCAGCCCATATTTTAAAATCAGCAACCCGACCAGCCCACATTTTAATTCATCAGCCCACTAACCCTTAAGCCAACCCGACCAGCCCACATTTTAATTCATCAGCCCACTAACCCGTTAACCTACTCGACTCGGCCCACGAAAATATTACAATTTCAATCCCTTACCCTAAAACCTAATCAGCGCCGCTCCCTCTTCTCCCTCCCTCTTCATCCCTTTATCTCTCCTCGACGCAATCGGAAAATCACAGAGCCCCTTTCGATCATACAGGCCATGCACGGCCATTTTGGGGAAAGGAATTAATGACTCGTCCTTTCCCCGTCAGGTTTCAGCCAGGGTAAGTCGTCGTCTTCTTCCGTTGTCTGTTTTGATCTGAAACGTTTTAATGGGTTTTGGCCATTTGTGAATTCAAAATCCATCTCCTTTTTATCCGTTCCTTTGATCTTCGAGTACAAAATTTTAATGGATCTTGTCTCCTTCTCCTTTTTCGGATCGATGACAGAAAAAGCATTCTAACGTTGTATTTGAACGGAATTTGACCTAGAAATCCCGCCTAATTTTCTTTTTAGAACCCCAGCGAACCCTAGAAAACCCTAGATGCTTCCTATAAATGGTCGCTTAGGAATTCATTTGAAAGGGAGGGAAAAAAAAGAGTTCTTTTTAGCCACCCAAAAATCCCCCTACAAAATATTAGTTTTCAGCAGTCACAATATTGCTGGATATCGATTAAAAAATACTAGATTGTTTTTCTGTTTTCTTTCGCCCCTGGTGTTGCTTCGAATCCGAGCGCATGCGAGCTCAGGTTTGGTAGTGTTCGAGCGTATATCGAAGATTCGAAGCCTCACTTCGCTGCACCCGAAGAAGGTAATTTTCCTTTCCCTTTTGTTTCTTCTTTTGCATTTTTAGGTTTATTGTTCTGTGTTAGTTTATTTTACTGCTCCTATGTGATTTGTGTGTGTAGTTTAATATCTACATATGTGTTAGAATAGGTCTGTTCTGAATAAGAATTACCCATGGAATCTGTAGTATTAAATTAAGTTTAAGTCACCTGCTTTACATAAAATAATATGAATAACCTGTTAAGTATCCCAGTTTGTGGATTTGTTACCTGGGAATGTTTTGAAGGGTTGGATCTTAGTCACGTGATGTTTGAACAGAAATGAAGGTTATTGTTTAACTCAGTAATAGGAAGAAGTCATGAGTAGGTTTGGCATCGAATAGATCTAAAGTTATTTGGGTATAACATGTTTGCAAAGCTCATTATCCTCACCTGGTTTCTAATAAGTTTAGTTAATGTTCTGGAATTCCCTTGTCACGTTTTAAAAAAAAAGGGGGTTCTATTTGATGTTTCACTTAGCTTGGTTCATGGACAACCACTGATTCCTATGGTCCAATAGTATTTGATCTACGTGTGAGTCTGGCTAAACTGAGTGAAGTTTCCCAATCCCCATTCTTCCATGCTCTTATTCAGATATTAAGTTCTAAAGCAAAAAATATGCTATGTCACCATAGATAGGGTACTATTAAATAATTTTCTTAAGCCCAAGTATATGTTTGGTTGAGATTCTAACCTGTCCAAGGTTTAAAGAGTTTGCCTTATCTCCAAACTGAAATTGTGTGTTTGAAGACTCTGTTGGTTATCCTCACCCCTTTTAAAAAGAAATTATGATGTTTCCAAAGATATGTTTTGGCTAAGCTTTGTGAGTATTGGAACAGTAGCATGTATTAACTTTGTTTGACATATATGACTCAACTTGCATCCATTTTGTTCTTAAGTAGTAAACAAATCTTATCCTGAATTTTACTCTAGTTGTAGGATAAAAATAGTTACCAGATCTATTGAAATGGGGCTGAATACCGGATGGTGTCCAAGTCTAGTTTTTTTATTGTTTTCTTCCCCAAATGATAAGTTTCCAGTAACTCAAACATGAAACAGTTCAGTTTCTTTCTAAGTTGTAATTTGATAAGTTGGTTTCTCAAATTCTCTTAAGACATTTCTAATTGAAATATAAGTTCTGAAATAGTCGATCTCTATTCTTAAAAAATAGCATGACCAAATGTGTATATTTGTTTCATTCCCCTTTCTTTAAGTTAATCCCAATGTTCCCTTTTAAGTTGTGGATAATGTCCTTGAGATTTAAACTTTGTTTCGTTAGAGTCCTTAAAAGCTATTTTTACTGCCTTAACTTGGACATACCAGTATTCCAAATAGATCACTTCCGTATCCTAGTGGTACTTAAATCCAAATATGTCAGCTCAATTACACAAATTTTCTAAAGAAGGTTGCTACTTTTAGCCTTATATTAGAAGTTTGTTTAAACTTAATTTCTGCCTAAAACAATTGAGCTCTTCCATGTTTGAGTCACTATCCTTCAGGTGGTTTGAAGGATTCATTTTTTTTTTATATATTATTTTGTTAAATTCATGTCTGTGCTTTCTGTTTAGTATTTAGCCACGAGTAACTGGTTAGTTTGATAAAGATCAAAGGATTCTCTCTGTTTAGTAGTTAACTATGAGTAACTGGTTAATTTGAAGAGGGTCAAGTAATGTTAATGCAAGATTGAAAGACCTCCTTTTTAACTAACTAACTATGTCATTTTGATGAATTATTGATGTTTGATTAGCTGCTAATTAAGGCATAATCTGTTTTGGTTAATACTCCTTAGCATTATCTCGAATTTTGAAGACTAAGTATGTTTATTTTTGAACCGGCAAGTGCATATTCTTTTTTCGTTTCGGAAAACTTTTCCTTTAGGCATGTCGTTGCGTTTTTGTTTAAAGAAGAGATTTGTGGTGTTCTGCCTGTTCAATCTTGTTTTACTGTTTACATGATGTTTTTTTTTTAATTTTTTGTTTTGGCCATTGCCTTCATTTTATTTGAAGTATGGGTTTTGTAAATCTTCATCGTACTAATCCTTTTCTTTTCGTTTTTATGCATGACCCTCGCGTACGAGTCCAAGGGACTCGTCTTCTTCCGCATTCGGTGTTGGGCTAAGGCCCAACATGATTTCTCTCATGAGTCAGCCCCTGTCCGCAACATAGAAAAGCAAAAAACGATTCTGGGCCGAAGCCCAATGGCAGAAACAGATTGCAGCAGTGGCCTAAATGGGCCAGATCCATTTGATTACATTGTTCCTTCTATTTTTATTTTCCGTTATACATTTGATTTGGTTGTGCATGACTAATACTTTATGTTTTTTTAGTTTAGATGAATCCTAATGAATTTAGTGGGGATAGCTTTAGAAATAATGGGTAGTTAATTTAAGGAAAAATCAACAGTTAATTCCATAAGGTTTCATTTTTTTTTTTTTATGTTAAAATTATTTATAGTATCTATAATATTTATTTTACTAGAACAATTGATTTTCAGTAGTGGAATACATATTTTGAGTTAAGGGAATCATGTTTTATTCTTACTATCTTAAAATTTTAAAACGTCACTAATACACAAATATGAACTCAAGTATATTTTATAAACAACTTTTTAAGATTTATCCAATTATGCATATTTTTAGTCGAATATAGTTATAGTTAATAAAAAATAATAAAAAGGAAAAAAAAAACTCACGTCCTTTTGCATCATATTTATAAAATAAAATCTAGATTTTTGTTGCATCACCATATTCACATAACATAATTTTATCTAAGGCTCAGACTTGCTAAATCTTCTCTTAAAAGCTATTATTTACATGCAATTCCCTATTTAAAATTCATGCAAATTGTGGTGGAAATATTTTCTTTAAAAAATGATATTAAGATGTATGATTTATAAAAAATGATTTTTGGCCTTTTGAAGATAATTATTTCTTTATGTAAGTTTAGAAACGCATTATATTGTTGATTTGCAAGGTTTCTCTATTTTAATTACGTATATGCATTTTATGAGACATCTTTCTTAAAATTACTTATAAAATATTATTTATTATATTTTCCGATATTAACCTAAGTTTGGTCGGTAACCATAATTAGTGGATTCTAAAGGATGTCTAATCCCTTCCCTTTACGATAATCAAGAACCCTTACCTAGAATCATATTAGTTTAAGCGGACCATTAACGGAGGTTTAGTTTACCTTTACCTTAGTTAATAATTAGGTGTCCTAATTCACCTTTAAAATTAATTAGGTGGCGACTCCTTAAAATAAACAGAATAGGAATCATCAATGTTGTACTCCGATTTGACCAGTTTAAAATGGGGTATAACTGGAAGAACTATGGTAAGGTTTTGACCTCCTTTCACGTTTACTCGCAGTTTTCATCTATTATGTGCCTTATGCTCGGACCCTTATTTTTAGGACTTCCGATGAAGAAGCTTTCCTTGAACAAAAAGAGTAAGGATGATGCTACCGGAGATGCCATTCCTCTGAGCAAGATACTGATGCAAATAAATATTTCGACCATCTCGGTTGCCTCTATAGGAATTAGTTCTCAGATCAGATCTCGTTGCCTGCTTTTGGAGGCTAGGAAGGGAGCTTCTTGCAGGAACCCAACTCTCATTATTATCCTAGATGACGATGAGTTGCCAGTCAAAGTGAACATTGCCGTGCAAAATAGTCCGAGTGGTAATTCGTCCATGTCACCTGCTACATCCTCTCTGAAGCATATATTGCATGAAGGATCTCCTATGGGGCTTTCGCCTCGTTTTGGTTCTCAACAAGATGAAAACCTTCATGAAGAGATCGAATTCCTTCGAGAGGAGAACCACAACTTAAGTCTACTCTTTGGGATTCCAATTTCGACAAAACCGAAGCTGCTGAGTCGAAGTATGAATCTGCAAAAGCGCCAGAGTGATTCCCGCCCCCCCCCCCCCCCCCCCCCCCCTTTTTGTTTAAGACCATATGTCTGGACATGTTTTGTATGGTTACTATAACCGAGATAGTTGCGTATCTTCCAATATATAGAAGTTTTATTTGAATCTAATTGGATCTTTTTAGATTATGAATGCTTTTATCTGCTTTCAATTTCATTGGAACCAAATTAGATCTTTTTGTGCACCAATTTTTCCTTTTGTTTGAGAAGTGGAATGTCGGTCTCGGTAGAACCTTCTTTTATAAGTTTTGAAATAGGCGGGAAAACAAAACGTCTTTTCACTTCACATCCGTCTAACTTCGGACATGTGTAGCTTTTCAATTGGAAGTCTCTTCGGTTCTCTGATCGGTGCTTTTTGCCATAATTACCCCTCGCCTATAAATAGTCCCATTCCCTTCGCATTTTACCATTTACCATATTTTATTACTCCCAGTTCTTCACTCTTTCCTCCTTTCTACCCTTCATCTGAAACGTTCAACCCTCATCGGAATCTTCAAATATTCATCGGAAGCCTTCAAATAGTCATAAACTTCTCCAAATCTTCATGAGGAGCCTTATCTTTAAATCTTTAATAATGACAACGAACTCTCGATCTTCTTCTAGAAATGCATCACCGACTACTTCTCCCTTTCCGGCGGCCGACGTTGGCACTAGCCTTGGGGTTAGTGCTCGAACTGAACCTTTCGAACCTTAACCACAAGATATTCTACCCGTACATTTCTATTTCAACACCGAGTTCACCGTCGAGGCGGCCGTGAAAAAGTTAACAAGGGTTCGATGTCCAAAGATACCCCTCTTCGATCAAGGTGATGGACCTACCACGAGTCTGAACCGAATGCGTTTGGTCAGATCATATTTCAAAGATCGTCATTTCGAGTCCAGACGATGATATCACTACCTTCGTAGAGGGATACTCGAGTGTTTACACTTACCCTTTCAGGTTCAAACTTAACCCCTCAGTCGATCAGATCATTCTCGATATGTGCCGAACATATAATTTTTGCCTTGCACAAATTGGCCTGAATGTTTGAAGGATTGTACCTTGCCTTCACTTTTTGGTGAACAATGTCGATGCGGAATTCACTCTACATCATTTGATCCGGCTATATTGCCCGCGTGTCTTCTGTGGCGAGGTTGTAAGGCTTTCCAAAACAGGAAAGCACCCTATCCTCTCCAGCGTTGATGAGAATAAAGACCGAGGCTGGGTGGATCGTTTTGTCAGGGTCAAGACTACGGAGATTATCCCAGAGGGATCCATGCCATTTCTCGAGCGGTGGAACGATACTCGTAAGCATCATAGAATTTTAATCTCTCCGCATGCTTTTAACTGTTCATCTAATTCTCTTTTATTTCAGCCGTTACATAGATCCCGGATTAAATAGACAACTTCCACGGTTGGGTGGAGGGCATTATATGCCAGTACCCGCATCAATTGTGCATGTGGAAGGAACTATCTGACAAAAAGTGGATAACAAAAAACCATGGTCAGTGGATTTATTTTGCCCTGTGTTTCTCCCTTCATTTATTCCCTTCTCTAATATTGACATTTTTCTGAGGTTTGGGGAAAGGTTCTGTAACCCTGAGGCTCGAATCGACCGATGCCCCTACCGCGGCAGGCTTGAAGTTTAACCCGTCGAGCTCAGCGTGGCTCATTTCTGAGGAAGAGGACAAGAAAAAGAGAGCTAAGTCATCCAAGCCCCCGAATTCGTCTTCGGTGAGCTGAAAAAGAAAGAAAAGCTCTCTCTCCAAAGGTGATGGCGATGCTTCAGGAGTGCGGGGTCTCTCGAACAAAGATATTATAATAGCAAGAGTCAGCCTCGGCTCTACTACAACTGCTGCTGCCCGGACGGAACCCACTCAGGTAGATGTTCCAGAGGAAAATATTACCTCCGGTTCGACCAATCTTGCCAAGGGCATGACCAAAAATCGTCAGTCCCCACAGTTGATGTCGGTCACTCATCGGCCCCATTAAAGGTCATCCTGTCCGAGATGGATATTGTCGTGATCGAGGATGACACGTCCTCGGATATAGAACCTGCGGCTAAGAGGGCCAGGCAAGTCGAGTCAACTTTCTCTCCACCTTCTGCTCATTCCTTTGGGCAAGAAAGTTTTGATCACATGTTTCTCGAGGCAGGTGTTGCTACCACGTCTGCTGTGATGACGGATGCTTGCGGGTTTGGCCACATCGTCATTCTGCAAATATCAAAGGAGTCTTCCCGGTCCCCCAGTAGCTTGCGGTAGAAGCTCATGGACACTTTCTCAGCCCCGAGTGTTGACCCAAAAATAACTAGGTCGGTCACCATTACTGTTCTCGAGGACCCCAGTTTTTTGTCCCAGCCTGTCGAGGTAGCCAGCTATCTCTGCCCCCTTGTGTCGGAATCTGACAAACAGAAGCTGGGGCGAGTCTCCTGGAAGTATCTCTTCAACGAGAGCATGCATACTGCGAACTGGGTAAACATCTCAGCCTTTGAGAAAAGTTTCATTCATTTCGAGTAACTCTTACTGTATGCTAATTTTTCACTCTTTTGTAGTTTACCATGCTCGAGAAGAAGGGTTTTTTAAGCCATGCAGGAGATGGATAATCTGCGGGGCTAGTTGGATGCCCAGGGCTGTGAAACCGAGAAGTTCAAGCTTCTCCTACAGCAAAAAAAAGACCAACTGCGCTAGGTCGGTAACCCTTTGGCCCTCAAAGCCAAGCTTTTCGAAGCTAAAGAGGGAAACCTTTGAGCAAAGAACAACCTTGCGGACATGGTCGCAAAAAATAAGCTCCTAGAAGCGGACATAAACAAGCTTGTTGAGGACGCCTCCGCCTCCGCCAAGCAGTTCGAGAAATGCGGGGCAACTATTGCTCAACTGAGGCAAGAGGTAGACTCCCTTAAGGTCGAGGCCGTAAACCTCGGGGATCGGTTTTCCCGGATTGAGGCGGAGAAGGCCTCAGATAAAGAGGTCTTGAGGGTTGCCCAATACAAGACAGACAATCGGGCCAAAGCCATCGAAGATCTAAGGAGTGAGCTCGAAACTTCTCCCCAAGCCTGTGAAACCCTGAGCCAAAGAAATGTTGAGCTATCGGCCCTACTAGAGCTAGCCCTATCCGAAAGGAACCGTGCCCATGATGATGTTAACGCGGCCAAGGCTCGATCCGTGTTAAAAGTTGAGCACGAGAAATAGAAATCTCAGAGGGCTACCTTAGAAGCGGCTCGGGGTCTGATTGAGGATATTGCTGCCAAAATCAAGGAGACGAGGGTCATAGAGAGTACCGCTCTGAGAGTACTCCTCGAGGATAGCTCGAAGGATGACCTTGAAGGATCCAGCTCTGATGGCTTGGATTCCTCTTCGGAGGATTAAATAGGCTTAGGCTTGTATTTTCTTTTACCTTTTGTAAATTTATCAAGATCGGTTTTTGGCCTTCTGTTTATATAAAATTAAAACTTTGATTTGACTTTACTTTGTTGGTATTTACTTTTTCAGCATTCTCCTGCTTTCAATACTTAATCGACATTTGATTATCAATATTTGACCGAAGGGAGGTGAATCAACTTGGACTGATGTTTTGTCCGAATATAAACTAGGCTCAACCTTGAATAAAATTTTAATAAGCTTTTACTTTAATGGAAGGCTTTTGCTTTAATGGAACCAACTTTAAATTAAAATAAGTTCACTGTGCACCGAGCCTTTTTCCTGCCGATGATTATATATAAGGGCCTCATTTTTATGCTTGTGAATTCAGACGTCTCTGAATCACTTCGGGCATATGGATTGAAGTTTTCAACCTTTTTAGACTTGAAGTTTCTAGACTTAAGTCTTTAGGCTTAGTTCACTTGAAACTTTAACGCCATTGTTTTGTTCGTCTGTTTCGTGACGGTAATCCCTAATCGAGGGTAGCTCGTGAGCCTCCAAGATCAAATAACTCATACATGTAAAGTAAATATTCACGCAATGTTATAATTTACGCAGGTTTAAACCTAAATGTTGTTCTCATCATATATACTTGTATCGTACAAACGATTAAGGGGTAATCAATTTGTTTTTCTATTTTTGTCGTAGCAAATAAACTAACCGGGCACGATTTATTTGATCGTTTGGCCCTTACAATAGATCCTAGTGTAGAAATTTCAAATACAAACGGTTAATCTATCTCGAATATCTCGAGGGTATGATAGTCCCCTAGTGTTTGTGTTCGAAGTATGAGAAGAGAAACACTATTAGTTGATGCTGGGTAGTCCCCAGTCCCCCGCGCTTGACTGTTCTTTGATATGAAAGTAACAAGCTGTACATTGTTGCCTCGTTAAAAACCTTTCCGGAAAACCCACTTGGGGAAAAATCTAGCTAAGGGAAAAAGAGTGTAACACATATTATCAGACCTTATTCTAGCCTTTTTAACTTTGCTCCGGTTTGTTCCTGCAAGGGTTAAGTGAGTAATTTTAAAGAATTCACGGAGGGTGAGCGATTCATACCTTAGCAATGCTATCTTTTTAAGTGCGCCATGTTCCAATTATTTTGTAGTTGTTGGCCATCTTCTGATTCCAATTGGTAAGAGCCTTTACCGGTTATCCCGGTTACTTTATACGGTCCCTCCCAATTCGGACCCAGCTTTCCCTCATAGAGATTCTTGGTGTGTAAGGTGACCTTCAGTAGGACCAAGTCTTCGACTTGGAAGTGTCGAAGAGTTGCTCTTTGGTTATAATATCTTTCCATTTGGTATTTCTGTATTGCTAAACGGGCCAATGCAGTCTCACGAAGTTCATCTATTAAGTCGAGCCTCACGGCCATGGCCTCGTTGTTTGATTCTTCCGTTACATATTGAAATATTAAACTCGGCTCCCCAACTTCGACAGAAATTAAAGCCTCTGCACCACAGACCAATAAAAATGGTATTTTACCGGCGCTTGACCTCGAGGTCATTTTGTAAGCCCAAAGTAATTCCGACAAAATGTCTTTCCACCTGCCCTTGGACTCATCCAACCGTATCCTTAGGTTCTGAATGATTGTTTTGTTTGTTGACTCTTCTTGCCCGTTCGCACTTGGATGATACGGAGTTGACATTATCTTTTTGATTTTAAAACCTTCCGGGGAAATCATTGACTTTATTGCCTATGAACTGCCGGCCATTATCGCATGTGATTTCGGTTGGAATACCGAACCGACAGATGATATGGTCCCAGATAAAGTTAGCGACCTCCTTTTCTCTGACTTTTTGGAAAGCTTGTTCTTCAACCACTTAGAAAAATAGTCAGTCATAAATAATATGAAACGAGTCTTACCTGGTGCCCAAGGTAAAGGGTCGACAATGTCTATCCCTCATTTCATAAACGATCATAGAGATAATATCGGATATAACAATTTTCCCGATTGATGGATCATCAGAGCGTGCGTTTGGCATTGATCGCACTTCCAAACCAATCTCTTTGCATCCTCTTCCATATGCTCCCAATAATAACCACCCCGAATAACTTTTTTTACCAACTGTTTTGCTCCGGAGTGGTTACCACAAGTCCCTTCATGGACTTCACGCATGACGTAATCGATTTCTCCGGGCCCCAAATATCTTGCTGAAGGGTCGTAAAATGATAGTCGATACAATTTTCCTTTAACCAAGCAATACCTTGACACTTGGGTCTGAAAAGCCCTAGATTCCTTAGGATTCGTGGGCAGTTTCCCATCTTCGAGATAGTCAATGTATTTGTTGCGCCAGTCCCAAGTTAAGCTAGTTGTCTTTACCTCGTCCTGGCTGCTTTCCACTGCTGAATTCATTAGTTGAACAACCGTTACTGAATTAAATTCCTCCGCTCCTACTAATGAACCCAAGTTGGCCAATGCATCAGCTTCGTTGTTCTGCTCCCTCGGGACATGCTGCATCATCCATTCTTTGAACCGATGTAATATTAATTGGATTTTCTCCAAGTACTTCTGCATTATTTCGTCTTTTACTTCGAAGACCCTATTTACTTGATTGACGGCCAAAAATGAGTCGCATTTTGCTTCGATGATTTCAGCTCCCAAACTTTTAGCCGGCTCTAAACCAGCAATCATAGGCTCATCATTGTTAGTCAATTTTAAAGTTCTTTTGGACTGTCGAATAATATCGCCCGTAGGGGCTTTAAGTACTATTCCAAGTCCGGATCCTTTCACATTTAATGCTCCGTCCGTGTGTAGGGTCTAGATCCCCAAGGTTTTTTCCCAGGTAAACAAAAGTTTTTTTCTACCTCGGGAACCATTGCGGGTGTAAAATTTGCTACGAAGTTCGCTAAGATTTGAGATTTTATAGCCGTTCTAGGCTTGTAATCGATGTCATAACCACTGATCTCAACTGCCCATTTTGCTAACCTACCAAAAAGCTCCGTCTATGCATGATATTTTTTAATGGATATGTGGTCACTACGCATATATGGTGACATTGAAAATAAGGCTTTAGTTTCCTAGATGCACTTAACAAAGATAAAGCCAATTTTCTAGGTGAGGATAACGTTTCTTCGCATCTCCCAAAGTTCTACTCACATAATAAATTGAAAATTGCGTACCTTCCTCTTCTCGAACCAAAATGCTACTTATCGCGACCTCGAAACTGCCAGGTACAAATACAGCTGTTCATCTGCCATCGGTGTGTGTAGCAAGGACGAGCTTGACAAGTATTACTTCAACTCTTCCAAGGATCGTTGACACTCCAGTGTCCAAACGAAATTGTTCTTCTTCTTTAACAAAGAAAAGAACCGGTGGCCTTTATCCAAAGATCGAGAGATGAACCTGCTCAGGGCTGCAATCCTGCTTGTTAACCTTTGTACTCCTTTCACGTTGTTGACTACTTTCATGCCTTCGATGGCCTTGATTTTGTCCGAGTTAATTTCGATTCCCTGATTGGACACCAATGCCCAGGAATTCACCCGAACCTACTCTGAAGGCGCACTTCTCAGGGTTCAGCTTCGTGTTGCATTTGCGCAGTATATTGAAAGTTTTCTGCAAATGCTTTAATTGGTCCACTATTTCCAGGGACATAACTCGCAATCGTCAATATAAACTTCCATCGTTTTCCCTACCTATTCTTCGAATATTCGATTAACTAGGCGTTGGTAAGTTGCTCCAGTATTTTTTAATTCGAATGGCATACGTTATAGCTGTAAGTTACATATTTAGTTATGAAAGAATTTTTTTCTTGATCCTCCGGGTTCATCCGAATTTGGTTGTACCCGGAGTAAGCGTCGAGAAAACGTAGCACTTCATGCCCTACCGTTGTATCGATCATTCGATCGATGTTGGGTAAAGGAAAGGAATCCTTCGGGTATGCTTTGTTCAAATCTTTATAATCTACGCACATTCCAAATTTATTAGATTTTTTAGGCACAACTACTACGTTAGCTAGCCAGTCCGGGTATTTAACTTCCCGGATGGAACCTATTTTTAAAAGCTTTGTTGCCTTCTCCTTGACGAATTTATGTTTGACTTCGGCATTTGGTCTTCGTTTCTGCTTCACCGAGGTGAAATTCTGATCAAGACTTAGTTTGTGCGTTGTCACCTCCGGTGGGATACCAGTCATCTCTAAATGGGACCATGCAAAACAATTGGTGTTAGCTTGAAAAAAATCAATTTATATATGCCCGAGCTTCGGGATCAACCCCATGCCTAGGTGTACCTTTCTATTGGGCAGGTGAACAAACAAGATAACTTGTTCCAATTCTTCCATGGTTGACATGGTTACGTCCGATTCATCTGGTAACACGAATGATCTCGGAACTCCGAAGTCATCTTTCTCGAAGTCCATCTTCTCCTCGTCTTCAGATCTAGCTGGTCCCGAGTCCTATGCTTGCTATTTGATATTTTTTCCTCTATTCAAATCTTCAGTGTCCTTGGGTGCCGGTTGGTGCTCTATTCAAATCTTCAGCGTCCATAGGTGCGGGTTGGTGCTGGAGTTGCTTCTTCGACCGCAAATATTTCTTTTGCTATCGGTTGTTCTCCATGGATTATTTTTATTCCCTCCGATGTCAGAAATTTTAGTATCTGATGTAAAGTTGAGGGCACTTCCCTCATGTTGTGTACCCACGGTCTGCCGAATAAAGCGTTGTACCTCATTTCACCATTCATGACGTAGAATTTTGTATGTTGAACAATCCCTGCTGTGTTCACCGGTAGAGTAATATCCCCCTTGGTAGTTTCACATGCCATTTTGAACCCGTTGAGAACCCAAGCTGCCGGCACAATTTGATCCAACAGGCCCAGCTGCTCTACCACCTTCCAACAAATAATGTTGGCCGAGCTACCTGGATCAATCAAAATGCGCTTAACCTGAGATTTATTTATAAGGATAGAATTTACCAAAGCATCATTGTGAAGTTGAATGATGCCCTCCATGTCTTCGTCACTGAAGGAAATGAATCCCTCCGGTACATAATCTCTGGTTCTCTTTTCCCGAGTGATCGAGACCTTTGTTTTCTTCATCGTTGGACCTCGGAGAATATCTACTCCTCTGATAATTATGTTGACCGGGTGCAGAGGTTCCGCCGGTTCAACTTTCTTGATTGCTTCCCTGTTTTGTAATGACCTTTCGCTCGGTCACTTAAGAATTCACGTAATTGATCGTTCTTCAGTAACCGGGCAACTTCATCCTTCAGTTGTTGGCAATCCTCCGTTCGGTGAGCATGAGTACCATGATAGTTACATGCCACATTTGGATCCGTTGGGAAGGGTCGGTCCGAAGCGGCCTCGGCCACCTTGCATCCTTAATGTGGCCAATAGCAGAAACAATACCAGTAGTGTCGATACTGAAGTTGTATTCGGATAACCTCGGGATTTCGCCATGTCAGATGTCCTAATGGGGTTGTTCTTGAATTGGAAATCTCTACTCCCCGAACCGCGATTATTTCGTCTGTCATTTCTTACCAAATTATGGTTGTGACCAATTCTTCCTCTATCCGACCTAAAGTTGGACCTATCAGGCTGGCCGTATGGCTAATATTGGTCCTTCGATGGTTTCAACTCTGTTTCCATCACCCTTTTTGGCCTCTCCGCATTTTTGTTTCAGCTTGCCGAACTTGGGGGAAGCTCTAGTTGATTATCTTCCACTTGAATTTTGGACTCGTACCTGTTATGGACATCGGCCCATGTTATTGCTTCATATTCCAACAAATTTTCCTTTAGTTTGAACGAGGAGGCAGAGCTACAAGGATTGAGTCCCTTAGTGAAAGCTTGAGCTGCCCACTCGTCAGGAACCGGGGGCAACAACATCTTTTCCTTCTGAAACCTTGTTACAAATTCTCGGAGTAACTTGTTGTCCTTTTGGGCTATTCTGAATATTTTAGCCTTCGTCGCTTGGTGATAAGTTGATATTTTACCAACTTATCTCTTCTTTAATCTTATATTTTTGCTATGTTTGATTGATAAAGTAGTGCATTTAATGTCGTTTAGTTCTATTTTACAGGTTTATGTGATTTGGAAGTGATCGGGAGAGAAAACAAGTGAAAACAAGTCAAAAGAGGTCAAGTTGAAGAAAATGAAAAAAGTGGTTAAAAATGCAAAAACGGGTCAGATTTGCAAAACCGAAAGTTAGGGGCTTATTTTGTCATATTTTGACTTTGCAAAATTGGGGAATTATAAGAGGAATACTTGGGGGAAATTTCTCACATCTTTGGCCATTCAACACAAGTTTTGGAAGCTAGGGTTCCAACACCCACGCTTGGGAATTGAAGATTTGAAGTTTTGATGAGAAATTTCTTAATCCTTTACTCATTTCTTCAATTCCTTGCTATGTATTGAATATCTAAATGTGTAGTATTTCATTTCTATACTTGAACCTTGTTTATGGAAGTATACAGTGTTAAAGTTTGGATTGAAACTCTTGTTTTGCTTATGTATTGAATGATTTTTATTCCTAATGAAGTGAGTTAATGTTGTTTTAATTATTCTTGTTCTTTAATGTTTCTTAAGGGAATTGCTAACCCTAGGACTCGCCCATTTATTTCGGTTTAAACTTGGAAGAGGCAAACTTGGGGATGGGAAAGAATAATTAACAAGAATTTGAGGCCTTAACCCTCATCTAATGGAAATCGACCTAAGGATAGGCGACACCACTTGCAGCCATATTCGGGTGTTTTTAATCCTCCTAATTTATTTAGGGATATTCAATTAGGTAGTCTAGTTAGTCTTCGGAAGAAGCTAATTTAGAGTCATTATCCGAGGCTAAGTAATATAAACTCACCATTATTTGTAAATCATGAAATACATTGGATCGTTCCTTGAGCATAGTTTCCTTTATATCCATTCTTGTGGCCATTGATCGTTTTACTTGCTTTAGTTTATGTTTTCACAATTAGTTATAATTTTCTCTCTAAATAACCTTTAAGTGTTTGGTATAGCTATTGTTGGTGATAATTCCTACTTTTCTTAATCGCCTATATATTGTTCTCTGTGGGATCGACCCCGACTCATAGTTGGATAAATTATATTTGCATACGACCGTGCTCATTCTAATTAATAGAGTGGATTTGGACGTTATCACTTGGCCCATTCAAGCCCCAGCATGGGCTTTCACAAAAGCATTTGCAAGAATCTCAAAAGAGTTAATAGAGTGTTCGGGAAGCATACAATACCATGTCATTGCCCCTTTAGATAGCGTCTCACCGAACTTTTTCAACAACACCGACTCAACTTTGTCTTCTTCGAGATTATTGTATTTTATGGCGTAGGTATAAGAAGTCACATATTTTTGCGAATCCGTTGTTCCATCATACTTAGGGATATCCGACATCTTAAACCTCTTCGGGATTAACTTTGGGGCTGCACTCGGCGGGAAAGGTCTCTTGATATAACATTTGGATTCTGGCCCAGATAAAATTGGTGGGGCTCCGAGGATCTGGTCCACTCGAGAGTTGTAGTTCTCTACCTTCTTCTCATTGGTGTCGATCAGTTTGGTCAGTGCCTCGAGCATTTTCAAAACCTTAGATGACCCATTAGAACCTGGCCCATTACAAGTATTAGTTACTCTATCTTCCCCACAGACCGGCTCATTGATTTGGTTGGGCTCTGCTGTTCCTGTGCTGTTGTTCTTCTTTTGGAGTTGGGCTATAGCCGCCTGTTGTTCCTGCAACATATTAAAAATCAAACGCAAGTTAATTTCTTCCTCCGCATCTTCGGGTGTCTTTCGCACAGACGCCCTATCAACGGGCTGGGTGCCATTATCGATAGCGTCATTAGAATTGACGACATTTGGATCGATAGGAAGGCCGCCGTTTGGATCAACATGGGGTAGGTCATTTGTTGGCACCCCGTTGTTGAGGTTCTCGTCGTGGTGACTTGAATAATCTTTGTTCAAGTAGATTGATTGGCTAAGGTTTGACATGTTGAAGTAAACCTAAAATCACAAAGATCAATAGAACAAGTGAAAGTAAGGTTGTAAACAAATCACCACGATTATCCTTAGCCCCACGGTGGGCGCCAAACTATTTACCCTTTAAAAAAAGGTAACAATTGAATTTATACGCGGTTAAAGGATACATGGTGCAATCTGTTGATAAATTAATGAAATAAGCAATAACAAGCAAAGATTCGTAAAGAGCAAGAAAAGAGATAGCCTTGATTGATAATTGAGAAACACAGCTAATTGGTCCAGTTTGGAGCCTTTTAGTCTCGAATCCGAGCCAATCTTAAGAGAATTTGAATAGCTTTAGTGATTTCAGATCTAAGAGTATGGAATATGTGTGTAAAACGAGAATTTGAAGCCCTAGTGAGAGGATCCACCTCTGTATTTATAGTACAGGAGTTAGAGTTATACATGGTAACCAAATCTGTTAAGGATATAATGATCCTGACGATCTCGGGCACCTCAACGGTTGATAGTGTGACGGACAGTGCAACGGGCGGCGAGAAATCCATTACAGGTCGGATTTCTCGCATTTGTGTCAACTAGCGTCCCTCCGATTTATGATCCCTCAGGTTTTATTCTATCGGACTGGTTGAATTCGAACCGACGTTACATTTCAACGCCCTCCGACCTTCCGTTGACGGACCAAAATATTTTACACCGATTTATACAGTATACACCTTCATTAAGTTCCCAAGAAAGTAAATACAAGTGCATTACTGCGAGAATTATGTTCTCTCTGTAGATCCATAAGAAAAAATTAACAGTGTTAGTATGATGTGTCCGGAGAAATCTTTGAAGCGATTACACTCTAGTGTCAAAATTTCAACTTTATTGGTTCTAAATTTTAGAATGACCAAAAATTTAATACGTGTACATATTTAATAATTTTTTTTACATGAAATACATTGTTTGATTTCATTGTCTCTCTTTCTGCTCTTTCTTAGTGATTCTGTTAATTTCCATTTACATTAATTGATGATAGTTTACATATGCTTAGATGAATAATGAGGATCGAAATTGAAATATTTCCTTAATTTAGGGATTAAAATTGCAAAAAAAAAAAAAAAAAGAGCAATGATTTTTCTGTCGGCTTTTGGGGCACTCGCGCTTCAGTTTTTTTTTTTTTTTTTTTTTCAGTTTCACACTCGGTGTCCGGTATCTATATTGGAGTCCGACTATATCCGAATTTGCACCGCACAGGCATCATTCGGGAGACGCGCTCCCAACCAAAAAAAATTTCATACCCAGTACTCAAATCCGAAACATGATTAAGAGAGGAGCCCATCCGCTGCGCCATTTGGTGCTTCACTCCTTCAGTCCTCTGCATTCGTCAATTTGCTTACTACACTCCTTCAGACCATCTCCAACCCAACACCATTTCTTACACCAAATGTTATTTTGGTGTAATATTTGGTGTTTTGGTGCTCCAACTCAACACCATTTCTTACACCATTTTGATGTGTGAATAGTGTTACACCAATTTGGTGCAACACTATTCATCAACACCATTACTATTCATCAATATTTTATTATTATTTTTTATTATATAAAACTTTTAGTTTAACATATTATAAATTTTAATTTTTTCATTTAGGTCCCTAATATACCTAATTATTTTTTATGTAATATCTTTATAATATTAATTTTACATCTTAATTTTGGAGTATAATTTTTATAAATTAATTTTCGTATATATTATTTTTATATAAAATTATAAGTTAATTTTATTATAAGTTATAATTTTATAAAAAAATATAACCATCACAAAAATGAAAAGTGCAAATATAAAATATAATATGTTGTTAATAAATAACACAATGTTCAATAACATAATAACTTAGATTTGAAAATACATTAAAATTATAACACAATGTTCAATAACATAATACATTAAAATTATAACACAAAATTATTGTGCAAACTATTCGTGAGCCACGTTCTCAAAAGAAGAAATATTTTGCGATGAAACAAGAATCGTGTCGAAAAGATGTTGAACGTGCATTCGGAGTTTTGCAATTATTGCAGAGCCGTCACGTTTTTGGAGAAAAGAAGTGCTGCATGATATATTAACTACACGTATTATACTACACAACATGATAATCGAGGATGAGCGTGATCTTAATGCACCAATTCAAGATGCTTGGGAAGGTACAACTCTAACAGTAGAAATGGTAGTAGATGAATACTGATTTGAACAATTTTTAGCTCGACACAAAAAAATTAACGACAAAGATGCTCATTTTGCATTTCGTAATCCTGGAAGTTGAATATTTATGTACAAATTAAAATAATTTTTTTACCACAATGTAATCTTTATTTAATTATATTTTATCAATGATTTCACTTTTATTTGAATTATCTGTTAATATGTATAATGTATAATATTTGCTTACAATTTATATTATTTAAAAATTTATGGTATAAAATAATTTTATATTAAATGGTTATATAAGAAAGGAATATAAATTATATGGGATGAATATGTAAAAAAAAAAAAAGGGATTTGTTTTATGAAACAAAAATAAAATTTAAATAAAACAAAATAATATAATATAGAAGAGAGAAGAATATAAAAGGGATATTCTTTTTTGGTGTAAAAAATAGTGTAATGGGTTGGAATTAATTTCCATAATTTTGGTGTAAAAACTAGTGATTTTGGTGTAAAAAATAGTGCTTACTTAGGGTTGGAGATGCCCTCAGTCTTCTACTTTCATCAATTTGCTTACTGCATTTCTACTCTGCAAAGCCATGGAGTTGAATATTAATTCTTGTCTTTGCGATCTTATCAATTTTATTGATGGGAAATGCGGGGCGGGGACTGTTCATACAGGGAAGCTCAAGAAGGAACTAACATATTTATTACTACTTGTTGACCGTTCCCTTTCATGGTTCCGCGTGGATGAGGACAGTGATCTGCATGCACTTTTGATTCGTATCAAGATTTTGATCACAAAGGCAAGACAGGACCTTGAAAAGGCAAGACAGGACCTTGACTTGCCTTGTGATATTGGAAGTTCTAAACTGGATGATGCTATTTGTGACATACTTGAAGAGATTTGGCTTCTCAAGCCAGAAATGGTTTTATTTCTACGACTATTTGCGAATCATCCCTCGTTGGTTAAATTGCTTGATAAAGTCCTGGATGGATACATCAAAACCCTCGTTGACAATCTTGACCTTTTGCTAAACTACAAAGCAGGTCTTATTGCTCCTTTCAGGGAAGAATTTCAAGTTTTTAAAGGAAATCTAAATTTTCTGAAAGGTTTTGTTTCGTTCATACTAAAGCGTACAATTATAATAAGGAGTCCAACGACTTCAACAATTTCTGGAATCATGTCACAGCTGTGGCAAAAAAAGCAGCAGATTGTACGTCTTCTTTACTTTGTTGGGCATACAAATCGGATGAGGATAAGGCTGATTACATTGGTTTCATGCCTGTAGATCTATTACAATCCACTAAACGTGCTAAATCGGATATCACTTGTTTTTATGTTGGAGGCCTGAAGCTTTTAGACGTATATATACATTTCAGTTGCCAAGTGGATGTCTTCGCAGCAGATTTTGTTAATTTCATCCTAGAAGCACCGATGACTAAGCTCAATTCCGGTTTCTATCTACTGTTCTACAAAGATCGTGTTCAAAATCTCCAAATTTTGCTCAGGTCACTGCTGCTATATATCCTAGTCCACAATAACCATATCTCAGTTCGTGCATTCTTGGTATTCTTTGATCGTGTAGTCAATGAGTTTTGGTTGTTCGTTGACTCATTAGACAACCCAGAAATGAATGAAGATTTGGGCAAAGAATTTGATCTTGCTATATCTCAGTTGGTGCAAAAGATGAAGCCTCTGGCATCAAAGATCTTTGTGACTGCTATCAAGATACAGAAGGCAACACCATTGCTCCTTTCCCAGATTGATAGTATTGGATATATAGATTTGGTGTCACGGAATTTGCAGAGATTGTTGGATCATAGGATTGATTTAATTTCTCCGGTAACACATCAGATTGAAGTTGTACTGGCTGAGATTAAAATTTACAAACCTTTTCTCGAAGGTAGTGTTGACCAACAAGGCGAGTTATGTAAGGAAATGCTAGAGGTTTGCACACATATGAGTGGTTTATTTGTCAAATTTGAGTATCTTGTTGACAAGTTCCTGGTTGATCCTTCTCCCACATGGGAGGATCAGTTAGGCTATGTCGTTCAAAATATCAAGTTCTTCAAGGAAATTGTTGAATTTATGTACATCTGCAAAGAAAAGAAGGATGTCAGAAGTGATTGTCAAACATCAAAACCTAGCACGCCAATCATTGATGAAGCAGTTGTGGGCTTAGCGGATCAGATAGATATATTAATAGAACGGCTATTTGATGACGAGAGCAGTCTTAAAATCATTCCTATCATTGGTATGCCGGGGATTGGTAAGACAACACTCGCCAAAAGAATTTACTATGACAGAAGAATTTCATATGGCTTTGATATTCAGGCATGGTGTTCTGTTTCTCCTAGACATACGGCAAGGGAGTTGTTGCAAGATATTTTAACATCTATCGTTGATCTGAATGATGACGTTTACAAGTCAAAGGATCTAGAGAAAGATTCTCCTGACCTTGTACGCCAACGGTTATTTGGGAGTAGATACCTTATTGTTTTGGATGAAATGTGGAACTCTCAAATACTTGAGGAGTTGCAGCTGTGTTTTCCAGATAATCAAAATGGAAGCAGAATTCTAGTTACCAGTGGCCAAAAGAGTCCAGATTTTGATGAACCTCTTTCGGTTCGCTTTTTGACTCTGGAAGAAAGTTGGGAGCTCTTACAAGTGAAGTATAATCACCTTCGCTTATGTAATCAAGGAGGATGTCACAAACCCCCAATTCCTAATGAGAAATTTTCTGCTGAAGATGGGATAAAAATTGTTGTAAAATGTGGAGGGCTACCTCTGGCAATTGTTCTGGTAGCTGGGTTTCTTCTCAATACAGAGGATGACAAAGATTGGCTAACCATTACTACACAGGCGTTCACTTAAAAAAAAAACTTATAGTTGGAGTGACTGTCATTCCCTCTTCGATTGCCAAGCTCTGGAACTTAGAAACTTTCCTAGTGAAAGGAACAGAAGGTGAGATAGCTTTACCAGATACATTCTTCAGTATGACGAGGCTGAGGCATGTACATGTAGATAATTGTACCTTCTCAGATTCTGACTTGCCCCAATTGGAATGTTTGCAGACCTTATCCACCCTATCTCTTTCTTATGAGACGGAGAACAAAATGAGAAGTTTCCTTTCCCTTCAAAAACTAAGATGCACATTCTTGGAATTTTGGGGTCATTCTGAGAAATCGGGAGGCTCTTGCAATCGATTTCCAGTTTTGGATTTCTTGAATCAGCTTGAATCACTCAATGTGATTTACCAAGGCAGGGTGCTTCAGCCTTGTGAGTTTAACTTCCCCTCAAACCTTAAGAAATTGACCTTATCAAAGTTTCGGCTTCCATGGGTTGAAATTTCAGCGATTGCAGCATTACAAAACCTTGAGGTTTTGAAACTGCTTTTGGAAGCTTTTGAAGGAGAAGAGTGGAATGTCAGTGATGAGGAGTTTCCAAAACTCAAGTTCTTGAAATTGGGAAATCTGAACATTACGCGTTGGAATATATCAGAGGATGCTTTTCCATGCCTAGAGCAAGTAGTGTTGCAAAAATGCAAGCAGCTCATTAAACTTCCTTCTAGCTTTGGTGACGGATGTTATTCCCTGCAAAAGATTGAGGTGTTTATATGTGGGGCCGCTGTTTCTCAATCAGCAAGAGAAATTGAGGAAATTCGACATGAAGATTACGGAGACGCAAATTTCAAGGTCACCATTTAGAACCCAAACATGGACTAACAAACTGTCATCTTTAATCGCCATTACTCACCTGTAAGTAGATTTGAGTTACTTTTTAAGCCTTTTGCATTTTTATTCTAGGCTAGTTTAAATGTTCTATGTTCAAGAATTCATGAGCTTTTAGTACTCTTAAGTCTTGTACAGGCATTAAAACCTGAACGTTTAGTACTCAGGGTATTTACTAAAGGAATCTTCTATTCTAAGATATACAAATCGAAGCGAAACTTCATAAAGGAGAAGGAATTTGAAAATTTAAAGCTATTTTAAAAGAAGATTAAGTGTGGGTATGAGCTATCTGGTGCCAATTTCTTAAACTTAAGTTATTTTATGCTATTGATTTTCCAACTTGTCATACAGTACCAAATTCTCATGTTTCAGCCTATTTACAAACAGTTTTGGGGTTTTATCCTACTTCGTATATTTCTTTTTCGGGTAATATACTTCAAAATGTTTAGGAGTTCCCTCCTATGTGGCATGCCAACTAGGATTTAAATATAGGGAAAAGGGTCAAATATACCCCTCTATTTTAGTTTATTGGCTAATTTTGTCCTCCGTTAGCCAAAGTAGTCAAATATATTCCTTCCGTTACAAGTTAGGGCCAAATATACCCCTACCGTTAGCAAAGTTTAAAAAATACCCCTCATTTCTAACATATTCCCACATAAGCAAGTCTAGTTATTGGAATTGGGTGACATGAATGCCACATGGCATTTAATTTATTCTATGTGGTGCCTACGTGGTAATTTTTTAAACAACAATCTAGAAAATTGATTTTTTTAAAACAATCTGAAAAAAATAATGGCTTTTATTAAAAATCTGAAACGTTTTTGTTTTAATAAAATCCATTTCTTTAAAATAATTCTCGAAAATTGGATATTTTAGTTAAAAAATCTGGAAAATAATTTTTTTTAAATCTAGAAGACTGTAAAGTATTTTTTTTAAAAAGTGTCCTAATTTTTTTAAATCTGGATTAATTTTAAAAAAATCTGAAATACTGATTTTTAAAAAAAATATCCAATTTTCGAGAATATGTTTAAAAAGAAAACGGGTTTTATTAAAACAAAAAAGTTTCAGATTTTTAATAAAAGGCATTTTTTTCAGATTCGTTTTTAAAAAAATTAATTTTCTAGATTTTTTTTTAAATTGCCACGTAGGCGTTGTTTTTTTAACAATTGTCATGTAAGCACCACATAGAATAAGTTAAATGTCAAGTGACGTCCATGTCACCCAATTTCAATGACTAGACTTGCTTATGTGGGAATATCTTAGAAATGAGGGGTATTTTTGAAACTTTGCTAACGATAGGGGTATATTTGGCCCCAACTTGTAACGGGAGGAGTATATTTGACTACTTTGGCTAACTGAGGGCAAAGTTAGCCAATAAACTAAAGTAGAAGGGTATATGACCCTTCTCCCTTAAATATAAGTTTGGCACCAGAAAAGATTTTTGGTTTACTCCTCTTTTGTTAGATGATTTTGTTGTCACCTCTCTAGCTTGTTCTACACCTTTAGAAGCAGAACTTCTTGTAAATTACATGGATTTCAAATGACTAAAGACTGTGACCTATATTCCCATTTCCCTCCAATTTGAGACAGATTCTCAGGTACTCTGTACAATGTTACAAAAGGAACACTTCTTTACTCACATTTTATTTTTGACTGCAGGCACTTGATGCGGAGCTGAAGCTTCAGCTGCCACACCGTGTTTACCGTGAGGCCAATATGGTTGCAGATTCCTTGGCGAAGCATGGACTCTGCCTAGCTCCTACTGATGACCAGCTTCCAAGGACTTTTACTTTTTAATGTTTCCCCTTGTTTAGTTTACCTGCTTTCAATAAGGATTGCTCAACTGGACTGTGCCTGGCTCCTACTGATGACCAGCTTCCAAGGACTTTTACCTTTAATGTTCCCCCTTGTTTAGTTTACTTGCTTTCAATAAGGATTGCTCAACTGGAATGTGCCTAGCTCCTACTGATGACCAGCTTCCAAGGACTATTACTTTTAATGTTCCCCTTGTTTAGTTTACCTGCTTTCAATAAGGATTGCTCAACTGCTGTGATAGCTCGAGCAACCCCTCCTTGTAATGACTCTGTAAACTTGTTTTAATCTATATATTGCATGTTTGAAGCCCGTAAAAAAAGGACTTTTTGCTTAGGTACTTAACCAACAAACTTTTTGGGCAATGAGCGTGCCTGTAGGTAGCCAGGGTCGACCATATCCTTTCTAACTTAACCAATTCAAGTCTCAGTAAAATAACATTATCTTTTTCTAATTTTCCACTATATAGTATTCTATTCCAGAAAGCATATATTCATGCCTTTATTGCACACCAAAAAATGGATTCCGCAAAAAAGGAAGCAGAACCTTGATAGTACCAATTCACATCACAGTAAAATCTCAATACCTGTATGTCACGCGATGCAGCTATGCGCAGTAAAATGTGCCATTCAAAAGATCAATATCTTGAGTGAATAGTATATTATGCTGCAGCCAATTTCAAAATGATAAGCATAGCATCCAGCTCGCAAGCATATAAAAAAGAAGAAATTCGAAAATCTCCCAACAGCAAGGCTAAATAAAATTGGTCGACTTGCTTATTCCAAACAAAATGAGCCAGAATTATTATCGAACACCTTTGCTACCCAAGGTTCAGGTGGTATTTGCATTTTGTTATGTCTTCAGTTTTCCATGTAGAAAAACTAATTTTTCTCTTTTTCTGCTGAGGAAATAAATATTGATTGTTTTAATGTTATTCTTCTTCTTTTTTGTTGGAGGAAGCACTGGGAGAAACAGAAGCCAAAAAGAATTTTTAGAAGTCTGCACTGCTAAGAATTCTAACAGCGATGGCTTCTTTCATTCTCTCTTTCTCTCTCTCTCTCTCTCTGTGTCATTCTGTCGAAGCAAATAAGCTCTCTCACAATAAGATTTATAGCGAATTAGGGTTGGGAATTAAATTTGATTCCTGCGCTATACATCAACCTCTAGTTCATGTTTCAGTCGACTTGGAAGATGCAAAGGGGTGCAAAATTTTATTCAACCAACTTCAGAAATCCCAAAGAAGCCCAAAATAGACTGAAGCAAACAGCAGCAGCCAAACAAAATGAAGCAGAATAACAGGAAAACAACAGTGAATACAATGGGGAGCTTAACCAATTCGGTGTAACACTCGCTCCTTGTCGGTAGTAACATCGATTCACAACAGGGAAAAAACAAAAAGATGATCCAGGAAGGGAAGTGTAGTGCAAATTACAGTATTTCCAAGTAGTTTCTTCCATCCCTATGTTGATTAAGCAATTTCATAGCGACTCGACAGAACAGAAACAGAAATTAAAAATCAGTCTATTAATATAGCCGTAGCGACATAAAGCTCAAGCCTAGTAAAAGCAAGAGAGAACGCTGAAGAATGTAACCACGAATTCCTATAAAACAATAAGAAGGTCAACCCGAAAGCAACAATCGAATGACCGAACTACTATGTCTAGTTTGGGTTCAAGTAATCCAAAACTCACGTGGCCTCTTAGGTCTCAACCTGAACCATTCCAATAAGTCTCAAATGATAAAACAACTTGTACAAAGTCTCAAAACATAAATTGAGACACAAATACTCAAAACACAAAGCTATTTTTGGTCGGACAATCTGGATTTAAGAGCTTTGTAATAGAGCCCAAAAAGATTAGTAGTTTGTTCTTTCGGGCAATACCTCTAACGCAAGTTCGGATGCAGTTAACGAACACAAATCCATTCTTAATGCACTTTGGAAGACTTATAACACTTTTAAGTCAAGGATAAACCATGAAAACAGCGCAGTTGAACACGAAGAACAGAGGTGTAACAATTAATCACAAATTAGCTTAAAATTTTAGGCGAAAGTAAGCTAAATCTTCCATGCAAGATTCAAAACACAGAAGAAAACATTCTTCAAATTAAAACTCAACACAATCTTAAATCTAAATAGCATTGATAATCAGAAAAGATGGAAGAAGAAAGGGGAAACAGAGAAAAAACCTTACCTAATTAGGTGTTTTGGTCTCCTTTACTAAACGTGATCACTTTTAGTTTTCATCAAATATTTAATCTCTTGTTGTTAGAATTAACATGAATTATGAACAAAAAAAAGAATTCAACATGAACTCACATTTGGAAGTGCAATGTTTACATTTTCTGTTATTTTGGTCTATTTTTGGAGTTTGGTGTAATTTTTGAGACACAATTTCTACTCTCTTTTTTTATGTATATCTGGTGCGGTTTAATTGTGTTGCTGTTTTCAAAGATTTAACGAGAAATTTCCTAGTGATATGTTTAGATATATTTTTCACCGTTCTCATAAAATATAGCAGCCCGAATTTGTTAATTTTAACTAAGACAAAGTGAGCAAATTTAGAGGACTAGCTAGGACTACTCGGGAGTATATTTGAGGAACCGTTTTGAACCTATCTCTAACATAAGAATTATTTTTTGTCATTTTCTCCCCACAGGAGGTAAATTTCATCGGCTTTACTTGACTCAAGGATCTATAGAAAATAACCTCTAAGGTCTGCGTACATTCTACTCTCCCGCAACTCACTTCGTGAGGTTACACTGGGTGTGTTGTTGTTGTAGGCGGTAAATTTCATATGTCATACCGAACTAATAGTTTTTGGCGTCGCTTGTCTGGATATATATATTTTATGCCTACTATAGTGAAATACTGTTTTAGAGAAAATATAATAAATGAAAAATCAGATTCGAAAAGCTTGCCGATATTATAAAATGTAATTATAGAAGATGGTTATTATAGAGAGGTTAACTGTAGCACAAAAGTGTTTAAACTGAATTTTGCAACTAAAATGTATTTAAACTATACAAATATATAACGAAAAATGCAACTCACTGGAAATATGAATATTGACTATTGAATTTAAATTCCCAATAAACAATATATATACAAATTATTTACAAACTCAGTTCACACAAAATATATAAACCCTTTTTTATTACTACATAATTTTCAAAGAATAAGCCAGTTTGAGGGAAGTAAAAACATGTGGTATATGATGGAAAAGTTCCATGAAAAGTTACTATGAGAAAAACACTTTGTTAAAAGTGGGTGAGTGCTACACCAAAGCCAAGAGAAAGTATTATTGACAAGAATATTATTTTCTTGTTCCGTTACTTTGATTTTAGCACAATATTCTTAATTCAATTTGTTTGCGAGTTTCGTTGATCAAGGAGTTGATAACAACGATTGACCTCGATATGGATAGGCATCCATAGAGTCTTTACACTATTAAAGAAATTTTGAATCACGACTCTTTTTACCTGGTTTATCTTGAAACCCATCTTTGAGATGTAAATAAATTTAAAACACAAATTAATTAGTTCAGAATTTTATATTCTTATCTTCCGATATGTGTTGTAAACACTGTACAAATCTTACATATATAGTAATATGTGTGGTTGCCAAAAAGAATACTTTGTAGGAGAAAATCGCTTACATAGATAATATTCTCATATGATGTATTTTAGAACTAATAGAAATCTGAACTAATAGAAATCTTTCACCAAAAATAAAAAGAACTAATAGAAATCATAGAATTAAGCTCTCATTTTGCCTTCGATTAACGTACAAAAGATCAACCATAAGACGTGCAATAATTACAAGCTGCTCAAACTCTTAGCGAGCATAGAGCACTTGATAAAACATGAAATCAATAGAAAAAACAAACACAAGAAACATGTGGAATAGAAATAAAGGCCCCACTGGCCATAGATATGCATCCATAGGCTCAATTATATCAGATTGAGCACCACTTATATCAATTTGGACGAATATCAATGCCCTTAACAATAAGGTCAGATTTCCATTTATTGTCGTCGGTTTCCCACAACCTCATTTCCACTTTACCATCTTCACCTAGTTGTTGGAAAACTCACCAAGTTTTATTTCCATCCAATCATCACTTCGAAGATGTGGGAATATCCCACGTTCACCTTCTTCCTTTTCCTTTGAGATGAAAACAGTATAACCCTCACTACCAGTTCCCTCTGCTTTTTCCTTCACAAATCTAACTGATGCAATTGCTCTTTCAAGTTCTTGTAGTTCATCTGTTAACTTGAACACTAGGTATGCCGCAAAACTAGTCTTTGGAGTAAGTCGTTTCACGTTTATCTTTCCACATATGTCAAGCCAACAAACGCTACAAAGCTCAGCAACTTCCACACTGCAGCACAACACAATATATATTTAAGTGAATCAAGAGTCAGCTTGAGTGGAAACACCACCAAAGGACGTGGTGCAGCGGATGAGGTTGCTACTCTCTTAGCCATAGGTTTCGGATTCGAGCCCTGGGTATCGAAAAATCCTTGATAGGGAGCGCTTCTCCCCGAATGGGGCCTTACGCTGCGCGAATTTGGGCTCCAATGCGGATACTCGACGTCATTTGGTGCCTTGCTGCATGTGACCGAACAAACCACAAGGCTTGCTGAATTAACATGGGGCATGAGCTGATGCGGAATATAATGTAAGATATAAATATTCTGGATAAAACATGTGACCTTATAATAATACTGAAAATACTGTTTGAACATGATGCAGAAGAAGTCTGAAAATATAATAATAAATACTGAGCAAATGCTGGGTATAGGACTCTGAACATTTGACATAAACATAAATGACTAGTCTATGAAACCTCTGACTGCTAAATTGTTTACCGGGACAAGGCCCCCGGCATACCTTACTGGAAAACAAACATGAAATAATAATGACTAAATCCCGAATGAGATGGGGCTCACCAAAAGCTGATACGAGCGATGTCCTAATAAGCATATCCGTCGTCCTGTAAATCAATACCTGCATCGTGAAATACAGGCCCCCAGGCAATAAAAGGGGACAACAGTATATTCGAATTGTACTGGTTTGTAAAGCAACCGAATGAAATAAGCATGACACATGAAATAGTAGAACTGAAATTGAAATTGAATCTGTAAGCTAAACATATCTGACATATATATATATATATATATATGTATGTATATATGTATGTACACATACATGTATATATGATAACGTCCAAATCCACTCCTCAAAGAGAAAGTGTACACAGTTGTATGCAATATAATTTACCCAACTATGAGTTGGGGTCGATCTCACAGGGAACAATATACTAGGCGATTTAAACAAGTAAGGAATTATCACCAACAACGCTAAGCCAAACACCTTTTTTTATATGTATATATTTGATTTTTTGTTTACAACTAACAAAGATAAAACTAACTAGAATGCGGGTAAAATGATCAATGGCCACAAGTATGGATACAAAGAAAATTACGCTCAAGTAATGATCCAAATGTATTTCACGATTTTATAACTATGAGTGAGTTTATGCTAATTAGATAATGATCTCTAAAATCTCATCAAAAGTCTCTCGACCAAATCAATGAATTTCACTCTAAGCTTTCTCAATCCTTAGAGTGTGATATTAAGCACAATCAATATAATCTTAAGTAACTTTCCTATCTCTAGATCAAGTTATTAGATAGGTTTTAAAGCCCCAAATTCTTGTTAATTAATCTTTCTCAACTTCAATCTTCCTCTCTCGAGCTCAAATCGAAGTAAATGGGCGGTTCTTAGGGTTAACTAATCCCTTAATTAGAAACATTAAAGAGCAAGATTAATTAAAACAACAATGACTTACTTCAATAGAAATAAAAATCATTCAATACATAAGCAAAACAAGAGTTTCAATCCAAACTTTAACAATGTATACTTCCATAAACAAGATTCAAGTATAGAAATGAAATACTACGTACTTAGATATTCAATACATAGCAAGGAATTGAAGAAATGAGTAAAGGGTTAAGAAATTTCTTATCAAAACTTCAAATCTTCAATCCCCAAGTGTGGTGTAGGAACTCTAGTCTCCAAAACTTGTGTTGAATGGCCAAAGATAATGATATTGTCTTCTAAGTGTTCCTTTTATAGTTGCAAAATTTTGAAACCCAAAATATGTCCAAAACAGGGACTGATTTTCGAAATTTGCAAAACTGGCCCCTTTTTGCAAAACTGTCTAACTTTTGTCATTTCTCCAATTTGGCCTCTTTTTGACTTGTTTTTCACTTGGTTTCTTCCAAATCTCTTCTCAATCATATGAACCAACTTATCACAAAACTCTAGGAGAGTATTTATAGGAGGGAGACAAAAAGTGCAAAAGTAGCTTTTAATGACGCTATGCGGACCATGTATGCGGTCGCAAAATGAGTTTGTGGATCCGCATAGTTTTCGCATCCTTGCGCATTTAGCTCCACTCACTGGTCATTCTGAGACTAAGTATGCGACCGCATATCAGAGTTTGCGGTGCCGCATACTGAACGCATATTCAGCTCTTTTTCGTCTTTTTACGTTATTTTGTCCTTTTCGTGCCCATACAAACCAAGAATAGCCTCATATTATAGATTAAGAACACAAAAACCAAAGCAAAGAGACTAAAATAAGTGGTAAAGTCACCACTTATCAACACCCCCAAATTAAAGTCTTTGCTTGTGCTCAAGCAAATCAAAACCAAAAACACAATAAGGACCTATCAATTTAAGCTCAAGTAGTATCACTATCATTTCAAATCACATTCATCAATTAAGCACAAAACTCATGACTTTGGTTGGTACAAATAATTAGGCTACAAACATGTGAATCTTTAACCAAATAACTCCCTCATTTTCAAATACAAATTCAAGAATGCAATGGAGTTTCAAAACAATCAAGTAACAACAACCAAGCCTCAAGAAGTGACTCAAAACCACTAGATTACTAGATATGCTCATTTGACTCAACTTGAAATTTTTCAACATCATCAATCTATCGTAATCCATATGCCCTCACAAGAAAGAAAGTCCCAAAATCATGATATTCACAACAACAGCAACACAAGGGACATATACACAACGTCACTCACACTCAACAAAGAAAATCTAGTGCTAACACATATCACACCATAAGCTTGCCCTTATTTTCAATCATCACTAACTCAAGAACATTCGGTTGGAGATCACATAGGACTTTTTAAGCTTGTAATGTAGGCTTGGGGAAGGGTAGGATAAGTATTGGAGATACAAGTGATTACGCCCTCCTTGAACACTACACAATACTTTTTGTCCACTTTCCTCTTCATTTCAAAACATCACTCCTTCCTTTGTATACTAATTTCCCCAATTATTCCAACTTCTTTTTGTGCAACCATTTTCTTGATTTCTAATGTTTTTGTTCTTTTCCAATTCTCTCTCTCTCTCTCTCTCTCTCTCTCTCTCTCTCTCTCTCTCTCTCTCTCTCTCTCTCTCTCTCTCTCTCTCTCTCTCTCTCTCTCTTTTTTGCACAAAAAGTTTGCAACCTTTTTGTATTTTGTTTCAAATTTTCTTCATTTCTTTGATTTTTCCACAACACCAATCTTCACCACTTTTCAAGCAACACTAACACTCCCAACTTAGGCTTTTGGCCTCAAATTCACAATTTAATGTTCAAGGAGGGAAAGGTTCAAAAGAGAGAATTTCATCAAGAAAGGTAAAGGCTTGTAATGTGGCAATCAAAGAAAAGGTCATAGGCTCAAATGGGGTTACTAGTGATATTATTTATGCAATGGTAGGCTAGAAAGGCTAAAGAGGCTTTTTCAAAAATCACAAAGATAGCCCAAGGTCATCTCTCCAACCAACATAATCAAAATTAGCATTGAAAGACTAACCGGGCAAATTCTAGATGATAAAAGTAAACACAAGAATTATTCAACAAACACTCACCACACATGGCATATGAACTAGTCAAGATGGATCAATTTCACTTCCTAAGCAAGAACAATTAGAGCAATATCTCATAATCCAAAGTAAACCAATCTAGTAGGTAAAGATTCACAAAATGAGCCAAAAAGTTGTCACAAAGATCATTCTTTCTATGCATCTTGCTTTTCTTTTCACTTAAATTTCACTTGGAGGGGTATGCTCAATTAAATGCTTCACATGCAAGAGACTAACTCTATTGGTACCAAACAAGTCAAGAGTTTCCATAATTTTTCCTTAAAGGATCACCTACACCTAAACTACATGACTAATTAAAGAAGCTAAGAAAGAAAATAAAATAATAAAAGTGACTAATCCGCAACATGCCAAGAGAACGAAATTTTGAAAAATTTGGCCATGTGTCATTTGCAACAACAGTCATAAAGCAAGACTGACAAGGACACATGATCATCATAGATGGTAAAACAAGTCCAACAAGGGCACGCAATATTCATACATAACATAGAAGCCCGGCAAGGACATATGTCCAGTATAAACAAACTATAATGAGCCACTACATGTCACCCCCAACTAAAAACATTGCAGTGTCCCTGCACAATAGCAAAATGAAATATAAAATAGTTTGAGGGACTCCCTGAAGTCTGCTGATGTTGTGATGGGCTGTCCGAGAATCTCATCCTGCTCAAAACAACTCCAAAAATTCTGAAATTTTACAGATTAGTCAAAAACCATAAACTAAACTATTCTAAAAAAATAAAATTGTTACACCTCGGAAAAATCTTCCGTTGGTACGCAAGTGAATGAACTAGCGAAATACGAGTATCGGGTTAATGATGACTTAAGGGCATTTTGGGAAAGAGTTATAACATCCCTTAGATTAGTATTGAAGTGTTAAACAAGTGTTAAAAAGGTTCCATGAGGATCGGAGATCAAACGAAGTGGCGAAACTAAGTTCAGTGACTGATGAGTTCTACGGCTCATTATACGGACCGTATAATGTTATACGGACCGTATAGTGGACCGTAAAACCATCACAGTGAAGGTTGGTTGCTGGTGGAATTTTACGGTCAGTTATACGGACCGTATAAAATTTATACGGACCGTATAACGAACCGTCGAATGGTCACAGTGAAAGGTTGCTCACTGGTAACGTTTTACGGTCAGTTATACGGACCGTAAAACTGTTTTACGGACCGTATAACGGACCGTCAAGTAGTCACAGTGAAGGGGTGCTGGGCAGACCCATTTCACGGTCTATTATACGGACCGTATAATGGACCGTATAATGGAACCCGACAGTTCAGTGATGATTTAATAAATAAAGACCAAGTTCATGAAAATCATTTCCACATTTCCTCTCTCTCTCTAAAACATCTCTCTACAACTTTTGTACAAGTTTTCAAGGGTATTAATCCATCAACCACATTAAACAAGTAAATCCAAGGTAGAAACCCATCAAGGATCATCTAAAGTCAAGAAACCCAAATGGAGAAAAACTAGGGTTTTACTCAAAGTGGAGTATTATCAACAAAAGCTTGTCCCTACAACTTCTAAGGTAAGATTCATGATTTTTTTTATATGATGTTTACGGTATTGGAGAATTAAAATGCATGGATTGTAGAAAACATGGTCCACTAGGACATGAATGATGAATAGTGACGTTTTTGAGACATAGCTTGAATTGAATCATGATTGTTGTTGTATTGTGATATGAGTGTGTTATAAATGACGTTAAGATCATGAAATAAACATTGTATATGGATGAACGAAGTTGGGTGTTGTGACCCTAAATAGGGACAAATGGAAGTGAATTGAGAATGTGGATAATGTAGATGATTAATGGCCATGGAAATGATATTATAAACGTGTTGTTGACGTTTGGGGTTGAATTATGATATGGACAAATGTTGTATAGATAAAGGAGATGCTGTCCAATTTTCTCTAGTTCTAGCCATGTGCACTAGTTATCGATACTAATGATAGTATGGCCTTAATGAAGGTAGAAACGTGAGCATCGAAGGAGTACGTGCAAGTGTAGAATAATTCGACAAAGAGGTATGTAAGGCTAACCCTTCTTTCATAAGGCATGATTCTTTGGCCAAACTCCTAATCCCTCTATATGAGCATGTTGACTACAAATGTTTCACATTCCGAGCTCATAAGCTCACTATCCTTGATTGGTACTACGAATGCGCTACGCACCTCAGGTGACGAGTAGGACTACGATATAGAAGTAACAATAACGATAATGATAGTAATGATGATGGTGATAATAATGATGCTAAAAGTGCCTACGGGCTGTTATGCTCATACGTGCCCATGAAGGGCTATAATGAAACCCCGAGCTTATAACGCCGGGTAGAATATATGTGTATGAATATGTATAGGATATGTATACGATTTCGAAACGCGCGCACACATCTGCAGATGGTACGGATAACCCTGAAGCCTTGGTAGGGCCAGGTATGAGTAACATTGAGCCTTGGTTGGCCAAGTATGTATATGAAATACTGATCCAATGAGGTCGGGTACGCTATGTAAATGCCATGTATACGAAATGATTATGTATGTATATATATATTATGTAAAAGAATGTGATGAGACTATGTATAAGAATACGAATGAGGATATGTACACTAATACGAGCACAAGCATGGTACGAGTTTTATTATGGGGCACGAATGACGATGTGAGTAAGTAAGCGACATGATGATGATGATATTATTGTCTCCCCTCCTATGCTATTCCATATATTGTTCATTATGTTGTATATCAATGTTAATCATGCTTTACATACTCAGTACATTCTTCGTACTGACGTCCTTTTGTTTGTGGACGCTGCGTCATGCCCGCAGGTGCACAGGGAGACAGACTTGACCCATAGCTGCCTATTTGAAGATTTCATAGAGAGCTCCATTTCCTTCGGAGCCATATCTTTTGGGTACTCATTCTTTTGTGTATATAACTATGGGCATAGCGGGGTCCTGTCCCGCTCATGATATGTCATACTCTTAGAGGCTCGTAGTCATGTGTATGTGGGTAGAGATGTTTGGCCATGTCGGCCTATGTTTTGTATATCTTTTGTTGGCCTCGTCGGCCTTGTATATTTGACATGGCATAGATGCCCATGATATGTTAATTGATGATGGTCGTCCAATGGGACTAGCTTGATTAATGATTTAAAATGCATGAAATGAATTATGGTTCACCTAGATGTTATGATATGCATGATAAGGGGGTGCCCGGGTGGGGTAGCACCGGGTGCTCGTCGTGGCCCCCTAGTCGGGTCGTGACAAAAATTTTGAAAATAACTTAAAATTTTGAAAACGATGGGTTGCCTTTCACCAAGCGCTTAAGTTAATGTCGCGACACGACGGTTGTCAACTTTACCACTTTTCCTTCCATTTGGAAGATATGAATTGGGCACCCAACTTGGACTCAAGTTTGTGACCACGAGCGGCGGGGAGTGGTAAGTAGATGAACAAGCCAAACATCAATTTCCTTATTTTACACTTCTTGGCTTTCAAATGAGGAATGTCATTTTGCATTCTTGATCTTTCAAATTGCAAGATGTAAGGCAATTGTCTTTCTTCTTCACCATCCAACAAGGATGTATGTGGCTCAATTCCTATATCACCAGACAAATCCAATGTTGAAAAATGCTTGGAGTGAGACTTCAACCTCCCAATTAGCAAATTTTTCCGGATTTTGACATTTTCATTTTCCCCCAAACTAGAGTCAATTTCAACCATATTTCCCATGACAATGGTTGACTCTAATTCCTTTTCTTTTTATTTGGCATCTCCAATTAGCATAAAGTCGGTTAGAGGACGTTCAATTCTTGATTCCTTCCTTTCAAATTTGGCTTCCAACATAGGCATTATCCTCTCATAGTGAGCATTTGAGAATTTTTCTTGATTTTATTCAAATGCCCATGGATGATTTTTGTCTTCAATCATCAAGCCATTTTGGATACTAGTTTCCAAGTACTCCTCCAAGGCTTTTTTATTTTCATTTCCTTCATCAAGTAGGCACTCCATCATGAGCTTGAACTCTCCATTTTGATCATTCTCAACTTCTTCCACTTCCATTCCTCTATCATTGTCACAACAAAAAGTAGAATGGTCATAGTGGGGGTTCGGGTAAAGGACGGACAAATAATCACAATTAGTCCAATGGCCATTTTTGACCACTACATCTATCACATATGCTTCACTCATGGGTTCGAGATTGTGCGTACAATCCTTCCCCGGGAGACTTTAAACAAGTTTGCCAAGAGTGGGGTCCTCCACAATAAGGACAAGGGTCATCAAAGTATACACAACTACCATCTGACCCATTTTCATGGAATGATAGTTTTTTTTTTTATATAATAATAAAATAAAGCAACGAAACAACAACACAAATATTCATAAGCTTGGACCAAAGCAGCAAGCTTAAATCCCAAACTAACCTAAATACGCCAATTGTTCCCCGGCAACGATGCCAAAATTGATAATGTCCAAATCCATTTCTCAAAGAGAAAGTGTACACGGTCATATGCAATATAATTTACCCAACTATGAGTTGGGTCGATCCCACAGGGAACAATATACTAGGCGATTTAGACAAGTAAGGAATTATCACCAACTACGCTAAGCCACACACTTTTTTTTTTATATTTGATTTTTTGTTTACAACTAACAAAGATAAAACTAACTAGAAAGCGGATAAAATGATCAATGGCCACAAGTATGGATACAAAGGAAATTACGCTCAAGTAACGATCCAATGTATTTCACGATTTTACAACTATGAGTGAGTTTATGCTAATTAGATAATAATCTCTAAAATCTCATCAAAAGTCTTTCGACCAAATCAATGAATTTCACTCTAAGCTTTCTCAAGCCTTAGAGTGTGATATTAAGTACAATCAATATAGTCTCAAGTAACTTTCCTATCTCTAGATCAAGTTATTTGATGGGTTTTAAAGCCCCAAATTCTTGTTAATTAATCTTTCTCAACTTCAATCTTCCTCTCTCGAGCTCAAATCGAAGTAAATGGGCGGGTCATAGGGTTAGCTAATCCCTTAAGAAACATTAAAGAGCAAGATTAATTAAAACAACAAAGACCCACTTCAATAGAAATAAAAATCATTCAATACATAAGTAAAACAAGAGTTTCAACCCAAACTTTAACAATGTATACTTCCATAAACAAGATTCAAGTATAGAAATGAAATACTACACACTTAGATATTCAATACATAGCAAGGAATTGAAGAAATGAGTAAAGGATTAAGAAATTTCTTATCAAAACTTCAAATCTTCAATCCCCAAGTGTGGTGTAGTAACCCTAGTCTCCAAAACTTGTGTTGAATGGCCAAAGATAATGATATTGTCTTCTAAGTGTTCCTTTCATAGTTGCAAAATTTTGAAACCCAAAATATGTCCAAAACAAGTACTGATTTTCGGAATTTGCAAAACTGGCCCATTTTTGCAAAAACTAGACAGTTTTGCAAAACTGACCCGTTTTTGCCATTTCTTCAATTTGGCCTCTTTTTGACTTGTTTTTCACTTGGTTTCTTCCAAAGCTCTTCTCAATCATATGAACCAACTTATCACAAAACTCTAGGAGAGTATTTATAGGAGGGAAACAAAAAGTGCAAAAGTGGTTTTTAATGACGCTATGCAGACCAAGTATGCGGTCGCAAAATGAGTTTGCGGAGCCACATAGTCTTCGCATCCTTGCGCATTTAGCGCCACTCACTGGTTATTCTGAGACTGAGTATGCAACCGCATACCAGAGTTTGCGGTGCCGCATACTGAACGCATATTCAGCTCTTTTCCGTCTTTTTACGCCACTTTGTCCTTTTTGTGCCCTGGACTCAATGCACCTGAAATAATAGCAATACACACCAAGAATAGCCTCATATTATAGATTAAGAACACAAAAACCAAAGCAAAGAGACTAAAATAAGTGGTAAAATCACCACTTGGCAGGGAGCGCTTCTCCCCGAATGGGGCCTTACGCGGCGTGAATCCGAATATAATCGGGCTCCAATGCGGATACCAGACATTGGGTGGGAAATAAAAAAAAAAAAAAAAAAAAAAACTTGACCGGAAACAATCTTGCGATCTACCCCACAAAGGTAGGAGTATGACCTGCTTACATTTTACCTTTTTCAAACCCCATTTGTGGGATTATACTGAGTAAATTGTTGTTGTTTTAGTCAAGAGTCATATATATAGAAGCATTTGCCATAGAAAAAAAAAATTGAAAGGCCAAAAATACTCTTATAGACTACTTCTACCCTCCGGTAAATTTTAGTAGCCTTTATACCCAATCGTTTAATTTTGAGACCACATCTATCTTTACTACTAACAGCCTCCACACAAGTTGTCACACCTATTTTAATATAATAATAACTGATGACGTGGCTGTCCAACATAAAAAAATAGTCTTAACTTCCTTAATTTTCTCCTCTAAATTACTAACTAGAAATATATTCATTTCTACCCTTACTACTAAACAACCCTCCACACAAGTTGTCACATCTATTGTTTATATATATATATATATATATATATATATATATATATATAATTGATGATGTGGCTAGCTGTCCAACATGAAAAAAATGATACTCTCAACTTCGTACTTTTCTCCTCTAAATTATTACTAACTAAAAATCAATTATGTTGATCTGGTTTTGTTTTAATAATTAAAAAATTAAATATTTTGGTTTGATTTTGATTTTAATCAAAAATCGACATAAACTGAACAATGAATACCCCTATTTTTAAGCAGACCAAATACCTTTTAAGGAGTATAAAAAGAGAGATATACCCAGATTCATGAAGATAATTCCATGTCCAATACGCAGGATTGGCCACCCATGTAATTGAAAGCTCTGTTACGCTGATCCACACACTCTGATCAATTAAGAAGCATATATTAGGGTGTTTAATTTAATATACTCAATGAAGCTGTAATGAAAGAAATCTTCACTGACAAAATTGGCAAATCACTAGGTCACCTTTTAGGGTAAAACGTTAAGGAATTTATTCATGTTCCTTAATTAACACTTTAGTTGTTAGAGACCATTTTCAAAACTCAAAAATAAGACAGAAAATGAAAGTTTTAGTCACAAGATAGTTGGAAGAATGACTATTTATTAATGAGAAGGATAACTTACCATTTGTTTTTAATTGTTTCAAGGTTCAATAAAGAGAAATCGTTGGCTGCAACCGCATTTCCAGAATATATGAGTAATAAATTACACGAGGGTGGGTTCAATTGGGTAGTAAATGATATATGTATCCACACCACTCATGCATGCATATATTGCTAGTTGCTAGCAGAGGCAGACCCATGATTTTAAGACGGAGGCATTATTATCTTAACATAAATACCAACAAATTTTTTAATAACGACTGAGGGTTAATACCGTGTTGGACAGGTCACTAATAGCATAGCAGTGACGAAAATACAAATATATAAGTCAAAAATATTTTTTAGTAATAAATAAAATTTAACATAGTGAAGCAAATGAAAGAGATAACTCAGTGGTTAAGGCTATGCACTATGTTTTAACGATGTGGGTTCGAATTCTGGGTGAGCTCATTTAACGCTTATTGTTTTTCAAAAAATAGGCTAAAAAACATATATAATTAAAAGAGAGCTTCGGTCCATAAAATGAGCTTACATGAACACCAAGGTAAGATCACTTATCCTTATACTCCTACATCTTTGTGTGATTTTAATGTCAAGCCGAGTATGAAAGTTAGTTTACCTTGCGTTAAGCCTAATGCTTCTTTGCCGTGTATTGGTAATGTCATTGTTGAAAGTGTCCCCACACTAGTTGATCCTATTGATGACCGAATTGATCCTTCTTGTAAGGTCGATTTGTGTCCACCTAGTGTTGTCACTTGTGCTTTGAATGACAGTGCATTATCGAATGAAGGTGCTCAATCACTAGTTGATCCTTTAGATGACCAAATTGATTCTTCTTGCAAGATCGATTTGTGTCCACCTAGTAATATTGACACTTGTGAATTGAATGGTAGTACAATGTCATGTGGTCATCATGTTAGTAATTCTTGCGAGTTTGACATACTACCAACTAGTGTTGAAACTTGTGTTGATCAACTTTCTTGTAATGATAATTCACTACTTGAGGATCCTTGTGATGTGTTTAATGTACCTCCAGTTAGTGCTGATGTTGATATAGTTGGTCAATTGAAAGAATGTGACATCTCACCCTTGTTTGTTTCATGTCAAAATGAGTCTCTTGATCGTACTTTAGTGTCATGTGATAAGACTCCAATTTGTGGTAGTGATTTGTGTCATGTAGATAGTCATGTGAGCAAAAATGCATTGAAAGATAACATTGGTTCTTTTGAGAGTGAAATGACATGCTTTGACTCCTCATTGTTCATGCATTACTCTCTTGTAAAGGATAATGTTTTATTTGAGGATGACATGACTATTGAGAGTGAAGTACCTAGTGGGATGTTTTGTAATGTTGAAAGTATGGACACTTTTGGTGACGACATGATATTTGAAAATCCACGATGGGATGATAACACTTTTCCCTATGATGGAGATCCTCCCTTAAGGAATTGTGATCCACTTATGGGGAGGGGAAGTGGTCTAAAGGAAGGTGAAACTTGTCTGCAAATTGCTAATTCTTCCTTGGGTGTTCCGAATAGTAGTAGTATGATTGACCATGCTCTTAATTTTAATAGTGAAACTACATTTGACGACACCCTAGATGAAGTTGTTTTGCGTGACACCTTTCTTTACTATCTTTTTGCATATGATGACATTCATGTAATTGTTGGGAGTTTATTTGATGTTGGGCGGGGTACTTAGTTGTTCCCTTGAGCATAATATGTGGGTATTTTTCCCTTTTGACCCCGGGGAAACCTTGACTTTGTGTGAATGGTATCATGTTGCCGTTGAGGATCGTTAGTGTGTTGTGCCAACTTGGTTTCTTGAAACCATTGGTCCCTTTAGCATATCCTCATTTCTTGATCTTTGGGATAGACTAGCCCATAGTGCTCCACTTGAAAGCTTATTTTGCTTGAAATGGTTGATACCTGGCTATATCACAAATTTGTGCTTACTTGGCATAGTGGTAGGTTGGTCCACCCTAACACTAACCCTCATCTTTTGAGGGCTTGATTTTTGTTTGTCTCCTTTATGGTTTTGCAAGGTATAGATTCGAGGACGAATCATTTTCAAGAAGGAGAGAATGATGCAAGCTGAGTTGCCTCAAGGACACTTCAAGGACCGTCCCATGGAGCCAAAGTTTAGATGATAGCATTGAGAGGACGGATGGGAGATGGAAGAGCATTAAAGTGGTTAAACGAGCAAGGAAGGCTATGTTTCCAAGAGGCCACATTTGCAAATTCAAGATTTCTATCTCCACAAGACTAGCCAAACAAGGCCCTTGCCTCATTAATGGCAGTTATGTAATAATAGGGTCTTCTATTATTTAGTTAGTATAAATAGCTAATCTTTTATTTCATTAAGGAGGCTTTTTTGATGAATTGATGTATATTTTGAGTGTTTTAGGGTTATCTCTAGAGAGAGAAACTTGTGAGAGGCCTTTGGTAGGCTCTTGTTGAATGTTGTGTTGTTGAGAGGTTGGTTGCTTGGAAATTTAATTCTCTTGAGGTCAACTTAAGAATTTGGTGTTTCTTTTGATGATAATTGAGAGGTCTTAGTTTTATATAACTTTGGTTGCTAAATTGAATCTTAAGTTGTGTCAAATTATCTATATTTTCTTTTCCTTTTGTTTGTCTTCTTAATTTCTCGTTTCTACGTATCCGTTCTTGTATCAACTACTATACTATTTACAATTTTCAAGAATTTCAATTTAATAATTTATATTTATCATCACACGACATTTCAAGTTCCTAATTCCTGAAAGCAGAGATAGAATCACACATGAAAATTAACCACTCTTCTCGATTTTGTTCGTTATGATGAATGAACTTGATCATCTTAAGGAGATTCGTTGTTATATATATATATAACATCAAGGAGCCCAAGACTTCAGGTATTTTGCTTAAAATTAAAATTTAATGTGATTTTTCTGAATAAACTAAACTTTTCAATTATATTACTTTATTTTCTTTTATTCTCAACACCTTAAACATCATGTCCAGTAAAATACCTTCATATAATATGGAGCAAAGGAAACAATATCAGGCTAGCTAGCCATTATTAAGGCAACAATTTTAGTCAACAATTTTATCTGTTTAAGAAAACTTGGCTTTTATAATGGAAGTTAGTTACACAGATTTTTTTTTTTTTTAAAACGGAAGTAGCATCAGTTCTATGTTTATTAAGTAAAAAGAGTCGCACAAATTACATTTCTATTATATGTAAGTGCCAAAGGAGGATTAACACAACTTCACCAACTTGTACCAAAAGCTTTACAACTTGTACACACAATGAATGCTTGTACGATAAGCTATATAACTTGTTCACTTTACCCAACTATTTTTTTATCCCACGTAAACATATGTCATAGTACTTAATATTTATTCCCTTATTATGTATAGACGTATGCATTTCAATTTTAATTCTCCAGCACATTTATTTCCTCCATGCACTTTTACTTGTTCACTTTTGACTTTTCACGTTCTTACTGAATATTTATTCTCTTCTCACTTATTTATATATAAACGCCCAAAGAGGACGAACACAACAACAATAAGTTGTACAAAAAGCAATTGAAATTGTACTATAAGTGGGGACTAACATGTGTATATTTCAAAAGTTGAACATTAATTCTACCTCTCGTGTGTTTACTTTTTAAGTCCTCACAAGTCCGCAGTATTTTAATTGTCGTTTTATTTCCTTCATTTGGCATGTACTCCCTCTATCTCAATTTAAGTGTCTACGTTTGACTAGACATAGAGTTTAAGAAATAAAGATAGACTTTCAAATTTTGTGGTTCTAAATTAAAAATATATATAATATAATAAAATATTTTTTGAATCTTGTGATTACAAACTTGACATGTAGGACATTTGAATTGTCAACTTACTAAATATGAAAGAGGCGGACATAACCAAAATAAGACAATTTTTTTTTTTAACAACAAACGCCCAAGTGGACGAACACAACAACAATAAGTGTACAAAAAGCAATTGAAATTGTACTCTAAGCCAGGACTAACATGTGTACATTTCAGAAGTTTAACATTAATACTCTCTATTGTGTGTTTACTTTTTATGTCCCCACGTGTCTTAATTGTCTTTTCATTTCCTTCATTTGGCATATACTTCCTCTGTCTCAATTTAAGTGACTACATTTGACTATACACAGAGTTTAAGAAATAAAGATAGACTATCTTGTGGTTCTAAATTAAAAATCTGTATAATATAATAAAATATCCTTTAAATCTTGTGATTATAAACTTGACATGTAGGATATTTGAATTGTCAACTTACTAAATATAAAAGAGGCAGACATAACCAAAATAAGACAAATTTTAACAAAAATTGAGAAATTATGGGGAAAAATAAGACAAAGAAAAAAATACGGAGACTCACTAAGAAGAATCGCGGTATCCTTTATAAATTATACAAACCATAAAGACTAACTAAATTGAGTAACCAAATTAATTATGTTGGGCCCCGTGCATCGCTCGGGCATAGTTTGCTAGTAATCCAAGAGAGAAGAAGAGTATTTTGTAACTTTTTGAACATAGTTAGTAATATCTTGTGTTGTTGCACCATTTCAGTTAATAAGAAGCCACTATATCACAAAAATTAACAAAGTAGTAATAATCTCAAAGTAATACACGCTTAGTAAACACATGAAGTTAAAAGTCTCGATTGAAACAACCCATGATTCGAGTATCTAAATACAATTTATTGGCAAGTTTAAGATGCATTAAGCCAAAAAAAAACTTTCTACAAGCGACATGAGGTTAAAATAATTCAATTTTTCAGCTATATAGTAGTCAGATAATTCCTCAAATACAATAAAAGAAATTTAGTATTTACCTTTGATTTTCAAGTTGAAACAGAAAAGCAGAATATCTAGACATATTTCTATCGTGTTTTTAGCTTTCAAAATTATGAACTAATACGTAAGAAACAAAAAGCAGGAGAGAATAAGTGCACTTAATCAAAAGCAAGAGAGAAATCAATGGTCTCTTTTTGAAAGTGAAAAAGGAAACAAAGATGTAAAGTAAAACCTCTTTTAACATCTGAAAAAAATTTCTAACTGATATAGAGAATGATTGTTATACACCTATAACAACATTGACATTTAAATAATACTTCGCTGTTATAGGCAAAAAAGATACATAAAATCCAATTTTCATTTTTAATTATCAAATTCTAAGTTTAATCACACTTTGTATAACGAATGAAAGTTGTTTAATAATATATATATATATATATATTCATATGATATTTTTTGTCATAAATAGTGTATTAAATGATTAAATATTTGGTCAAAATCTATACACTTATTAATGATAATCATAGATATTCTATTTTTATAAAGATGGTTAATTATTATATTATCAAAAAAAGAAAATGGGGGTAATTTTATAAAGAGCGTACTGTTATAAAGTTAGTTGTTGCTGTTATAGGTAAGATGTTGTTATAGAGAGGTAAAGTATAACATAAAAAATCGGTTCCGAAAAAACTTGGCTGTTATAGAGAGATAGTGTTATATGCGGATGCCGTTATAGAGAGGTCTGACTGTATAATGTATTGAATTTGATTAAGAAAATGAGAAAAATGGTCTTTTATCTTTGTTGGTTGATTCAAAGTAATCCCTTAAGTATTATTTGAAGATTTTTTAATCCTTTAAGTTTGTCAAAAGTGAGCACTTTTCATTTCCAATAAATATTTATCAAACTTTGATTGTTAAAATTTAACTTAAATTATGAAAATAAAAAGTATTTAATGGAAATTCACATTTAAAAGTATAGTAGTTTTTGTTATTTTTAATTTACTTCAAGAATTTAGTGTAATTTTTTGAGGTGCAATTTCTGTTATTTTTTGTCTTTTTTCTTTTTAGTGCTTGGTGTAATTTTTATGTTGCGAATTCTAGGATTTTGATGAATATTTTTGGTTAAATCTTGCTTCATAGTTTTGGTTAGTTGTAAGAAGCAGGGCTTGGTAGATATTCTATGGAGATAAAAATACTCGCCTTTGACAAATTTAATATATCAAAATTGCTCAAGCAATACTTAAGAAAAGTGGGTATCTTATTAGCTTAATTGGTTGGCTACTAATTTTTACTTTGTTAGTGAGGGTTCGAATTTCCACGTTGTAATCCCCTTACCCTACCCCCTATGTAATAATATTTTCTTCTAAAAAAAAAATACTTAAGAAAACTACAATAAAAAATAAAGGACTATTTTAGTCATTTTCTTGAACTAAATTACTGATGGTTTTGGTCAAGGTCTTTTTTTAAAGGAAAAAAGAGACAAAGATATGGTCAAGGATTTGCTTGGATATAAAGGTAGCACTTTTAACAATTCTTTTGAAAAGACTTCTAGGTGGAATTTGAAAAACGAAAAAGGGAGAGAAAAAGATTCTGTTCTTTATTATTTTTTCTTTTTTCCCATGAAGTGTTCCGTATCTACTTTGGGTTTAATTAATTCGAATTCGCATTAATGTTTTTTTATTTTGAGGATAAAGTGATCTCTACCCAGATGCAGATGTAGGTTGCAGTACGAGAATTCATCTCAACCCTATTCTTCTTGGTGCATAAATTTAGATGTAAAAATTTCATTGAAATTACAATAAATAGTAAATCTGAATCCATTATTTAAAAAATACAATTGATTTAACGCTAAGATTTAGTTGAACCCATAAAATGTAAATTCAAGATATGTTCCTTGATCCGCCTCTATTTCTACCAAAAGGTGACTCAACTCATAGAGTTCGAACCCGGGATCTTCAGTTGAGATTGGTGTTCGAATAACTATTTTGTGAGAAAATGTTTGGAATAATGTTGTAAAATATTTTTTAAGAAGAAGTATTTTATTTGTTTTGCCATTCACCAAACCAATTGAAATGCCTTTTTTCATTGGCCTACACGAGCGTCACCTTTTCTTTTCCTTTTTCTTCTCAGCAATTTCTTCCCAAGATTCCTTTCTTTTTCTTTTCTTTCTTTTCCCTTTGTGCCTCCTGCCCTCTTTTCCATGAAATGACGAAGAGACCAAAAGTAATATGCATGAAACTTCTCTACACTTTCTACAAAAATTTACCAAGAAAAGTAAGGGTGGCAGGGGGTCGGGACGAGTACGGTAGGGGACATTTTGGAGGGACGGGACGGGAACTTCTTAAAGGGGGGACTTTGGGGGAACGGGCTTTTGGGGGACTTTTTGGGGGCTCGTCCCTTTCCTCCTCAAGGGGGACGGGACGGGCCTGGGGACCGGGGGGCTGGGGGCTTTTTTTTTATAAAACTTCAAGCTTAAAGACTTATTAGCTAATATTAAATTTTCAAGTCTTTATAAAATTTAAAGACTTGGATTTATTTTTAGGTATTTATATTTTATAATAGGAGAAAATAATTCGAAGTAATAACTATTTATTTTTTATAACTTATAACTTTAAAGTCTCTGTAATCTTTATATAGAATTGCATTCTTTTTTGTAGTTATGTAAAGAAAAATAATTTCAAGTAAGAACTTTATGTTTATTTATTCAAAAATCAAAATAGATCTTTTAAATTTCATAAAACTTGACTCAAAGTCTCAAATACAAGAAGAGCACATAATCTACACAGCCACCTTCTAGGAAGTGTTCTGTTTCAATTAGGCCTCTAAGTTACAATAAGATCACCTAATCTACACAGCTACCTTCTAGGAAGGGTTCTGTTTTAACTAGGCATCTAAGTAGTTAATTATAAATTATCACACTAAAACTTGTACGGATCTATGTACATTTTTTCTAATTGTCGTATCGCTTCCGTTGCATTCAATTCTGGAATTGGCATATCTCCTTGACGGTCCATAAGTTCCATGCGGGGCGTTTTACGTCTGCCTCAGTGAAGCGTAAGCCCCATGGGGTTTTAATTTTTAGTATTTTATAAAATGATATAATTATAATAAATACTTTTAAATAGGTGAAATAGCGTAAAAATTGAAGAAAACTATATATATATATATATATATATATATATATATATATATATATGTTCCACCCCTACAAAAAAAATAATTAGAACAATCTACTATATGTTACTTACAAGTACAAGTGACAACTCGTTACTTTTTTGAGATAGTAGAAGACAAGATAAATAATTGGAAAAGAATATATATTAGACATTCTAGCAATAAAAAAAGGTCTTGACTTTTAAATTTAATGTTCCAGTTCCTTTTTAAAACATTTGAGTAATTACATGTTGACTTTTGAGAATTTGGGCATTATATTAAGGACTTATTTAACAAATTTCGTTTTAGTTTGAAGAAGTTTTCTGGGCATACGCCCCAACAAAAAACACTCGCCCCAAACACCCGGGCGTATGTCCCGAATTACTGGGCGTACGCCTTTGCAGACTTTCGCCCCGACCCATCGCCCCAGGGCATTTTTGGTACGCCCCACCCCAGGGCTCGCCCCGAAAACGCCTTTTAAAACACTGGTGAATAAGTAAAAAAAATTATTTTACTATAATGGACACATAAAAATAAACGGAGGAAATAGAAGTTAAGAAAGGATCACTATTTGAAATGACAAGAGATCAAAGTGCAAATATAGAAAGTTTCTCCTCGACACAAATTCTCGACTCTCAAGAATATCTTCCGCCAAGCTTTCTCTGCCATAAGTAATTTTAAGGCGTACCGATTCAAGCCTATCGCCAACTAATGGGATGGACACCACAACATTATTTTTCTCCAATAACAAACCAAATCACAGTGACTTTTCCAGCCAAAAGATAATGGACTTATTATGAAACGAGACTAACACAAAAAAGCCAGTTACTAGACAATTTGCAAAATGCTATCTATGCATACGCCAATCTGAGAAAAATAATTACCTTCATTAAGTTCCAAAGAAAGTAAATACAAGTGCTTACTGCGAGAATTATGTTCTTTCTGTAGATCCATAAGAAAATGTTAACAGTGTTAGAGCCTATTTGGATGAGCTTAAAAAAAGCAGCTTATAAGCTGCTTTAGATAAGCAAAGCCAAAGTGTCACGATCCAGCTAGGGGCCGTGACGGGTACCCGGGGCTAGCCACCGAGCACCACTCGTTCTAATACTCATCTTACTCATTTAATGCCCTTTTATCAATTTTATACATGAATTGTAGGAAAATCATACTTTATATAGAAACTTAAATACTTATATACATTTGTCTCTCGGCCATCAAAATAATATATACATAATAATAACATCTTCTGAGACCATCTGACCCACACTGCGTATCTACGAGCCTCTACTGACATACTAAACATATAGACGGAACAAGACTCCGTCGTGCCCAAAATATGCATGTATACCAAAAGAAGAATCATAAGCACCTCCGGACAATGGAGTGCTCTCAATCAGCTGACAGCTACTAAGGGTCTGGACCAAGCTCACCTCTCTGTCTACCTGTGGGCATGAACAGAGCGTCCAAAGAAAACGGACGTCAGTACGAACATTGTACTGAGTATGAGAGGCATAAATAATAAATAAAGACAGTGTTAATATAATGTGAACATCAATATGAAACATCTGAATCTGAATGACAATCATAAAAGAAATAATGCATTATGTCTTACTCATACTCATCATAATTTCATATATGCATAATATGCAAACTGCCCGTCCATATCGGAACGGTGTGATAATCAATAACATTAGCCCGCGTCCGGGGTACCATCTCATGCCGCCCACTAGTGGTGTCTGCCCATGCCAAAAGGTCATGGTGTATCCGTATAGCTGCCCGCCTTAGCGGTGACTGCCCGGCCAACTAGGCACGGTGTAATATGCTCATGACATGCTCATCATACAATACTTGTAATAATATGCTTATCATAATATACTTATCTTATCATAGTATATGCATAAGGCTCTAGATCAACTATACTCTATCGGGGTGACGTAAGGTCGTGATCTCCCGATTTCATTATGGAGAAATTATTGACATTCTGCCTCACCTTGAAGGAATTTGTACATAAGGTGAGTGTAGGCAATAAATAGCATCATTATCAATATGACATCATCATATCATATCTCTTATCTCTTATCTTATATAGACATTTATGGACTTAGGCTTTTAGCTTTCCGGAAAAAAAAATAGGAACTCATGAAGAGGAAAGAGATTTATGTTATAGGATTCATGCCATTAGAAAGAAAGAACTAGCCTCACATACCTTTGTCGTTTAGCTATGTTATCGTTCACTTGCTCTCCCCCAATGTCACGTCGTTACCTTCACGGGAGAATTCATATTAACATTAGTTAATAGATTATAAGGACGCGTCGTAAATTCTAGAGAAAATTGGGCAGCATTTCCCCTGTAAACTTAACAATCCTCGAAATTCCAACTTAGCCAAACATCAATCAAAATACCAACAACAACAATACCAACAATTTCATATCAAACTAGACTTAAATCCATTCTTAAATTACTCCCAAAACAGCCCAATATACATTCGGATGCCAATGCTTGTATACACTTCTTTATTTCCGTATATCCATAATATAACAACAACAACTACAACCAATCCTCCGATATTCCAGCCCACAAAACAGTCCATAACGACCATAAAACGGTCCCCAAAAGATCATCGCAAAACAGCCACAAATATTATACCAAACAGCTCCAAAATATTGTCACAAAACATCCACAAAAATTACATAAAACAGCCCCAAAATATTGTCATAAAACAGCCACGAAAATTACATAAAACAGCCCCAAAATATTGTCAATAAACAACCACGAAAATTACATAAAACAACCCCAAATATCGGCACAAAACAGCCTGGTATACGCTTTGTATACAATATCTTTGTACACTTTATTCTCCCAAATTCAAGAACAACAACTTATCAACAACATCAACAACAATGTCAACAATTATTATACATCATAACTCAGCTAATTCCATCCATTTAATCCACCTAAAACAGCCCCTTAATCCATAAATCCCAACAAAATAACAAACGAGTTTATAATGTTATTTTCTCCGTTTTAATCCGTTAAAACTCTAAATAAACTTGTTAACAATGAAAAATGGACCTTAATCTTACCTTAAATATGCAGCAACCACTTCCACCCTCTCTTTCTTGGCTGATTTTTAGCTCAAATTGAAGGCAACGCGACGTACAACACTTTTCTCTTCAGGAGCTTCGCGATTCGGGGCTTAGATTATGGTCAAAATTTGGTTTCTTTCTCTCTCTCTCCCCTCTCTCTCTACCTCTGAAATTTCTGGGTTTGTTGAGGTTTGAAAATGAAAGAGAAGGCCGAATTTTTTCATTAAGTGGTCGTTTGGTTTAAGGTATAACATGGGTTATGCCGGTATTAATTTTTATACCACGTTTGGTATAAGGTATAGATTTATCCCGGGATTATTTTATACCTTGTACCAAACGTGGTATAAAAATTAGTGCTGGAATAACTCAACTTATACCTTCTTAACCCACTTATACTGGTATTATTTTATACCATCTTTCAGATGGTATAAAATAATACCAACAGATGGTATAAATTAGTCCCGGGATTGTAATCCCGGGACTATTTTGACCTCAAACCAAACGACCACTAAATGACAAAGAAAATGGGCCTGACCCGACTTGGAATCGGGTTGGGCCGAATTCATTGCCCAGCTTGACCTTTCTGCCTTAAAATGTCCATATCTCCTTATCCCGATGTCACATGAAGACCTACGACCTATGGTTGGAAAGCTAATTCAATTATCTACAACTTCTATTTCTTGGAATTTTTCCAAATTCCCAAAGGACGATAGGGTTATGACCTCCCGAAATCAAATCACCCGAAAACGTATCTTAAAAATATTATTTTGGAGGGCTTTCACTTTGATTTGGCTCAAGGATCCTTCTTGGGTTGTGTTTAACTTCTCATATATTATTCATATAACTTGTCACATGTTCTAAAAAAAAAAATCTCGACATGTGGACCCCACCTCAGCTTATGAATAATTCATCGTACGAAAATACGGGATATAACACAAAGGGGCCCAATTAATTTTTAGGCTTATTTTAAGCACAAAATGACTTTAAGCTGGCCAGCCAAACACTCAAAAAAGCTGAAAACAACTTATAAGCCAATCCAAACGGGCTCTTAGTATGATGTGGCAGGGTAGAAATTGTCAAAGCGATTATACTGTAGAGTCAGAATTTTAACCTTATTGGTTCTAAGTTTTAGATGGACTAAATATTTAATACGTGTACATATTTAATGATTTTTTAAACATGAAATACATTGTTTGATTATCGCATGTGATGCTCACTCTATTTTTAATACACTATTCCCTCCGTTCAATTTTACTTATTCATAATGGGTTTTGCACGCCTTGAAAAACAATAAATAAAGTGCATATTTGATCATAATACCCATTAATGATGTATAGGTTCAATAAACTTGATAAATGATAAAAAAAAAAATCTTTCTTTTAATATGCTAAAGTGGATAAATAAAAATAATTATTTTTAATATAGTGAATAAATAAAAATGAGATCACTATTTAAAACGACCAAAGATCAACTATAGAAAGTTTCTCCTCCACGCAACTTCTTTACTTTCAAGAATATCTTCCGCCAAGCTTTCTCTGCCAAAAGTAAGTTTATAGGCGTGTAGATTCAAGCCTATTGCCAACTAATGGGACGGACCCCACAACATTGTTTTTCTCCAATACAATCCAAATCACAGTGACTTTTCCACCCAAAAGATAATGGACTTATGTTCTTCAATAACTTTCACAGTTACGCACAATTTCATATTCAACCTAAATATTTTTCGCATTTTTCCTTTAAACTCCCCTAAAAATGCATTTATTAGGGTATCATTTTAACTATCTTGCCCTTTTAACATATTTCACGTAATCTCTCTTCAATAAATATACATTACATTAATAGTAAAAATCTCTTAAATATTGCTAATTAATATAAGGGTAAAATAAGAAAAAATTACCTAATTTTGTCTTGATTAAATAAAACAATAAATATTTTGAGATAAATATTTTTAGTAAAGACGACAAATATTTGAGGCGGAGGAAGTACTATTGAAGATGAGGAAAAACTGAAATTACAAAATGACAAAATTAAGCCTGTTTTCGATAAACATGAGCATTTATACATGATGTGCTTGATGAAATGAGACTTAACACAAAAAAGGCCAGTTACCAGACAGTTTGCAAAATGTGGCTTACGCCAATCTGAGAAAAATAATTACCTTCATTAAGTTCCAAAGAAAGTAAATACAAGTGCATTACTGTGAGAATTATGTTCTCTCTATAGAACCAAATGTTAACCGTGTTAGTAAGATGTGTCGGGGGAGAATTCTTTAAAGCCATTATACTTTACAGTCAGAATTTTGAATTTTATTGGTAATTTTAGAACGATTAAAAATTTAATACGTCTACATATTTAATGATTTTTTTTAAACATGAAATACATTGTTTGATTTCAATTGTCTCTCTTTCTTAGTGATTCTGTTAATTTCCCTTTACATTAATTGATAGTTTATATATGCTTAGATGAATAACATTGAGGATCAAAACTGAAATAATTTCATAATTTAGGGACTAAAATTGCAAAAAAAAAGGAGAGCAATGATTTCCCTGTCAGTTGTTGGGGTACTTACGCTTCAGTCTTCTTCTTTTTTGGTTTCACATTCGGTCGAATATTTATATTAAAGCCTGATTATATTAGAATTTTCCTATTAATATTTTTTACACTCACGTCTCAACCTCAAAACCAACTAAATTTTTTTACACTCACGACTCAAAACTCAAACCAAAACCTAAGGAGCCCTATCCTCTGCACCATTTGGTGCTTCACTCCTTCAGTCTTCTACTTTCATCAACGTGCTTACTGCATTTCTACTCTGCAAAGCCATGGAGTTGAATATTTATACTTATCAGGAGTCGAATATTTATACTTATCTTTACGATATTCATACTTATCTTTACGAACTTTTCAATTTTATTGAAAATCAAGTTGTGAAATGCGGGGCGGGGACTGATCATAGAGGGAAGCTCAAGGAGGAACTAGCATATTTATTATCACTTGTTGACCGTTCCCTTTCAGGGTGGCGCGTGGATGAGGACAATGATCTGAATGCACTTGTGAATCGTATCAAGATTTTGATCACAAAGGCAAGACAGGACCTTGACTTGCTTTGTGATATTGGAAGTTCTAAACTGGATGATGCTATTTGTGACATACTTGAAGAGATTTGGCTTCTCAAGCCAGACATGATTTTATTTCTACGACTACTTGCGAATCATCCCTCGGGGGTTGTATATCTTGATGACATCGTGGGTGGATGCATCGAATCCCTCGTTGACAGTCTGGTGTTCTTGCTAAACAACAAGGCAGATTTTGTTGCTCCTTTCAAGGAAGATGTTGAAGTTCTCAAAGGAAATTTAATTTGTCTTAAAGGTTTTGTTTCCTTCATACTAGAGAATTCTAATCATCGGTCCGGCGACTTCAGCAATTTCTTGAATCATGTCACAGCTGTGACTAAAAAAGCAGCGAGTTGTACTTCTTATTTACTTTGCTTGGCACGAAAATCGGATGATTGCATTGGTTTCATGCCTGTGGATCTACTGCATAGCACTAAACCTGCTAAATCGGATGTCACTTGTTTTTATGTTGGAGGCCTGAAACTTTTACCCTCACGGATAATGTTTACTAGAAAATTGGATGTCTTTGCAGCAGACTTTGTTAAGTTCATGCTTCTAGCACCGATGACTAAGCTCTATTCCAGTTCCTATATACTGGTCTACAAAGATCGTGTTCAAAATCTCCAACTTTGGCTCAGGTCACTGCTCTTACATATCTTATGCCACAATATCCATAATGAAAGCTTGGTAATCTTTGATCTTGTAGTCAATGAGTTTTGGTCGTTCATTTACTCATTAGACAACCGAGAAATGAATGAAGATTTGGGCAACGAATTTGATCTTGCTATATCTCAGTTGGTGCAAAAGATGAAGCCTCTGGCATCAAAGATCTTAGAGGGTGCTATCAAGATACAAAAGCCAATACAATTGCTCTTTTCCCAGATTGATAGTATTGGATGTATAGATTTGGTGTCACAGAATTTGCAGAGATTGTTGGATAATAGGAATGATTTAATTTCTCCGGTAACACATCAGATTGAATTTGTAATGGCTGAGATTAAAATTTTCAAACCTTTTCTTGAAGCTAATGTTGACCAACAAGGCGAGTTATGTACGGAAATGCTAGATGCTTGCAAACATTTGACTGGTTTATTTGCCAATTTTGAGTATCTTGTTGACAAGTTCCTGGTTGATCCTTCTCCCAGATGGGAGGATCAGTTAGGCGATGTCGTTCAAAATATCAAGTTCTTCAAGGAAATTGTTGAATTTGAGTACATCTGCAAAGAAGAGAAGGATGTCAGAAGTGATTGTCAAACATCAAAACCTAGCACGCCAATCATTGATGAAGCAGTTGTGGGCTTGGAGGATCAGATAGAAATATTAATGGCAAGGCTAACTGGTGGAGAGGACAATCGTAAAATTATTCCTATCATTGGTATGCCAGGGATTGGTAAGACAACACTCGCCAAAAGAATTTACAATGACAGAAGAACTTCAGATCACTTTGATATTCATGCATGGTGTTCTGTTTCTCCTAGACATACGGCGAGTGAGTTGGTGCAAGATATTTTAATATCTATCGTTGATCTTAACGATGACATTTACAAGTCAAAGGAGCTAAATTCTCCTGAACTTGTACACAGACGGTTATTTGAGAGAAGATACCTTATTGTTTTAGATGATATGTGGAACTCTCAAAGACTTGATGAGTTGCAGCGGTGTTTTCCAGATAATCAAAATGGAAGTAGAATTCTAGTTACCTGTGGCCGAAAATGTGAGGGTCCATATTTTGATGAACCTCTTTCGGTTCGCTTGTTGACTCGGGAAGAAAGTTGGGATCTCTTACAAGTGAAGTATAATCACCTTCGCTTCTGTAATCAAGGAGGATGTCTCAAACCCCCAATTCCTAATGAGAAATGTCCTGATAATGTTGGGATGGAAATTGCGGTAAAATGTGGAGGGCTACCTCTGGCCATTGTTCTGGTAGCTGGGTTTCTTGTCAATACAGAGGATGACAAAGATTGGCTAACCATTACTACACAGGCCTTCACTTCAAAAACTTATAGTGCTGAAGGAGACTGCAATGAAATAATAAAATTGAGCTACAAAAATATGCCAGCTTATCTAAGACAATGCTTTCTATATTTTGCAGCATTCCCGGTGAGTACAGAAGTTCCCGTTTCAAAACTAAAATGGTTATGGGTTAGTGAAGGATTTGTAAAGAAAGATGAGATGAAGAAACCAGAGGAGGTAGCAGAAGATTACCTGAATGATCTTATGGGGAGGAGCCTCGTAATGGAAGCCAAAAGAAGTTCAAACGGCAAGCTGAAATCATGTCGCGTTCATGATTGTCTATATCATTTCTGTGGGAGTAGATCTAGAGGCGAACATTTCTTGCCAGTGACATGGCGGGTTTTTGAAGAGAGGGGACACCGAATGGGTTTCTTTGTGGATGACCTTTCTCGCCATTTCCGCACAGTGATATATTCTTCTGAGTACGGCTCCTGGCTAAGTCATCCCTCAGAATGTATTCTATTTCGGATTGGTCAGCTTGTTCGAGTCTTGGATTTGGGGTGCATAGACATTGGCGGTAGCTTTCCTCTGGAAATAGAAAAGCTCGTGCATTTGAGGTTTTTATCACTTAAAGGTGGCATGATTGTCATTCCCTCTTGGATTGCCAAGCTCTGGAACTTAGAAACTTTCCTAGTGAAAGGAAAAGAAGGTGAGATAGCTTTACCAGATACACTCTTCAGTATGATGAGGCTGAGGCATGTACATGTAGATAATTGTACCTTCTCAGATTCCGACTTGCCCCAGTTGGAATGTTTGCAGACCTTATCCACCCCATCTCTTTCTTATGAGACGGGGAACAAAATGAGAAGTTTCCTTTTCCTTCAAAAACTGAGATGCACATTCTTGGAATCTTGGGGTCATTCTGAGAAATCGGGAGGCTCTTGCAATCGATTTCCAGTTTTTGAATTCTTGAATCAGCTTGAATCACTCAATGTGATTTACCAAGGCAGGGTGCTTCAGCCTTGTGAGTTTAACTTCCCCTCAAACCTTAAGAAATTGACCTTATCAAAGTTTCGGCTTCCATGGGTTGAAATTTCAGCGATTGCAGCATTACAAAACCTTGAGGTTTTGAAACTGCTTTTGGAAGCTTTTGAAGGAGAAGAGTGGAATGTCAGTGATGAGGAGTTTCCAAAACTCAAGTTCTTGAAATTGGGAAATCTGAACATTACGCGTTGGAATATATCAGAGGATGCTTTTCCATGCCTAGAGCAAGTAGTGTTGCAAAAATGCAAGCAGCTCATTGAGATTCCTTCTGTCTTTGGTGACTGTTGTTATTCCCTGCAAAAGATTGAGGTGTTTATTTGTGGGGCCGCTGTTTCTCAATCAGCAAGAGAAATTGAGGAAATTCGACATGAAGATTACGCAGACGCAAATTTCAAGGTCACCATTCAGAACCCAAACATGGACTAACAAACTGTCGTCTTTAATCGCCATTACTCACCTGTAAGTAGATTTGAGTTACTTTTTAAGCCTTTTGCATTTTTATTCTAGGCTAGTTTAAATGTTCTATGTTCAAGAATTCATGAGCTTTTAGTACTCTTTAAGTCTTGTACAGGCATTGAAATCTGAACGATTAGTACTCAGGGTATTTACTAAAGGAATCTTCTATTCTAAGATATACAAATCGAATCGAAACTTCATAAAGGACCGTTTGGATTTCTTTTTCAATCTTGGTTATTTGAAGAAATTGACTGCTGGGAGAAAAATGAAATAAAGAGATTTGGGAGAAAAAGGAAATAGAAAGATATAGGATAAGATTTGAGAAATTATGGGGAAAGTAACTGACAAAAATCTTCTAAAGAGAGAAGGAATTTGAAAATTTAAAGCTATTTTAAAAGAAGATTGTGTGGGTATGAGCGAGGAAACGCCATAAATAGTCTTTTATTTATAGGAGTAGGTTTAAAATGGTCCCTTAATTATATATTTATCGATTTTAGTCCTTTAATTATTCAAAAACTTATCAAATTTGGTCTGCATCTATTTTTTTATACAAACAGCGTACAAACTCATAAACCTTCGTGAGATTAATCGTTAAACCATTCCTCAGACTTATATTTCTCTCTCCCTGCTTCTTTTTCCTCAAGTTCATTCTTTAACCTCAACTTTTTTGCTCAAGTGGTTTTGTTAAAAAAAAAATTAAAAAAACCGACGGTCTCACGTCGATTTTTTTTTTTTTGAAAATTAAATAATGAAATGTAGGAACTTGGAGTCAAACCCGGCTATGTTCCTTGGCATTAAAGGGCTTTACCATTAGACCACTGATATTTTTTGTTCATATACTTACATTGATTTAATTTATACTGTTTTTTCACTCTAAAAACCAACGGACTCCGTCTCCGTCGGTTTTTTTATAAAAAAATAAAAAAACGACGGACTCCATCAGTTTATTTTAGAAAATAATATAACAAATAATTATATTTTTTCGCGCATTTTTGTGCAAAAAATAATCGACGCAGTCCGTCAGTTTTCTTAAAAAAAATATTTAAAAATATTATTGAAAAAATTGACAGATTCTGTCGGTCTTTCCATCGGGTTTTTTTTCTGTCGATTTTTACCAGTTTTTTTTTTTTTTTAAACAAGAGGAGCTTGAGGAAAAAGAATCAGGGAGACAGAAATATAGGCCTGAGGAATGATTTAATGATTAATCTGACGAAGGTTTATGAATTTATACACTGTTTGTATAAAAAAAAGATGGAGACCAAATTTGATAAGTTTTTGGATAGTTAAAGGACTAAAACCGGTAACTGTATAGTTAAGGGACCATTTTAGACCTACTCCCATAGATAAGGGGCTCTTTATGGTGCCAAAACTGCCAATTTCTTAAACTTAAGTTATTTTATGCTATTGATTTTCCAACTTGTCATACAGTACCAAATTCTCATGTTTCAGCCTATTTACAAACAGTTTTGGGGGGTTTTATCCTACTTCGTATATTCCTTTTTCGGGTAATATACTCCAAAATGTTTAGGAGTTCCCTCCTATGTGGGGGTTTTATCCTACTTCGTATATTTCTTTTTCGGGTGGCATGCTAACTAGGATTTAAACATAGGGAAAAGGGTCAAATATACACCTCTACTTTAGTTTATTAGCTAACTTTGTCTTTCGTTAGTTAAAGTAGTCAAATATACCCCTACCGTTAGCAAAGTTTTAAAAATACCCCTCATTTCTAACATATTCCCACATAAGCAAGTCTATTCATTGGAATTGGGTGACACGAATGCCACATGGCATTTAACTTATTCTATGTGGTGCCTACGTGGTAATTTTTTAAACAACAATCTAGAAAATTGATTTTTTTAAAAACAATCTGAAAAAAAATAATAGCTTTTATTAAAAATCTGAAACTTTTTTGTTTTAATAAAACCCATTTCTTTAAAATAATTCTCGAAAATTGGATATTTTAGTTAAAAAATCTGAAAAATGATTTTTTTAAATCTGGAAAACTGTAAAGTATTTTTTTTTTAAAAGTGTCCTAATTTTTTTTTAAAATTTGGATTAATTTTAAAAAATCTGAAAAAACTGATTTTAAAAAAAATCCAATTTTCGAGAATATATATATTTTTTTAAAAAGGGTTTTATTAAAACAAAAAAGTTTTAGATTTTTAATAAAAGCCATTTTTTCAGATTTGTTTTAAAAAAAAAAAAATTTCTAGATTGTTTTTTTTTTTAAATTGCCACGTAGGCGTTGTTTTTTTTTTAAATTGTCATGTAAGCACGACATAGAATAAGTTAAATGTCAAGTGGCGTTCATGTCACCCAATTTCAATGACTAGACTTGCTTATGCGGGAATATCTTAGAAATGATGGGTATTTTTGAAACTTTGCTAACGATAGGGGTATATTTGGCCCCAACTTGTAACGGGAGGAGTATATTTGACTACTTTAGCTAACTGAGGGCAAAATTAGCCAATAAACTAAAGTAGAAGGGTATATTTGACCCTTCTCCCTTAAATATAAGTTTGGCACCAGAAAAGATTTTTGGTTTACTCCTCTTTTGTTAGATGGTTTTGTTACCTCTCTAGTTTGTTCTACACCTTTAGAAGCAGAACTTCTTGTAAATTACATGGATTTCAAATGACTAAAGACTGTGAGCTATATTCCCATTTCCCTCCAATTTGAGACAGATTCTCAGGTACTCTGTACAATGTTATAAAAGGAACACCTCTTTACTCACATTTTATTTTTGACTGCAGGCACTTGATGCGGAGCTGAAGCTTCAGCTGCCACACCGTGTTTACCGTGAGGCCAATATAGTTGTAGATTCCTTGGCAAAGCATGGACTATGCCTAGCTCCTACTGATGACCAGCTTCCAAGGACTATTACTTTTAATGTTCCCCTTGTTTAGTTTACCTGCTTTCAATAAGGATTGCTCAACTGCTGTGACAGCTCGAGCAACCCCTCCTTGTAATGACTCTGTAAACTTGTTTTAATCTATATATTGCATGTTTGAAGCTCCTAAAAAAAGACTTTTTGCTTAGGTACTTAAATTAACCAACAAACTTTTTGGGCAATGAGCATGCCTGTAGGTAGCTAGGGTCGACCATATCCTTTCTAATGTAAGCTCCCCCATAATATATTTTCTTTTATATCCTATCTGTTTAGATGTTGATTGGAAAGGAGATACCATCAAGGTTCTAATTGTGTCAAAATTTGGAATACTGGTTGGGCTGCTCTATGGATTTACATCCTGCATGTTGACATTGTGTCCTCTTCAAGCCTCTCAAATGATAAACGCATTGAAGTGAAGATTGAGAAAGTGAATTATTATTCTGTTAATGAAGAAGACTGGATTTTAGGTTGAGGAAAAAAAACAACGGAAAAGGGTCAAAAATAGCCCTGAACTTTCAAATATTTTTTATTCATACTCTCCTTCATGGGCAGAACCACCTTAGGCGAAGTGTGGTCCAGTGCACACCCATCGCTTGAAAATTACGCGATTACATAGGTTAAATGTTGATTGTTATGAGCATATATCTAATGTTGCATACTCTTGGCATAAGTGAGAAAGAAAATTTTTGCACCCTTCACTAAATTTCTGGCTCCTCGCTACTGCCCTCCGTTATACTTTCCGTCCAATTGTGTCACTACCTTTATACTATGACTCTGATTTCCCCCAAATTTAAACGACCATCCACGTGGCAGCCTCAGAACGAAATAAACCCCAATTTAATTTTACCCGATTTATTAAACCCGCCCATCAAAAAGTCATTCAGTCCAATATGGAATTTAGTAAAACTCATTCTGATCGATACGAGATAACGGAACTGCCCATGCTAACGGGGCTGAAGAACAGGAAAATTAATTAAAGTAGAAAAAGATATCAGTGTCTTCCACTGAAGTAAAATAAAAATTCTAGTTACAGAGATTGTTTAACGAATATCTGTATTGTAATTTATGTATTTGCTAATAAATTCTACTTATAGAGATTGCATTTACTGCCATGGCAATTTTCTATGTACTAGATGGAGTCAGGCCCGTGCTCAATTTGGGAAATTCTGACGCAGTTTAGTTGTAAATCAATATGCTTCATCCGATTGAAAGTCTTGATACATTTACAGAAATCCTCAAACAAAAATAAGTTACACAAATTAAGTATGCTTTCACAACTGAAATCCCACGCAGTGGGAATTTAGCTGCCCCTTCTCATTATATTCAAGAGAAACACCATTATCTTCAAATGTACACATCCAAGATTATATTCATAGAGATAATTTTTGACCTGTATCCATAATAAGACCTGGGATTCCTCGTCCTTTTATACCCATAAGCTTGTCTTTTTGAAAATGCTCTTGGAGCATTTGTTTTGTCATAGTGAGCGCTGAAGGTTTCTTCATGAATACTTTAGATCAGATTCTGAACAGTGGAAAACAATTTTTCTCATAATACATTCCTAAATGTACAACTGAAAGTCTTGAGATCGGAAAACCTATGATCTTGCAAAAGTGACCACAAGACAACAAAGTAAATTTTGCATTTTAGCTTCTCAGTTCTCTTCAACATAAATCTATTTCCAGTTCTCTTCAATAGTTTTTGGGAGGTTCTGACAACAACTGTTCACATTACTACATGGTGCCTTGGTGTTCAGCAATAGTCTAGCAGGAAAGGTCTGAAGAAGGGTAAAACACAATAACTTTATATTACAAGCTTGAAAGGAATATTATCCAGCGAAGATTAAAGTGAACAAGAACCCAAGCCACAAAATTCTTGAAGTATTTGATCATCTAAGGCGGACAAACAATATCTATCTTCACTACAGGAATATTTACAAGAGCTACAACATCTATTTTCAAGAGCATAGCTCTAATAAAGATGATATTTCCTTGAATAAATGTATGCTAACAAAGTGACAAAATTCCCAAAGCTGATAAAGAGACAAAGCTCATGTTCTGCGTTGTTCTTTAGCCAGACAACCCGAATACTAAATGCATCAATGACAGCTATTACAATGTTTAATAAGAGTGGATCAAGACTCAATCCCGGGATGTACATCTAGTACAATCACCCATTCATACTTCCAGGGAATTATTAATCAAATAATAAGCTAAATAGTTATTCTGGATTGAATCCATCAACAGGTGTCAAGTGAAGAGCAATGATAAAGTATAGAAAATTAGAACATGTGTTGATCCAGTACCTAGCCACTTATTCTGTTTTTTTCTCTTTTTGGATGAAGTAAGTGAATTATCATTAAAGGCATCCAAGGGATGCAAGAAGCCAAGAATACAAAAGAGTGTTTCTGTCAGCTCAAGAAATACAAAGGAAACTTATAAAGCTAGGGAGCGAGCCACTTATTCTGTTTCACATAAACAACAGATAATTAAGGCAAAGTACGCATAAAACTGAAAAGAGCTATTCCAATTTGTTGGGGGGTCTAAGCAGGTACAACATTTTCTAAGCAAAACCCATCACATGGACCGATGAACATGGATTTCATGGAGGCAAGAAACTTAAGCATTTTAAAATAAAACAATTCAAAGGAAACATTTCGGATGAGTAATAACAATTAGAGGCAAGTATATTCAGCGTTTGTTTTTAAATGATATGGAACATCTAATCTTCCCTAATCTTCATTGTTGAATTTATAAGAATATCGTGCACTTCACAAGCTTACCATAATTCACAACTAAATATTAATCATACTGTTTAACCTTAAAACGGAGAACAATTAAATTTGTATGTGATGCCAAAGATATGTGACTAAATTCAATTCAAGATTAAATAGCGAGATATGTCAAGAAAATGAACAAAGAAGCAGATCTAACCAAATGTTAAATACGTATGGCCTCGGGTATAGAAACCGAGATCGATACCCTTTTGTTACAAGCTCTCACGAGGTATAATAAAAATGAACTTAAGAACAGATGGGAACTGATTTAATAAGATTCTTATGGTTGTTGATGTAAACTATTTCTCTCCTTGCTATTGCCAACACTTTTCATGAATGATAATCTCCTCTTTGTATAGTAGAGGAGTTTCAACCCTAGTACAATTCTAAATAAAGCAAGTAAATTTAGTGACAGCTGTATTGCTGAGATCGACGCCGAAATATCAGAGTGAGGACAGATATTTCGGTCTCCCGCTAATGGCAGTCAATCGCCCTTCGTTTATCGCCTCATCCTGGCTCGAGCTCGAAATCTCGTTCCCAGTGAGACGGTCGTATTGTGACCGAGCATAACCATGACAACGGGAAATCGAGCGTGCTTGTGTCCTCGGTTTTACCCGTATACAGATAGTCCCCCCATTTCCCGAGGTACAGTTACTGACGGCGGGGAATGGACCCTGAATAAACTGAGCAGCCGCCTCCAATTACCTAGGACGGGACCTTTAAGTCAAATCTCACTCTGCCCGATACTGGGTCATTATTACCCAGCCACCAAATCTTTTTGGGGAATCCTCCTTATATCAGAATTCTTGATACACTACAGGATCTCTTAAATATCTTTCTATATAAAGCCCATGTCTTCTTTCTTTTCCATGCATCTGCACTTCTTCAAATCTCACTTTGTTCCACCTCAAAACCTACTGATATTCCTACATTGAGCCCATAATACTCTTCGGATCTTCAATCTTCTTACTCCAGGGTGAGAATACCTTTTGTTAAGGAGGACCTTCCACGATCATGGCTTATGTACCGTTACTGACTCAGGGTGAAGATCAGCCTTCATTCATGCCATCGGCTGGAGCCGCTGGCTCAGATAGGGAGTTAGAATCTATTGCTGCTGGTATTGTTCCGTCGGGTTTTGTTTATACGAACGACTGTAAAGTCATTCACTATTTTGACCCGGTAAAAGATTTCAAATCTAGTATTAGTGATAACGCCATTACTACGGTCAGAGAAGGTTGCCATCTAGGCGCAGACGTCGATCTTCTCCCCGTTGGGGAGGGTGTGAAAATAAATCATCATGTTACCGGTTATTCGTTATTATACACTTATCCCTTCGCCATAGGGTTCATCCTCCCTGTTCATAGAATAATCGAGGACTTCTGTCGTCGATATCGAATATGTATCAGGCAGGTCGCCTAGCAAATTTGGAGGCTCGTGTTCTGTATTGAGAAATTGGGCAATGCAGCCGGAGTTGCTTTTATCCTTGATCATTTGCTTCATTTATATATACCTCGGGTGATCCAAGGGGGAATTGTTCAATTTCTTCCCAGGGGAAATCGAAGCCTAATCGACCCTGAAAACGATTATGATCGAGGATGGCTTCATCGGTTCATGATGATACGCACGGTTCAACTCCACCGTTCATCGTCTGTCGATTTTCCTGAAGTGTGGAATGCATTACCGGATCCAGTTGAGCCCACGCTCGAAACTGCTATTTTTGAATGGGTGGTTGCCCTTCTCCGGGCTTCTCGTAGCTTAGGTCGTTCTTGGAGAAGACTGGCACCTGAAGGGTGGAAAGGCAAAGACCATGGTAACTTCTTAATCTGATCGTTTCGACCCCTATTTCCCTGTATTATTAGCTTAACTCAATACCTTTGGTTTCTATGACTTCGGCCGAAGAGGGCTTCCAAAATAAAGTCGGTAGCCGAGGACGTAGTTTGAGGAAGAAGAACACCCGCTCCATCGAGGCCACCTAGACGCAGGGAGGCTAGAAGTTTTCCCGTTATGCATTCGGGGGTTGGATCTCGAGTTCAAACTCGCCATATTATGGGGACCCATCGGGAAATGCCTTCGGGTGAAACTACACCAGTGATTGTGCTCGATGAGGAAGATTTACCGGGATTGGATATCCCCGGGTCGTCCACCTCTGGTGCAAGTCACGGGAACATCTAATCGGTACACCCGTCATTGCAGCATACTGTGGATAGACTCGAAAATCTTATCCTCCGACTTGTTAGGTTGAGTAAGGGTGTGGCTGCCTTACTTTTGTTTTCCCATTACTGGTCGTAGAGTAGGGTCTCTTCTGCTTTTTTTGATGTATTGATGTATCCGGTATAGTCGGAATTTTATGAAATGGAAAAAATCTTTAATGGAGTTTTGCAAATTCGTTGTTATTGGACTTTATTGAGCATTCCATGTGTATTGTTTGTACCCAAACCTTCGTATATGCTCTTGTTGTATTCGATCAGTAATCATTTATTCTATAATCCGAAAGAACCCGACATGTTTTGCTACCGTCCACCATAACCGAGCATCTTGCTATTAAACTCGGCCACGACCGGTTCGAAACACATCCTTTGCGAAATATTCGGAAGCTTTACTCGATCATGGAGGCGTTCGTACGAGGTCTCGATGTCACGCCCCGAACCATGGCCTGGACGTAACACGGCACTCGGTGCTTGACTGCATGTGACCGAGCGAACCACATGACTGGCTGGACTATCATAATTGCATAACATAAGAGGAATATAACGTGAATGCATGATGAGCTTTTGTAGAACGTAATAAGTCATAATACTTAATAAAGTACTTGTTTAAACATGAGTGAGCCAAAAGGGCTACACGACTCCAAATGTCTAACATGACATAACTGACTTGTCTAGTCTATGAAACCTCTATTATGAGTCTGACTGGAAATCATATTTACTGGGACAAGGCCCCCAGCATACCTTTACATGCAAAACTAAATTGAGAATACAATGCTTAAAGCCCCGAATGAGATGGGGCTCACCAATAAACTGGTACGAGCAAATCCTAATGATCAGAAGCGTCGTCCTGTAAATCCGTACCTGCATCGTGAAATACAGGCCCCCGGGCAATAAAAAGGGGCGTCAGCACATTGAATGTACTGGTATGTAAAGCAACCGGAAGAAACAACATGGAGCATGGAATAACATGATAAGAGCTGAAACTGAAAACTTGGACATGTACATGAACATGAGCATGAGTACATATACATATATAACATGAGTAAAACATGATAAGTAGGGAGAGCATTTCATAAACCGACAACATGATATCACCACGTGGGTACGTGGAGTCTGGTACCTCGCCGGACCAGCAGAGCCCCTATACCTTGCCAGGGTATAAGGTAATAACGTACCTGATGGAACCATTCAGTGTGAAATTAAGGTATCGTCCTAACTGGGCGGAGCGATCCTTGTCCTATGGTGGCTACATAGTTTCAGGCTATCTAAGCCTTCTCGGTAATTCATGCAACTCCCAAAAACATGAACATAATATAGTTGGCTAAGAAGCCCATGAATTTCGTGAATTTACTTGTACTTGTCTTGAAATCATGATTTCACGAAATAAGTTGTAAACATGGTTTCATGAGATAGCTCGTAAACATGTTCTTGACTTATGAGTAATGCAATAGTTCAAAATCATATATTTGTAGTTGACTTGAAAACATGTTTATAATTTGCAAAATAACTCATGCAGTTTCGTATGAACATAATGAGAACACATGAGGAAGAATTCATGTTTCATGGATTAAGCTAGGATTCTTAATGTCCGTAATGAAAAGTTAGGAACACAATAACGAGCATATATACGGAATTCATGTACATACATACATACATAATTACGGGCTACCAATACATTGGGTTTAATGCCCTAGGATTTGAACTTCATAGATTTTATGAAACGGATCATGGGGAAGAACGTAGAGGTTCCCACGTGTGGATGGAAGTTCTACATACCTTAACCTTCCGCTTTTGAGCGTATCACAATGTCCTTCGCCCCCTTCAACTTCAATCTATAGCATACAAGTCATAGGGATTCTATATTAGCAACAATATCCATGTTTTGTTCATCTAAGCATTTTATCAAACACTTAGTGGGCATGAAGCTCTATAACCCTCATTAATGGTGTTTTCCTCACCAAATCCACATTCTTTTACTTCTAGTCATTTCTACAATCCCAATTAGAATACATAAGGAACATGACACGAAAACTAGAGGTATTTACCTTGAAGACTATCTGCCTGCTCTTCAAACAAGTGAGGATATCTAGATTTCATGTCCTCTTCGGCTTCCCATGTGGCCTCTTCAACCTTCTGACTCCTCCATAAGACTTTTACTGAGGCTACTTCCTTAGTTCTCAACTTGCGAACTTGACGATCAAGAATGGCTATAGGGACCTCCTCATAAGTCAACCCGTCCTTAACTGTTATAGTATCAGTAGAAACAACCAACGATGGGTCTCCTACACACTTCCTCAACATGGACACGTGAAACACGGGATGTACAGCAGCCAAGTCTTGTGGCAACTCAAGTTCGTAGGCTACTAGACCGACCCTTTGTAGAATTCTGTAAGGTCCAATATATCTGGGACTTAGTTTCCCTTTCTTGCCAAATCTCATAACACCTTTCATGGGTGAGACTTTAAGGAACACCCAATCATCAACTGAAAATTCTAAATCCCTTCGTCTCACATCTGTATAAGACTTTTGGCGACTCTGAGCTGTTTTCAAACGTTTCTGTATTAACTTGACTTTCTCCATAGCTTGATAAACCAAATCTGGTCCTAACAACTCTGTTTCACCTACTTCAAACCAACCAATTGGTGACCTGCACCTTCGCCCATACAGAGCCTCAAATGGTGCCATCCCAATACTAGCATGATAACTGTTGTTATAAGAAAACTCAATGAGTGGTAAGTGATCATCCCAATTACCTTTGAAATCCAAAACACATGCTCGCAACATATCCTCCAGAGTCTGGATAGTACGCTCTGCCTGGCCATCTGTTTGTGGATGGAAAGTTGTGCTGAGGTTCACCTTGGTACCCAATCCTTTTTGAAAGGATTTCCAGAAATTCGCTGTAAACTGAGCACCACGATCTGAAATAATGGACACTGGTGTCCCATGCAATCTGACAATCTCACTAACATACAACTTGGCATAGTCTTCGGCTGAATATGTGGTCTTGACTGGCAAAAAGTGTGCTGACTTAGTAAGCCGGTCAACGATCACCCAAATAGAGTCATGTCTCTTAGCTGAACGAGGTAAACCTGATACAAAATCCATATTGATCATTTCCCATTTCCAGACAGGAATATCAATATTCTGAGCCAAGCCACCCGGCCTCTGGTGTTCGATTTCTGCAAGCGGTACTAGATCACCCTCAGTCAAATTCACCCGTCATTTTGAAGGATCATTGTGCTCCTCCTTTATTTTGCTACAAACGTGAACATTCCATTCATGGTGCACCAGCTACTTCAACTATATAGCCTCAGTGTCTTCAGAGGGGGGAATGATAAATTTTTCAAACTGAGCTGCAAAAGTGCCCTTTTCCGGTTTGGACGAAGATAGAGATCGAGACTGGCAAGGCAGGTTTGTCTGAATCAGAACAGCGGATCTGATCCCCGTTGACAAATTGTCATTTCCCGAGAAATGAAACCCAAAACGTAAGTAACTTTTTGTCGATACGATTCGGCCTCGTGCCTGCACCGATATTGAACCTTTTATTTGTTCGTGTGTATACAGCGCTTATCCGAACCCTTGGTACGGTTCCTAACCTCGACTAGTGGATTGGAAAAATATGTTCCCAACTTACTTATGCCGAACGTACCTAGAGCCATTTATCCCTGTCCCGTTGGGAGGCCGGGACCTATTGTAAGTCTTCCCCTTAGAGTGTCGTCCTTTCTACTCTGTGTAATATGCCATGTTAGTTAGGTAATGAGTGTTCTTCTGTTTGCTTCACGGGTTTGTCAAAGGCCACCAGAATTCGGGGGCCAGGAAACTGCCGAGACCTCAGCTGACGAGCAGGATGTCGAAGCTCCTGGTCTGGGAGACCTAGTGGAAACGAGGAAAAGAAAATCCTCGGAATCATCTTGAGCTCCTTCCTAGTCTAGGAAAAGATCAAAGGTCATTATTTAAGAAACCTTATAGGAAGATATCTCGGTCCGTGCTTTGGACGCTGAGGTTGTTGGCTAATTATTAGACCATTCTGATGACGATGACTAGGCGTTGGGTGGGCATCATCTTATTGACGAGCCCCTCGAGCATGATTTGATCGATTCTATTGCAATCACTCCACCGTTGGTGGAAAGCTCAAGTCGAATTCCGACTGGGTCGAGTGGTATCTCGAGGTCGACGGATTCAGGGATCGTCGGGTCAAAAGTCGGGTCCTCCGATCACACTTCTACTCGAAGTACTGGAAAACTGCCAGCCGCAACCGCTAGATCGAAAGCAACTTTATCGGTATCAGGCTCTAAGGTACCTACTATTCCGCCTTTGTACGGTATTGGTTCCGTCCTTCCGATACAAACTGTGGCCTCATTTGAAACGATAATTTGCATACAGGATTCTCCGCCGCCATTGGTGGATATTCCTGCTGATGATGAAAAATCCAAAGGCAAGGTGACCGAGCAAAGGGCAGTCGGTCATGGGGTTTATGAAATACCCGCTCCGGGTTTGTCGAGTTTCGAGCATTTTCCCATCCCGGTAGTCAACCGTTTCGGGGTTAATTCCTGTCCCAGGTGGGAGAAATCGGTCCCTGCCCCTAGTATTAACCCGAATCAAAAGAGGCTAATCAATTTTAAGGTATCGGCCGTTATGAACATGTTATCGGGTCCTATTGGGGTGTCCAGCTATTTGTACCCTCTGATGTCCCAAGAGGACCGTAAGAAAATGGCCGGAGTCAGCGAATCGTTCCTTTTTAACGAGGCTCAGCATGTATTGAATCGGGTAAGTCTCGTCCTTATGTTCTTTTTACTTAGCTTTTAATTTCATGCCTCATTTTAATAACCGTTCCTTTTCCCCTTATAGCCCTCCGTGCTTCACCAAGCAAGTTTCGACCGGCTTAAGCACGAAGTGGCCCGACTTAAGAAGAAGCTATAAAATAAGAGTCAGGAGGTGGACGAGCTCATGAATCTATATGAGAAGAAGTCGTAATATATCTCGTCTCTCCCTGACCTTTCTATCCTTAAATCAGATTTAGCAGCGGCTTGAAACGAAGCTGCCGAGGCCAAACAGGAACGTGACCAGTTGGCAGAGAAGGTAAAGGCTTTCAAAGTTTACAATAAATCTTTAATAGCCGATGCTAATGCCCTTACTTCTCAGGCCCGAGCTTATGTTAGCCAGATTGATCAACTCAGGGTAGAGCTTGATGGGATCAAGCCCGAGTTTGATGCCTTCCACGAGACGACCATCGGTGCTGTGGCCGAACGTGATGTTCTTCGGGAGCAACTTTGGGCGTCGGTGGAACAAATGAATGGCCTTAGCTCATCACTTGTTGCAGCCGAAGTGGAACGGGATCGATTGAACCGGGTTATCATCGATTTGAAAACTGAGCATGGAAAAGCTCTTGACCAGATCTCGGGTTACGACGACATGTTAGAGCAGTACAAAGGCGATGTGACTGCTGCCGAAAAGGCCAGTAATCTTAGAGCTGATTACGAGCAGTGCTTGTCCCTAAGGAACACCCTCGAAGAAGTTCAAGCCACTGGTGCGGACTTATCAGATCTGATCTGTTGACACCCAATTTTGGCCCTTTATATTTAAAAATTAACTTCTTTAGGCTTCCTAGTCATTAAATAGCACAATATACTGTTTTTATACATTTTTTAACTTTAATATAATTTATTGATGATTGTCCTTATTTTTAAATAATAGAAATTTTTATCAATTTATTTTCATTTTATATAATTATTTTGTTAGAGTCGTTTGTATATAAACAATATGCTAATACAGTTTTACTTCAATTCATTAGCAAGTCTCCTTAATTCAAATCACATTTTTTACTTTAATCACGAAATTACCTTAAATATATTTTTATACTTTATTATTTTTAGTTACAGTCTATTATTACATGGAAGTCGGAGGAACTAATTTTAAACACAGATAAGATTTAGCACATGGTTTTGAGAAGCCCATGATTTTGTGAAGCCTATGGTTTTGGCACATGGGTTTGGATAAAAAGTAGTTTACCTTTACCTATATAAAAGAGGACTTCCCCTCTCATTTTTCTCATCACTTGTACACTACCTTACACACATTTTTCTTTTCTCTACACTCTCTAGATTTTCTTTCTATAGGAAGACTAGCAAGGCTAGCACTTTCTTCCTCTTTTTATATTTTTTTTAAATAGTCTTTATATTTCATTCATACATTGCTTATTTACTTATTCATATATATATATATATATATATATATATATATATATATATATATATATATATATATATATATATATATATATATATATATATATATATATATATATTGTCTTTACATTTATTTACTTGCATTGTCTTTATATTTTTTTTATATACATTGCCTTTATATTTATTTATCTATATTATTTTTACATTTATTTATATACATTGTGTCTTTAAATTTCTTCATATATTGTTTCTATATTTTTGTATTCTCTATACATTTTTCTTTACATTTTACATACATTTTCCTTACACTCTCCACACTTTTCCTTTATATTATCTTACATCTATCTATTCTTTTATAAAGTTTTTATACAAATACGTTATATACCTATACATGTACATATTTACATTACTTAACTACTAAGAAAAGAAGAGAGAAACTTTTCATTAAAAGGAATGCACTTATTGTCTCTACATTTTTTATGCATTATCTTTATATTTTGTTATATTGTCTCTACAACTTTATTTATTTTCAATACATGTATACATTGTCAAGTATTTTCTTTACACTTTTGTCAATACCATCGCACTACATGTCTATTTTTTTTCTATATATTTTGCTATTTGCATTTACTCTACATTGGCTATACATCATATTTATATTTATCTATATTTTCATTTGTATTCTTATGTTCTTTTTACATACATCATTCACCTATGCATTTGTTACATTACATGCACTACACAAATCCTAGGGGCAAATCAAGTTTCATCATTCTTTTGTCAAATCACTTTTTCAAAAACTTTATGTCAAATCATCTTTTCAATAACTTTTTGTCAAACTTCTTTTTCAAGGACTTTGGTCACATTACTTTTTCAAAGAATCTTTATCAAATCACTTTTTAAAGGTTTTATGTCACATACCTTACTTTTTGAATTTTTTAAATTTTTTTTAACTAATACTTTTTTTCATGTTGCAATTTATTACAAATACTACACTTTTGGCCGATGAAGAAATTTTCGTCGATTTTCAAGGTCTCCCATGTACAAAACACGGGTTTTTATTTTAAGTTTATTTATCATTTCTTTAATTCATTAGATAGTTATTTATTTTCTTACTAACATTTTTACCAAGTGCTTATCTAGGTACGGGAAAATACATCTCGAAGACGATACTCTGAAGGAACCCAAATCACTGTTTGTATTTACTTTCTGCGTTCTTTATAAATGTACAAAACATGAACTCGTAGTATAGTGGAAACTTTATTTTTAGAATGACATGCTGATATATATATTTACTTGTCGTCGTGTTTGTTTAACTTAAAATTTGTCATTCGCTTTAGGCAAGATTTAGGCCGTCAATACTTTCATAAATAGATTAAATTGACTTGGTATAAATGCTTCGTTAATTAAATTCACTGTTTTGGTATTTAGGCAAAAAATACTAGTCCATCCTTTATTTTATATTCCTTATACACTTTTAATACAGCGTATATTTTATATTATTTCGTATACACCAATACATATTTTTGTTAAGTTACATCCACATTTTTTACGCTAGGTAAATACTAGGCCGTCCATTTACAAATCTTTCATTTTTTAAAGGCATTATATCTTTTTCAATCATTTTTTTTATACACAATTCCTTATACTTATTTTTTTACCAATACTTTTTACAATTATTTTGTTCCTTATTCTTTTGATAGGATATTCATTAAACAAACACTCTTTTTAACTAAACGGTAGAAACAAATCAAATAAACTTCACTTTTCTGAATAATTTCATTATATAAAATCTTTACACCAATGAATATTCGTAAATTATTTTTACATTGTTTATCCACTAATATACCTAGTTATACAATTCTTTATACATTTTAAGTTTGACGTACACTCTTTTACACTAGAAATATGTTCTTTATATGTTTAATATACATACATTCTTTTAATATACATAGACGCACATTATTTATATCCTTGATATATTTATTTTTAAGAAAAGACATGTTTTAGCCCCTGAACTTGGCACAAAAACTCACTTTAGCAACTAAACTTAACTTATGTTTATTTACCCCCCTTAACAAGTTACGTTTTAATTATTTTCCCCCTCTAGTGACCCAGACCAGGGCGCGTGTTTGACAGTGCCACAGCCGCGCGTTAATTAATTTTTGTGATTTTTTTTTATATAAAATCGACGGGGTAACGATTGTAATACCGTCCCCCCTTTAATCCCACTCGACCCACCACCCTTTAGAACCCTAGTTCTTCATCTTCATCCTCATCTTCATCACACCAGCCCTTTTTTTTTTCCTCCATTCATGAAACTCCTCTTGCTCACACCATTGCTCCTTCATGTATGTATTCTTCCTCCACCAAATTTCTCCACCAAATTTCTCCTCCAAATTTCTGTCCATAATCACTCTTTGTGGTAATTCGAAAATATTATGGGTTCATAAATGTCTCAAGGTAGCTGTTCATCTCACGTAAAATGTAATTGTGGCACCATTGCAAAACACCTCACTTTATCGACTCCTAGTAATCCCGGACGGAAATTCTACAAATGTACGAGGCCTAAGGGAAATTCTTGTGGATTTTGGGAATGGGAAGATGAATTGTTCCCTGAGATTCAGTGGAATAATGCTCAAAATTTGACGTCGTCGTTAGATGCGGTCAAGATCGAAAGGGACAAATTGCAAGAAGAATTAATTGTCATTGAGGCTAGACATCTAATTGAAGTGAACAAAATGAAGGAGGAATTAATTGGCTTGAAGAGTAAACAGCAATTTGACTTGAAAAAAGTTCTAAATTTGGAGGAGAAACTTGCAAATACAAGGATGTTGCTTTTGATTTCATGGGGAATATTTATTGGCTTTTTGGCGGCTTCCTTAATCAACTAAATTTATGTTGTATGTTGTAATCGCGTAGTAGGTAATGTAAGAACTTCATGCTCTTGTTGTAATGTAAATGTCGTGGAAGAACTTTATGCTCTTGTTGAAGAATTTTGTTGTTATGGAAAGTATTACCTTGAAAATGATAGCAAAAGTTGAGAAATTTTATAAATTACTTTAAATAGAGAATCTGGAGACCTAATCTATCATTACGATCTCCGGATCCTCCTTTACATGAACAAAAAACACCATGCAGTTCTCATCTAAACATGCCTTAAAACACAACACATCTCCTATCCCTAATCCGGCAGCATCAATGAAGGCTTTCCAGCCTTGAGCGAGGCGCGTGTATACGCCAACCTTGTATTTCATATTATACTCATGATCGTCGTAATGAACAACAGCGTCCTTGTCGGTGTCTGGAAGAAATTTCAGTATGTCAGTTGGAAGGATCTGCAAAAAATACATGTTATTGCCAAAAGAGGTAAAAGAACAATTGAAAATATATAATACGACAACACTTACGAAATCGTCTTTTTCGACGTACGATTTCGTCAATTCTTTGTCAAAACATGCGGTCAAACGAATGTCATCCATCTTAGATGGAGGCTGCCTCTTTAATATCACTATATTTTTTAAGAGTTATTTGAGTTGAGTGAAAGTGAGATGGAAAGAATGCCTATTTATAATTGAGTTGAGTTGTAGTATAAGTGTGATCAAGTAGTTAATGATGGTTATAGTGCCTCGAATTCATTGGTTTTGACCATCACTCCCAAGTACCAACTACCATCATTTACTAACTCAGATTCAATGTTGTGTTTGACTGCTCAAGTAAAGGACGCTCTTGAGTCAAGCACCCAAGAGTCTATCGGGCTGTCAACCGATAGCAACAGCGCATCGCCAATGTCTTCCGTAGCAGCGTTGATTCCAGCCCCCTTGTTATCCTCCTTCTTTGTCGCCCTGCAGTTCTTCTTGAAGTGACTTGATTTTTCACAGTTCCAACACTCAAGTGTTCGTCCTGGTCTGGATTGACCCCTGCCATTCCTTGACTTCGATCTGCCCCTATTTCGGTTGTAGTTTCTATCATAATTTCTGCTTCTGTTTTCAACATTAAAAGCAGAACTCGTCGATGCCTCTCCAGAATCTGTCCTGTGCACCTCCTCAGCAAGGATACGATCCCTAACATCGTTGAACTTTAGTTTGTCACTGCCGACAGAATTACTAACCGCTGCTCTCATTGGCTCCCAACTATTTGGTAGGGATGCCAACAAAATTAGAGCTTGTACTTCATCATCGAAATCAATTTTTACCGATGACAATTGATTTACAATGGTATTGAATTCATTTATGTGTGCAGCAACATGAGCATTTTCCATCATCTTTAGATGAAATAGTTTCTTCATGAGAAATACCTTATTATTTGCCGAAGGTTTCTCATACATGTCAGATAATACCTTCATCATATCTGCGGTGGTCTTCTCCTTTGCCACGTTGTGAGCAACGTTCTTCGACAGCGTCAGCCGAATGACTCCCAGAACTTGTCTGTCGAAGAGATCCCAATCTGCTTGCTTCATCTCCTCTGGTTTCGGACTCAGAGGTTCATGAAGCTTTCTGCCATATAAATAATCTTCAATTTGCATTCTCCAGAACGCAAAATCTGTACCATCGAATTTACCGATGCCGTGCGTCGTACCATTTTCGCCTCCCATCGTTTCTAAATCACAACACAACCTGTTGCTCTGATACCAGTTGTTAGGATTTGAATCCCAAATCCAACCTTTGTAAGCAGGTTTCCAGGAAATATTGAAGGGTCACAGCTGGACCACTTAAATACCAACCTCCTTAGACAGAACCTACTTACGCTGTGATGTAAGCGAAGAATAAATAAATAACACACACAGATTTATAGTGGTTCACCCTCAATGTGAGAGCTACGTCCACGTTGCTGCTGCAGATCTTATTAAAGAAGAAATATTACAAGTGTTTACAACACTCAACCTCACAACCCCAATCCCAATTTCACTCAAGAATTTTTTTACTAAAAATTGTCTCAAAAGCCTTCTCTTACATAGGCCTTTCACTAAGAGTATTTCTCTTAGATTTTTCTCTCTCTTTGGGATGTGTTGTCTTCTTCAATTTTTGGTGGTATTTCCAAATGAAGCTTAGAACTCTATTTATAAGCTTCAGAAAAACGCGTGAACAGTAACCGCATTTTTATACGCGTGAACAGTAAACCGCGTTTTTATACGCGTGAATAGTACTCAACAATCCCAACTAGCATCAAAGTCAATGGCGCTTGACCTCAGCAAATACAGAACACCATCTAACAAGTAGAAGCCATGAAAACTCTTATTTTGAATTCGAAATTGGGTGGAAAACACACAAAGACATGCACTATTCAAGCTTCATCACTCTTACACGACATAGAGAGACTTGATGAAAAGAAGCCATAAACGACAAATTAAAAGACAAACAAAACGGAAACAACGAGTAGAGAACCACATCGAAAATGGTAGCACTACTTAAACATAGAGATCAGGACAGGACTCTATTTAATTTGGACGAATATCGATGCCCTTAACAATAATGCCACATTTCCAATTAGGATTTTTGATCTCCATCAATCTCATTTCCACTTCACCATCTTCACCAAAGTTGTTGAAAAATTCACCAAGCTTTATTTCCATCCAATCATCACTTCGTAGGTGTGGGAATATGCCATTTTCTCCTTCTCCTTTTGGCTTAGAGAGGAAAACAGTGTAGCCCTCTTCATCAGTTCCCTCTGCTTTTTCCTTCACAAATCTTACTGATGCAATTGCTTTTTCAAGTTCACGATGATTATCTGTTAACTTGAACACTAAATACGCCGAATAACTTGTCTTTTGAGTGAGTCGTCGTGTGTCTATCTTTCCTCGAATGTCGAGCCAACAAACATTGAGAAGCTCAGCTACCTCCGTACTGCATGAGAAAAAAAAGAATCAGGTTCCGCATGTGAATAGCCTAAGAAGATTTTATATTGTAAACAGGACTAGGCTTTTGTGTAATTATTGGGTCGGTAATATTTTTCTGTATTTGAATCGCAATAAATATTTTGGTGTGCACGAATGGATGCAACTTTTTTATAGGTTTAATTCAATTTAATATTCTTACACGAAACATACAAATCTACTAAAATTTAAGTGGATATTAGATTCTATGTCAAAAATTCAATGTATTTTTAAGAATTTTAAAGATTGAAACCAACATCAACAACAATGTATCCAATATATTTCCGTAAGTGGGAGTTTAGGGAGGATGGAGGCAGACTTTTCCCTGCCATTGCGTAGAGGCTGTTTCACATAGACCCTCAACTCAAGAAAATCATTTTTCAAAAATAACTTTAAAAAATGCAAGAGTTAAATTTTAAAAATTGAAACCGTTAAAGTTTAATTCTAGATTCGCCCCTAAAATTTAATTCTAGATCCGCCCCTAAAGCTATGATTCTTGTTTGAGAAAAACAAAAAGTCATTTTTTATTTTAACTGATTCAAGGATGGGAGCACACAGTGGCGGAGCCACACTAGGCCGAGGGTGTTCATCTGAACCCCCTCGGCGGAAAAAAAATACTATTTTTACAAGGTTAAATTTTTTTTTTTTTATATATATAGCAGATGTTGAACCCCCTTAGGCTTCTTCGTATGTTTATTTTTTTATATTTTGAACTCCCTCGGTGAAAATTCTGATTCCGCCACTGGGAGCACGTACCTAGAGTTGTGATTGTAGTTCCAAGTCCAATGCTCAGGATTGTCCGCCCATTCAATTGATAGCTCTCTTGCACCTAACCATGCACTCTGATCAAAGACAATGTTGTTAAAATACATTAATTTGAACAACAAAGGAAATAAATAAATCTTGATATCTATGAATAAACTTCTTTCCTGGTCATTCTAACTATCCATCTATTTGCTTCTCTAATATTTAATTGCAACAACAAACATAAAGCAGTTCTTCATGTTTCTTAACACTTGAGTTGTCAGAAAAAAATTAAAAACCAAATAGCCTAAGAATGAGAAGTACGTACCATCTTTCTTTTATAGCTCTGAAACTCTTTTATCTATTCGGCTCAATGGATGAAAAATCCTTTGCTACATACTGATTTATATAGGGAGAGAAAGTTGTTCAAAAGTTACAATTAGCTAGTAAGTTCTTACTTAGCAATTAAGCTAGTATATACCAGCCAAGTCATGTGACACGAGCTCACGTTGAAAACACACAATACTCGAAATGTTAAATATAACAGTTTTTTGGTCGCATTCCAAGATACTCTGAAAAAGACAAAAGAAAAAGTGTGAACATCGCATTAATATATTGGTCAAGACCTCGACACCTCCAAACCACTCTCTCGTTAAACGATAAAAGAATCTGCCAATCCACTTTTTATGATCAGGAACTTTTTATGTTTTTTTTCTTCAGATGTCCCGTATTTATATTCGAATCCGATTATATCTGGATTCATGGTGGGTAAAACTTATTTCTAGAGGAAGCGCTCTTTACTAAAGGTTTTTTCAAACTCAAAGCTTGAACTCGTGACCTCAGGTTAAGGGAAGAGTAGCTCTATATCCTGCATCAGATCCTTTGGTGGTAGAAACTTTTTATGTTACTATTGAATAAGGGGTACGTTTTCGTGCTCCGTTTTTTTACTCCACCCGATTCATAATAAGTGTCCACTTAATTTTTTCATTTGGGTTTAAAATAAGTGTTCATTTATATAATCAAGAGGAAATTAATTATTTCTTTCAAATTTGCCCCTATTTAGTTAAGTGAATTTTTATGTAATCAAGAAACTATATGAATTAGGTAATTTTTTATTAAGGATAGTTTAGTCAAAAGACCTTATGTTTTTCTAAGAGTTAGTACTCTCTTCGTTTTCACTTTTACTTGTCCACTTTGGACTTTTCACACTGTTTAAGAAATAATAAATGAAGTGCATAATTTACCAACGTGACCATATTAATTAGTGCATATTTTTATTGGATAAGCAAAATGATTTGAAGTGAGTAATTAATACTATGGGTAAAATAGAAAAAATAAAATTATCTTCTCTTGATATGCTAAAAGTGATAAGTAAAAGTGAAAATCTATTTTTAAAATACTGGACAAGTAAAAGTGAACGGAGGGAGTACATATTTTCTTAAAGGTATGTTAAAGGATAAGTGGAAAATTATTTTGAACCAGAGGGAGATTATATATATATATACTCCTAGCCTTTTTAATTTGGTCTGGAATAAGTTGTTTTGAATTTGTTTTTCAGATGATATCATTTTTTTTTAAAATTGTCCTTGTCTAATAAATGATTGAACAAATTTCTCAAAGGTTTTTACAATTTCCTATGCATATATTAAAGATGAGATCTAAAGGTTCTTTTAGTCAAATACTCACTTCGTTCACTTTTGTTTGTTCACTATATTAAAAAAAAAAATATTCACCTATAGCATATTAAGAGAAAAATAATTTTATTTTCCTGTTTTACCCTTAGCATTAACTACTATTCCCCAAATCATTTCCAAATCCATTAAGATTATACACCAATTAATACGGATATTATGATTAGATGTGCACTTCATTTATCATTTATTAAAGGAGTGCAAAGTATATCGGACAAGTAAAAGTGAACAGAGGGAGTAACATTCATAATTAATGTTATTAAGTAAATTTTCTTAATGGGGCGCGCAAACTCTTAAAACTTACTCAATATGGTCCCTTTTACTTGTCATGTTTGCATTTTGATTGTCCCTTAAAAAAATATTAATTAAAAGAATGATTCAACTAATCACATATTAATTAAAAGAATGATTCAACTAAATCACTCTTTCGTCTCAAAATATTTGTCGCATTTTTTATTTACACACTCATTAAGAAAGTATTTATAAGGGTAGTATTTTGATTATTTTACCCTCTTAATATATTTCATTATGTTCTCTCTTCTCAATAAATATTTACTCCATTAATGATGAAATCTCTTAAATTTTGGTATGTGAACTCACAAAATCAGCCCATGATGTAATTAATACAAGGATAAAATAAAAAAAAAAACTACTTAATTTTATCTTGGATAAATAATACAACAAATATTTTTTGTAAAGACGACAAATATTTTGAGACGGAGGGAGTATTTGATCCCAATTTAAAGCTGTACTCTTCCTTTCACCAAATTAGAGTAAATGAAAAGGCGGAAAAATAATAAAATTTGTCTTTATTTTTTTAAAATAACAAGTATTTTAGATCAATTACTTTTATTCCAATTGTTTGTTGTCCAACACATAAAGATAAGTTTTTTTACACCATCTTAACAAATCAAGAGTGAATCAATTAATTTCTTAAATGTTACTCTTATCATTAAGTAACAATTTTTCAAACTTATTGAATACTAGCAGCCAAATTTAGTTTTTCAAAGAATGTTAATAAGGATAACTTAATAAATTTAACACATACTTCCTCCGCCTCAAATTATCTATCGTAATTACTAAAAATAGTTGTCTCAAATTATTTGTCATTTTATAAGTTCAAGCCACAATTAATTATTTTTCCTCATTTTACCCTTAATAGATATTTAGTTATTAATGAAGATGACAAATAAATAGAGTAAACATTTAATGGAGTGAGATCACAACTTAGACACAAATAAGAGTAAAGTTAGTTAAATACTCATCCTAATTAATATTTTTGAAGGAGCGTGTAAAATAAAAAAATAAAAAACGACATATAGTTGGCACGGAGGGAGTAAAAGATATTTTCTTAACGGGGAAGCAAATTACAAACAAACAAGTTAAAGGAAATAAAATAAATATTACGGAGTATTAAGTATGATAATTAAAAAGGATTGGAAAGATTACTTAAATAGGACGGGAGGGAGTATTAAATATTTGTTGAATTTTACACGATTTCATAATGGAGTTAGAAATTTAGAATATTGTTCATCCAAATTTAATAAAGCTTATTCCTTGTTTACTGTAGGTAAGTGGACACACATGTACAATTATTTCCTTTTGTTGATTTATACTAGCATTATTTATTCCTAACAATCTCCCGGCCTCTTGAATCTTGATATTAGGTGCAGTACACAAGAAAAAGTATAATCCAAATATGGACAAGTTCATTTGGTCCCTTACAAACGGCTTTGAAAGTTGAATAGCACTCTACTTTTTCCGTCTTATTTTTTGTGACGTAGCTTGATTGGACGAAAAAAAATTAAAAAAAAAAAACAGAAGAAAGAAATTTGGATATTGCAATCTTAAACATGCTGTGAGATTTCTATTAACAAAAAGAGAAATAGCAAGTATATTTTCATTTCTCATTAACAGACTAATTATTCTTACACAAAAACTTGGAAATCAGTAAGGAAGAAATAAAGGAACATACACAGTAATCATAAACATAATAATAAACAAAAAAATGTTACATCAAACGATCTTCAAGTTGTGACCTATATATAAATTTTGTAACTTCTTCCTTTCTCATAAGTACTCTTTGGTAGGTCAAGTCTTTTATCTTCTCTGGAAATTGAATGCCTTAATGGCCAAAGCAAATGTTAAGGCGAACATAACAGGCAACGCGACGATCACAGCTGCAACTATGTCACGCCCCGGACCATGGCCTGGACGTAACACGGCACTCGGTGCCTGATTGCATGTGACCTAGCGAACCACATGACTTGCTGAACCATCATGATACATAACATAAGCGGACCCTTATTGAATGCATGATGAGCCTTTATAAAACGTAATAAGTCATAATACTTAATAATGTACTTGTTTAAACATGAGTGAGCCAAAATGACTATACGACTCCAAATGTCTGACATGGCATAGCTGACTTGTCTAGTCTATGAAACCTCTATCATGAGTCTGACTGGAAAACATAATTACTGGGACAAGGCCCCCAGCATACCTTTACATGCAAAACTAAACAGAGAAATACAATGTTTAAACCCCGAATGAGATGGGGCTCATCGATAAGCTGGTACGAGTAAATCCTAATGATCAGAAGCGTCGTCCTGTAACTCCGTACCTGCATCGTGAAATACAGGCCCCCGGGCAATAAAAGGGGACGTCAGCACATTGAATGTACCGGTATGTAAAGCAACCGGAAGAAATAACATGGGACATGGACTAACATGATAAGAACTGAAACTGAAAACTTGGACATGAACATGAGCATGAGCATGAGTACATATATGTATACATAACATGAGTAAAACATGATAAGTAGGGAGAGCATTTCATAAACCGACGTATCATATCATAACATATCACCACGTGGATACGTGGAGTCTGGTACCTCGCCGGACCAGCAGAGCCCCTATACCTTGCCAGGTATAAGGTAGTAATTTACCACGTGGGTACGTGGAGTCTGGTACCTCGCCGGACCAGCAGAGCCCTCATACCTTGCCTGAGGTAGTAAGGTACCTGATGGATCCATTCAGTGTAAAATTAAGGTATCGTCTTATCCGGGCGGAGCGATCCTTGTCCTACGGTGGCTCCGTAGTTTCAGGCTATCTGAGCCTTCTCGGTAATTTGTGCAACTCCCAAAAACATGAACATAATATAGTTGGCTAAAAGCCCATGAATTTCGTGAATTTACTTGTACTTGTCTTGAAATCATGATTTCACGAAATGACTTGTAAATATGGTTTCATGAAATAATCTTGTAAACATGTCCTTGATTTATGAGTAATACAATAGTTCATAATCATATATTTGTAGTTGACTTGAAAACATGTTTATAACTTGCAAAATAACTCATGCAGTTTCATATGAACATAATGAGAACGCATGAGAAAGAATTCATGATTCATGGATTAAGTTAGGATTCCTAATATCCATAATGGAAGGTTAAGAATACAATAACGAACATAGATACGAAATTCGTGTACATACATACATAATTACGGGCTACCAATATGTTGGGTTTAATGCCCTAGGATTTGAACTTCATAGATTTTACGAAACGGATCATGGGGAAGAACGTAGAGGTTCCCACATGTGGATGGAAGTTCTACATACCTTAACCTTCCGCTTTTGAACGTATCACAATGTTCTTCACTCCCTTCAACTTCAATCTATAGCAATACAAGTCATAGGGATTCTATATTAGCAAAACAATATCCATGTTTTATTCATCTAAGTATTTTATCAAACACTTAGTGGGCATGAAGCTCTATAACCCTCATTAATGGTGTTTTCTTCACCAAATCCCCATTCTTTTACTTCTAGTTAACTCTACAATCTCAATTTGATGTAATTAACATCATTCTTCATCACCCATATGAATACAACAATCCCAAGTCAACAATCCAACAACTATAGCATAATTCATATAATTCCCTTCAACAAACCCAATTATTATTCTCCCTAGAATTCATCAATTCACAACTATAAGTGATTAGGGAGTAGAAACATTACCTTTTTGGGTAGTCACCACGAAATCAACACCCCCAAGTCCGATCTTTGGCTTAAAATGATGGCAACAACTTGTACTACTCTTTATCTTTCACGAGCTTTGAGATTCGGGGCCTTAAACTTGGTTGATTCTCTACTTTCTCTCTCTAGTTTCCCTTCTCTCTCACTTTCTCTCTCTAAAATCTGATTTTTGGGGAAGAAATGGGGCTGCTAGGGTTTTATTTTCTTTATATACCAAGGGGAAAATGGGTTGACCCAACTTGAAAATGGGTCGGGACCTTTCTGTCTTAAAACGTCCATATCTCCCTGTCCCGATGTCATATGTGAACCCACAACCTATAGTTGGAAAGGTATTCCAATTATCTACAACTTTCATTCTTTGAGTTTTCCCAAATTCTCAACTTACGATAGGGTTATGGCCTCCCGAAGTCAGGCGACCCGAAACATAATTGCGGACCAAGGTACGCCCATGTTACGGTCCCGTAACACAAGGGACGGACCGTAACTTGGCGTCGTACCTTGGTGAAAATTTCCAGAAAGTTTCTGGAAATTTTCCCTGTGTTACGGTCCGCAACACAAGGTACAGCCCGTAACACGAAGGACGGACCGTATCTTGGGACCGTATCTTGGAGGAAATTTCCAGTGAAGTTCTGGAAATTTTATCTGTGTTACGGCTCACTGTTACGGCCCGTAACACAAGTTACGGTCCGTAACTCGTCACCGTAACGCAGACGAGTTTTCCAGCGAACAGGCTTCAGTCAAATGGGCATAACTCTTTGCACAGATGTCCGCTTAATCCCCATAATATACCGTTGGAAAGCTATTCAATAGGGCTGCAACTTTCATCAAGGAAGTTCTTCCAGATTCACAACGGATCAAGGAGTTATCACTGCCCGAAATAGGCCTATCAACCCACTAGAACTCTAATGATTTAAGCTTAACTCAGCTCCGAGATGCGGGGTGTTACAAACTACTTCAAGAAAATCATGCTTAAATCCAAAATAACGCCTCAAGAATTGTTCCACATTTTCTTCATCGATAAGTTTGATATGAAGGACTTAGGTGATCTTCATTATTTTCTTGGTATTCAAGTTGTTCGCTCTTCTCATGGACTTCACTTATCTTAGCAAAAGTATATATCCGATATGCAGAGGCGAATCCAGGATTTTGAGGTTCCGGGTGCCACACTATTTTAGACTTCGAATTGATCTATTTTGAGCTTCGATTCGGGTATTCGTTTTTTTCAGTTCTGTTATTCATTTTTGGTGTATCTACAAACTGATTACCAAACTATTTTGTTCTTTGATTTGATTTTTTTAGCTTCCGTTCCGGTTATTCGTATTTTTAATTTATATACACAAGTCGACTAAACGGAATAATTTAATAATTATGACAATTTTGAACAAAGCATAAAACTTCAATAGTATTACTATATAAAAAAAAATATTATTCATTTATAATTCTCCTCGACGAATTTTCATATTCTGGAGCTATCGTCTAACTCAATCAAGAATAAATAATGAAAACTAGAGCTAAAATTCATTGTTAATGCATATTTAGATACTCAAAACATAAACTTAGTGAACACTACGAATACTATAAAAACAGAAGCAAGAATTAATTAAATTTAAAAATTCAATAAATCCTCAAAAAAAAAAAAAAAGAGAGTCCGTAGCAAATAAAGAAAAAGAAATGTGGAAACAAGGAAAAGAAAGAAAAGAAGAAGCAAAATAGAAAGAGAAAAAGAAGAAAAGAGGAGAGCAAATATCGTGTAGTTTTTAAATGTAGATAACAGTAGTTTTTACCAAAAAATGTAGTACGCTTGGATTCGATTCCGTGCGTTTTGTGCGGAAAATCTGGGCCTTTACCAATGGCATCAGCCAACCATTTGTCAATACGAGTGCCAATTGATATATCTCTACTATATCATATATATAACAAGGTTTCGATTGAGGTATGCGGGTGGCATGACACTCCCCCCCTCCCCCCCCCCACTAGATCCGCCCCCGTTGATATCCTTCTTAAGTTTCATATGCATATATGCAAACCTGTTCGTACCCCTATTGCTTCTCGTACTTCTATATCACTTACGGATGGTGAATTACTTTTAGATCCTATTGAATGTAGGAGTATTGTTGGTGTTCTTCAATACTTGATTATGACTCGTCCAAATATTGCCTATGCTGTTAATATTGTTTCTCAATTTATGCATGCTCCTCATACAACTCTTCTGCATTGTGTGAAGCCTATTTTCAGATATTTGCAAGGCACCATCACATATATATGGACTGTTCTTACGTGCCTCTTCTTTTACTTCTTGCCTATTCTGATGTTGATTGGGATGGTTGTCCTGATAGTCGTCGCTCTACCACCAGATTTGCTATGTTCTTGGGCTCCAATCTTATATCTTGGCGTGCAAAGAAGCAACCAACAATCTCTAAATCTACCACAGAAGCCGAATATAGAGCTATTGCTTATACTATTGCTGAGACCACTTGGATTCATCATATACTTTGTGAGCTTAGTCTTTTTTTTTTTTTGCATGAACCAATTCGAGTATTGTGTGACAATGTCAGTTCCACATATATGTCACGTGAAAATGGCAGTTCCACATAGATGTCACGTGACCCAGTGTTTCATGATCGCTCAAAGCACATTGATGTTGATTTCCATTATGTTTGTGACAAAGTTGCTCGGGGTGATCTTGTTGTGCAATATGTCCCTACTTGTTCACAACTTGCTGATATTTTTATGAAAGGATTACCCTCATCTCAGTTTTATCTTTTACGTGACAATTTGAACGTCATCTCTGCCAGTCCAGATTGAGGGGGTGTATTAGGACCCTTATTGTATTTAGACTTTTATTGTACTTATCCCATAGATAACATTCTTATCTTAAGTACTTATCTATACATGTATATTTATCATTATAAATAGAAGTTACTGTGGCTCGTAAATTATCGAGCCATTCACCAAAACTCTCTCAAACTTCACCATCTTCTCTAAAGTTGTTGAAAAATTCACCAAGTTTTATTTCCATCCAACCATCACTTCCTGTATGTGGGAATATGCCATTTTCTCCTTCTCCCTTTGCCTTAAGAGAGGAAAACGGTGTAGCCTTCTTCGTCAGTTCCCTCTGCTTTTTCCTTCACAAATCTTACTGATGCAATTGCTTTTTCAAGTTCGCGATGATCATCCGTTAACTTGAACACTTAATATGCCGAGTAACTAGTCTTTCGAGCTATTAGACTTGTGTCTATCTTTCCTGGAATGCCGAGCCAACAAACGTTCAGAAGCTCAGCCACTTCTGTACTGTCCGAGAAAAAAAAATCAGGTTCACACGTGAGAAGTCTAACAAGATTTAATATAATAATAAACTGATCTCTTCGTCTTTTGTGTGATTTTTGGGGAATAATATCTTATGTGTTTGAAATTGCAAAATATATGCCTGAGTAGGCCGAAGTGATGCGGCCTTTTTCAATAAGTTCATTTAAATATTTGTTAAAGTCAAATTAAGCAAAGTACAGTGTGTTATTCTGGGCTTGAGTCTAATGTTTCCCATTATCAAAAAGAATTTTAAACGTTTGACATGAGTAAGAATCAGGCTCACAACACATGAGGAGGCTTGATGAGTCGGTTACACACTTTTATAAGCCTATTAAAATTTTGATCCAATAATGTCATGAAATGTTCAGGGTTTTTAAAAAAAAGACAGTCCGGTTTACTAAGCTCTCGTCATGGGCGGGTACAAGAGGAAGAGTCGCGGACCACATGTGTCTATTGTACGCAGCTTTACTCTATATTTTTATAGGAGATTGTTTTCAAGTCTCAAACCTGTGACCTCCTCACCGTCACATGGAGAAAACTTCGAAATGTTCAGGTTAAGAATCTCAAAAGTTTACTCATTAAAATTAAAATTTCTGAATCTACCTCTAACGATACAATACTGATTTGTGAAGAAGTGACTTCAATGTCTTTAGTTTAACTGATTCGAGGATGAGAGAGATACCTAGGGTTGAGAATGTTCCAAGTCCAATGCTCAGGATTGTCTGCCCATTCAATTGAAAGCTCTCTTTCACCTAACCACGCACTCCAATAATTAAGCACAATATATATATATATATAAACCATTAGTCGAGGACAGAATACAATGCAATACAAAACTCAGATACTACTACACTATAAAAATTAACCATAATACAATTAAAGTAAGGCTCATGAGAAAGAATAACTTAGTTACCATCTTTTTATTTTATGATGCTCTCATCTTTTTGGCTCAATGTACGAAATTCCTTTGCTACATAATGATATATATAGGCAGAAGGTGGTTCAAAAGTTACAATTACCTAGTAAGTTCTTACTTAGCAATTAAGGTATACACCAGCCAAGTCATGTGAGGGGAGTTCGCGTTGGAAACTCACAATACTCGAAATGTTTAATTTGCAGCTTTTTGGTCGCATTCAAGATATTGTGAAAAAGACAAAAATTTAAGTGTGAACATCACATTAATGTATGGTCATGAGTCTTCCATTAAACGATATTCTCCCCCTCATTTTTACTTGTCATATATTGACTTGACATTCTTATTAAGGAGTCAAAAATAAAATGATAATTTTATTATATCACTCCTAATTATTGTTAAGTAATAATGATTGAAATCGATTACAATTTATCAGAAAAATTGTGTAGCTAACTAATTGAATATTGGGCTCTGAAAACTTCACGTATTCCCCATAAAAAATAATTTTGAAGCCAAAATTTTCATATCTTTTCATCATATACAATTTTTAAAAATTTCAACCTTTTATCCACAATATTGGAGCCTTCAGCTCTAACATTTATAGAATTTTTAAGTATTTTCTTGAATACTTGTGTATCAATTTCTTTTTTGTTTCTCTCTCCATTTCTTCAAAAATGTTCTCAACATAACAGCTGCTAAATTAGAGAATTTGTGTCATTAAGGAAAAAGATATTGAGTTTAAGAATATATAGCAAAAAATGGAGTAATGTAGGGACGTTGATGGAGCAATTTAATTACTAGCCAAGTTGGATTATTTGAAAGTGTTGGAAAAAGGAATTGGAAAATCCGACTTATTAATAATAAGGGTAAAATAGGAACAAAATGGTAAATTATCTCTCAATTGTCTAATCTAAACTGAATAAGTAAAAATGGATAACTTATTTTAGTTTACATGACAAGTAAAAATGAACGGATGGAGTACGATCAGAAACTTTTTATGTTATTGGACAAAGGAAATATTACTCCATTTTGTTATTAAGTAAGGGTTACTTAACAGTCGGTTCGGTTTTGTATGCAATTGATTTGGTTTATTGAATCTTTAAACATACTAAATCAATAAAATATTCTTTATCGATTATTAGTTAATCAATTAGTGATTCTTAACGATTCGATTATCTATTTACCCGATAAAAGAATATCTTTTAGGGGCCGATGACCAACCTGCTCCTCTAATTATTTTCTTTCCCTTCTTGATCTATATTTGTTAATATGTACTTTTTTAATACCAGACAAGCTAACGGAAAACTGCAACATTTTAGCATCAACCTGAACTAAATTCCTTTCTTGGTTTCACGTTCAATTTTGTTGAGTTTGTATCAGAAAATCTAGTGCAACTAAATGGATGGTACATAACAGGGTGAATTTCACTTGCCTTTTACAGGAAGGACAATAATCCAACCATTCATTTGGTAGAAAATTTTAAATAATTCTCTTATGAATCATAAATCAGGGATGAAAAGGTAGATATTAGGTTATTGATATAACCGTTTAAGTAAACTCAAAAAATCAATAATTGAACTGATAGGCCAATATGAAAAACAAAAATAATTTGAAAATCATTAAACTTGTAACCTGATACCTTAACAATATTGTGCAAACTAGTAGTAGCGCTTTTCAACATTGAGAACAGAATTTGTGGAGGGGAAGGTAAGAAGAGAATAAATCCAAACATGGAGTAAATTGCTTGTATATTTTCATTTATCATTTACAATTTTTTTTTGTTTCTACAACAAAACTTGGGATTAAGGAAGAAACAAAAGAATATAAACAGCAGAAAAAGGTTACAAGAAGCAATCTTCAAGTAGTAAACTGTACGTAGTAGTTCTGTATTCTCTTCTTTCTCATAAGTTCTTCTCTTATCTTTTTTGGAAGTTGAATGCCTTGATGGCCAATGCAAACATGAAGGCGAAAACAACAGGCCATGCAATGATAATTGCTGCAACTACTCCAAGAAAATCATTCTCAAATCCAAAATAACGCCCCAAGAATTGTTCCACATTTTCATCATCGCTAAGCTTATTTTGGAGGTCTCCGAACTGTGATGCAACAAGACCATACAACGTCCATGCGACAGGGCAAGCCCAGTAGTACCATCTCCACCATATTGGAATACGCTGTTTTTAGCCACATGAAAAAAAAAAACGACAACGATAACATGTCATTTTTTCGAGATTCAAATTAGTTAACATGGACAAAAGTTAATGGAATTGAAGGATTTTCAAGAACTTACAGGTCGTGGAACGATGAATCCTGAGAAGAGATTCCATACTGCATAGAAGAAAGCCGCAACAATAGAAGCAACGTTTTGATTTGGGGTAACAGCCACAGTCATCATGCCATAGAAGGTGAAGTACAAGAGAGTGAAATACATGATGAAGAAGTACCAAAAGAACTTGGCAGTGGTCCATTCAAATCCTATCATTGCATACACAATGATACCATAGAAAGCCGCTTGTACAAATACATAAGGTATTTCAATAACAACCTGCAGGAAAGTGAATTTCTCATGGATAAATATGAACCCATTTTTAGGCAGAAATATGTATGCATTACTACAAAATAGAACAATTTTCCCACCTGTCCAAAGGCATAAGGTATAGCAGAATACATTCCAGCAGCTCTTTCTCTGTAAAATACAGTACGCTCAACGGCTACAACAGGCTGGACAGATGATGAATTTTGTACACCAAGGAAGAGAGTTGCAGCATACATAGATCCCATAGCATTAAAAAGATCCTGGCTCCGACTCCTGTGATCAATAAAGGTCGAAAAGTTTAGCTAAGTATTATAAGAATTACCTATTTTTCAAGTTTATATTTAATTCTCATTGTTTTACTTACACTTTGGTTCCAAGATCCCAGAACATTGTGCCAAAGACAAGTGCTAGGAATACTGTGAAAATAAATCTAACTGCCGTGTAAGCTGGATTACGCCAGTACGACAAATGTTGCTTCCAGAGACAAGCCATACATTGGGTCCAGAAAGGCTGTGAAAATTGAGTTTCAAAATGAAGATCCTTTGTACCGGGACGAGGAGTACTTAATTCAGCAATCAAGGCTTTGTTCCTCTTGTAGAGGTCTGACTTCTTGTACAAATCAGCAAAGTCAACCCCTAATATCATTTCTTGAGATGAGGCTGTTACTTCTAACATCCAAGTTGCTGGATTATAAGCCTCCTTAATCTTACTAACTCCAGGCATTGACTGAATACAAGATGAAACTAAAATTAGTATTTGATTATCTAAACTAGGAAAAAGAAAACACATATTTTCTTTGTTAACATACCTCAAAGTATTTGATCAAATGGCAAGAATAGCGACCCAGAGGACCAACATATATCTCTTGCCCACCTCGTTTCATTAGAAATAGCTGCAAAGCCATGTTTACTTTTATTATCCGGTGTCAAAGAAAAAGAGGAAACAAATATTAGCTTCATTGTCCTGAAATGTTAATAAACTCACCTCATCAAAGGTTTCAAAAATGTCGATGCTAGGCTGATGAATGGTACAGACGACGGTTCTTCCTGTATCGACAGTGTTCCTAACAGCTCTCATTACAATGGCAGCAGCTCTTGCATCCAACCCTGAAGTTGGTTCATCCATGAAAATGATAGAGGGGTTTGCTACCAGTTCAACTGCAATGGTCAACCTTTTGCGTTGCTCGGTCGATAGACCATTGACTCCAGGCAATCCGACTAAAGCTGATCTTAATGGAGTTAGCTCCACAAGTTCCATAACTTCCTCAACAAACATCTGCAGAGAGGTGATATATCAAATATGTTCTGGCCTACCATACATGTTTCTTTAATATTTTCGACCAATTTGCAAGATAGATTATCACAATGGAGAAAAAATGTAGAGGAACTGACCTTTCTCTTGTTTTTGTCAACGTCTTGAGGTAAACGCAACCAAGCTGAGTAAACCAAGGACTCATAAACTGTAACATAAGGCGAATGGATGTCATTCTGCTCACAATATCCAGAAATACGTGCAAACGTTTCTTGCTTCTTTGGATATCCAGAAATCTTGATGTCGCCATCAATATATCCTCCTGTTTTTCTTCCGGCCAACACATCCATCAATGTTGTTTTACCAGCACCACTAACACCCATCAAAGCGGTGAGAACACCTGGCCTAAAAGCTCCACTCACACCCTTTAGTAGTACCAACCTATCTTCAGTGGAACCTTGTTCTTTTATTTCCTGCAATTCATTAGAATGTTAAGTTAGGTTTTCATAGCAAATAAAAGCCTACCGAGTCGTGGATATTATTAGTAACAAGTTCTAGAAAGTTACCAGAGGCATGTCAACAGAGTATACAACATCATCAAAAGTGATGGAATGGGGTTCAAATGGAAGAACCATTCCCTTCTTCTTATTCTGACCCTCAGTTCCACTTCCCTCAATGAGTTGAACATTATCAGCATTCTTATTGTCTTCTGATATCATAGCTTGAGGCTTACCAAATGCTGCAGTTATCCATAAGAAATAAGGTATTAACCGCCTTTCTAATAATAATTTTAATATCAATAAAGAGACCTATTAAAATGAGTTTTCTAAGAGATAATCCTTAAAGTCATAGCACCAGAGATACTCACGGTTCAGGTAAGCGAGTCCAATACTGTAGCAGAGGTTGAATATTATTATGAATCCAATAAGTGCCCCAACACCTATCCAGTACCAATATGCATCTGGAAAGAATCCTCGAGCTCTTACTACTGCAGCTCCAAGTGGCTCAACTCCATTTGGCGCGATCTATTTTAGTTAATAGTGGATATGAGCATCCATATACGAGAAAATTAGCTATTTGCATTTGTTTTGGAATATAGACTTACATGTTTCCAATTCTTTCCATTAAATTCATTCACAAGAATTGAATTCACAGAATACATTAAAGGTGAGATCCAGTAACCCCAGATCCACCATTTCTTCACATCATCTGCAACATCAGGAAAAATAGAAAATAAATATAGGTCTGATTGAACAGGAAATAGAATTTTAGAAAACATCATAAAATATACCTCTTGAGAGAATAAATCCACACAATGCAAATTGTAAAACCAGCGCCAGTGCTCCGAATGTGGTAGCGACTCCCATTGTTCTACCCGCTGCTCCAATGAATCTGAACAATCCTGATGCCATCTGGTGTACCAGTACGAGAAGAAAGAATTGTTTGAACAATCTGCAAAGCGATAGTCCCTTAATAGTTATGAAATTATGAAGGCCATCTAATTATCAGTTTTTTATTGTCTTTTTCTTCCCTTACCTTGAAACATTCGGATCAAATCCCATGACATAATATGTAAGAAACGTCCAAAGAGAAACTTCAATAAATGTTATAGGGATTTTGAGAATCCATGTGGGAAGGGCATAAGCCCATGAAGGGAAAAAGAGAAGGTCCCTTTGTTTGAAGAAGACGGGAAGCTTTAAAATTGTCAGGTTGATCTCGGCCATTCCATTAAACATAATCATAACGACCACGAAAAAGAGAGCTCCAGCATACATCCCTCCATCATCCATATTATCTCGGGGCATCTTAGTATGGAAAAAGACGGTCATCGTTATAAGTGCCATTACTGCGAGCTAAGAAAACAGAACAAAAACAAAGAGATCATTACCATTGGCACATGTTTATTTCTATATTTCTAATTGACCAGTAGTCAGTACCTGAAAGAGCTTGAAGATGTAAACAAATGAGTTCCGCTTCATCAGTAGGAATTCTCGTTCAGCGCAGACCTTCAATAATTGTTTCGTCCCAGTACCATACTTCTGGGTAGATAAAGCAGCAGGGTGGCTTTTGCTCTTGTCATATGGAGTTGCAAGCTCATCAGCGAGTTTCTTTCCAACATGGAAAGACTGATATGCCTCAGAAAATTCTTTTGATGTGACAAACCCGTAAGGTTCATCCCTTTTAGCCCAATATTGCTGTTGATCCTTTTTGGAAGTTACCTACCAGAAATAATTTAAAACATCTACATTTTAGATCATAAACTTCATTCTTGCATGTCTAAGACATAGTTAACTACATTAAGCTTTGGTATATTGAACAAATTAAGCTTTTTGGTGGTCAGCCACTTCAACATAGTATCATGATAGACGGAGGTCGTCGATTAAGTCACATCACTACCCATGAAAAAGAATCAGAGCTGCATGTGAAGGGACACATTGAATACATAATTAACGATATAAAAGTGCGATTTTTGTTAGAGTTTAAGCTTTTAGAAAATATGGTCACACACTTCGACACAATGTCATAAACTTTGCATTGTTTGACATACCTCTTGCAAGAAATCTGCCACTCCTTTTCTCTCGGGGCATTTGAATCCCATGGATTCGAAGAAGTCAAGAACCGCTTCTCGAGGGCCCTGATAGACAATGTATCCATCCGATAACAGAATTATGTCATCAAACAGGTTGTAAGTCTCGGGTGCTGGCTGCAACAGAGATATCACAGCAGTTCCCTTCAACAGCTGCACAGATTGTCTTAGAGAGTTGACAATGGAGAAAGTAGTTGAACTGTCCAATCCAGTTGAGATTTCATCCATGAAAAGTGCCTTTGATGGTCCAACAAGCATTTCACCCGTTGTTACACGTTTCTTTTGTCCCCCTGATATGCCCCTTAACATTTCATCGCCCACCATAGTGTCAGCACAGACGTCCAGTCCCAAAATCTGCAAATAGAAGTCAGAGCAAGAAAATTACTATTACTGGAAGATAACTATTGGTGACATCCATAAAAATTAGAATTTGGAACCTGAAAAATAATATAGGTAATCTGCTACAACAAGTTAAGATGCGCTATAACTGTAATATAGGAAGAATGCTTGGATACTGGAAATGTTACCTTAAGAACATAATCTGTTACAACATTAGCTTCCTGTCCTTTTGTTACTGAAGTCTACATTTCCCAAAAACAATAAAAAAAAAATTATAACTATAAATGTAATTAAATTTACTAAAAGATTTGTTATTCCCTTTCATTCCTTCTGCTGCATTCTTACCTTCATGTAGATATCAATATCATGATCCGGTTTGATATTAGCTGCTTTCTCTCTTCTTGATAGTTCAGCCAACATCTCTATACAAGTTTTCAAGAAAAAAAATAATTAGTAAATGAATATCTATACTTTTTCACTTACAAAAATTGAATTTAGTTAAAAAATTAAAAACAATAAGAAAAAGACTAACCATATCTTGGGCCAACTCCCTGGCATCTTGCAGAAAATTCCAGAGTTTCCCTTACAGTCATTTCTCCAATATGCAAGTCATGTTGGCTGATATAAACAGCTGTTTTTTGTGGCACAAATTCATGTAGTTCATGTCCATTATATGTCACATTCCCAGTAACCTGATTTCCCAAAAAAAGGGGAAGATCTTAGGGCCCGTTCTACTTCTATGAACTGACAGTGTAAAAAATTAATGTATCAAGTCACTTTAGAGATAATTAAAGGTATATCATCCCGTTTGACCATGAGAATTTTTCACTTTTTCCTTGAACTTTTTTCACTTTATTTGAGAATCAGTATTTGACCATGAAAATTTCAAATACAAACTGAAGTCGTATTTGAAATTTAAAAAACACCTAAAACCCAATTTTCAACTTTTTTCACTTTCATAACATTCAAACAACTAAATATTCTTTGCAAAAACTATAACAAACACAACTCTATCTTCAACTCCAAAATTCCAAATAACGTGAAACAAATTTGGTTTTCAAGTAGGCGTTTGGCCATGAAAGTTATTTTTTTTTTCCGGAATTTTCACTTTATTTGAAAGTCAGCTTTTGGTCCTGAAAATTTCAAATACAACTTAGAATTTGGTAAACACATCAAAACCTGGTTTCACTTTTTTTCATCATTTTTTTTCTTTTTTTCAAATCTTGCGCTAAATTTTTGGTTTTTATAAAAATGCCCGATTCAATTGGATCAAATGTGCCATCGGTTTGGGTTTTTGGTCAGTTGGTCGGATCAAATCTTTTAATTGAGTTGTTGTTTATTTGGTAGGTTAAAAAAAAAAAAGAGTAAAGAATGTATTAATCATGACATTTGAATTAGTGAAGCAATTTATTTATTTTTGTACTTAATAAAAATAAATGGGATTGAATTATGATATCATGTGATTATTCATATGTTACTCTTTTAGAGCAGATTTGGTTGTATGTTTTACGTAAATTAATCAAGTTGAATGATTTTGCTAGTTTTTAAAAATTAAGGTATAAATCATATTTCCTGTTTTTTAGAAAAAAAGGACATTCAAACAACCAAATATTCTTTGCAAAATGATATAACCAAACACAACTCCAACTTCCAAATTTCCAAATAAAGGTTTAAAAAAACTGGTTCTGTGACTAAACGCCTACTTAATTAGTGGAATTAGTGAACCAAAAAAAAAAAAAAAGACAAAGTAATCTTCTATAGTGGTTAAAATTGTAATGATTGTGTAAAAAAATCAATTATATTGTCAGTGAGTATAACATAATTTTTTTATAAAATGTTTTAACGGAAAAGGGTCATATTTGCCTCCGTACTCTTAAAAAATGATTATATTTACCCTTCGTTATACTTTTTTTTATATATTTGTCCTTACCATCCTCCTTTGGGGTCATATTTACTCTTGAACCGTTAAATTCCCTTGTCCCCACCTTATTGCTCTATGTGGCGCCTACGTGGATATTATTTTCTCCCTACTTAAATCTACCAAATTAAATCCGACCCAATCTAAAATAAAACCAACCCACTTGAGCTCACCACCGACGACGTGGACCAACACCTATTGCTCAAATTCAGTTTTTCTTGATTTTCCAATGAGGGTAGAAACGCCATTAAACCATAAATATCTCCTTATTTGAGTAATATTTTCTGGAAAGGAAGCTATTTGGGGATCTACTAGGTTATATTGTTTGAGACAAGAATAAATAAGAAGGGACAAATGTTTAATTGCAAGTTGCACCCCAAAAGATTATTAATAATGGAAAAAATATCCGCCAGAGAACCGTGTTCGCCGCAGTTGATCATCTCTGGTGACATTTAGTGGTCGGTTTAATTTTGGGCTGGATCGGATTTAATTTGATAAATTTAAGTTGGGAGACAATAATATCCACGTAGGATAATAAGGTGGGAACAAAGGGATTTAACGATTCAGGGATAAATATGACCCTAAAGTAAGATGATAAGGGAAAATGTATCAAAAAAGTATAACGAAAGACAAATGTAATTTTTTTTTAAGACGACAGGGGCAAATATAACCCTTTTCTCATGTTTCAATTTTAAAATTTACCGAAAAGGGGTTATGTTTTTTATATTTAATTTAAAAATTACCTTTTTAAATTACTTTAATTTTTTTACTTAGTTTACGAAAGAAAGTAGGATGAAGGAAAAAACTTACATAGCATATATTGCATGGGACTTTTGCTCAGTTAGGACGGAGGTGTAAATGTGATCCAACGATTAATGGCAAGGCAAATTTATTCCAAAAATTAGACGAAAGGTAAATATAAAGAATTTTCATATAAATGATTTTCCAAATTGCGGAGTAAATTTAGTCCTTTTCCCATGATATTTTGGAATTGAAAATGGGAAAATAACACTCTATGTCTATTTGGAGATTTTTTTTTTTTTTTACTCGAAATGGCCCATGTTTCTAATATTACCTGAAATGACCCTTTTATGCATCATTATATACTTTAATACAAGTTTATACATTGTCTACAGTAAGTGTATAATGTTGTATATCGTGTGTATAAACGCTACTACAAAAAAAAAAGTTGGGTATGCGGATGTAAGTAAAAAATATGACTACGTGGATGTAACATTTTACACTGAATTGTATATTATTGAAATTACTTACCTTTAGAGTAGGGTCAAGTTTTCCCGCCAAAGCTAATAACAAAGTAGTCTTTCCAGAACTTGGAGGTCCCAAAAGCAAAGTCAATCTGGAGGGCTTTATCATACCATTCACATCTTTGAGAATTGTTATTTGCCTCTTTCTACTTGGAAGCATGTGAATAGAATTCAAGAATGTCTTGAAGCAAAAAAAATAGGAAAGGAAAAAAAAAAGTTAGTTTCAATCAAAAGAAATACAAGTATTAAAATGGTTTATTTTTTTCATTCATATATTTACCTCAACAAAGTTGGTCATAAAGTTGATAAAAGTAGGCAAAGCTCTGCTTCCTACAAATGCATCTGCCTTGATATTTAGATGTTCATACCTCACTTCTATTGATGGCAAATCAATCCCAACTCTGTAAATTTTTCATTTTTTCCAAAAAAAAAAAAAAAAAAAAAAAAAAAACCACAAAATACCAATTAAATAAAAATGTAAAGACAAGTGAGGGATGACTTAGTGGTTAAGCACCTCCACCCACGACCGGTAGGTCCTGGGTTCGAGTCACACTGGAGGGGAAGTGTGAAAACACTATAAATCCTCCTAAATGGGGGAGGGAAAAATAAATAAAAAAAAAAATGTAAAAGGGTAACTCAACTCATTGTTAGATAAAGAAAAAACAAAAAAACCAAAATTCGATGCACTAAGTTCTCTTTATGCTTAGGTCTGAGCAAGGGCCAAGGGAGGAGCCAAAGTTGTGGTTACTAGTTCAGCAAAGTTTATTAAGTTTCATTCAAATCTTGTATTTCTGTTAAGAAAATTCATTTAATATGAAAAATAATCTATTCAGAATCCATTTAATAAAAAAAAATGTGGTCCCGAATCCATAAACTAAACATTCTAGCTCTGCCTGCCTGAAAGGCATCACATCGGGCCCATATTATGCAGCCATGTCCTGCATTTCTGTGAGAGGTTGTTATCACGGCCTTAACCTTCGCCCTCTACAACTCTTACTATCTGCGGGGTCTGAAAATGGGTTGATCACATTGAGTCTTTGTACAGTTTTACCTTGCATTTTTAGAAGAGATTGTTTTTACGAATTGAACCCCTGACCTTCAGTCATACAAATATAACTTTTATGGTTGCACCAACGTTGTTGAAAAATGAAAACAAACTATATATACAGGAAACAATTACTTCACTTACGTATCAATTCTATTCTTGAGTTTCAATAAGAACTTTTCATTGTCTTCATCAGGAACCTTGACAAGCCTATCAAGCAAATTCTTCCTTTCGTGATGTCCAATATCATTTGTATCAATTTCAGCAGCTTCACCTTCTGGTCCAAACAATAAACCTTTTCTCATTCGATCAAACGTTGGCAATTTTTCTAAAGCAGCCCATTTAAGAGCCTCTTCATCATCCTCATCTCTCCCTGATCGCGAAAATATTGAATTGCTAGAAATTGCCCTCATACTTCCTCTCAAATTGTTAAGATTAGCTGGTTCCATCTTGAACCAATGTCCGCTCGATCGGTCAAATGCTAAACTAGTTTCCGTCAACTCTAAGCAGAGCTAGTAAACAATGAAATGATAATCTTTTTTAACGCCCTGAGTCGGAAGGTTGAGCCTAAAAATGAAAAAGTTGTTAAAATTAACATAAAAGAGTATTGAGGGATACCCAAATTGTAATTTTTTTAATTTTTTTTGTTGCTTTTTTCACTTGTTATAAAGAACGAAAAGATAGTTGATGCCAATTATACTAAAAGGCATAGCGCTTATATAGCAGCAAGTTCAGGAGAGAGGCGACTGTTGACTTGACTAGATTCTGATTCATCCAAGACAAGTGGAGAATAATAAGGAAAATCTAGAAGCTGATAAAGCCAAAAATTAATAAAATTGCTGGTATACATATTATGATTTATCATTAATAAAATAATTATTCCTACACAAAAAATTGGAATTCACTAAGGAAAAATTAAAGAACATAGACAATAATAACAAAGAAAAGTTGCAAGAAACGTTCTTCAAGTTGTGACCTATACATAATTTTTATGAGCTCCTTCTTTCTTTCTCATAAGTACCCTTTGGTGGGTCAAGTCTCTTATCTTCTCTGGAAATTGAATGCCTTAATGGCTAAAGCAAATGTTAAGGCGAACATAATAGGCAACGCGACGATCACAACTGCAACTACTCCAAGATAACGCCTCAAAAATTGTTGCACATTTTCTTCATCGGTAAGAGTAGTTTGGATATCTCCGAATTGTGATGCAACAAGACCATACGAGGTCCATGCAACAGGGCAAGCCCAGTAGTACCATCTCCACCATATTGGGATACGCTGTTTTTAGCAAAAAGACAACGATAACATGTCATTTTTTCGAGCTTCAGATTAGTTTACATGGATACAAAGATGGAAATGAAGGATTTTAAGAACTTACAGGTCGTGGAATAATGAATCCTGAGAAGAGATTCCATACTGCATAGAAGAAGGCCGCAACAATGGAAGCAACGTTTTGGTTCGGGGTAATAACCACGGTCATCATGCCATAGAAGGTGAAGTACAAGAGGGTAAAGTACATGAAGAAGAAGTATCAAAAGAATTTGGCAGCAGTCCATTCAAACCCGATCATTGCATACACAATGACACCATAGAAAGCCGATTGTACAAATACATAAGGAATTTCAATGACAACCTGCAAGCAAGTAAGGTTTTTATTATTAATATGAATAATCTATTTGAGGCTGAAATGTGTATCTAATGCAACAAATTGAACTGTCTGTTTACCTGTCCAAAGGCATAAGGTATGGCAGAATACATTCCAGCAGCTTTTTCTCGGTAAAATACAGTACGCTCGACGGCTACAACAGGCTGGACTGATGATGAATTTTGTACACCAAGGAAGAGAACTGCAGCATACATAGATCCCATAGCATTGATAAGATCTTGGCTCTGACTCCTGTGATCAACAAAACTCGAATAGTTTAGCTTAAATACTATAGGAGGTTGTCTTTTAAGTTTATATATACTTCTCATTGTTGTTTGTACTTACACTTTGTACCAAGATCCCAAAATATTGTGCCAAAGACAAGTGCTATGAATGTTGTGAAAATGAATCTAACTGCAGTATAAGCTGGATTATGCCAGTACGACCAGTGTTGCTTCCAGAGACAAGCCATACATTGGGTCCAGAAAGGCTGTGAAAATTGAGATTCAAAATGCAGATCCTTTATACCGGGACGAGGCGTACTTAATTCAGCAATCAAGGCTTTGTTCCTCTTGTAGAGGTCTGATTTCTTGTACAAATCAGTAAAATCAACTCCTAACATCATTTCTTGAGACGAGGCGGTGATTTCTAACATCCAAGTTGCTGGATTGTAAGCCTCCTTTATCTTACTAACTCCAGGCATTGACTGAATTTAAGATAAACCTAATATTAGCATTTGATTATAAAAACTGCAAAAAAGAAAATTGAATTTTTGCTTTGATGACATACCTCAAAGTATTTGATCAAATGGCAAGAATGGCGACCCAAAGGACCAACATATATCTCCTGTCCTCCTCGTTTCATGAGAAATAGCTGCAAACCATGTTTACTTTAGTATTCGGAAGCAAAAGAAAAGGGGAACGAAATACGAACAAACAAAATACTAACTTCATTGTCGTGGAAGGTTAATAAACTCACCTCATCAAAAGCTTCAAAAATGTCGATGCTAGGCTGATGAATGGTACAGACAACGGTTCTTCCTGTATCGACAATGTTCCTATCAGATCTCATTACAATGGCAGCAGCTCTTGCATCCAACCCTGAAGTTGGTTCATCCATGAAAATGATAGAGGGATTTGCTACTAGTTCAACTGCAATGGTCAGCCTTTTGCGTTGCTCGGTCGATAGACCATTGACTCCAGGCAATCCGACTAAGGCTGATCTTAATGGAGCTAGCTCCACAAGTTCCATAACTTCGTCAACAAACATCTGTAGAAAGGCAATCAATCGATAATATTATTGGATGACATACACATTTGTTTAATAGGTTCGACCAATTTGTAGGATAGATTATAAATATGAAGAAAGAATTTAGAGGAACCAACCTTTCTCTTGTTTTCGTCAACATCTTGAGGTAAACGCAGCCAAGCTGAGTAAACCAAGGACTAATGGACTTCATTTTGGATTTGTCTTAAATTATCCTCCGAGCACCTATTAAATCCTAAAAATTCCTGCCATTATTTTCAAGCTTAAAATTACTCCTATAACTAACCGTTGACTTGGTAGGACTTTATAAAAGTACATGGCACTTTCTATTGGTCCATGTGGACTAATAAAAGAAAAAGAGCCAATCCATTTAATCTTTCCAATTAATCATTAGTATCGTCAGGATAAATTGGTAAATGAAAAATCCCAAGATGGTCAAAGTTGAAAAGGATGAGACAATTTTTTTTAGAAGTGTTCAATTGTAATATGAAACAAAAAGTTATATGGCAAATGTCAAGCTTGTCTATTGTATTAGAAATTTGGGACTTTTAGCCGCTTCTTGATCCAATGACTCAGTCCTGCTGTTAGCCTAACTCTAGACTTCTCATCAGATAACTATATTGTCCTTGATCAATTGGAAAAATTCTATGTAAGTAGAAGTCAAGTTGAGATTTAACTAAATGCTATTGAAAACATTGAAAAATATGTTTGGGTATCAAAAAGTTTAATTAGGTTACATCAAGTCTTCAATATTGAACTAATAAGTCTATTTGGGTGTTCTAAATGATGGGTGTTACAGTACATATTCTACTCATATCTTACTCATACAAGAAGGTTTCTCATTAGTCCAAAACAATACTATTGTTTACAACAAAAGTTAAGTGCAATATGTCTTTTTATGTTATAAATACATTATATTATGGATATCCATTCAAATACACAATCAACTGGATAAGCTTACAACCAAGCAGGCAACTTGCAAGTAGCTCAAGCAGGCTGCTTCTTTTCTTCTATAAATAGAAAGTCAATTCAATTCTTGGTACAACAATTAAGAGAGCAATAAAATATCTCTCCCCCATAGCTTCTTTAGCTATATTTCTTGTTGTCGTGTACTTTTAATATTATTTCATAACACTTATCAGCAAGAGACTCTGTCATCGTGAGCTTTTACTCTAAAAAAGAAGCAAATAAATTACGGTTGAGAGTTGAGAACCGTTTGAATTTACAGTTTTATTTATTGCTTATCCTCTGTGGTACGTATTTCTCTGTTCCGTAACTTTACTTTTATATACCTCAAATCATTCCACTAAAGATTATTGCTTATATTACTATTACAACATGTCAAGGACCAAAATTATCTCCATTATGGTAAGAGTTACATAAGGCTTTCTGGAAGCCACTGTATATGTTCAATTTTGTTAATTATGGAGATATATTTTTGGATATCACGTGGGGAATTAAGAGCCAACTAAAATATGATTTTTGAACAATTCAATCTCATTTTCCTTGGTACCAAAGTCGCTGGAAACTTTATACGGAGTAATATCCTGCAACGGAAAGGTTAGTTTGCAAGTGAATATTTTAAATTACTTAATTTATGCTTTCACGTGATAAGGATAGCCCACGAGAATTATATATGGCTATGAGGAGTTTGCTATTAATATACAACTCATTGGGTCCGTTTGATGCATGGGAACTGGTTTTGGATCATATATATATGCCTCTAATTTGTTCCTGAAGAACAATAATGTTAAGAGAGATTATGATGTTAATTTCATATCCCTTAATGGCTAAATGAGAATTTGCAAGACATATATGATTACCGGACGTGATAATATTTTCTATGTGTTGTCGTGGCTACAATTGAAGATGTGTTAGAGAAAAAAATCTCTACATCATATGTATGCTTCGATTTGCTCCTGAAGTAGCAATATCTTCAAAGAGGTTCTAAGCTATCACGATTTGATCTGCTTAAGGCACATTTAGATGATTGTGTTCCATTTCTGAAGAATGAGAACTTTTGATAAAAGCTATAAATATAGATTCATTCCCTGAAGTAATTGTGATAATATTTAGTATAACTTATCAATACATACATGCACTTGGTGAAGATATCATGACCCACCTCCAGAAGAGGTAGAATATTTGAAAAGAAATATTCTAAATATGTTTATGCTTTACTCCTGAAGTAGTAAGACTTTGAAATGTACTCCCGAAGAAGTAAAACTTGCAAATCACTCCCTGAAGTAGTGAGACTCTGAATTCTACTCCCGAAGTAGTAGAACTCTTGAAATCTACTCCTGAAGTAGTAGATATATGAAATTGAAGTCTCTCGAAGAGGTTATATATGATAGCATCATTTATCCTAGATTGTAATTGTTAAATTGGAAAATAAATTGTAGTAAAACTGAAGTTTACTAGCGAGAAAAATAGTTATCATATTGAGACTACAAGGGATTGGAAGATTGAATATCTCCAAGTTACCGGGTAAGAAATATGTATGTGATACGTTACCCAAGCATGATGGCATCACATGTCACGATAAACCAAAAGTTTATGACATAAAATCTCATGCAATCGTACACTAGAAGTTTACTAACATAAATAACACTGGTGATGGTAAACTTGAAGTTTATGGGTACATATAATTTTATCAGTTCACATGATCATTTTGGTCGTCCTGATTTAAGTCTGATGTGCTAATTGAGTATTCGAAACATATTAAAGAACTAGAAGATTCTTCAAGAATTTGTTTGTGTTGTCTGTCCTCATGATAAGTTAATTACACCAGCTAATGTTGGGACTGAATCCCCAAAATTCTGGAAAATATAAAAGGTGAATATGGGCCCCTTCATCTGCAATGTGATGTCTTAAATAGGTGCATCTATGAGACGGTCACATGTCAGTTTATTGTCAACTGGCAATTTGACAATTGTGAAGTTGTTTGCTCAAAATAATTGAGTTGGAAGCACAATTTCCTCCAGAATATATAATCAAAACAATTCATCTTGATAATGTTGGTTTAAATCTAAGCTAGTTTGGCATTAGATGCCTCCATAATATAGCTAAACCAACTCTTATGAGAAGCAAGCTTCAGATGTTGGTGTGAGATATGATATATTGCATACGACGGCACTTGTATGCTACAGACCAATAAATTATGATAAATTCTCCCCTCATAATTGGTTCAGGGTCAGGAATTAGATATTTCCATCTTATAGCTTTTGATGTGCGGTATATGACTAATGGATATACCATGATGCACGCAAATGGATTTCCTAAAGAAAATGAGGATATGTGTTAGTTTTTCTTACATAAAGGGGAAAGAATATGCAGCTCAGAAATATGTTATGAATTATCATCAGTATGATCCTCAGATAATTCAAGTCAAATGTTGCAGGCATTTGCTGACCCCAACTATTTCATATTTCATCTGTAAAATGCTCCTAATGTCCCTGAAGGACAAAGTCTGCAGCATGCACAGAGCATGGTAAATCAATCGGTTCCAAATGTAATAATCCTTGAAAAAATGGAGGAGCAAATGATCAAAATGATCATAATAAGGAGGCGATTTGCTCTTGAAGAGCCTACGACATAACACTTTATGAAACTTTATGGGAGGTTCAGGTACCTGAAAATAATAAAGTGATGAGATCTTAGTAAGTTATGTCGAATTGCTAACCGATACAAAATGATATCTCGTCGGCGATATCTTTGATACAATATGGCGGGCAATATTGTATAAGATTGTGAGGATCTGAGTTCTACGTCTCTTAAAGCATGCCGATGTAGAAATAATTACCAAGTGATAGGATACATCTTGGTAAGCGTAAAGCTTATTGGACCTGCAGTCCAGGCATCAGAAGATGTCACGCCATTTAACTACTAAATGGATGTTGTCACAGTCTATATGTCTTACTTTATAAAATTCAAAAAAAAAATGAATGATCCAAAATGCTTGTAGCATATACAAGTTCTTTTGGAACTTGTTCATAATCCTCATATGGATTAAATCAGGTAAGGTGAATGTGTTTTAATCACCTTAGTGAATATTCATTGACGAAGGGTACAAAGATGATCATGTTTATCCTTGTCTCTTTATGATAATCAGAACCTTTCATATTATTGTGCAAGTTGATGACTTGAATATTTTTGAAGCTCTTGAAAAGTTTCCAAAAGTAGTAGATTATCTGCTAAAAGAAGTTGAAACGAGAAAATTATATTGGTCTTGACGTACCATATATTTGTGCAATTGATGCACTTATTTATCTTGCTATAACTATGAGCATGATATAATTTATCTCCTTCATAGAGATATTGAAATAAGATCAATTGCATATTATCAATGAAAGCCCTGACATGAATGTGTTTATCCTAACAAATGTAGTCAAGCGTTTTGGATATACAGGCATTCATCTGATCGACATAAGAGTTCGATCCAGATATGTTATATATTTGCATGAATGATTATTGTTGTAGCATATTGTTTTACATGATAGTTAAATCATAGAAGGATAACAACAATTTATGAAGCCAGTCAAGAATGTACTTGGCGTGATTTCAACAATATTATATGGTAATGATGCAACACTATCTAAGTAATGAAGATGCAAATGATCAATCGGTTCGTTAAATGATAATTTGACAGATCTGATCACAAAGGCTTTGCCAATCTCAAGATATGATAAGTTGGTATACAAGATCGGAGTGTATCGTCTTCAATAGTTATGTAATGCTTTAATCAGGGGGGAGTAAAATACGTGTTGTACTTCTTCTTTTTTCCCTTAGCCAAGGTGTTGTCCCATTTTGGTTTTCCTGGTCAGGTTTTTACTGAGGAAGCTAGCAATGCGTATTACTAGATACATGTATTCTTTTTTCTTCACTGGGATTTTTCCCACGGGGTTTTTCCTAGTAAGGTTTTAACGAGGCACAAATGTATTAATGAACATCCAAGGGGGAGTGTTATAAATACACCGTATTATGGATGTCCATTCAAATACACAGTCAACTAGATAAGCAGGCAGCTTGCAAGTAGCTCAAACAGATAGCTTGCAAGTAGCTCCAGTAGGCAACTTGCTAGCAGCTTTCTGAAAAGCCTTGCAGCAGCTTTCTCAGGCTTGCAATCAAGCAGGTAGCTTGTCAGCAGGTTCCTGAAAAGCCTTGTAGCTGCTTCTTTTCTTCTATAAATAGAAAGTCAATTCAGTATATTGGTTCAACAATTGAAAGAGCAATAAAATCTCTCTCTCTCTCCCCCCTAGCTGCTTTGGCTATATTTCTTGTTGTCATGTACTTTTAATATTATTTCATAACATTTTACATTTTTTTACTACATAATAGAGGAAAGGAAAAGGAAGAAGTGATAGCGGAAATCAAACACGTATTTATTGTGTGACAAATTAATTTTCTATCAATATCACTAGACTATAACTCTTGATGGTACGTAATTGTGGAGCCACCCTTATTCAAAAGGTGTCAACTGACACCTTTTTCCCAGAGAATTGTACTATTTAGATAGGTGAATTTTTTTTCAAGTATATATATCATATGTTGAATCCCCTGATATGCAATTTGTATGTTTACTTCTATATATTTTTACTCTTCTTAGTCAAAATTTTGGTTCTGTTATCAGTGGTAAGTGAAAATGCAAATTCAAATATTTAATTCGTTTAAGATACTTCCTGAAAGCAAAATTTAATCCTGGCCGAGTTTTATTGTTTCTAAATATAACATAACATAGTAATAAAAGAAGAAAAGGGCAATATCCAATACTTCGTATTAAGGATAAACAATTGTAATCTTATCACTGTATTTTGAATATTAGTTAGCTAGTAATTAGGAGATTTATATCTCCTGTAAACCCTATCGCATGTAATTCAAACCTGATGTAAATACTATATATATGTGAATGACCAATACTCTCAACTCAACGTGAACCTTATCAAAGTCTCCTTCTTTAATTTAGTATCAGCGCCTTGTGCGATTCCTACTTTTTTTTTTTTCCTTCGTCCCTATGGATTCCCAAACAGCCTCTGGAACTCAATCATCTTCAGCCAACAATCTACTTGTGGCACTACCAGGAAGATCAAACTACAAAGTCTCCTTACCTCATCTCAATTTCACACTTAACCAATATAATTATCTCCTATGGGAAGACACAATCAGATCTGCTCTTGGGGTGTTTAACTGGAAGAAGTATCTCGACTCTACCAAAATGTCCACAGCCACTGTTGTGTCGCCTTCAATCGATAACTCCTCCACAAATCAAACCATGTTCCCAATCCGGAATATGAAACTTGGAAATCCCATCACAGAGTTATCCTCCTTTGGATAAAAAAAACTATTGACCCTTCCATCCTTGGACACATTATCCAGACTCGAACCACGGCTAAGGCCTGGACTAGCCTTCATCACATCTTTTAAACTCAATCCCTTGCTCAAGTGATCACTTTGCGTCTCCAACTACAAGCAATGACCAAGGATAGTCTTTCTATCATGGAGTACGTCCAGCGCAAGTACTAGTGCCAACAATCTTTACTATGGCCTTTCAACCTGTCACCAATTCTGAATTTGTAAATTATATTCTATATGGACTTGATCCAGCTTAAGGCCTTTTCCGCACGGTCATCAACCTCCGCACCCGTCCTGTCACTTGTGAGGAACTTCTTGGTCTTCTGCTACAAGAAGAACTAAAACTTGCAGATGAATCTGCCCATGTCACTCTTTCGGCTAATATCGCCAATCGTCAAGGATTTCAGTCTCGGCCTTTTTATAACTCCAGTTCAACAACAAATCAGTGCCAACAAAGGAATCCCAAACGCAATGACAATAGGCGGCCATCAAACTGTCCACTTTGCCAAATCTGTGAGAAGCTTGCTCATGTGGCCAAAAATTGCTATAATCGGTTCAACAACCAGTACCCGCCTGCTAATATACCTCACCCTCAAGCTAATGTTGCTACCTCCTCATCGGCTATCTTAGACCCCTCTTGGTGTCTTGACTCGGGCGCTACAAATCATGTCACTGCGGAAGTTGGTAATCTTTCCATCACCTCAGACTGATCTGGGGATGACTCGTTTGTTGTTGGTAACGATTCTAAACTCCCAATATGTCACGCCCCGAACCATGGCCTGGGAGTAATACGGTACTCGGCGCCTAACTGCATGTGACTGAGCGAACCACATGGCTTGCTGAATCATCATCATGAGGCATACGTGAGCGGAATATAACATGAGAACATGATGAGCCTTTATAAAACAAGAATAGTCATAATATTAAATATAACACTTCTTTAAATCATGAACGCGGAAATAACAAAACTGAACAAAAGATGGCTACTAAACTCTAGGAATCTGCACAACTGACTGCATAGTCTATGTAACCTCTAACATGAACATGAGTTTGCTAAACATACTTGCTGGGACAAGGCTCCCAGCATACCTTTAATGCACAACTAATCATGACAGTAAATAACTTACTAAACCCCAAAGAGAATGGGCTCACTCAAAAGCTGATACGAATGTTGTCCTACTGAGCAGATGTGTCGTCCTGTAAATCCATACCTGTATCGTGAAATGCAGGCTCCCGGGCAAATAAAAAGGGACATCAGCACCTTAAATGTACTGGTATGTAAAACAACTGAAAGAATAAGCATGGCACATGAAATAACAATGATAAAAGCCGAAACTGAAACTGAAACCTGGCTGTGAGCATGAACATTGATATAGTTGGTTTAGTATCCCATGAGTTATATAAATTACTTGTAGACATGATTCTTGCTTTGTATTATAACATGAAGGTGGTATAAAATATAACTTGTACGAAAACATGGATATCAGACATATAGGATTTTCAGGAATTTAAGCATAATAATTCATATCTTGCATGTAAGGACCCATGGAATTCAAAATATGGGTTTTCATGGATTACAGACAGATTCTCAATAACCAAAAGGGACTATTACGAATACAATAACGAAGTAATCATACAAACATATTATGTCATGGAACATGGCTAAAACCCTAGTTTTGGTGTAACTTGTATAATCATGGAAGAACGTAGCATGGGAAAGAACAAAGATGTTCCCACACGTAGATAGAAACCCTACATACCTGGTAACGCTCTAAAATTTGTAGTAGAATTCCAAAAGATTAAATCTTGAGCCTTGAGATGGGTTTTCTTGAAAACCCTAGGTTAGGAACAATGTTTTCCTCATTAGATTACATGAATATATGTTAGAATCGACTTGGAATGATTGGAATAGTCTTACCTTGGTGTTTTGGATTGTTGGGAGAATAAAAGCTTCATTCTAGGGTTTGGAGAATGTGAACAGTGGAAAAAGAATAGAACATGACGTATTTATACTTAACTATGTCGGAAATTTATACGGTCAACTTATACGGACCATATAAAGTTATACGGTCCGTATAACTTGGTCATATTTGACAATGATTAAAATTCCAGAAACTGGAATTTCCTAAATGAGTTTCACGGATTGAAAATACGGTCTGTTTACTATTATACGGTCCGTATCGAAGTATTTCACAAACTTGGCAGAAACTTAGAATCTCCACCCATCAATCACTATCTCAAAGTACGGGCTGTATAATAATATACGGTTTGTATAAATGGTCATCAAAAAGGGATTTTGCTGAGCTGCAGCAAGTTAAATTCCAACAGTTCCCGCATGATTTTCTAAGTCCCAAATCATGAAGGTAACCTAGTTTAAAGGTACGAGGTGTTACACTATAACTCACGTTGATTCTTCTGTTATTACCTCTCCTTCCCAATCTTTTCATTTAAAAAATGTCTTGCTTGTTCCCCAAATTACAACCAACCTCCTTAGTGTTTCTCAATTTACTCATGATAACCGTTACACCCCGCACTTTTAGTGTTACACCTCGTACCTCGGAGAAGCACTGGTTAAATTTGAATGTAAGTATGTCGAGCTATGTCTAGGTAAAACAACTTTGGAGTGTGAGGAACGAAGCATTATTAAGTATATTGTTTGGGTAAAGGATGAATTATGATCTTGTAAGTCGTAACCGGGAAGGACAATCTTGAAACCAAAGGACATGACCATTATCAAGTATGATTAGTGATAAATATCATGTATGGAGAGTTTCGGAAGGTTTCGAGATCAAGCAAATCGAAGAAAATAAGTTTGACAAAAATTTTGGAAAAAGTTGGCAGAATTAAGGACAGAATTTTGGGTCAACTTTAGAGGGGTATATCTCCAGGTATATGGGGAGTTTTAAGATGTTTCAAAATCCTAAAATGAATTCCGTCGAGTCTAGTTTCCAATGCAACAAACTGCTCATCAATATGATATCGGAATAGAGAATTATGGACGTTACAAGTTAGGCGGGCAGAGCAGGGCGCGCTACTACAGTGCTACAATACTACTACAGTGCTACAGTACTGCTACAGTGTCATCGACTTGGACACCCTATATAAGGGTTAAAATCCCATTTTTTCTCCATAATAATTTCCCAAATATTCTAGAAAATTCAGCAACGTAAGAGAGCAAATATACATCACAAAAGTGAGGATTTTGAGTAATTTCAAGTGACGAAGTATTAATCGAGGTCCGGGTAACATGTAGTTGCGATTATAGTATTGTCTTGCGGTGGAATTGGCTTGGATTCAAAGTAAATATTGAAGATATTGCTGCTCTAGCAAGAATAAGGTATGGATCTCTCCTTATTAATATTAATTTCAGTTTATTTACGGAGATAAAGTTATTAAATAGTCGTATAACTGTCACACCCCAATCCTGGTAGGGCATGATGGGCACCCGACCCTTACTTAGAGTCGAGCGAACCCACTGGCTCTCGTTATGCTCATAATCTCACTGGACTTTCAGGTCATGAATTGAAATGCATAATGGAAGTTTTTTAGAAAAATATTCTTTTCATCTTTCTTAAACCAAGTAAAACTGTAATCATATGAAATTTGTAAAGTAATGCATACTGAATACATCGGCTTAAATAGCCGCTTGCTAGACTGGCAGGCTATATACGTGACTCTGTCTGCAAAGTCTCTAACATAAATCAATATACCATAACGCACATACTCTAACTCGGTAACACTCCGGAAAGAAATGGAGCTCGCCAATCCAGCTGGAACATCTTCTAGCAATATCCTCTACTCATCTGTATACACCTGCGTGGCACGAAACGTAGCGCCCACAAGAAGGGGCGTCAGTACGTGCAGCTCAATTGGTAAGAGGCGCTCCTTCGGGGGACAAAGGGCCTGAGGTCATGGGTTCGAAGCTCTGCAGGGCGCAGCGAACTGGTGTGATTTCACTGCCTACAATAGCCAAGTAGTCCATGCGTAAGGGCATGTCATGTATGAGGGGGCAACCCACGGTCAAGCCATGGTTAATGGCACTGTGGATCCTCGACAAAAAGTCGCCTTTTTTGTGAGGACCCCACACCCCTTGCGATGTGATGACCCCCTGTGCCAGCCCCTTGCGACTGGACACACATGCATGCTTGTCATGACATGACATACTTGGGTATTGTATGAGCAAGAGACACAGACAATTCGAGAATACACGCTGCAGCGCCTCGAACCCGTGACCTCTCCCCTTTTGTCCTCCCTAAGGAGACGTCTCTCACCAGTTGAGACGTCTCCTTAGGGAGGACAAAAGGGGATAGGTCACGGGTTCGAGGCGCTGCAGCGTTTATTCTCGAATTGTCTGTGTCTCTTGCTCATACAATACCCAAGTATGTCATGTCATGACAAGCATGCATGTGTGTCCAGTCGCAAGGGGCTGGCACAGGGGGTCATCACATCGCAAGGGGTGTGGGGTCCTCACAATTTGTCACGCCCCGAACCATGGCCTGGACGTAACACGGCACTCGGTGCCTGACTACATGTGACCGAGCGAACCACATGACTTACTGAATCATCATGATGCATAACATAAGCGGAATATAACATGAATGCATGATGAGCCTCTATAAAACATAATGAGTCATAATACTTAAATAAGTACTTGTTTAAACATGAGTGAGCCAAAATGGCTATACGACTCCAAATGTCTGACATGGCATAACTGACTTGTCTAGTCTATGAAACCTCTATTATGAGTCTGACTGGAAATCATAATTACTGGGACAAGGCCCCCAGCATACCTTTATATGCAAAACTAAATAGGGAAGTACAATGATTAAACCCCGAATGAGATGGGGCTCACCAATAAGCTGGTACGAGCAAATCCTAATGATCAGAAGCGTCGTCCTGTAAATCCGTACCTGCATCGTGAAATACAGGCCCCCGAGAAAATAAAAAGGGGACGTCAGCACATTGAATGTACTGGTATATAAAGCAACTGAAAGAAATAACATAGGACATGAATAACATGATAAGAACTGAAACTGAAAACCTGGACATGAACATGAGCATGAGTACATAAGCATGAAATTGAAACTGAAACTGAGTACTGGAACTGAACATAAACATGAGTACTGTAAACATGAGATAATCTGTAATAATCTGTAATGATCTGTAGTAATGACATGAACCACCACGGGGAGAAACGTGGAGTCTGATCTCCGCCCGATCAGCTAAGCCATCTCGTACCTTGTCGGGGCACGAGACATGAACATGACATGAACTGTAATACCGACATGAACCACCACGGGGAGAAACGTGGAGTCTGATCTCTGCCCGATCAGCTAAGCTATCTCGTACCTTGCCGGGGCACGAGACATGAATCTGACATAAATGGATCCAAATCCCTCAATGGGGAAAATATGAAGGAATCGTCCTATCTGGGCGGAGCGATCCTTATCCTACGTTGGAATACGTAGTTTCAGGCTATCTTGAGCCTTCTCGGTATTAATACAACTCCCGAACATGAGAATAACGTAGTTGGCTAAGAAGCCCATGACTTTCGTGAATTAACTTGTACTTGTCTTGAAATCATGATTTCACGAAATAACTTGTAAACATGGTTTCATGCAATAATCTTGTAAACATGGTTTCATGAAATAACTTATAAAATAGTTTCATAAGATAACTTGTCATAGTCTTGCAAACATGTTCTTGATTCATGAGTAATAAGAATATTTCGAAATCATATATATAATTGACTTGAAAACATGCTTGTAACTTGCTAGATAAAATCATGAAGTTTCATGTAATCATATTGAGAACCCATGAGGAAGAATTCATGATTCATGGATTAAGCTAGGGTTCCTAATAACCGTAATGGAAGATTAGGAATACAACAACGAATATAGATACAAAATTCATGTACATAAATACTTAAATACGGGCTACCAATATGTTGGATTTAGTGCCCTAAGATTTGAACTTCATGGATATCAAGGAACGAAGCATGGGGAAGAACATAGAGATTCCCTCATGTGGATGGAAGTTCTACATACCTTAGTTGTTCCAAAACTTGAATTAAAGACTTGGATTTTGAAGAAGACTTCCTAAATCTTGATTCTTGAATCTTGAGATGGGTTTTCTTGAAAACCCTAGATTAGGAATGATTATTTCTTGTTTAGATTACAAGGATATATGTTAGAATTGAGTTGGAATAATTGGAATGGACTTACCTTGGTGTTCTTGATGTTGGAGGAGAGTAGGAGGTCGTTCTAGGGTTTGAGGGAATGAAAAATAATGACTTGAACTGATATAAACGAACATATAATGTTTTGGAAAATGCAGTTTACGTCCAGCACTGTGCTGGCCGTATTTCAAGTTTACGGGCCGTAAACTGCAATACGGTCCGTATTCTGCCATATGGACTGCACTGCCTCTCTTCAGTAAAATGGTCATAACTCTTTGCACAGATGTCCGTTTGACCCCCGTAAGATACCGTTGGAAAGGTATTTCAATGCTCTACAACTTTAATCAAGGAAGTTTTCCCAAATTCCAAACACGTTTTGAAATACGGGCCGTAAAGTGAAATACGGTCCGTATTTAACCATATGACCTCAAAATGTCAAATTCCAGAATGTTCAGAAATTGTTGGTTTCAGTTTACGGGCACTGTTCATGGTCGTAAATTGAAATACGACCACTGTTCATGGGCGTAAACCACCATATCACAACTTAACGGAAAAATTTCAATTCCCACATTCTTTACCTGATGTTCTAAGTCTAGGATCGTGGTCAAAACTTTCATTAAAAGTACGGGGTGTTACAGTACGTATAATGTACTTAGTATGTAAGGCATGAGTAACAACGTAACATAGATATGAAAAGTAACAAGGAATAAGAGAGATAATCTGTACATCTGAATGCCTCGTAGGACGGATGTCATGCATGCTTAGCCTTTAAAAAAAACATTTTTATACATATATATATAGTAACATGCCCGACCATTAAGGCACGGTGTCATATATAATATCATGCCCGGCCATCACGGCTCGGTGTTATCATCATTAACCTGCGTCCAGGCCTCCCGCGTCCGGGGCAATATCATAACATGCCCACTGCAGTGGTGTGCACATCTACATGTCTGCCCGGCCGACTATAGCGCGGTGCGGTGTGAGAAAATACATACATAAATATATAAAGCATGCATGAGATCCAAATAAAATCCATAAGTACATCGAAGTGACGTAAGGTCGGTAACCTCCGATTATATTATGGAACAATCATCGTCGCTTTGTCTCACCTTGAAGGGACAATTGTTACAAGGTGAGACTATCAATGAAGAATAACATTTAGAGAAAACATAGAATAAGATCATAAATTTCATAAGGCATCAATTCATATACTTTTGGAATCTTAAAAAGAATAGTCATCATCGATGAATAAAATTGAGACATCAAGAAATAGTTCAACATTCTTATATCGTCATTGAAAATCATAAACTTGGAACCATTAAATATGAAATCATTCTCATCATAGTCATCATAGAAATATTCTCACCCTTGACATCATCATTGTCATTGTAAAACATATCCATCGTTGTTGTCATAAAAGCTTACGGAGTCATAAACCTCTGGTTTAGGTAATACGAACATTTTGGAAAACATTCATGAATCGTTAGGAAGGGGTTATGCCTTGGAATCATGAAAATCTAACTTTTGGAAATAAGGAGTCTATGAACACATTTATGGAGTTATAATCATAGGAGTCATGCCTTGAAAGAAAGGGACGAGCCTTAACATACCTGGAAGATAATTTTTCGACTTCCAACTTACTTCCAGTTTTGCAATTCACTTAAGATCATTGATAGCCTCGTAATCTACATATAGAACCATTCATAATATTATTAGAACCATCATCATACGCTCGTCTCGAAACTTTAATTAAAAATCCTTTTAGATTCTATCGAAATTCGGGCAGCACATCCCCTGTATATATGCCTAGCCCGAAATCATTATATCAACAACCAATCAACAACAACAATACCAACATCATCAATACCGTTATCCATGCCAATATATCTCCTAAAACATCCCACACGATGTTTTCTAAATTTCTCAACTAACCAACTTGTGATACGACTATTTAATAACTTTATTTCCATAAATAAGCCGAAATTAATACCAACAACATCAATAACAACATCCTCAACATCCTACAAGATATATATATATATATATATATATATATATATATATATATATATATATATATATATATATATATATATATATTATCCAAAATTCTCTTCAAACCTCAATCCATAATTCAACAACATCAACACAACAAAATATAATCTTTGTTCTTGCAATTATTCCTTAATCAAACTTGATAAAGAGAGAGATTTGAAGATTCATACCTTGTTTTTATAAAAGTAGCAAAATCTTCAACATTTTCTTATTCCCATGCTCCTCTAACTCCAAACGAAATTATATTCGTGACTATGCGTTGCCCGGACTTCAATTAGTACTTCGTAGCTTGAAATTTTGCTCAAAATCTTCACTTTTATGTGAGATTAAGATCCGTTTTAATGGCTGAATTTTCTGGAACATTCATTTTTTTATGATGAAATTGGGCGTTTTTAGCCCTTTTATAGTGGGTGGGCCGACGACTGTAGCTACAGTACTGTAGCAGTCCTGTTTCTGCGTTGACAGCTTAGTTTGTAACGTCTGTAATTATCTACTCCGATATCCTATCGACAAGAGGTTTGTTTCATTATAAACTAGACTTGACGAACTTCATTTTAGGCTTTTGAAATTCCTTAAAACTCACAATATACATAGAGATATACCCCTCCAAAGTTGACTAAAAATCTGTCCAACATTTCTCAAATTTTCGTCGAACTAATTTTCTTCAATTTGCTTGATCTCGAAATCTTCCGAAACACTTCCTACATGATATTTATCATTTATTATACATGATAATGGCCATGTTCTCGTGTTTCAAAATACTCTTTCCCGATTACGACTTACGAGATCGTAATTCACTCTTTTTCCTCGTTGTTACGTACTTTCCATGGCTTGTGCCTTTTAAAACATCATGGGACGTCTCCGGCGCTCCATTACTACGGTGAGGTACATGTCATACTCATGCTCTGAAAACGCGGGGTATAACAATAACAAGTTGGATAGTTGAGAAACTTGGAAAACATCGTGTGGGATGTTTTATACAGCCGATTGGTGTTGATAATGTTGTTGTGATGTTGGTATTGTTGTTGATATTATTGTTGTTGGTCATTGGATTGTGATTTCGGGCTAGGCATATAAACAGGGGAGATATTGCCCGAATTTCGGCAGATTCTAAATGGATTTAAATTGAAGGCTTAAGATAAGCATGTGACAATGAGCTTAACAATAGTATAAATGGTTTACGTGTAGATTTACGAGCTTGGAAGGATAAACGTTGAATAGTTAAGGAGACCAAAAGGTATGTTAAGGCTATCCCTCTTTCTTTTAAAGGCATGATTCATTTCCTATGAACGCATACACGCCTTCCATAATACCTTATTTCTGAAAATACTAGCAGTTAATGATTCTCAATATCCTTATGATGCTAAAGACGAATGTTTTCTATAAGGACCATGATGAGGATTATGATGATCCCATTTCTGGAGATTCCAAAGTTATGGGTTCAATGTCATTATGAGATTACTGAGCTGGTTTCAAGATTTTGATTATGTTTGTTAATGTTGATCTCATCTTATGATTTTGCTCAAAAGGCATGATTCCTATTTTATGATTCCATATATGTTTCCATAACTCTCTTACTCCAAAAGTTAGAAGTTCATGATTCTTAAAAACTTCTTATGATACTTAAGATGAGATGTTTTCTATGATGAACATGATGATGATGATCTTAATTCTAGAAATTCCAAAGCTTATGATTTTAATGCTATTATGAGATTATTGAGCTTATTTCATGATTTTCTCGATTTTATTCATTGTTGTTGATCTCACCTTATAATAATTGTTCCTCCAAGGTGGGATAACGGTGATGATTGATCCATAATATAATCGGAGGCTACTGACCTTACGTAACTCCAATGTATTTGTGGCTTTTGATTGGGCTCTCATGCATGCTTTATATATATGTATGTATTTTCTCACACCGCGCCACGCTATAGTCGGTCGAGCATGGCACGTAGATGTGCACACCACTACAATGGGCATGTTATGATATTGCCCCGGACGAACGAGGCCCGAATGCATGCTAATAATGATAACACCGATCCTTAATGGCCGGGCATGATACTATATATATATATATATATATATATATATATATATATATATATATATATATATATATATATATATATATATATATGACACTGAGCCTTAATGGTCGGGCATGATACTATATATATGTATGACACCGAGCCTTAATGGCTGGCATGGTACTATATATATATGTATAAAAATGTTTTTTTAAAAGGTTAAGCATGCATCATACTGCCTTATGAGGCATCCAGATGTACAGGTTATCCCTCATATTCCATGTTACCTTTCATATTTGTATTATGTTGTTATTCATGCCTTACATACTCAATACATTATTCGTACTGACATCCCTTCTTGTGGACGTTGCGATCATGCTCGCAGGTAGGCAGGGAGACGGATCAGACCCGTAGGTGTTCTATCAGTGAATTCTCAGGAGCACTCTACTTATTTCGGAGCTGCAGTCTATTTGGCATTGTCCTTATGATCATTTGTATTCTATGTAGAGGCTCGTAGACGTGTGTGTACAGTTAGATGTTTTATAGCTCCACCGATTCATATTATTGTATAATATATTGGTGGCTTTGTCGGCCTTATTTTGAGTTCTTGATACTCTATTGTTAGCCTTGCCGGCTGTATGATATACATTATGTTGTGGCGACCTTATCAGTCCGCATATGTACATATGTGCTAAATGATCGGATATTCCTATGTTGGGTCTTTTCTGCGTGCAGGTGTTCTTTGAGTTATGGTTTATAATGTTCAAAGTAACGGATAAGTCAGGTGGTTCTCGGCCTACGGGTCGGAGCCCGTCATACTCCGGGTAGGGTTGTGACAGATAACAATGACATAATTGAGTTTCACCCTTCTTATTGTCTTATAAAGTATCCACAGGGAAAGGTTCTTCTTCGAGGAACGATTAAGCATAGTCTTTATCTTCTTGTTGCCTCTCGTCCTTAATCTCAACCTAGAGCTTTTTTGGGTGTCAAGGTTCCTTTCCAAACATGGCATGATCGTCTCGGTCATCCTCATGGGTCTGTTCTCCATCGTTTGGCTTTCAATGTTCATCTTCCAGTTTCCAGCAGTAAACTCCACTCAGTTTGTGGCCCATGTCAATTTGGCAAGAGTCGTCATCTACATTTAGCTTCGTCTCATGTGTCTAGCTCTTTTCCTTTTGAATTAGTTTATTCCGATGTGTGGGGCCCTGCTCCAATTGATTCTGTTAATGGAAACAATTAATTTGTTCAATTTTTGGATGATAATTCCAAATTGGTATGGATCTTTTTTATGTTTTCTAAATCTCAAGTGTTCACCAACTTTAAACATTTTATCAAAATGGTGGAAACTCAATTTAGTTGCAAAATTAAATCCATTCAAACTGATTAGGGTGGTGAATATCGCAATGTCTCTAACTTTGTTCAACAGTTAGGTATAATTCACCGTGTCACTAGCCCTCATACTCATGAAAAAAAGGCACTCCTGAACGTCGTAATCGCATCATTGTTGAAAAGGGACTTGCTCTTCTTGCAAATTCATCTCTACCCTTACGTTTTTAGGAACATGCCTTCTCCACATCTACTTATCTTCATAATCGTATGATTAGTCCTTGTCTTAATTTTCAATCTCCCTTTTCTTTTCTTTTCTTTATAAGCGTAGTCCTAATTACTCGTTCTTTAAAAAGTTTTGGGGTGTATATGTTATCCTTTTCTGTGTCTCTACAACAATTATAAACTCTAGTATCGATCTTTTCCATGTGTTTTCTTAGGTTACAGTAGTAAACACAAAGGGTACCTATGCTTTAATGTTTCATCAAGCCGTTTTTATGTTGCCCGTTATGTAATTTTTTATGAACAAACCTGTCCTTATTCCACAATGACGTCCAGTAATTCCAAACCTACATCTCCCTCTTTCAACTCCCTCAATCTTGATATACTCACCTCTTTATTACCGTCATCCAACCCCTTTCCAATCTTTACAGTCCCCCGTCCAATTCCTCGCATCCCGCCAATCCAATCCGCTTCTCCTTCTCCCAGTTCCGCTTCTCTCTTCTATTCCTCCATCTTTTACCCTTCCCTAACTCCGCCAATCCTCAACTTCTATACACCCCATGACTAGCCGAGCTTAAACTAATTCTCTTAAACCCAGGACGCGCTGTCCCGACGCCAAAAACCTATAAGCAAGCAAGATCATCTCCTGAATGGTGTGAGGTCATGTCCTATGAATATAATGCCTTGATTCGTAATGGCACTTGGTCCCCTGAGCCATGTCCTCCTCATACCAACATTGTCGGGTGCAAATGGGTATTCAATATTACACGACATGTTAATGGGAAAATAGAGTGGTATAAAGCTCGTCTTGTGGCTAAAGGATATTACCAAGAAAAGGGTGTAGATTATTTTGATACTTTTAGCCCGGTTGTGAAGCCTACTACTATTCGGGTGGTATTATCACTTGCTCTTGCTCGCAGCTGGAAACTTAAGCAACTTGATGTTAATAATGCTTTCTTAAATGGCGATCTTCAAGAGGTTGTTTACATGTCTCAGCCTCCTGGTTTTGTTGATACTCGACATCCTAATCATGTCTGTCGCCTAAGAAAAGCTCTCTATGGTTTGAAACAAGCCCCTCGTGCTTGGTTAATGAACTGAAAAATTTTCTGGTGCAGTAGGAGTTTCAGAGTTGCTATACTGACTCCTCCCTATTTGTTCGGAATCGTGGCTCTGCTATTACCTATCTTCTCGTCTACGTGGATGATATCATTCTTACAGGTAATGACTGTAACTTTATCTCCACGTTTACAGCAACTTCGGATTCTGTTTTCTCCCTTAAAAACTTGGGCAATGTGAGTTTTGTTCTCGGGATTGAAATACTACCATCACAATGGTTCTTTGCTACTGTCTCAATCTTCATACATCAAGGATCTTCTCTACCGTAGCCACCTCCAAGATACTAAACCGCTATAAACCCCTGCGGACTCCACTTCCATACTCACACGGGGTGGACCGCTTGCTCCGGATGCTACTTTATATCGTAGTATTGTTGGTGCGTTGCAATACGCCACTATTACTCGTCCAGATATCTCTTACGCTGTTAATCGGGTTTGTCAGTTTAGGCATGATCCTTGGCTATCTCACTGGTCTGCAGTTAAAAGCATTTTGCGCTACCTGAAGGGTACTTTGCATCTTGGTCGCCAATTTTTTCCATCCTCAGATCAGTCTATTGGAGCTTATTCTGATGTGGGATAGGCTGCTGACGTCCTTGATCGTCGCTCTCAACTGTTGTAGCTCGCTCCAGCACCGAGGCAGAGTATAGAGCAATTGCCTTAACCCGGCCGAAGTCGCCTGGATCAAGAATCGGTTATTTGAACTTGGTGTCACTTGCAACAAGCCACCCCGTGCTCCTCTTAGATAATCTCAGTGCACTTTACATGTGTACAAATCCAGTTTTTCACAATTGATCCAAACATATTGAGATTGATTATCTTTTTTGTTTGTGAGAAGGTTAAGCGAGGCTTATTGTCTGTTCGTGTTATGTCCCGACCCAAGATCAATATGCGGATATCTTCACAAAGGCACTTGGCTCTTCTCTTTTTATTCATTTCCGTGACAAGCTCAATGTTCGTACACTACAGTTGAGCTTGACGGAGGATATTAAGGATAAACAATTGTAATCTTATCACTGTATTTTGAATATTAGTTAGCTAGTGATTAGGAGATTTAATCACATGTAAACCTTATCTCATGTAATTCAAACCTGATGTAAATACTATATATATGTGAATGACAAATACTATCAACTCAACGAGAACCTTATCAAAGTCTCCTTCTTTAATTCTTCGTATGATTACTTTCTGCCCTGCTAGTAAGCCCGTCAACCGGTCCGAACCGGAACCGGACAGGCAACCGGTTATAAAACCGGCCAGTTTCCAGTCTAAAAACCGGAACCTGACACCGGTTCCAGTTTACCGGTTTGAAACCCCAAACCGGAACCGGTCCGGTTCAAAATGTCCAAAACCTCTTCTTTTTTTTTTGTATAGTATATGTATATTGTAGTATTTATTAATATATTGTAGGTATATTTACATATGTTATATAAGTTTATAAGTAAAATTTATATATTTACTGACTAACAGGCTAACAGCAAGTTAGCAATACAGCATATATATATATACATATATATATATATTAAGTTATATGCTTAAGTTATACTACATATACATAAAATATAGAAAGAATATACTTATATATATGAATATACTTAGGTTATATAACTTACATATATACATACACACACACACACTATATATATGTTTAAGTTATATGTATATTGTTATACCCCATCTTAACCGAAGTTAAAATGGTTTATAACATTTCGGTAATTCCGGGGTTAATTAAAGTTAGAAAGTCGCCACCTAATTATTTATGGTGAATTAGGGCACCTAAAGTTAATTAAAGTTATTTTCTAAAGTTAACTCTGTTTTAATGTCTACGAATCTAAAGGGAATGTATTAAGTACCCTTTAAAATTCATTAACAATGGTTAACCGACCGAACTTATGTTATTTAATTAAGACTAAAAATATACAAATATAACATTTTAAATGTTTAGAAAAATAGTTTGTAAGTATTATCAGGATTTCAAAATGGAAAATATAAGGCTACCATTTAAATTAGAATAAGGTAGTAGTTTATAGAAAAAGACTTTAGCCATATTTAAAAAAAAATGTGTTGGATTAATCAATACATTAATAAGAATTCAATGATCGATTATTAACTCATTTTAACTGCTTAGCTTATTAAGGAACAAATAAAATCAAGAAGGCAATAAACAAATTAACTTCCTACTATTATGTGAAAAGTTATCTAAAAATATAACTACCTCTTTTATGAAAATTGGGCCTTGTTTGGGAAAATAAAGATATGAATTAAGCTTGGAAAAAGATTCATCACTATTAGAAATGGTCATTTATTGCCTTTAAATAGAATTAACCATAAAACTTTAAAAAAAATGGTTTATAAAATAATTCTAGGACTCTAATTTGAGGTATGTGAATGCTTTGGAAATCGGACTTAATTCTTTAGCAAACATCGATTGGTTTAATTATACATTTAAAAGTTAGTCGCATGCTAATCCTAAACCCATTATATCATATACCAAGAATATCAAACACGCACCAAAAGAAATCATTCAAAACACACATACAAACAAAATAATAAACAGAGTAAGGAGTTGAAAGAAAGAAAAAAACAAAAAAGGAAATCGCCGTGGGCGAGCCTCAAGCGAATTTCATTGTTCTCTTGCTATGAGATTTAAGGAATAAGGAACGTTGACTCCATGCATGGGTAATGTATTAATGCCGAGTCCCAATTTGAAACTCCGTTTTGAATTGGGACTCCATTTTCTCCGATGTGTACATGTAAAAACAAAAAAAAATAAAGATTAGTGATATCATCTAACAGTTCTATTGGAATACAAAACTAGTTGAAGGTAAAACGATAATGCCAAGCATGACAATGACAACGATGCAAATGAATTGTGACTTCAAATGTGAAATAGACCAGCTCATACAAACAAAATGGAAAGTCAGAAGATGTCTTGTCTCCTAGCCACTATGGGTTTGCATATTTCTGAAGTATTCTATACTCTGACTAAGGATTCATTATTAGACTCCTTAAATTACAAGTTGTGTCAAACCATTCCACCACCAGCAGATGTTATAAATTGTGGCACAACCCTAGATGCATCTGTATGGGAATAAGCTTGTATGCTTTATGCTATAATACTTCATCTAAATATTTAGATGCTGAACTTTCTAATTATCCAGAATCTAAGTAATACTAGGTATGCGGTTTAACCATCCTTAATACAAGTTGTAGCAAATTAGATCTATATCCATGACATGGAAACAACACTTGTGCAACCCAAATACACTTGAAGAAGCGCAGGACATAGAGGGGTGAAATTTTATTTCCAGTTTTAAGAACATGTGCTAAAAAAGCAATACGTAGTAAGTTACTATGTGTAGTAGCAACCTCTAAACTACAGAAGAACAAATAGTCAATACTCACTGCCACTGTTTCATATTAGCATTGACTGAAAAAAAAAAAAAAACTTAAACTCACGGATGAAAGACAATTATAAAGATGGTTCTGTGCCAACTTTTTAAGACGACAAAGGCAGTTGTAAATCAGATTTTGGTTCTCAACCACAGGGGGGGCATATCAACTAACTAGTATGATCAACATCCCAACATATACATCTAATGAATTTACACAGCTCATTAACAGGAGACAATGGCAAATAGAACATGATTAAATAGACCTTGAACTTTATCACACATGGCTGACTGTAATCTTACCAGATACGACTGAATTAAGGTTCTAAACTTATGACTAATTAGTTTTAATCACATAAGTTACATTTCAAACCAAAGAAGATCGCAACTTGACAAGATGATTCAAAACACTGATAAAATACAGATCTGCATAACTAACAGGTTGCCTACCTAAAGCTAACTTATAAATTAATCAAAGATATACAAACGAGTTTTAAAATCTACATGACTAATCTTCCAAGTGCACATAAAGTTAAACAACCACAGAATCAAATAAGACAAGATTAAGTTAAACCAAACTAATACATGAGCCTATAAATATTATTAACTACTAAACCGAAAGTAAACTGATTAAAACAGGAGCATACATAATACTATTCAGCTATTAAACAGAAATTAAACCTACTAAAACAACGAACATGTTGAACCCACAAACATTTATTAAACTACTAAAGACCGGAATTAAACTAACGAAAGAAGATTTGTTTACCTTCTTCGAGTGCAGCGAACTAGGACGTCCAGGCCTCGAATCTACTCACCCGTATTGACAGATCCGAACCTTGAGCCAAATGGGTTCGAATGAACGGGTTGAGGGCTCTAACGAACTAAAGTTTTTCGTATTTCTTGTAGGATAAATCGAGTGAAAAAAAAAAAAACCGTAAAGAAAAACAGAGAGTAAGGATCTATATATCATTGTTTTCGTCTCCTCCCCCTCCACATAAAGAATAGGGGTCCCTATATATAACCCCGAATGCCAGGTTTTATTTCAAACGATGTCGGACTGCAAATTTTGGATTAGAAAAACTTTTGAATTTCATTTGGGATCCGGATTTGAAATTCAAAATCTGTACTTGAATCCCAAAAAAAAAAATGAAAATCGAAAGAGAGAAAGAGACTTATGAAGAAGAAGACAAAGGTAACGTCAATTACCTGCTCGAAGAGACGTCTGGAAGGCTATTCGGAAAATGGAAAAACAAAAACTCCATTTCGGGTCAAGGTTTTGGCAAGTTTCTGAGAAAGGAAATGGGGGAAGAGAGATGAAGAAGACGACAAGGTGCAGCTGGCCCCTTTCTTTAGGTCTTCAACTGGGCCGGGTAATGGGCTGGATCAGGTGGAAGGGGTAGTGGGGTGGTCGGATAGTTAGAAATAATGGGCTAATGAGTTGAAAAATATGGGCTGCAGATAAACGAATTGGGCTCGTAAGAATGGGCTGGAATTGTTGGGTATTTTCCTCTTCTAATTAATTTCTTTTTGGGATTTTTAGTAATTAACTTCTACAACTTCTAAGTGATTAACTTATATATATTGTGATGACAATTAGTGATTAATACGTAGATAATAAGGATTTAGTAAGTGTTGACTTGTAATTAATTTAACGAGTCCAAACCCGAAAATGAAATGATGACGAACTATAAAACATTTGTGATAATGTAATGCTAGTAATGTTGATAGTAAAAAATAGTGAAAATGAAAGTAACGATATTAATAGTAGTAGAAATAAAAAATAGTAATGAAAACAAAGTATTTAGTCCGTTAATAAATTTAGAAGCCCAAGGAAATAAAATGGAATAAAGGAGGGACGAAATTGGGCGTCAACATATACTATATATTATAAGTATATTCTTAGTATATTTTAGTTATTTTTCAAGTATATAACTTTCTAGTTTTTAATTTAAGTAGATGTATATTATAAGTATATTCTTAGTATATTTTAGGTATATTCCTAACTTAATATAAGTAAAAATATGAACACAAGTAAATAGAAGAAAGCTCAATAAGTCATATATTTTATTCATTCTTGGATAACATTTATTTGCAAGTTGTAGTTTTTTTAACTTGCAAATAATACATGAGTTGCAAAAAAATAGTAGAATAATAAAATCACCAATTCTCAATCATTTGGTTAATTTCCCCCATATCATATTCGGCCATGGAGATATCTTCAAAGTCTTCCATTTGGTCCGGTCCACTTGCTATCAAATCTTCAATCTCTTCCTCTTCGCCTTCCTCCGCTTCTAAGTTCTGGTTGCATCGTTCCGATCTAATCCAATCGCGAATGCACACTAGTACTTGCAAGCTAAAGCCGGATAATGAGTGTCTATGGTCTCCAATTTGTTGTCTTCCCTGGCTAAATCCACTCTCCGAAGCCACGGTTGATACTTGAACCGTAAGGATATCTCGAGTCATTCTTGAGAGTATCGGATGACTTGCCTTGTATTTCTTCCACCGTGCTAAGACGTTCAGCTCATCCAGTTCCTTGATATCCACATTTGGCTGCATCAAATAAAAGTGATAGTCATCAAAGTTTGCATTACAAGAAGGAGTTGGATGTGAATGTAAAACTTTTAAATTCGACAAGCCCTTTTTGCTACTTTGAGAAGTAGTAGGGAGTGGAGCAACGGGTACAGCATGTTCTTCCAAACTAGAATAATGAGTAAAAACTTTTCTAAACTCATCATCAATAGCGGTTTCGGCTTCAGCTAAAGATGGTTGAACTCCCTCTTCAATTTCTAAAAATGTATAAATTTGACCAACCAATGCTTTAGTATAAGACACTTTTAAACTAGGATTTAAAAGAGAACCCAATATAAATAAAGTTGAGATGGGAAAAAAATACTTCTTAAATTTTGTTGTCATATCAAAAATAGCCGCTTGATAACTGGGTTTATATTTATATTCTTGTAAAACTCTAGCTATTTCTGCTAAGTAGGCTAAAATTCCGGTTACCGTGGGATAAAATTGTCTAGAAAAAGCAAGAGTTGCATTATAAAAAATTTCTAAGAGTTTAACACATTCCTTAACATCTTCCCAATCCGTAAAATTTAACCAATCATCACTATTAATATTATATTTGTTGTGAACTTGTTGTATGAGAATCCTATACTCATATGCTTGTTGTAGCATAATGTAAGTGTAGTTCCACCTAGTCTCAATTTCTACTTGAATTTTCCTAGGTCTAAGTTTATTTTCCACACAAGCATTCTTAAAATCTCTAATTCTTCCCCTATTAGCATTACAAAAAAGAAACGCAACCGCGTCTCTAACTTTTTGAATAGAATCGTCAAAACGCGTAAGACCATCTTTAACAATTAAGTTTAAAATGTGACAACTACATCTTACATGAAAAATATTTCTTAGCGGAGGGTTTAGTTCTCTTTTTAATTAAAAGACCAACCGCCTTTGTATTATTAGAAGCATTATCTAAAGCAATACAAAGTGTTTTTCTATAAATGTTAAAAAAATCTCATAATAGTAGACATTGAATCCGCTAAAAAATTTCCATCGTGACGACCTTTTCCTTCATCATATAAAAAAGCTATAATTCTTTTTTGCATAACCCAATTGTCATAAACCCAATGACATGTAATAGCAAAAAAATCTAACTTGTTAAAACTAAGACCCAAATCAACAGTAAGAGAAACATTACAATTTAAAGAATTAAATACATGGCGCAAATAAAATCTATATTTTTTATACAAATCTATAACATCTGCTCTACAAGTACTTCTAGGAATACCCTCAAATAACGGATTATAACAACGTTGAATGTAAGTAACAAACCCGAAGGAAAGGAAAATGGTAAACAATCATAAGCTACCATTTTAGCTATTTCTACACGCTCTTTTTTCTTGTCATACTTAAAAATTTTACCGGTTTGTGGGTCTATCGTCATTTGAATACCCCCCACATTTGAACTCGTTTGCTCTCCCCAAACATCCATATGTTTCTTTTTCATATGACCATTTAGTGTATCCGCTCCACCATCCTTACTAGTTTCTTGCTTAAAAATAAATATTTATCCACATAGGGTACATTTAGCTATTTGGCTTTCCCTATCCTTAGTCATAAATTTTCAAATTTTAGCGGTTGACTTACGAGTTCTAGGCGGTTTGTCTTGTGTATGTGATTGTGCAAGACATATATCTCAGCAGGACATGTATCTCCTATGGGATTTTCGGGGGGTTGTGTTTCATCATCATCATCAATTTCATTAAAAGTATCGGTATAATGTTGTTGCATTGCCTCATGACCTAAAAGTGGATTATTTCCACCAATATCAATACCTAAATTAGGTGTTTCTTCCACAAATGTTTCCTCATTAAGCCCACACCTAACAATACCACTACTACCGGCACCACGTCTAAATCTCTTCGCCATTATTAAATAGAATTAATTTAAATCACACTCAAATAAATCACAAGAAAATGAATTGCAACAAATTAAATTGGGAAAAATAAAAGATAGAGTTGGAACGAAGGTACCAAATTGTCGGACTAATTTCCAACAAAGTGAAGGCGGCTATAATTGCAAATCCACAAAAGCTACTTCGGATTGTTGCAAAATCACCAACTCCACCAACAATATTATAATTGCAAAATTAATAATTGAAACTATAATAAGACTTTATAATATTTATTTGAAAGAAATTTAAAGTGGTTAATTGTTGCAAAGTAACTATAATTGAGAGATTGAGAGAAAGAGAAGAGTGAATTGATGTGGATTAAAATGAAAATGGAGGGGTTTATATAGGGGTGGGGGATGGGTTAAAGTGTTAAAAAAATTTTGGGGGTTTTGGGGGGGGGGGGGGGGGGGGGAAGAGTTGGGGACCGTTTGGCAACGGCCATTTTTGCAAATGGACCGTTGCCCAACGGTCCAATTTGAGCCCAAAGCCGCAACGGCTACAAAGTAAAAAAAAATCCACCGGTTTACCCGTTTCGATTTTACTGGTTTAACCGATTCCGGTTTCAAAAAAATTGGAACCGAACCGGTACAAAATATACGGTTAACCGGAACCGGTTCAACCAGTTCCGGTTTTGCCGGTCCGATTACCGGTTTGAACTGGTTAAACCGGACCGGTTGACGGGCTTACTTGCTAGGTATGAAAACGGTAGATAAAGATGATTAGACTCAATTACGCCTATTATTTTTTTGTCTTTTTTTTTTTTTTTTTTGTTTTTGATTTTTTTGTTAATAAAACCTAATACAGCAACCAACGACATTTTGTAATCTGAACACAGACCACTCTCGATGTTGAAATGTAAAAAAGATAACATTTCTTAGTTCATGCATAGTACGTGGCTTGTGAGGAAATATTAATAAAACAATTTAGTTTCCCAACTATCAAAAAGATTATAAAAGATATTCACCCATAGAGATTGACATGAAAAGGAAATTAGAGCTTGTGATGAAATATGAATGCCCTATTTCAGAAGGAATAGAGGGATCGGTTAAAAAGGAGTAATAGTAAGATTAAATGAATAAAAAATAAATAAAAGAATAAACAAGTGGGTCAATATGTCACCTAGGTGGATGTTTTCTAAGACGTTAAAATCTGAAATAATTGATCATTTAGTCTAACTAACTACACTAGGATGGTAACTTAAGTGTCGTTTATCTTGATTGCGACAGGTTGAGTCACCTCACACAAATATCTTTTCTAAAAGATTTTTACACTGTAAATAAGTTCAAAAAATAATTCTACTAATATTTACTCTTATCATTTAACCAATATAATCATGGTATAATTTGTGCTTAATTAGTGTGTATATAATAAACAACGATTAAACAATTATTATGGACTTATTATACATTTGGTATAAGTTAAGTATGCCCTCGTGCCTACAACATATGGATACGGCTAGGGGGCGTAAATAACTTTAGCTGTCGGGCTATTTGTGCATAGTTTCCTTTTACTAAATAATGTAGTTTCTAGCCATGTAGAGCTCTTAAAGAGGAAAGCGCTCTTGGTCAGTGATTTCTCTGTTCAAAATTTGAATTTGAGATTTTTAACTAAGGTAGAGAGATCTCATCCGTTTCATTACATCTTTAAGTGGTATGTTTTTTTTATTACGCAGATATTTCAAAAACGTTTTATAGAAAGCTGTGATTTCTCTTCACGTGCCGGTGTAAGAAAAATAGAAAACTTTTTTTTTATATCAATTATTCAAAAGCTACACAATGATTGTTGGAAAAATGATTAAAATTACGCATAGCCGCCTGTCACAACGCTGCTCCATATTGTGCTTTTATTTAATATACTAGTACCCCCATTTTCATGACATCGTCGAATGTATCCATTGGTGTATAAGGTCCCTGTAATATTCTTTTTTGTTAGAGATGTTAGGCATGTTGGGAGCCTCACCCTCCACAAATCACAATGATGTAATCATAGTTGTCCTCTGATTAAAAGTTCGTTAAATCTTGCCCTTGATTCATAACATGAATTGATCATTTCTTCTATGTGTTGTAATTTAGTATTCGTGCTATTACTTTAATTTAGATCATCAAAAAATGGACTCGAATTTTTATTTTATTTTTATTTTGAAAAGAAATTTGTATACAAGCAAAGGAAATGCCTAAATAACGTTAGCTATAATTTGAAACAAAAACATTAGCCGAGGCCACTAAAGAAACACCATACATAAAAATGTGGTAGATTCAACAAAACGATTCTAAACAACGATTAAGATTCTATACGATTTTATAAAATGTCAAAATGTGTATACCATGGAAGAATTTCCATCCTTTATTCAATTAGGTCAAATTGTTCAATTTTTCCGCCCAAACAGTTTTTCTTACTCCCCTTTTAAAGTCTATGACCAATAATTACTTTAGTCGTGGTAATTTGAAACATAGTTTACGAGAAAGTAACCTTCCATTTTCTTGGAGCAAACGTGTTGAAAACTTTACCCCTATATATATTCTTCACTTAATAATTCTAAGCATGTTCTTTCAGATCATATTGACCAAAAGAAGGTTCCATAGCAAAGAATCGTTAAAGATATGAGAAGGCAATAGAAGTTTTCCCACAACCATATTGACCGATGAGCGGTCTCGTCTCCAGAAAAAATGGGGCCATGTTTTCTTTTCCTTTTTTTCAGGCTGAAATCATTTCTTATTGGCCGATGCACATATCTACATAATAAATAAATAAGACAACATTAATAAGGATTTTTAGTTTGAATTTTTCATCCAGAGTCAGATACTTACTAAGTTGCTCAAAGTTTCTAATTAATCAGAATTCGTGTCGAAAAATCTCATTTTGGGTTAAAGTTCTCCCTATCAAAGATGATTCAATATGCAGAGCTCAAACTCGAGATCTATAATTAAGAATGAAGGAATACTTACACCACATCACAATCTTTGGTGAATTTTGAACTCGTAAAAAGTGTTATGGGTTGATAAAAACCTAAAATTCAATTATGGGTTGATAAAAACCTAAAATTCAATCTATCAAATTTAAATTTAGATCTGCCTCCTTATATTGGTAGTGTTACACCATTGACTACTTTGATTATATCATATTGTATTGTAGCATACCTGGCTTGAACTCACTCTCCATGCAAAATTAGCTTAATTAAAAGCTAACATTTAGGATGTGGTTGGTACGGTGGAAACATTTTGTAGACAGAATTTTTCTATTTTTTCATATTTGAGGAGTCACAAATATTTTACGTAGGAAAATAAGTTTCTTAAAAATCAGTATAAACCCACTTATAAGCAGTAAAACAAGTTCCATAAGCGACATTCTACGCTGATTATCTCCTCCCCTATTCTACTTAATTACTTATCACCCACCAAAATAATAATAATAATAATAATAATAATAATAATAATAATAATAATAAGAAAACTGCTTATTTTTTCCTAATACCAAAGACACACTTATTATATAACATTCCAATTGTATCACCCTTCAAAAAGGTTTTCTTACCACTAAATATCCGATTGCTGATCGATGACCTCGTCTACTTTCTAAGAAATAATACTTTTTCTACTTTATAAAAATGAGTTTTTGTAAATCATATTTAGCTTTGACAAAATAATCAACGAATCATCATCAAGCCTTCTAGATTGGGGCACAGAGAAGAGTATTATGTTTCAACAATTTTCGGGTCAGCGCACATTTATAACGCGTCAATGGTACCGTTGTCGATATTGAATGTTGAACATGAAATAAATAAATAAATAAATAAATAAATAATAATAATAATAATAATAATAATAATAATAATAATAATAATTTACTCCCATGATTCCTAATACAATCAAACCTTTTTATAACAACATCTTCTGTTTTGATATTTGTTTGCTGCTACAGTGAAATGTTGTTATAACATAGGAGTAGTAATATAACATAACATGAAAACCGGTTCTAAAGAAAAGCTTGTTGTTATAGTGAAATGTTATTATAGAGAGACCTGACTCTATCAGCTATTTTGATAAACTGAAAATACTTTACGTTTTAGATTAAAAAAAAAAAAAGTTCTTTTCTAATTTTCTTTATCTTTACCGTTTCAATTAGTGTATCGTTAATTAAGCAAGATCTTTAAAGAAAAAGAAAGAGTAAATTTTGTGAAGAAACCTTAGAAACAAATACTAATGTGGAAGGGAGTATATTGCAAAAAAAGAAAATGAACAATGCTAGGACCAATTCCTTTCATTTTCTTTTATATAAAAAAAAGAATTTGTGGTGTTAAGAATACAACTCGCTATATATGTCTTACTGAATGTTACATTTATTGCTTTTAAGGTTTCTATATTCCTCTATAAGTTTTTTTTTTTTTTTAAAAGTTTATCATCATTTCTAAAAAGTTTAAAAGTAGCAAACAAATAATAAAAGGAACTACTTTAGAATTTGATCATCTTTTGGATCACTTTTTCTAGGACGGATTAGATTTTACGGAGTTGGTGAATAATCCAGCTTAACAATTGCGAGGAGGATAAATCATTTAAGTGGGTTCATCTTTTAATATTTTATTACATAAACTACATTTATATTTTTTAATATATTTTACAAAGGAAAGTTTTATTTTCCTGGTAAACCCCCTTTTTTCACGTCCCTCCCCCACTGAGTGGGAGAAAAAGTAAGCAAAACATCTTGACTATATATTTTGATATGATATTTACAGTTAGGCCATATATGTGGTGTTTGACACTGACTTTTGGCTACTTATGTTATATCAGAAGTTATTACAACTTTCAAGTAATAAGAATGGTTCATGAAATTGTCCAGTCTCAAGGATACAAAGGAAATTATATTAAAAAATTTTAAGTTTAAGAAAACTTCTACGTACATTTTTGTGTGTGTATTAAATGTATTTGTTTTCATATAGAATTAAGCCATTAATTGAAATGACAGCGAACATCATTTGTACATATACTAGGGCGGACCGAAGTCTAAAAATGAAAAAGAAAACAATAATATATGTTGGACAAAAGTTTGTTCTCAAAGGGTATTTCCAAGCTGTTATACATTTTAACCAAAAAAAGAGAAAAGAAAAGATGTTATACATACTCCACCCGTCCCAATTTGTTTGACATTTTTCGCTTTTCGACGGTCAGACAAGTTGTTCTTTGACTGTAATTTTTTCATATGTTTTTCAAAAAGTTTAAATTATTAATTATAGTGACTTATAGTACTTTTTACGTAGTTTTTAAATATATAAATTTTATTTCGAAAAATTTAAAGATTCTATGTGCAAACATACGGTCAAAGTTAAGGAGTTTGAGTCTCGAAAAATTAAAAGTGTCAAATAAATTGGGACGGAGGAAGTAATTTTAATCTAATTTAAAATTATAAGGGTTCAAAAATTAAAAAACTATAAGGTTAACAGGACAAAGAAATGAAGAGAAAATGAAAAAACAAAGAGCAAAATATAAATAAAATATATAAAACAGTTAGAAATTAGCCGCCATGTGGGGTCATATATCTACATCAAATGAATCTTCCTTCCAAAGTTCTATAATTTGCCTCTATTGTTTATTCATTCAATAATAAGTACTGGACATGAGGCAACTTCCAAATTCAAAGCACGAAGAGTCAAACAAAGTGGCATTTTGCTTTTTCTAATAAAAATTCCCACATTTTTTTCTCCACCTTCTCTAAAAAAAATCAGTATTATATTTACCACTAATCGTCAATCAATCAATCAATCAATTCAATTATATTAAACTCTACATTTAAGTATAATATTAACTAGTACTTAACATTTTTCTTGATATTTTGAATAAATGTATTCCAATAGCCGCCTCTTCTGAATTTGTCGCTATATAAGTCCTCTCCCTTCAGTCTTTTTGGCACCAACTCTAACTTTGCCTTTCATTCTTTTGTTCTTTCTAAACATATCATACAAGTGAACCAAAAAAAAAAAAAAGAAAAAAAAAATTCAAGAACACAATTTGAGTATCTCTCAATACTATTTTGACGTTCACTTGAAAATGTTTGGCGAGTTCGAGGCATAGTTTCCATTTTTAAGTACAATCTTTCGCCTCAGGGTGTTAAAAAATCAGCATTTTTGCATAGTTTACGAGTTCTGCTTAGAGTTGACGGGAACTACAAAGAGACTAGCCTTTTGATCGATCAAGTGAACGTTGGTTCAAGATGGAGCCGGCGAATCTCAGTAACATGAGAGGTAGTATGAGAGGAAGTGTAAGGGGAAGTATGAGAGGTAGTTTAAGAGCAAGTACTAGCAACTCAATATGGAGAAACAATGGTGTGGAGGCATTTTCGCGATCAGCGAGAGATGAAGATGATGAAGAGGCACTTAAATGGGCTGCTTTAGAGAAGTTGCCTACTTTTGATAGATTGAGAAAAGGTTTATTGTTTGGATCACAAGGTGCTGCTAATGAAGTTGATATAAATGATCTTGGATTTCAAGAAAGGAAGACTTTGCTTGAGAGGCTTGTCAAGGTTGCTGATGAAGATAATGAGAAGTTCTTGTTGAAACTCAAGAACAGAGTTGATAGGTAAGTGAAATAATCACTTTTCATGTACAGTTTTGTTTTTCATTTTTGGGAAATATTGGTTCAATGGTAAGAGTGGTCGCCTGCAGAGGCGGAGGTAGGATTTTTAAGTTTACGGGTTCTGAACGGTAAAAACGACAAGTTTATAGGTTATGGATAAATTATTTATGCATAAGTGGATTTTTAAACACAAATATAGAATCTCGGCTGGGAACTTAGTGCAGCGGACTTTTGCCTTTTTTCTTTTTTACTAACTATGAGTTGAGTTTCCCTTTTCTTTTTTTAATTGATTTGTATTTTAACTTGTGTTTCTTGGAAAAAATGAAAATATGCAGAGTTGGGATTGATTTGCCATCAATAGAAGTAAGATATGAGCATCTAAATATTGACGCAGATGCATATGCAGGAAGTAGAGCTTTGCCTACTTTTATCAACTTCATGACCAACTTTGTTGAGGTAAAAATATGAATGAAAAACATAAACATTTTATTACTTCTACTACTACTTTTGATTGAAAACTAACTTCTTTTTTGTTTAATCATTTTTTGCTCCAAAGACACTGTTGAATTCTCTTCACATCCTTCCAAGTAAAAAGAGACAAATCACAATTCTCAAAGACATAAGTGGTATGATTAAGCCTTGTAGAATGACTTTGCTATTGGGACCTCCAAGTTCTGGAAAGACTACTTTGTTATTAGCTTTGGCTGGAAAACTTGATCCTGCTCTAAAGGTGAGATTTTCCAACAAAATTTCATAGATAAATTTTTAAAACAAAATTATTTAAAAATATACTAAAGTTTGCACTTTTTTTCTGTGAAATCAGGTCACTGGTAAGGTGACCTATAATGGACATGAACTACATGAATTTGTGCCACAAAGAACAGCTGTTTATATCAGCCAACATGACTTGCATATTGGAGAAATGACTGTAAGGGAAACTTTGGAATTTTCTGCAAGATGCCAAGGAGTTGGCTCTAGATTTGGTTAGTGTTCTCTTATAGCTTTTGTTTAAACACAATTCAGTTTTTATAAGTGAATTTTGTATCTGTTTTGTGGTGAAAACATATAAATGTTTATTAATTAAAGTTTTTTTTTATTTAAAAATTGTACAGAGATGTTGGCTGAACTATCTAGAAGAGAGAAAGCAGCTAATATCAAACCAGATCCTGATATTGATGTCTACATGAAGGTAAGACTAGAGTTTTATCATCTTTAATTTAGTTATAATTCTATTGAATATTAGCTAGGGACTTTATTTTACATTATTTTTGTCTTCATCAAAAATAATTGAATCTTTTTCTTTCTGGAAATGTAGGCTGCAGCAACAGAAGGACAAGAAGCCAATGTTGTTACAGATTATGTTCTTAAGGTAACATCCAATTATTTCAATTTCTTGTATGAGATAACCTGCCACAGTTTTAAGATTACTTATTCTAACTTATGAAATGTCACCTATAGTTATCTTCCGGTAGTAGTAATTTGCTTGATCTGACTTCAATTTTCAGATTTTGGGACTGGACATCTGTGCTGATACTATGGTAGGAGATGAAATGATAAGGGGTATATCAGGGGGACAAAAGAAACGTGTAACAACCGGTGAAATGCTTGTTGGACCATCAAAGGCACTTTTCATGGATGAAATATCAACTGGATTGGACAGTTCAACTACTTTCTCCATTGTCAATTCTCTAAGACAATCAGTGCATTTCTTGAAGGGAACTGCTGTGATATCTCTATTGCAGCCAGCCCCTGAGACTTACAACCTGTTTGATGACATTATTCTTTTATCCGATGGTTACATTGTCTATCAGGGTCCTCGAGAAGCGGTTCTAGATTTCTTTGAATCCATGGGATTCAAATGCCCTGAGAGAAAAGGTGCCGCTGATTTCTTACAAGAGGTAACATCAAAGAAGGATCAACAACAATATTGGGCTAAGAGGAATGAGCCTTATAGGTTTGTCTCATCAAAAGAATTTTGTGAGGCATATAAGTCTTTCCAAGTTGGAAGGAAACTTGGTGAAGAGCTTAAAACTCCATATGACAAGAGCAAAAGCCACCCTGCTGCTTTGTCTACCAAGAAGTATGGTATAGGGACGAAACAACTATTGAAGGTCTGTGCTGAACGAGAATACCTACTAATGAAGAGGAACTCATTTGTTTACATATTCAAGCTCACTCAGGTACCTTCTACTTAGTCTATGCGAACTATATAAGTATGTGCCTTGTTTTATAACCATGTACCGATTGTAATTATCTCTTTGTTTATGTTATGTTTTCTCAGCTCGCGATAATGGCACTTATAACGATGAGTGTCTTTTTCCGAACTAAATTGCCCCGAGATGATATGGATGATGGAGGAATATATGCTGGTGCTCTCTTTTTTGTAGTTGTTATGATCATGTTTAACGGAATGGCTGAGATCGCACTGACAATTATGAAACTTCCGGTCTTCTTCAAGCAAAGGGACCTTCTCTTTTACCCTTCATGGGCTTATGCCCTTCCCACATGGGTTCTCAAAATCCCTGTAACTTTTGTTGAATGTGGTATATGGACATTCATCACATATTATGTCATGGGATTTGATCCAAATGTTTCAAGGTAAGCGAAGAAATACACAACAAACTAATCAAGTGGCTTTCACAATTCCATGATTATTAATCAACTATTGCTTTGCAGACTGTTCAAACAATTCTTGCTTCTCATACTAGTCCACCAGATGGCATCAGCATTGTTCCGATTCATTGGAGCAGTGGGGAGAACAATGGGAGTTGCTAGCACATTTGGAGCATTTGCTCTACTTTTACAATTTGCACTGGGTGGATTTGTCCTTGCACGAGGTATATTTTTGTGTTTAAAACAATTATGGTTCTTATGGTCGACCCCAAACTTGTTTGGGACATAGGCATAGTTATTGTTGTATTCCGACCTTTATTAATTTTTTATTTTTCCTGATGCTGCAGAGGATGTTAAGAAATGGTGGATTTGGGGTTACTGGACCTCACCGCTGATGTATTCTGTGAATTCAATTCTTGTGAATGAATTTGATGGAAAGAATTGGAAACATGTAAGTGTTTATACTTAATGCAGCGTGCATATAGTTAATTTTCTCATATATATGGATGCTCATATCCCCTCTAATTAAAATAGATTGCGCCAAATGGGACCGAGCCCCTTGGAGCTGCAGTCGTAAGAGCAAGGGGATTCTTTCCGGATGCATACTGGTACTGGATAGGTTGTGGTGCACTTCTTGGATTCACGCTGATCTTCAACTTCTTCTACAGTATTGCACTCGCTTTCCTTGACCGTGAGTATCTCTGATGTCTCTACTTTCCCTATGCAATGAAAAATGCCATGTACTAACAAGAATATAATTGCAGCATTTGGTAAGCCACAAGCTATGATATCAGATGACGATGAGAATGCTGATAATGTTGAACTCACGGAGAGAAGTGAAACTGAGGGTCAGAACAAGAAGAAGGGAATGGTTCTTCCATTTGAACCCCATTCCATCACTTTTGATGATGTTGTATACTCTGTTGACATGCCTCAGGTAATTTTCCGAAACTCTTAGAATAATATTCGTGACTAGTGACGCTTTTCTGTTCTATGAATAGTTGACTTAACATTCCAATGACTTGCAGGAAATGAAGGAACAAGGTACCACTGAAGATAGATTGGTACTTCTGAAAGGTGTGAGTGGAGCTTTCAGGCCAGGTGTTCTCACAGCTTTGATGGGTGTTAGTGGAGCTGGAAAAACAACATTGATGGATGTGTTGGCTGGAAGAAAAACAGGTGGATATATTGATGGTGACATCAAGATTTCTGGATATCCAAAGAAGCAAGAAACCTTTGCACGTATTTCTGGATACTGTGAGCAGAATGACATCCATTCACCTTATGTTACAGTTTATGAGTCCTTGGTTTACTCAGCTTGGCTGCGTTTACCTCAAGATGTTGACGAAAATAAGAGAAAGGTCGGTTCCTCTAAATTCTTTCTTCATATTTATAATATATCCTACAAATTTGTCGACCTATTAAACAAACGTGCATATCAATAAATAACATTATCGATTGATTGCCTTTCTGCAGATGTTTGTTGACGAAGTTATGGAGCTTGTGGAGCTAGCTCCATTAAGATCAGCCTTAGTCGGATTGCCTGGAGTCAATGGTCTATCGACCGAGCAACGCAAAAGGCTGACCATTGCAGTTGAACTAGTAGCAAATCCCTCTATCATTTTCATGGATGAACCAACTTCAGGGTTGGATGCAAGAGCTGCTGCCATTGTAATGAGAGCTGTTAGGAACACTGTCGATACAGGAAGAACTGTTGTCTGTACCATTCATCAGCCTAGCATCGACATTTTTGAAGCCTTTGATGAGGTGAGTTTATTAACCTTCCAGAACAATGAAGCTAGTATTGTGTTCCCCTTTTCTTTTGCTTCTGAATACTAAAGTAAACATGGTTTGCAGCTATTTCTCATGAAACGAGGAGGACAGGAGATATATGTTGGTCCTTTGGGTCGCCATTCTTGCCATTTGATCAAATACTTTGAGGTATGTCATCAGAGCAAAAATTTAGTTTTCTTTTTTGCAGTTTTTATAACCAAATGCTAATATTAGTTTTATCTTAAATTCAGTCAATGCCTGGAGTTAGTAAGATAAAGGAGGCTTACAATCCAGCAACTTGGATGTTAGAAGTCACCGCCTCGTCTCAAGAAATGATGTTAGGAGTTGATTTTACTGATTTGTACAAGAAATCAGACCTTTACAAGAGGAACAAAGCTTTGATTGCTGAATTAAGTACGCCTCGTCCTGGTACAAAGGATCTGCATTTTGAATCTCAATTTTCACAGCCTTTCTGGACCCAATGTATGGCTTGTCTCTGGAAGCAACATTGGTCGTACTGGCGTAATCCAGCTTATACTGCAGTTAGATTCATTTTCACAACATTCATAGCACTTGTCTTTGGCACAATGTTTTGGGATCTTGGTACCAAAGTGTAAGTACAAACAACAATAAGAAGTATATATAAACTTAAAAAAATAACCTCCTATAGTATTTAAGCTAAACTATTCGAGCTTTGTTGATCACAGGAGTCGGAGCCAGGATCTTATCAATGCTATGGGATCCATGTATGCTGCAGTTCTCTTCCTTGGTGTACAAAATTCGTCATCAGTCCAGCCTGTTGTAGCAGTTGAGCGTACTGTATTTTACAGAGAAAAAGCTGCTGGAATGTATTCTGCCATACCTTATGCCTTTGGACAGGTAAATAGACAGTTCAATTTGTCACATCAGATACATATTTCAGCCTCAAATAGATTATTCATATTAATAATGAAAACTTTACTTTCTTGCAGGTTGTCATTGAAATACCTTATGTATTTGTACAATCGGCTTTCTATGGTGTCATTGTGTATGCAATGATCGGGTTTGAATGGACTGCTACCAAATTCTTATGGTACTTCTTCTTCATGTACTGTACCCTCTTGTACTTCACCTTTTATGGCATGATGACCGTGGCTATTACCCCGAACCAAAACGTTGCTTCCATTGTCGCGGCCTTCTTCTATGCAGTATGGAATCTCTTCTCAGGATTCATTATTCCACGACCTGTAAGTTCTTAAAATCCTTCATTTCCATCTTTTTATCCATGTAAACTAATCTGAAGCTCAAAAAATGACATGTTATCGTTGTCTTTTTGCTAAAAACAGCGTATCCCAATATGGTGGAGATGGTACTACTGGGCATGCCCTGTTGCATGGACCTTGTATGGTCTAGTTGCATCACAGTTCGGAGATATCCAAACTACTCTTACCGAGGAAGAAACTGTGGAACAATACTTGAGGCGTTATTTTGGATTTAAGCATGATTTTCTTGGAGTAGTTGCAGCTGTGATCGTCGCGTTGCCTGTTATGTTTGCCTTGACATTTGCATTGGCCATTAAGGCATTCAATTTCCAGAAAAGATAAGACACCTGACCTACCAAAGAGTACTTGTGACAGAGAAAGAGGTTATAAAAATTATGTATAGGTCACTACTTGAAGACTGTTTCTTGTAACTTTTATTTTTTTAATATTACTTTGTATGTTGTTTTTATTTTTCCTTATTGAATGCCAAGTTTTGTGTAGGAATAATTACTTTTTAAATGATAAATGAAAATATATACCATTAATTTACTTCAGGTTTGGCTTTATTAGCTTCTCGAACAATTGGCATTTGGGCATCTTATTATTCTCCACCAGTCAGAATTTAGTCAAGTCAACATATACACGAAAAATAGTGATAAAAAGACTACATTTGTGTTAATATTTTGAATCAAAAGTCGATCCAATAATTAACTGTCCTGAACTTGTTGCTATATAAGCGCTCTGCCTTTGTTCTGTGTAATTAGCACCAACTATTCTTTTGTTCTTAATAACAATATCATCATACAAGTTGAAAGAGCACAAAAGAATTTTTTTCCCAATACACATTTTGTGTTCATTTGAACAATTTTTTTTAAGTATTGGAGACATATTTTTCATTTGTAGGCACGAGCCTCCGCCTCAGGGCGTTAAAAAAATAGCATTTTGCATGATTTACGAGTTCTGCTTAGAATTGACGGGAACTAAAAAAATATCAGCCTTTTGATCGGTCGCTTGGACATTGATCCATGATGGAACCGGGGAATCTTAACAATTTGAGAGGAAGTATGAGGGGAAGTTTGAGAGGAAGTATGAGGGGAAGTATGAGGGCGAGTTCCAGCAACTCAGTATTTTCGCGATCAGGGAGAGACGAGGATGATGAAGAGGCTCTTAAATGGGCTGCTTTAGAAAAGTTGCCAACGTTTGATCGAATGAGAAAAGGGTTATTGTTTGGACCAGAAGGTGGAGCTGCTGAAATTGATATAAATGATATTGGACATCAAGCAAGGAAGAATTTGCTTGATAGGCTTGTCAAGGTTCCTGATGAAGACAATGAAAAGTTCTTGTTGAAACTCAAGAACAGAATCGATACGTACGTGAGATAATTGTTTTTCATGTATATATAGTTTGTTTTCATTTTGAAAACCTTGGCGCAATGGTAAGACTTATCGTTGTGTGACCACAAGGTCACGTCTTCAAGCTATGAAAATTGTCTCTAGCAGAAATGCGAGGTAAAAAAACGTAAAATAGACCAATACGCTCCTATTCTTCAGGGACCCCGCGCATAATAAGAGTTGTGGCCGTGTGTCCTGTGGTCCAAGGTTTAAGCCATGATAACAACCTCTTGCAGAAATGCAAGATATGGTTGCATACAGTGAACCTAATGTGACGCCCTTCCGAAAGGCGGAGCTAGAATTTTTAGTTTATGAGTTCTAGTTCATAATTCCTTTTTACTTAATTAGATTATTTGTACGTAGTAAATGAATTTCATAACACAAATATAGAAGATGCGCCAGAGTTATTGTGTTCTATCGAACTTGTAACCACAACTGTGGCTCCGGCCTTGGCCCTTCATCGAACTTAGGCATAGCAAGAACTTAGTGCATTGAAGTTTTGCCTTTTATCTTTTGCTAATTATGGGTTGAGTTTCGCTTTTCTATTTTTATTTAATTGGTAATTAATATGTTTTTTTTTTTGTGTGGAAAAAATGAAAATTTTGCAGAGTTGGGATTGATTTGCCATCAATCGAAGTGAGATATGAGCATGTAAATATCAAGGCAGATGCATTTGTAGGAAGCAGAGCTTTGCCTACTTTTATCAACTTTATGACCAACTTTGTTGAGGTAAATATATGAATGAAAAAAATAAACCATTTTAATACTTGTATTTCTTTTGATTGAAACTAAAATTTTTTTTTCCTTTCCAAATTTTTGCTTCAAGACATTCTTGAATTCTATTCACATACTTCCAAGTAGAAAGAGGCAAATAACAATTCTCAAAGATGTGAATGGTATGATTAAGCCCTCCAGATTGACTTTGCTTTTGGGACCTCCAAGTTCTGGAAAGACTACTTTGTTATTGGCTTTGGCTGGAAAACTTGACCCTACTCTAAAGGTGAGATTTTCAATTCCAAATATCATAAATAATAGTAACAATAATAACAAAAAAGGAGTAAATTTACCCCCTACTTTGAAATAATAGTTATACGAAATTATTTATATTTACCCTTCGTCTGTGTTTCGAATAAATAGACTACTTTTGGAGAATCCAACACGAATTCATTGACATTTTTAAGAGTCCGAGCAATATAGCTTTAGATCACCTATACTCCTCCGTACCTAACGGAGTGAAGATCCACACAAAGTACAAGGACAAATTTAGTATTTTCTTAATAGAATATGCTTTGTAAATTTTCGTTCATCTTCCTCTGACTAACAAATTATATATATATATATATATATATTTGTAATTTGTTAGTCAGAGGAAGATGAACGAAAATTTACAAAGCATATATATATCACAAACACATTATATTATTAGTAAGAAATATCTTTTAAGTACTTTCTTTGGTAAACTAAGTAAAAAAATTAAGTAATTTACGAAGGTAAATTTTATAAAATTATGAAAGAATAACTTTTTCATCCTCTTTCGGTAAATTTTATAATATAAGATATATTACAAAAGATTTATCTTATATTCAGCAACAATATAATTGATTTTTTACACAATCATTACAACTTAACCTACTATAGAAAATTGCTTGTCTTATTTTAGTTTACTAATTCTATTAATTAAGGATAATTACCTCTAAAAGTGACTTGATACTATAATATTTTTACACTGTCAATTCATAGAACTACAACCCTTTTATAAATAAAAAAACTACTAAAGTTTTCACCTTTTTTGGGAAATTCAGGTTACTGGGAATGTGACATATAATGGGCATGAATTACATGAATTTGTACCACAAAGAACAGCTGTTTATATCAGCCAACATGACTTACATATTGGAGAACTGACTGTAAGAGAAACCTTGGAATTTTCTGCAAGATGCCATGGAGTTGGCCCTAGATATGGTTAGTATTTTCTTCTTTTTTTTTTTTGGTTAACTACATGCAATTTTTATAAGTGATAACATAAAGATATTCATTTACTATTTTTTTTCTTCAAAACTTGTATAGAGATGTTGGCTGAACTATCAAGAAGAGAGAAAGCTGCTAATATCAAACCTGATCCTGATATTGATATCTACATGAAGGTAACAATACAAGAGAAGGATAGAAAGGGAATAACAAATCTTTTAGTTTATTTATATTTATAAGTTCTATTGTTTTTTGAAAATGTAGGCTTCGGTAACGAAAGGACAGGAAGCCAATTTTGTTACAGATTATGTTCTTAAGGTAATATTTACAGTATCCATTTATTTCTCCTACATTTCAGTTATAGAGAGGGGTGAAAGGAGTTTAATAAGGCTTTAACATATATAGCGCACTTTAACTTGTAGTAGCAGATAACCTATCTTATGGATGTTACCTACAGTTAGCTTCCAGTAATAGTAATGTGTTTTCCGTTTGCAGATTTTGGGACTGGACGTCTGTGCTGATACTATGGTGGGAGATCAAATGTTAAGGGGTATTTCCGGGGGGCAAAAGAAACGTGTGACAACGGGTGAAATGCTTGTTGGACCATCAAAGGCGCTTTTCATGGATGAAATCTCAACTGGATTGGACAGTTCAACTACTTTCTCCATTGTCAATTCTCTAAGACAATCGGTGCAACTCTTGAAGGGAACTGCTGTGATATCTCTATTGCAGCCAGCCCCTGAGACTTACAACCTGTTTGATGACATTATTCTTTTATCCGATGGTTACATTGTCTATCAGGGTCCTCGAGAAGCGGTTCTAGATTTCTTTGAATCCATGGGATTCAAATGCCCTGAGAGAAAAGGAGTGGCGGATTTCTTGCAAGAGGTATGTCTTACAATAAAGTATAGCCTGCAAAATTTAAAAAATTGAATTGTGCGACCATCTCATTTAAAAGTTTAAACTGTTAGAGAGAGCGCAGTTTTATATATTTAATCATGTCGACACCCCTTTGATTCTTTTTCATGATGAGACTTGACCTACAACCGTCCTCTATTATGATACTATGTTAAAGTGTGTAACTAAAAAGCTTAATCTGTTAAATATACCAAATTTTTATATAGTTAACTATGTCTTAGACATAGAAGAATGAGATTTCATTTCTAAAATGTGGAAGTTTTAAATTATTTCTTGCAGGTAACATCAACGAAGGATCAACAACAATATTGGGCTAAGAAGGATGAACCTTACAGGTTTGTCCCATCAAAAGAATTTGCTGAGGCATATCAGTCTTTCCATGTTGGAAAGAAACTCGCTGATGAGCTTGCAACTCCTTATGACAAGACCAAAAGCCACCCTGCCGCTTTGTCTACCCAGAAGTATGGTACTGGGACAAAACAATTGTTGAAGGTCTGCGCTGAACGAGAATTCCTACTAATGAAGAGGAACTCATTTGTTTACATATTCAAGCTCTTTCAGGTACTGACTATTTGGTCTACTAGAAATATGTAAGTGTTTTCCATTTCGTAACCATGTGCCAAATGCAATGATCTTTTTGTTTCTGTTTTGTTTTCTCAGCTCTCGATAATGGCAGTTATAACGATGACCATCTTTTTTCATACTAAGATGCCCCGAGATACTGTAGATGATGGAGGGATGTATGCTGGTGCTCTCTTTTTCACAGTCATTACGATTATGTTTAATGGAATGGCTGAGATCAACATGACAATTTTAAAGCTTCCCGTCTTCTTCAAGCAAAGGGACCTTCTCTTTTTCCCTTCATGGGCTTATGCCCTTCCGACATGGATTCTCAAAATCCCTATAACTTTTGTTGAAGTTGGTCTTTGGACGTTTCTTACATATTATGTCATTGGATTTGATCCAAATGTTTCAAGGTAAGGAAAGAAACGGACATCACCATCTAATAATTAGATTGCCTTCATAATATCATGATTATTAAGAGACTATTGCTTTGCAGATTATTCAAACAATTCTTTCTTCTCGTACTAGTACACCAGATGGCATCAGGATTGTTCAGATTCATTGGAGCAGCGGGGAGAACAATGGGAGTCGCTAGCACATTTGGATCATTTGCGCTGCTTTTACAATTTGCATTGAGTGGATTTGTCCTCTCGAGAGGTAATTTTATGATATTAGAGAGATTCTTTATCTTGTTCAATTGGACCAATATTTGTTTTGTATTTTGCCTGATGCTGCAGATAATGTGAAGAAATGGTGGATCTGGGGTTACTGGATCTCACCATTAATGTATTCCGTAAATGCAATTCTTGCAAATGAATTTGATGGGAAGAATTGGAATAAAGTAAGTGTTTTATACAAAGCCACGTGCAAATAGTTATTTTTCTCATATATGAATGCTCATATCCACTCTTAGATCTTGCCAAATGGAGAGCCACTTGGAGCTACAGTACTAAGAGCTCGAGGCTTCTTTCCAGATGCATATTGGTACTGGATAGGTGTTGGGGCACTTATTGGATTCATAATAATGTTTAACCTCTGCTACAGTATTGGACTCGCTTACCTGAAGCGTGAGTATCTGTGGTGCCTTTACTTTCCCCTTGAAAAGAATAGGAATTTACCTCTAGATGACTTTATGGATTCTTACAAAGGAAGTTAATACCGTATTTCTTGTATATCTTCAGCTTTTGGCAAGCCACAAGCTATGATATCAGAAGACAATGAGAATGCTGAAAATGTTCCACTCATCGAGGGAAATGAAACTGAGGGTCAGAACAAGAAGAAGGGAATGGTTCTTCCATTTGAACCCCATTCCATCACTTTTGATGACGTTGTATATTCTGTTGACATGCCTCAGGTAACTTTCTGGAACTTGTTGCTAATAATATCCGTGACTCATGGGGATTTTATTTTCTATGAACAACTAACTTAACATTCTAATGAATTGCAGGAAATAAAAGAACAAGGTTCCACTGAAGATAGATTGGTACTACTAAAGGGTGTGAGTGGAGCTTTTAGGCCAGGCGTTCTCACAGCTTTGATGGGTGTTAGCGGTGCTGGTAAAACAACATTGATGGATGTGTTGGCCGGAAGAAAAACAGGAGGATATATTGATGGCAATATCAAGATTTCTGGATATCCAAAGAAGCAAGAAACGTTTGCACGTATTTCTGGATATTGTGAACAGAATGACATCCATTCGCCTTATGTTACAATTTATGAGTCCTTGGTTTACTCAGCATGGTTGCGTTTACCTCAAGACGTTGACAAAAATAAGAGAAAGGTCGATTCCTTTAAATTCTTTCTCCATTGTGATAATCTACCCTACAAATTGGTCGAACATATTAAAGAAATGTGCATAGCAGGCAATAACATTATTGATATATCACCTCTCTGCAGATGTTTGTTGAGGAAGTTATGGAACTTGTGGAGCTAGCTCCATTAAGATCAGCCTTGGTTGGATTGCCTGGAGTCAATGGTCTATCGACCGAGCAACGCAAAAGGCTTACCATTGCAGTTGAACTGGTAGCGAACCCCTCTATCATTTTCATGGATGAACCAACTTCAGGGTTGGATGCAAGAGCTGCTGCCATTGTAATGAGAGCTGTTAGGAACACTGTCGATACAGGAAGAACCGTCGTCTGTACCATTCATCAGCCTAGCATAGACATTTTTGAAGCCTTTGATGAGGTGAGTTTAAAACTACCAGGACAATGAAGCTAACATTTATTTCCTCTTATTCTTTGCCACCTGATACTAAAAATAAACACTGTCTTTGCAGCTATTTCTAATGAAACGAGGAGGACAGGAGATATATGTTGGACCTCTGGGTCGCTATTCTTGCAATTTGATCAAATACTTTGAGGTAAATTAACAAAGAAAAAGATGTATTTTATTTTTCCTAGTTTATATAATCAAATACTAACCTTAATTTCGTATTGAATTCAGTCAATGCCTGGAGTCAGTAAGATAAAGGAGGGATATAATCCAGCAACTTGGATGTTAGAAGTCACGTCCGCATCTCAAGAAATGATGTTAGGGGTTGACTTTTCTGATCTGTACAAGAAATCAGACCTCTACAAGAGGAACAAAGCCTTGATTGCTGAATTAAGTACGCCTCGTCCCGGTACAAAGGATCTTCATTTTGAAACTCAATTTTCACAGCCTTTCTGGACCCAATGTATGGCTAATCTCTGGAAGCAACATTTGTCGTACTGGCGTAATCCAACTTACACGGCCGTTAGATTTATTTTCACAGTATTCCTTGCACTTATCTTTGGCACATTGTTTTGGGATCTTGGTACCAAAGTGTAAGTAAGATCACAATTGGAAGTAAATATCAACTTGAAAAAGAAAAGACAACTTCCTATAATGCTTTGTTAAACTTTTCGAGCTTTATCGATAACAGGAGTCGGAGCCAGGATCTTTTCAATGCTATGGGATCTATGTATGCTGCAACTCTGTTCCTTGGTGTACAAAATGCATCATCTGTCCAGCCAGTTGTAGCCGTTGAGCGTACTGTATTTTACAGAGAAAGAGCTGCTGGAATGTACTCTGCTATACCTTATGCCTTTGGACAGGTAAACAGGCAGTTCAATTTTGTAACAAGAAGTACATATTTCAGCCTTAAAAAAAGGGTTCATATTTATCCATGAGAACTTCACTTACTTGCAGGTTATCATTGAAATACCTTATATATTTGTACAAGCGGCTTTCTATGGTATCATTGTGTATGCGATGATTGGATTTGAATGGACTGTTGCAAAATTCTTTTGGTACTTCTTCATCATGTATTTCACCCTCTTGTACTTCACCTTCTATGGCATGATGACTGTGGCTGTTACACCAAATCAAAACGTCGCTTCCATTGTCGCGGCTTTCTTCTATGCAATATGGAATCTCTTCTCAGGATTCATCGTTCCACGACCTGTAAGTTTTTGAAAATCCTTCATATCCGACATTTCTTTATCCACATAAACTAAATTGAATCTCGAAAAAATGATATGCTATCGTTGTCTTTCCTTGGTAAAAACAGCGTATCCCAATATGGTGGAGATGGTACTACTGGGTGTGCCCTGTTGCATGGACCTTATATGGTCTTGTTGCATCACAATTCGGTGACCTCCAAAATAAGCTTAGCGAAGATGAAAATGTGGAACAATTCTTGAGGCGTTATTTTGGATTTGAGCGCGATTTTCTTGGAGTAGTTGCAGCTGTTATCATTGCATGGGGAGTTATTTTTGCCTTCATGTTTGCATTGGCCATTAAGGCATTCAACTTCCAGAAAAGATAAAGAGTTCACTACTTCTAAGAAATGAGAAAGAAGAGGATACAAACTACTATGTACAGTTGACTACTTGAAGATGGTTTTCTTCTAACCTTTTTGTACTGTTTATATTCTTTTGTTTCTTCCTTGTATGGTCCCAAGTTTTGTTGTACAAACAAATAGTTTTTTCATTGATAAATGAAAACATACAAGGAATTTACTCCTTGGGTGAATTTACTTTCTTCTTACTTTCCCCTCCACAAATTCTATTTTCAATGTTGAAAAGTGGTACCATATACTAGTTTGTATAATGCAGAATGGTCGTTCAGCTAGGTAAAGGACACCATTGTTTGTCTAGCCAGAAACCTGTATTTGCATCTATAAGTTTAACCCTTCAGAAAAGGGGTCTTGCGTATGCCGAATTTTGCATAAGCAGTGTCAACCTATTATTACAAATCGATTTATTACGAATCTGGAACTAGGGCTTTAGAGGTTTTAAAGCTTTACTTTTCACATCAAATTGGTGTTCATTTTGCATTATTTTCAACTGGTTTAGATCTATTGTATAGGTAAGTGTTATATTCCATAACTTAATCGTGGCTAATTAATACTATATTATTTCCTTATTAAATCACTTGATTATGGTAAGTTGATACAAGAGAATCGTAGTGATTTTACAATCGGCACAGATGTTATATATGGAGATAGAAATGCATTTTTTTGCACGGATTGTCCTTCAAAGGCGCTGGTCTTTAATTTTTGTCCTTCACTTGAAAAAGTGACTGAAAATACGTTCGAACCCCCGCTCAGTAAAAAACAAGCAAAAAAAAATCGCCAGGCAAGGCTTCGCGAAAGCAAAATTTCTTTTCACTCTGCTGGAATTGTACAAAAGTTTGCCTAAATAGGCCTAATTTGCTATGAAATTCTGCCTTGCGGTTTTTTTTTTTTTTACTGAACCAGTGTTCGAACGCAAAACCTCAGAGTGTTTTAGGTGAAGGTAAAAATTTAAAGACCACATTCGAATAAGGACAATCGTGCAAATTGCCCATAGAGATGTGTCTAGGCCCGTTCCCAAACACTATGTTGGCTCTATTTTCTCTAGTGATATTTTTTTAAACTCACTTGACCATTATTAAAGCGATAAACTCTTCTTCTTAGCTTGGTGCATGAACCGGGTACGTGTAAATATTTTTCCGGTGATTCACTGGAAATCTTTTTCTAATGTAGTAGTAAGTAATGTGTTAAATAGATAATAAAGATAACGAAAATATATGTTGTAAGATAATTATGATTTAGCATGTTTCAAGATCAGTATGTTAAGGTATTTGCACCATTTCTGTTGGAATATATCTGGTGTTTCAACAGAAAAATCATCGTTTCAATGTTGAATCAAATAATTATAATTTCAGAAATGGAAATAGTGCTTCTAACTTGTGCTGTTTGAGAAGATCGATTTGACATGCAACTTCACATTTGCAAGGAGAAAAAAGGAATACACAGCAAGGCAAAGGAAGTTGGGAGGTGCCAGAATTAATTGTCTCAAAACTTTCTACTATATGGTAATATTGTGAACAATTGATAACAGTAAGATGATTCATTACCATTTAGAGCACTAAACAAGAAAAAACTTTGGATTACTTCTCTTTCTCCTAATAAATTAATGAACCAAAGAATCAGTCTACCTTATTGATCCTTCAGAAATTGATGCAACCTTGCAAATACCAACTGATGTGGTGAATGGCACATCTTTATAGCATGCTACCAACTCCTTATTGCTATGAAAATCTACCTGAAGAGTTTCCCAAACCTTCTTCTTAGGGTTCAAGACATTGTCAGGCTCGCCATTAAACCCCGGGAATGTAACTCGTTCCCCTATTGCAGCATCTTTAGGTGGCTCGACTAATTCAACCTGACGTTGTATCAACATCCGTATAAATGATCAGAAAGTGTATCCACATAAAATCCAATTAAAAGCATAAAATTGGCAAGGGATAAGTCCCTATAGCAGCAATCATATAATGCATGTTTTACACTATTATTGTTGTCCGCTATCACCAAAATAGTTGCCCCTTATATACTAGTTACAAGAAACATTTTTGAACAGTTCTTAGCCTCTGTTCCGTTCTCCCCTTCCCATTTCTGTCGGCTTGTTTGTTTAACTGGACTTTTACATTTGAAGAGAATCCTTATACTGTTTGATATTAGCCAGTAGACATGGTCCATTTTCGAGAATACATGCCTCCACACGTTAATTAGTTTGTCATATTTCCATTTCAGTATTAAGCAAGTAAAATGTAGTTCCAAGAAAACACATACGTAAGGTACATAATAAATTTGGTCTAGTCACCCAGTGAGAAGGTTAAGACTTCTCCAAAAACATCTCGATACAAAAGCTACACACACCACGTTCTCGTCCTAAAAAAGCTATATTGGCCTTGCAAATTTTGTTTGATTGTTCTTATATAGTGGGAAAATGTAAGATATAGAAAACCTCTTGTTTTAGTGAACTTTATTCAATCTTTTCTTTCTTTTCTGGCCTTCAGTTTTTATTTCTTTTTTGTATTGGGTTTCTTTGCGTGAGGGGTTAGTAGTCATAGCATTCAGAGTTGAATATGTAGAAATTAATCATGGCATAACACACAGAAATTTTCCATAAACATGGACAGAAGAGATGAGCATGCATTGCTGTTTACCTTAGTGTGATCGCTATTAGAAGTGGCAAGAACCATTGCCTGGGACTTTATCCCCCTCATGCTAGCTGGTTTTAGGTTGCATAAAACACAGACCTTCCGATTCTGAAAGGGAAATGTCAATGCAAATAAATTTCATCAGCTCAGTTTTTAAAAAAAATAAAAATAAGAATAATAATTCACCAGCTCATTTTATATTTGGAAATTGCAATGGTGTAAGAAGCCAAACCTGCATTTCCTCAAGTGGAATATATTTTACAAGGCCACTAACAACAGTTCTGGGCAGAGCTTCACCAACATCAATCTCTTCCACGTACAATGAATCAGCATCAGGATGTTTCTGTGCTTTTGTTATGAGGCCAACACGAATGTCGAGTCTGCTGATGGAAATTTCTCCTTCAACAGAGGCTGGGGCCTTAGATTTCGTTTCAGAAGATTTTGTAGCCCATTCCTTCTTCTTATTACCATCTGGTAGACAATACAAAAATCAATGTAAGCCAAAATCCATATGATTCTCATGCAAGAATAGAGCTAACTGCAGCCACCAACCATGGCCGACTAGACCTAGAACTTAGATAAGAATCTGACAGGATCCCACTACTAGATGCATAAGGGCAGATGATTTACTTGTCTCTTATGAAAGCATAAGGATCTGTATGTATTCTTGAAAGCTTATCCCAATTTGAGAAAGTTATGTGGTTGTACGCCACAAATGAGTAAGCGAATAGCTAAAAGATTGGGACTGACGCCATATGACACTTGGACCACACCCCATCAGCCCAACTCGATGCGTCTTACTCCCCCCGCCTTAGGCTCACCTGAGTCCCAACAAATGCATTTTAAAATACTGTTTTCGCTAAATCTGCATGAATTCCAAGAGATTGTAGTTCTTTCAGAACTTCATTTCCATCAATCTTCTCAGCAGTAATATAGCATTCGTATATCGACCAGGCATAAATCCAAACTAGTTTTTTGTCACTTTTGTAGTGTACCTAAGTCCACACTGTATTACTTTTTCCCAAAGTTCCATCGTATGGCACTCAGGTTCACAAGTTTAATGTCACAATAGTTCACACAACTTTGAATATTTTCACGTTACTCTTTCTCTGCCAATTTGACATCCTAACACTTCTTAGTATAGCATCAAATAGGTAAGCAATACTACTCCAACCTCCCCAAGACATTTCCAAACCTCTATGGGGATACCATCTGTACCACAAGAGGTTTTTTACTTTATTTTATTGGACAAGTAAATAAGATTATATTATACTGCACCATAGGTGCATCTCATTACCACAGCAAGTATTGCACCTGATCAACACTCTAAAAAACAATCAAAGCAACTGCTCAAAAACTTATGCCTAAAAAGACTAGAAGGCCCATTCCTTAAACCCTTAAACACGCCTGCCCTAGAAATAAATAAAGTCAAGAGAGAAAGTTAGATAAATGGAAATTCTAACCTGATATTTTTGCTTTGCTCAATTGTTCAGCCATCTTTTTGGCCTCAGTTTCTGCGTTCAGAGCCCTATTTTCCCTATCTGCCTGACTTCCTGCAAACTTCTCTCTGTAGAATTCAACTTCTTCATTTGTCTGTATATTATCAACACAATTATAAACCAGCAGACTAATAAAAGAATGAATAAACACGCAGTAAAAAATGAATGGAATGCATTACCAGCTCCTTGAACAATGGTGCTGGTGTTCCAATTTTGTGACCTGCGGGTAGAATATTCCATGGTCTTTTGCTATTTTCAATGTCACCACTTTCATCAGACAGTGAAAATTGTGTTTCAGGAGGCAAGTTCAGCTGCTTAAGCACCTGTGAATAAAGAGGGGAAATGCATCAAACCGCTGCACATAGACAGATGACATCAACACAAAGTTCAATTTAGCCATGATGATGGCGACAGAAATATTACCTCACGTGAAAAAGATGGCATAAATGGCTGTAAAAGACATGCCAGAAGATATACCACACCACAAGCAGTTCTCATCACTATCGAACAGGAAGGTCTATCTTCCTTGTAAAGCTTCCAAAATTTGTTCTCCTACAGAAAGAAATTCGAAGTGATGAACCTGACAGTTTGAGATTAGAGCAACCATAAGAGTACCCACAATCGATACCTTTGTCACACGAAAAAATCAAAATTTCAGCTAGTTAAAATAAAATTAGTTAATTACATCACATTGCAGTCATTGATTCCAAACTACAGAGCTGGAAAGCATTTGACAATTACCTGCAGATAACCATTTCCTGCTGTAGAAATAGACATTGCAACCTTCAAGCCTTCTTTTAATTTAACCTAGACCAATTGCAATAAATGTAGGTTAGTCAAAGCATCAAAGGAAGAATCAATCAAGATAGAATCAGATGCAAAAAAACATGTCACCCGTGGCAGATGAGTCACTTTATTATCATAGCTTCCCCTATTCTCTTCCTTTTTTTTTCTTTTTTTTTTCTTCTTTACCAATAAAATAAGATCATACTACTTATAGTTCACTACAACTGGGAAACCCAGAAAAAATTGTTTAACCACCTTCTCCATGGCTTCTATATATTGCTGTACGCAACTTCCGACTTTTTCACCCAACGCCTTCGTCGTGGAATGTGATACTGCTCCTTCAGCATCGGGAATAATTGAACCATAACCTGAGGCTGTATGAGGGCATTGTCAATCTGTTAGATATGTAAGAAAACGGAGATAAACCATTTTCCCAAGTAGACATGAAGGATTCTAGACATTTAGCAAAATGTACTTCTTTCACCCAACTATAACCCTACATTATCTTTCTCGAGAGAGATATTTTCCTACCTTTCTTTCTGCTTTCTGTTAATTTTTTCCTATTTGATAAGTTTTCTGATTTCTAAACTATCAGTTCCATCCATAATTCAATGAGGCCTAGCGAGAGACTTTTTTATTTTAATTTTTTCATTCCCAAGAAGTAGAAATACAGATTTTCAGCAATAAACCAGATGCGTATAGAATACTAAAAACAGGAAACAAAAATAATGTAGCAAACCATGTCATTTAATACATCAACCAGAGGAATCACAGGAAAACTAAATAGACAGCAAAACAAGCTGCCAAACTTTTTCAAAGCCTAAATAACACAAAATATCAACAGAAAAGCAACATCGACAACAATGATAGCCCGTTAACAGGGGAAAACCATGTAAAGATCTAAACGCCAGCTAGCTGAGATACCTGGATCTTTTGCGATGAAACTCAGGACTCTATTGACAAAATTGCCTAAGTTGTGTGCCAACTCATCATTCAACTTTGCTTGTAGGTCTGCCCATGTAAACAAAGTGTCTGAGACCTACAATAACCGAAAATATTTAGCAATACAATTGCATTACTCGATGGGATTTTTCTTTTTCTTTGAAACGAGCTAGGATTTAATAGATGACAAAAGAGCAAGCACTGAGACAACAAAAAAATTGTCAGCCGCACCTCTGGCCTGTTTTTCAGCAAGTAATATCTCCATACTTCTACAGGAATATTTGTTTCTTTTACATCATTACCAAAAACTCCTATACCCTTGCTCTTTGAGAATTTGCCTGATTATGCAAACCGAAAAGGTGAACGGAAAAACGATCAAATCAGAAACACAGAACAATGTATTATTGACTAGTATCTCCAAACTTAAGTCTCAAGAAGCAATTACACGTTACAACACTCAACTAATTTCTTACTAACCTGCTTCATAGTTCAAGTATTCTGTTACGCTGATAGTTTTCATAAGCGTCCAGCTTTCACCAGTTCCAAGAAGCGTAGATGGGAATATTACCTGGAAAATACAACATTCGTCGTTGGTGCATGAATTAGCCACTTATTCCCTCACATATAACCACCTACATATGCATAAACCACTCATATTCCCGAGATAGGAAACTAATAATCCACGTAAAAAACATGAATCGGGGAACAATACATCAAAAGAGTGGCCATGTAGAACGCATGTGCACCCTGCTTCAGGGCCATTAGTTGTCACTATTATCCTTCGTTCAAAATAAACTTAAAAGGCCTAGCATCACAAAATTAGAACCCTACCAGCTAAAGCATGGTCATTTTAAAATTTCTGAACCTTACAGTGTGAAAAGGCACGTTGTCCTTGCCCATAAACTGATACAGCTCCACATTATCTGGATTCTTCCACCACTTCTCCCACTCAGTTGTGTAGCAAGACGTGATTGATATATATCCAATAGGAGCATCAAACCATACATAGAAAACCTAATAACCAATCAATGAATAATGTCACGCAGCCAGGATCATAGGTAACAATTTTTGTTAACTTCAAATTAAATCGACACAATAAAATTGATAGCTGGATGGGGATCAATTATCATAGAGTTACGAGTTACAATCAACTGTTTTCACTCAACCAACCTTTTCCTTGTATTTTTCATGTGGTACTGGAACTCCCCATTTCAAATCTCTAGTTATACACCTTGATTTAAGTCCTTCTTTAAGCCACGCATGTGTTGTATGGATAGCATTCTGACTCCATCCCCCGGACACTGACATGCTGTTGACATATGCTTCTAACTTATCCTTCAGCAAAGGGAGCTCAAGAAACAAATGGTCTGTATCTCGGATGCAAGGGGTGTTGCGGCAAACCTGTTGAGTAAGCAAGCTAACATTTAAGCAGTTCGTAAGGCTTTCTACCACATACGTGTACTCTTAATCAACAACAAGAACTTGTAACACACATATACTCCTAATCCAATATATAAACAAGATTGTGTTAAATTTTTGTGCTTCTAATCCTTCATACATTCAATTATATCGCAAGACAGTAAACCTTTTCAAATTAAAAAGAAAACACGTGTCTCGCTTAAGGAATCTGCATTCATTTTCAAGAAACGGATATTTGATTACTAACATGAGAGTTTTAGAAATAAAACCTAGTAAGGAATACACATCTAACTGAATATGAGACTACAAGCAAACCTTGCATCTTGGATCCAGTAGTTCTGTGGGATTTAATAGTTTCCCGCACTTCTCGCACTGATCTCCTCGTGCAGAATCATAGTTGCAGCCTGGCGTTGGACAGTTACCCTCTACAAGTCTATCTGCTAAGAACTTTTTGCAGGTGTCGCAGTAAAGCTGCATAAGAAAATGAACTTCAGTTGGGAAAGTATCAACTAAGCTCCCGCTATAGTTCTTGCAACTTCAGTCAAAAAAGCATTTGGAAGCTAAATCAAATGTCTAGCTATAGAAGCGCACAAAAGTAGCAACAAGCTAATTGCCAAGGAAAAAATTGCTCCTTTTTTTTTTTTTTTTTTTTGAGAAAGATGATTGCCAGGGAGATGGTTCGAACTAGAACCTGATACCTGTTGCATTGTATTCTCAGAAAGGCAATCATTTTCCCGTAGCTTCTTGAAAATTGCTTGACAAACTTCTGTCTGTTGTGGTGTTGATGTGCGTCCAAATTCATCAAAGCTGATATCAAACCATTTATAAACTTCTTTATGAATTGCATGATATCTGCAAGCCAATAAGAGGAGAAAGAAATCATGAAATGGGGTTTGGTTCATGCTCTCACCTGTATAAAGTAAAAGGATGAATTTACAAGGACTCAGAAGAAAAAACATCAACTTCTCTATATTTCAAAGGGAATGATGTAAGTACAACATGCATCTACCACGGCTTAATTTTTCTTCAACTGCTTTCCTGGAGGTGTCTTGACCATGACGCTAGCCGACCTCTTCTGGAGCTCTAGATGCAGTTGTGTGAACAAATCTACATGAGTTTATTTAACTGCTAATTTTCCTAATATAGCCTTATAAATTTCCAACTGGTACATCATGTGTTGTCCTCTGGACTTTCCAATGGATTAACATATCTTATCTCTGTGAATCAACCACTTTCAATAAGCATAAAAAAAGGATAACTTGGAAGCTTAAAACCTAACAGACTTAGAGCCCGTTTGGATGGGCTTATAAGTTGGTCAAACCAGCTTATAAGCCATTTTTAACTTATTTGAGTGTTTGGCAAAAATAGAAAACAGCTTAAATTAAGTTAAAAAGTGCTTAAAATAAGCCAAAAACCAAGAAGTTGCTCAACCCCAACTTTTTTTTTTGGGGGGCTTAAAAGCCATTTTGGTTTGACCAACAACTTTACCCTTTTATCCCTTATATTTTCTATTAATTCCAATAATACCCTTCTAAAAACCCTTTAAGCACTTTTATCCAAACACATAATTGCTTATTTATAAAATAAATTTCAGCACTTAAAAGTACTTTAAGCACTTATGCTTAAAAGCCACTTTTTTTCAGCTAATCCAAACGGGCTCTTAAACTACTTTCCTAGGTCAGTAGGCCCAAAACATAATATGTGAAACAGGAAAGAAAACTGAGCCAACTAATTTCATTTCTTCCTCATGATTTTTACCAAAATATGTTATATACATTGTACTTAACTTCATAAAAAGCTACCGTATTCAACATATCTCTTATATGAAAAATCTCATATTTTAATAGAAGAACCATCTGTTGATCTAAGGTCTGTAGGAGTATAAGTAAAAAATAATACAGGGATTGTTATGTAAGGATTACATGTTAATGGCATTTTTGTCTTTAAATACTTCTATATTCATATTGTTACTAGACAGTTTTATTCTATATTCTATCCTGCCTAAAATAATACATAGATTCCCGCATAACTTAATGCAAATATCATTTAATACCACCAACCAAATTCTACAGTGGTTATTCAGGATTATTGTTTCTTATACTGCCAACTAAACACTACATTAGTTATATAGGGACTACCTCCCTAGTCTCTCTAACCAAACATTCTAAAAAAAAAAATTTGGATGATGGTGTTGTCTAAACGAGCTTGCGTGCATCTCGACTATTTCACTGGCATCTGCTACCTCCCACCCCGATAGATACATACTAAGACTATTCTTGGTGCTAACCACGTCTTAGTAAAATCTCGATTCCTTGTCGTATACAATAAAACATTGAGCAAATCAACCAATTTATAATTTTAGCTACTGTATAGCACAACTTAATCACAACAAGCAACTATTCACTTCTTCACTTCACCCAATTTCATTTATTGATAAGATACTAGTTCAATCCCCATAAGTTACAAAGAAGGAAACATTTTGATCAGATTAGTTTTTTTACCATGTAAATATATTTTCATTTATAAACATGGCCAAAAAGGTCGTATACAAGGAGTATACCAAAAGGTAAAGCATCTATGAGAAGACATGATTCTCTACAAACTCCACCTAATCATCCATACAACAAGGAACTTTTTTTTGAGCACCAAAAGAAAATAAGGGTATGAAGGCTACTTCTCAACTGAGAGAAACTCGACGCCACCCCTTCAAGCGCTCTCCTATTTCTCTCTGTCCAAACAACCCACATTAGCGCAAGTGGAACCATGCTCCATTAACACAATGTTATTAAAAGATCATCTCTTTGTCGCTTAAAATGATGAAGTGATGCTGATGCAACACAATGAGTTATTGCTTTGAAGCCATGCGCTTCAGAGAAATACGCCCTTCAATCAATGACGTGCAACAAAATCCTAACAAAAAACGCCAATTCTTTGAATATCAACTTTGAGGAGTTGGATTAATATTAGCATTATTGTATACTACATGTTGAGTTCTCTTGAGCCGAGGGTCTACCGGAAACAGCCTCCTTACCCCAAAAGGCAGGGGTAAGGTCTGCGTACATCCTACCCTCCCCAGACCCCAAGGTATCTTCTTGTTGTTGTTGTATGTTGAAATTAATTGTTTTAGTTAGAATTTGTGTATTATAGTACTAAATTCAAATGTGAATACAACAACAACAACAACATACCCAGTGAAATCCCACAATGTGGGGTCTGGGGAGGGTAAAGTGTACGCAGACCATACCCCTATCTCGGAAGACAAGGAGGTTGTTTCCGAAAGACCCTCGGCTCAAGAGAAATCACAACGAAATTCTGGTATTTCTTAATCTTCCGTAAATTGTGAGCTTCACTTAAAAGAGGTGTACCTTCACTTCTCACTTCTCGCTTCAAGCCCAGTGGATCTTGTTGGTTTTTTGTGCTTCTTGCTTTTTCAAAACGCTGAGCTAACAACATTACAATCCTACTCAGTTCTCAATAAACCAAATTCAACAAAAAGTTTCATGTGCCCACTTAAACAGCCAAATTGCAACAAGTATTATTGGAAAAACAAAAAAAGAAGTCATTCTAACCATTTTCCTCAATATCAAACAAACTCGAATTCCATACCAAAGCAAGATCAAAAAAAATTAGTAGCTTACTTGTCGCAAATTTGCTTCGGACTACAATTGTCCTCCAAGGCTTTAGTCTCTGTAGCTGTCCCATACTCATCTGTACCACACATATATATTGCATTGTACCCTCTAATCCTACAGTACCTCGCAAACACATCCGCACTCAACACACCTACATAATACACCAAATTTGTTCTCATAATTGTCCAAATCCAAAAAATCAAAAAAAAAAAAAAAAGTACTTCCCCCGTCCCACTTTAAGGAACCGTTTGGCCATGAGAATTATTCCCTTTTTTCTGGAAAACTTTTGCACTTTATTTGAAAACCAGCGTTTGGCCATGAAAATTCCAAATATAATTTAAATTTATAAAACACCAAAAACTCTGTTTTCATTTTTTTTTTTTTTTTTTTTTTTTTTACTTTCAATACATTCAAACAACCAAATATTCTTTGCAAAAACCATAACCAAACACAATTCCAACTTCAAAAATTCCAAATAAAGTGATAAATATTTGGTTTCTATGGCCAAACGCCTACTAAATGTCTTTCTTTCTTTCTTTTTTTTTTCTTTTTTGTCTGTCCAAAAGAGTGTCTTTTCCTATATTTAGTATATTGATAATAAGATTCAAAAAGACATTCCAGTATATTACACATAGGACCACAGCATTCTAACAGGATTCTAAGGTATCTTTTTTATTCCTCCAAATTTTATATCAAGTCAAACTAAAATGCTTAAATTGGACGGAAAGAGTAAGACAAATAAATTGAAATAGAGGGAGCAGTAAATAAAATAGAGATTGTACGTACATCCAATGATATTGCCAAGATGAGGAACATTGTTGACATAAGGCAAAGCACTTGTAATTAGGATGTTTCTTTTTCCTGGGATTGGTACTTTTTGTTTAGCCTTGTAATTATCACTCATATTTTGAAGATCTAGTTGGGTTTAAAAGAGGGTTATTTTTTTTGCTAATTGGAATGGAGTTGATCAAGAGATAACAGACCAGAGGCGTTATTATAGGTATCGTTTGGTTTGAAAGACTAGTTATAGAGCCCGTTTGGATGCTTATAAGTTGCTTATGAGCTCTTTTCCGTTTTTTTTTTTAGCGTTTGGCTAGCCAGTTTAAAATCATTTTATGTTTAAAATAAGCTCAAAAAAATAATTGGGCTCATTTGACTTAGTTTATCTAAAGCAACTTATAAGCTGAAAATAGCTTATAAGCCAAAAAAATAAGTTAGACTACCCAACTTATTTTTTTTTAACTTATAAGTTGTTTTCAACTTAACAGGCTCATACTGGGATTGGGATTAGGGAATATATATAATTAACTGTTTGGTTTGTTATGTTACAAATAATATTCCCTCCGTTTCATAATAAGTGATTCTTTTAGTTAATGCGCATCTTGAAAGCTAAAAAAAATAGTTTTTGTCTAAAAGTACTTTTTAAAAAAACTACATTTAGAAGCACTTTTTAAAAGTTTGACTAAACGCTAATTATTGCTCAAAAGTAGTTTTTAAGTCAATTGGCCAAATACAAACTGTTTTTCACTAAAAGTACTTTTTTGAAAAGTGCTTTTGGAAAAAACACTTTTTAAAATGAGTTTGATTTTAGAAACTTGGCCAAACATGCTATTAGAAAATTAGGAGTGTTTTTACTAACTTACTTCTAATCAAATTGTGCTAACATAATTAAATGCTTAGAAAAAAGAAAAGATAGTTAATGAATCTAAAGAAAAGATAGTTAATGAATCTTGATAATTTAAATAAAGGCGATTTTAGAAGAATCTACCCAAAGTATTCTTGAAATTCTAAAATACCACTTATTTTGAAAAAAATTGAAAAACCTAAAAAAACACTTATTATGAAACGGAGGGAGTAATAGTGTTTTTGGTTTCTCAATTATTAGTAAATTTTGATTTTGATCCTTGTGATAGATTACCCAAATCATTTAATCTTCAATTAACGAAATGTGTATTTTTTGTCCCTTTTACGTAAGAAATAGTTGTATTTGGACTATTTTTAGAGATATATTATCCTTAAATTGGAGTAACAGTACACGTTTAACATAATACATGTGTAATTAAGTTATTAAACAATGGAACGATAAATAATTTAGGAAATTTTGTGAATATAAAAGGGATCAAAGGTTCACTCCAAGTAATTGAAAGCTAAATGCACTCAGCCAGATACCATAAGGGCCAAAATTAGAATTTATCAATATCGAGGGACCAAAAGTGCTATTAACCCTAATTTATAAGAAGTTGCCTTTTTACAAAAATGCCCTCATCTTATTTATTTAGTATTAGAAGTGTTTAAGGGACCTCAAGTGTGTTTTTGTCATTTTATTATTTTATCTAGGAATAACTAATTACGGTACTATTATTCCACCAATCTGACAGTCTGGCAGAAATAATTTATTTCGTTGCTATTTCTAATCTTGTTATAACTTATCTCAAAATTAGTAATCAAAAAACGGACAAGACAGTACTAAATTTTTATTGTTGAATTATTTATACTTGGCCAGCAAACAGGACGATCCCTTAAGAGTGGATAATTACGGGAATGAGGTTCTTTAGAAAGTGGATTTGTTGGAGAGTATAAATGCTTAGGAAAATTACTTATATAGTTATATGATCCATTAAGTTTTGAAGCAGATCGAATTTCGTCCTTAAATTTTGACAATGAACACAAACAGTTCTTAAAGTTTGGTTTAGGGTCATATTTTTGGTCCAAACTGTTGATCACATCTTTAAATGACTATATTGCACGAGAATGTCTTTTGAATCATACCGGGTAGGACTAAATTTATCTCTTAAATATATAGTTTTAACCGTGATATTGATGTTTAAATGATAATTGTTTTAAACAGTATGGTTAAATATTCGTTGAAGACATTTTCCCTGGGGTGCAATTAGGATATTTCTTTTTCCTGGGATTGGTACTTTTGGATAAGCCTTGCAATTATCACCCATTTTTTGAGAGATCTAATACAGTTTAAAAGGGGTTTATTTTTTCTCTTTGATGAAGAAGACAAAAGTGTACAGAGAGAATAATAATATAATGGTGTAAAAGTGAGAGAAAATACGGACAAGAGGCGTTACTAGGAATAATATTTAAAGGGAATGAGGTTCTTTAGCAAAGTGGATTTGTGGGTGTTAACAGTTTGGTTAAAAACCCATTCCAAGCGAATCCAAATTTGTTTCGGAATACGAAATATAGCAGATCGCCTTTGTGTTATGTCAGAATTGTCCATGTATACAGAGGGTCATATATCTCTATTCATTTTTGTAAAGACCCCTTTTAACTAATTTCCTAATGATGGGGTTTGGTTATTTATTCTTAAAACAGACAATATTTTGTTTTTATTTTATTTTATTTAAAACAAATCAAAGGAAAAATAGAATCAAAGATAAATTTTATACACCATTTTAAAATTATAAATATAGTACATCTTAATTTATATAAGTAATTATTTATCTCTAACAAGCTAATGAACTTTATAACTTAAGCTCATATCTAGAAAAAAATTCGTGAACTCAAGCTAAAGGTGTTAACCGGTTCCGGTTAAAAAACTGGAACCGCTTAACCGGTTTTAAACTCCAAACCGGAACCGGTCCGGTTTGGAGTGCTTAAAATCTTTTTTTGTTTTTGTTTTTTGTATTATATATATATATATATATATATATATATATATATATATATTATAGTATTTATTTGTATATTGTAGGTATATTTACATATGTTATACAACTTTATAATTAAAGTTTAAATATTTACTGACTAACAGCCTAACAGCAAGTCAGCAATACAGAATAGTGTTTTTCGTATACATATATATGTATAACTTACATATACTTATATATATGTATAACTTAATATATATACTATATATACGTATATACTATATATACTTATATATATGTATAACTAATATATATACTATATATACTTATATATATGTATAACTAATATATATACTATATATATGTATAACTTAATATATATACTATATATATGTATATATATGTACTATATACTATATATACTTATATATAGGTATAACTTAATATATATACTATATATACTATATATACTTAATATATATACTAAATATATGTATAACTTAATATATATATATACTATATATATGTACTATATACTATATATACTTATATATAGGTATAACTTAATATATATACTATATATACTATATATACTATATATACATATATACTATATATACTATATATACTTATATACTATATATACTTATATATATGTACTATATACTATATATACTTACTTATATACTATATATACTATATATACTATTTTTTCTATATGTACTATATATACTTATATATGTTTAAGTATACTATATAACTTAATATACTTATAAGTATATTCTTAGTATATTTTAGGTATATTCCTAACTTAATAAGAGTAAAAATATGAACACAAGTAAATAGAAGAAAGCTCAATGAGCCATATATTTTATTCATTCTTGGATAACATTTATTTGCAAGTTGTATTTTTTATTAACTTGCAAATAATACATGAGTTGTACAAAAATAGTAGAATAATAAAATCACCAATTTTGAACCATTTCTTTAATTTCCCCCACATCATATTCGGTCATGGAAATATCTTCAAAGTCTTCCATTTGGTCCGGTCCACTAGCTATCAAATCTTCAATTTATTCCTCTTCGCCTTCCTCCGCTTCTGAGTTTTGGTTGCGTCGCTCCGATCTAATCCAATCTCGAATGCACACTAGTACTTGCAAGCTAAAGCCGGATAATCAATGTCTATGGTCTCCAATTTGCTGTCTTCCTTGGCTAAATGTGCTCTCCGAAGCCACGGTTGATACTTGAACCGTAAGGATATCTCGAGCCATTCTTGAAAGTACCAGATAGCTTGCCTTGTACTTCTTCCACCATGCTAAGACGTCCACCTCATCCAGTTGGCTGATATCCACATTTGGCTGCATCAAATAAAAGTTATATTCATCAAAATTTGCAGTAGAAGAAGAAGTTGGCTGTGAATGTAAAACTTTTAAACCCGACAAGCCCTTTTTGCTACTCTGAGAAGTAGTAGGGCGTGGAGCAACGGGTGTAGCACGTTCTTCCAAACTAGAATAATGAGTAAAAACTCTTCTAAACTCATTATCAATAGCGAGATCGGCTTCAGCTAAAGATGGTTGAACTCCCTCTTCAATTTCTAAAAATGTATAAATTTGACTAACCAAATTTTTAGTATAAGACACTTTTAAACAAGGATTTAAAAGGGAACCCAATATAAATAAAGTTGGGATGGGAAAAAAATACTTCTTAAATTTGATTATCATTTCAAAAATAGTCACTTGATAATCGGGTTTATATTTATACTCTTGTAAAACTCTAGCTATTTCCGCTAAGTAGGCTAAAATTCCGGTTACCGTGGGATAGAATTGTCTAGAAAAAGCAAGAGTTGCATTATAAAAAATTTCTAAGAGTTCAATACATTCTTTAACATCTTCCCAATGCCTAAAGGTTAACCAATCCTCACTATCAGTATCATATTTGTTGTGAATTTGTTGTATGGGAATCCTATACTCATATGCTTGTTGTAGCATAATGTAAGTGTAGTTCCACCTAGTCTCAATTTTTACTTGAATTTTCCTAGGTCTAAGGTTATTTTCCACACAAGCATTCTTAAAATCTCTAATTCTTCCCCTATTAGCATTACAAAAAAGAAACGCAACAGCATTTCTAACTTTTTGAACAGAATCATCAAAATGCACAAGACCAACTTTAACAATTAAATTTAAAATGTGACAACTACATCTTACATGAAAAATATTTCTTAGAGGAGGGTTTATTTCTCTTTTTAAAAGACCAATTGCCTTTGTATTATTAGAAGTATTATCTAAAGCAATACAAAGTGTTTTTCTATAAATGTTAAAAAATCTCATTATAGTAGACATTGAATCGGCTAAAATTTTTCCATCGTGACGACCTTTTCCTTCGTCATATAAAAAAGCTATAATTCTTTTTTGCATAACCCAGTTGTCATCAACCCAATGACATGTAATAGCAAAAAAATCTAAATGGTTAATACTAAGACCCAAATCAGCGGTAAGACAAACATTACAATTTAAAGAATTAAATACATGGCGCAAATAAAATCTATATTTTTTAAACAAATCTATAACATCGGCTCTACAAGTACTTCTAGGAATACCCTCAAATAACGGGTTATAACAACGTTGAATGTAAGTAACAAACCACAAACCCGAGGGAAAGGAAAATGGTAAACAATCATAAGCTACCATTTTAGCTATTTCTACGCGTTCTTTTTTCTTGTCATACTTAAAATTTCTACCGGTTCGTGGGTCTATCGTCATTTGAATACCCCCCACATTTGAACCCGTTTGTTCTCCCCAAATATCCATATGTTTGGTTCTCATATGACCATTTAGTGTACCCGTTCCACCATCCTTACCAGTTCCTTGCTTAAAACTAAATATTTGTCCACATAGGGTACACGTAGCTGTTTGGTTTTCCCTATTCTTAGTCATAAATTTCCAAACTTTAGCTGTTGGCTTACGAATTCTAGGCGGTTTGTCTTGTGTATGTGATTGTGCAGGACATGTATCTCCTATGGGATTTTCGGGGGGTTGTGTTTCATCATCATCATCATCATCTAAGTCTTCATTAAAAGTGTCGGTAAAATGTTGTTGCATTGCCTCATGACCTAAAAGTGGATTATTTCCACCAACATCAATACCTAAATTAGGTGTTTCTTCCACAAATGTTTCCTCATTAAGTGCACCCCTAACAGTACGACTACTACTACCGGCACCACGTCTTAATCTCTTTGACATTATTAAATAGAATTAATTTAAATCACAATCAAATAAATCACAAGAAAATAAATTAAAACAAATTAAATTGCTAGAATTAAATTGCGAAAAATAAATTGCTAGAATTAAATTGCGAAAAATAAAGATAGAGTTGGAACGAAGGTACCAAATTGCCGGATTAATTTCCAACAAAGTGAAGGCGGCTAGAATTGCAAATCCACCAAAGCTACTTCGGATTGTTGCAAAATCACCAACTCCACCAACAATATTATAATTGCAAAATTAATAATTGAAAGTTGAAACTATAATAAGACTTTGTGGCTAATTATTGCAAAGAAACTATAATTGAGAGATTGAAATTTGAGAGAAAGATGAAGAAAAGTGAATTGATGTGAATTAAAATGAAAATGAAGAAGGGTTTATATAGGGGTGGGGATGGGTTAAAGTGTTAAAAAAAAAATTTTGGGGGCCAAAAATTTAAAAACTGACCGTTTGGCAACGACCATTTTTGCAAATGGACCGTTGCCAACGGTCCATTAAGGCCCAACGGCTCTTTTTTTTTTTTTTTTTAATTTTCACCGGTTAAACCGGTTCCGGTTTCCAAAATATTGGAACCGGACTGGTAAACAATTACACGGTTAACCGGTTCCGGTTCCGGTTTAACCGGTCCGGTTACCGGTTAAAACCGGTTAGCCCGAACCGGTTGCCACCTTTAACTCAAGCTCATTCAAATAAACAACTATAAGATTTATGTAGATTTTCTTTTTATTTCTTAAACTTTATTCACTTGATTAAAGCTTATAAAATTTAGACCATTTTCTTCATAATCTAAGAAAATTATAGCCTCCACAATAATTGGGTAATAACTAATAACCAATTATAAATTGAAAAATTCTTTCCTAATTATAGGAAGAAAAAAATGTAAGAGAGAAACACCAATTGATTTCTTAAAACCAAACCAAACCGATTGATGTGATGTGCATTATATTTACTGGTTTGATTTTTAATAATTTAAAAACCAATTAAATTGATTTGGTTTGATTTGATTTTACCCAAAAATCAACCCAAACCAAATCACAAACATCCCTCTATCTATGGGAGTATAAATGCTTAGGAAAATGGCCGATGTGTTCCATTAAGTTTGGAAATGGGTTTAATTTCGTCCTTAAAATTTGATACTAAACACAAAGCGGTCTTTCCATTTTAGTTTTAGAGTCAGTTGGTCCAACTGTTGATCGCATCTTATAGTCAATTTAGCCAAACTTCTAAAATCAACTTATTTAGAAAAATATTTTTTTTTGAAAAGTACTTTTTAAAAAATTACTTTTTATGAGAAGCAGTTTGTGTTCGGCCAGTTTATTTAAAAAATACTTTTGAGCAGCAATTAGCGTTTGACTAAGCTTTTAAAGAGTGTTTTTAAGTGTATTTTTCTCAAAGTGATTTTCAAAAATGTGCTTCTAGGGAAAAACTAGTTTTTTAACTTCTTAAAGACTGTTTCTGTTACTCCCCAAAAATATTTATTTTCTCCCAAAAACTTAGTCAAACACCACACTATTTTCAAATAAGCACTTTTAAAAAAAATTGGATAAAAAATAAATTTGGAGATTAATAAACTTGGCCAAACAGGCTATTAGTTATAATATATTCTGCCGGCTGAAGCAGGCAGGACGAGAAATAATTAGTGTTATCTTGTAGATTTTTTTTTCAACAATAAGTAGGTGTTCCCAGTAACGGAGGCGCTAATAGGAATAATTTTTTTAAGGGAATGAGGTTCTTTAGCAAAGTGGATTTGATTGGGATTTGGAGAGTATAAATGCTTAGGAAATTGGCTTATAGGATCCATTAAGTTTGGAAGTGGATTTAATTTCGTCCTTAAATTTTGATACTGAACACAAGCGGTCCTTCCGTTTTAGTTTTAGATTCTTAGTTGGTCCTGAATGTTGATCGCATCATAATTAATTGTTTGTATTTGTATTGTTAATTTAAATACAATTGTTTTTAGAGTTAATGGTTAAAATACACCTTAACTATTACTATTCGAGTTTCACAGCTCGACTATCAGTTGTTCCTTTTCAACCTGAATTTTCACCATCTATGTATTAAAACATACTTCGAAACTGACTAGATAAACTATCAGTTAATTACTTTTCTAATCTGAACTATCACCATCTACTCAACTAGATGTGTTTTCATCCATAGATGGTGATAGTTCAGGTAGAAAAATGGAATATCTGATAGTTGGGGCGTGAAACTAGAGAAAGAGTGATAGTCGAAACGTGTTTTTGATCTTTGCTTCAAAATTCTGGGAACATGGACCGTTGAGCAGCACAGGGGTTCTTCATCTCCGCTTCTTTTTTTATAACTCATCGTTAATCCATCTTTTTAGTGGCAACTTCTTCTTCTTTTTTTTTCGAATTTAATTTCAGCCAATAACAATAAGATAACTCTATTAAGTTGAATAATTTTTGTAGAATGGAAATATCTAGCCAATTTCACATAACCATTCACCAATTGTTTTAGATCTGAAAATTTATTTTGGGAAATAGATTGGTGGCGATTGAAACTGATTCAAACCGGTTCGAGCAGTCGAAAAAATGACGAAGAAGACGACCTGGGTTACCTTTAGTTTCGTTAATTTTCTTATACATGATTATACAAAAGTATATAGATTTTACGTACAGAGTATATGTAACGTTTATATATAGCTATATCGAGTAGATACATTATGTATACACCGATGATACAATGGGCTACATTGGCTACAAACTGGATGTGCGGGTTGTTTATATACATTATTTATACACTGATGATACAGTGGGCCACATCAGCTGCAAACTAAGATATGTGGGTCGTACATATGGGTTAATTCCTTGATCCTCAAAGAGGCTATCTCCGCACTTTCCCCAATGTATCCTCATGACCATGGAGCCTGGGGTTGGGCCAGGCCACCGCTATCGCGGTCCAAACCATCACAATCGCGATGTAGGCAGCAGCTACATTTTCCCGACCGCGAATCCCATTCTTGCTACCCGGGGCTCCTTAATTTTCTCGGGGACATAGTTTGATCAACCTCCCTAGTCAACTCTCACTCTCTCGTGATCGCAACCTGGTGCCCACAATCATTGATGTTGCACTAGAACGTTAAAAACCAACAACCTGTTCACTTCTACTTGTTCCAGAACTTGTATGAACTCTTCGGATCTCAATCCAAACCATCTCAACAAGTCATAGATTATAGTATCAACTTATAGTCATATTCAAAACGTAATTTGGAACATAAAGAGCCAAATGCTCAAGATTAGGGGTCGTTATGTTACATCATTCAGTTTAAAGATCGGTCACAAGCCAATACCACACTTCTTAAAATTCCTATATTTATACTGAAAAAGACTTTAAAAAGGCGAAACTTTTGTTTCTTGTTCATAGGTCGGAAAAATAGATAGTATAAAATATTTAATCATGGTCCGTGATAAATACTTAATCGGACTGGTGTTTATATCCAATTATATCAAGTTACCATCGTTAAGTGATTTAATGAATTGAGATTATTCATTAACACAATAATTAGGTGATAAACATTTTAGGGAAAATACATGTCATACATCTAGTGATTTGGTGTAGATAGAAACTTTTGTGTAAACACGTCGTGCATCTAATGGTTTGATGTCAATCGGTGAAGGTAAATTAATATACACGTAATATACATAATATATGTACATTGGCTAGCGAGTGTAAATATTTTTGACCAAGCGGCCAAAAGAGGAACCACCCCAAATTATTATCATGTTTTCTTTTCCTTCCTTTTTGCTAGCCAAATTTAGAACTTTGCTCATTTGAGGAAAAAAACAAAGGGGGAATTATTTTTTTGAATTTCCGCGGTGAGAGGGGAGAAGAGAAGAAGAGGCTAAGAGTAAAATATGGAGAGATGTTTGTTGAAAACTGATAAGTAACTTTGGAACCACTGAAAGTCAATAACATAATTTTAGGAATATCAAGAATGCACTGTTTTCCCTTCTACAACTTTTACCATGTCTCTCATTGGTAAATTAAAACAATATTCTAATTAATCTATTGGAAACAGTGCATTCTTCTATGTTTTTCATAAATCACTGCATGAAAAGCCATGGAGATGTCAATACAGACCTCCTCTTGGCAATAAAATTCCAAAATCATAGCATAGTCTTATACAAGAAATATTAAAAAAGAAGTAAAGAAAAAAAGTATTTAAAATGGCGACTTCTTCGAATCCAAGAAAAGGAGATCCCTCGAACCGTCCACCTCAGGCGGTGAAATTCTCACGACGCACGTCCAGTGGACGCGTCGTGAGCTTATCCCGCGACGATGATTTAGACGTCCCGGGTGACAGCCAGAATGATTTCATCAACTATACGGTGATGATGCCACCGACCCCTGATAATCAACCAGGGGTCGATGCCAGTGGTGACAAGCCTGATGGTCCCGGACCATATGGCTCGTCGAGATTCAGGACAGAGTCCCAAAGGCGAATGGGAGGTCGTGGAGGTGAAGATGATGATGGTGCAAGAGGGGAAAATGCCTCGGGTTTGGATCGTAGGGTGTCCGTGTTGAAATCGAGTAATAATAAATCAATGTTACTGAGGAGCCAAACTCAAGATTTTGATCATAATCGTTGGCTTTTCGAGACTAAAGGAAAATATGGGATTGGAAATGCTTTTTGGCAAGATGAAGATTCATATGATCATGATACTGGAATGAGTATGTCTGATTTTATGGACAAACCATGGAAACCACTTACAAGAAAAAGCAAAATCCCAGCTTCGATCATTAGCCCCTACAGGTTTGCATTTTCTTATGTTTTTAGCAAAAGAAGTTTAGATAAAATTCAATTCATGGTCATAATCATAGAATGAACAAGTTAGTACCGTGTGTAACACAAGTACAATGTTTAGTTTAAGAATTTAATATAATTCAAAAAAAGAATGACGGAATTAATGATCGGATAAGGGGAATTCCAATCTAGGAGTTCTCCAATCATGAAACTGAATTTCAAGCGGAACGATGAGAAAAATAAATCCACTATTGGAAAAAATTGCAGCTGCATATATTTCTTGGTACGTCACATTCATGCATTTACTATTTATTTGACGGTAGTGATACTCTTGAAAGATGTTCTGTTTTCTCGCTTTCTCATTTTGTTACCAGATAAAGCAGTCTCCATTTTTTCAAAATTTTGAGAAAATTTTAGCAGTCTTTTAAGGCTTCTATCATATGAATTGTTCCAAGATTATGTAACCTCAAAATTTTGTATTAAAAAAGTTATAAGCATGTCTATCTGTCTTATAAATCTCTTGTCTAAATTACACATTTTTGCCCAATTTCAGATTGCTTATTATTATCCGGCTAGTGGGATTAATTTGCTTCTTGACATGGCGTATCGCAAATCCGAATACAGATGCAATGTGGCTATGGGGAATATCAATAGTATGTGAATTATGGTTTGCATTTTCATGGCTTCTCGATATCCTTCCGAAATTCAACCCCATAAACAGATCTGCTGATTTAGCTGCACTTAAAGAGAAATTTGAAACCCCATCTCCTTCTAATCCTCATGGTAGATCTGATCTACCAGGAATTGATGTGTTCATTTCTACGGCTGATCCTGATAAAGAGCCTCCGCTTGTCACAGCTAATACTATACTTTCAATTCTTGCTGTTGAATATCCTGTTGAGAAAGTATCTGTTTACATTTCTGATGATGGTGGTGCTATCTTTAACTTTGAAGCCATGGCTGAGGCTGTGCTCTTTGCTCAGGTTAGTTTGTCCTCATCTCGTCTATCTCAATTTCGAAAGATATCTACTCGATTTAAGTTATATACACCGAGAGTGTTAAGATCCTTTAGACCATCGGTGTAGTTTAACTTGTGATAACAAGTCAATTATTATCTTATCATGTAACCAATTAATGCTTATATCTAGTGGATTTAAGTTATATACATCGAGGGTGTGAAGATCTTTTAGACTATTAGTGTAGGTTAATTTGTGATAGCAAATACTACCGTTGTATCATGTTACCAATTAATGCTTGTCATAGGGTAATTATCTTGTAAGTGACCTGGTTGTATAAATAATTTTTTATAATATCAGTACGTAAACTTAAAACTCATATCTAATTGCTAGATTGAAAGTTCTTAGAACACTATAATGTTTCTTTTACAACACAATACCATATGACTTATACAAGAAAAGATTTTGGAACAGCCAATACATGGTTCAGTTTTCATCATCCAGTCAAGTATTTTAAAATGTTTAACTATAAACAGCAGTGTGAAGTATTTTTTACGCTATCAGGTCATGTAAAAGGAGATTACTGGTAAATAGCAAACATGGTAACCCGTTACGCACCAGATAAAGCTACCATGATACTGTACATAATATAGTGCGCTTAGTTTATTATGATCATTAGCTAGTATGAACTTTGCCCTGGTTTTGTTAGCTTAAGCCTTATTAATTTGCTTTCATGAAATAATGAATAGATTATTGTTCTACTTCTAAGTAATATGAAAATACTTCTTTACTATCATATCAGGAGTGCGTTAGTACTAATGCTAGTGTTTTTTTTTTTTTTTTTTTGTTCACCAAAGCTTTGGGTGCCATTTTGTCGAAAACATAACATTGAGCCAAGAAATCCAGACAGTTACTTCAATCAGAAGACAGATCCAACGAAAAACAAGAAGCGTCCTGATTTTGTGAAGGATCGACGTTGGATCAAGAGGGAGTATGATGAATTCAAGGTGAGGATCAATGGTCTACCAGAAGTCATACGCAAAAGATGCGAGTTGCATAACTCAAAAGAAGCAAAAAAGGAAAAGGCACTTGCAAAGGAGAACAATGGAGGGGTTCTTCCGGAAGACTTCAAGTTTCAAAAGGCGACTTGGATGGCTGATGGCACACATTGGCCTGGCACATGGTTTGATCCTATTGCTGATCACAAAAAAGGAGACCATGCTGGGATTTTGCAAGTATAATAACTTTTATCATGAACTTGTTTATCGAAATCTTTGTTTTGTTTTCCACGTTACTTTTTTGACATATAGTACTTATCTTTTCCTTTAGATAATGAGCAAGGTTCCGGAAAATGATCCAGTAATGGGAGGTCCCAATGAAAATCAATTAGACTTCACCGGTATTGACGTCCGACTTCCCATGTTTGCGTATGTCTCTCGTGAGAAACGGCCAGGTTATGATCATAACAAGAAGGCAGGAGCTATGAACGCTTTGGTGAGAGCTTCTGCAATTCTTTCCAATGGACCGTTCATACTCAATTTGGATTGTGACCATTATATCTACAACTCCATGGCCATTCGAGAAGGCATGTGTTACATGATGGATCGTGGTGGTGACCGTATTTGCTACCTACAATTCCCTCAAAGATTTGAAGGAATTGATCCCTCTGATAGATATGCTAATCATAACACCGTATTTTTTGATGGTAAGAATTATGCAATTCTCCATGTACCACAATGTTTTAGCAATTTATTACTCTCTCTGTCCCAATTCATGTGAAGTGTTTGGTTGGTCACGAAATTTAAGAACTAAAGGAAGACTTTTGAAATTTGTGGTTTAAATTAAGTTGTAGATACTTGTGTGGCTATAAATCACATCATTAAGGATAAAATGAGTATTTTAAAATTAAATTATTACTAAATATAGAAAGTTGTCATTCTTTTCATTACTAATTTAAAAAATGGAAAGATGTCACATAAATTGGGACAGAGAGAGTAGTAAATTAAAATCCGCATTTCTCATCACCTTTGTTCATATATGCTATGATGACAGGAAACATGAGAGCTTTGGATGGTCTACAAGGTCCTGTATACGTCGGGACAGGATGTATGTTCAGGCGCTATGCACTCTACGGTTTCCACCCACCACGGGCTAACGAGTACAGTGGCTTCCTTGGGCAAAACAAGAAAGAAGCTAAAAGTGTTACTCTGCCATCAGACCTAGACGATGATTCACAACCGTTAACAGGACATCCTGACTTGAACTTGCCAAAGCAATTCGGAAATTCAACAATGTTTGTTGAGTCAATAGCAGTGGCTGAGTTTCAAGGACGGCCTCTCGCTGATCACATCACTGTTAAAAATGGTCGCCCCCCTGGGGCCTTGCTCATCCCGCGCCCTCCTCTAGATGCACCTACTGTAGCCGAGGCCATTGCAGTCATCTCTTGCTGGTACTTAAAAAAAAATCTTTATACAATTCTACTCAATTTAGGATTATTATCAACTTGTTAGCTGTTATTAGTTTCTCAAGATAGATTGTTACGGTCAAACCTCTCTATAATGACATCATTTATCTAAATATCTTTTGGCTGTTAGAACATATAATATACTCCCTCTATCTCAAGTTATGTGATACACTTTCTTTTTTAGTCTGTAAAAAAAAAATACATTTTTATATTTAGAAATAATAACTTAAAACTTTCCCTTTTACCCTTAATGAAATGATTTACAGTCACACAAATATCCATGACTTATTTTAGACCACAAGTTTCAAAAGTCCTCATTTCTTTCTTAAACTTTATGCCTACTCAAGCTATATCACATAAATTGGGACGGTGGGGGTACTAACATAACATGATGATCGGTTCCATATTAAACTTGGTCGTTATAGTGAAATGTTGTTATTGAGGATGAATGTTATAGAGAGGTGTTATACATTTCCACTTATTTATGTCTTTATGATTCACAGGTTTGAGGACAAAACAGAATGGGGAGATAGAATAGGATGGATTTATGGATCAGTGACAGAGGATGTGGTCACAGGATACAGAATGCACAACCGTGGATGGCGATCCGTCTACTGCATTACAAAACGAGACGCCTTTCGTGGTACTGCACCTATCAACTTGACGGATCGTTTGCACCAGGTGCTCCGTTGGGCTACTGGTTCGGTTGAGATCTTCTACTCTCGTAACAATCCAATCCTTGCAAGCCCGCGACTCAAGTTCTTGCAACGCGTTGCTTACTTTAATGTCGGTGTCTACCCTTTCACTTCAATTTTCCTTGTCGTCTACTGTTTCATCCCGGCCCTGTGCCTCTTCACAGGACAATTCATTGTACAAACCCTAAACAGTTTCTTTCTTTTTTACCTCTTGCTCATTACTGTCACTCTTGTCCTCATTTCCCTCCTTGAAGTCAAGTGGTCCGGGATAGGCCTTGAGGAACTATGGCGAAACGAGCAGTTTTGGCTCATCGGTGGCACGAGCGCGCATTTTGCTGCTGTAATTCAAGGGCTTTTGAAGGTTGTAGCTGGTGTAGAGATTTCATTTACATTGACATCAAAGTCTGTTGAGGATGAAGATGACATATATGCTGATCTACATGTTGTGAAATGGACAAGTCTTTTTATACTTCCATTGATAATCTTGGTTGTGAACATAGCTGGACTTGTGATTGGCATTTCAAGGACAGTATACAGTGTGATACCACAATGGAATAGGCTAATTGGTGGTACATTTTTCAGCTTTTGGGTGTTGTCACATTTATATCCATTTGTTAAAGGATTGATGGGGAGAAGGGGAAGAGTGCCAACAATTATATACATATGGACAGGGCTTATTGGTATTACTTGTTCTTTGCTTTGGTTACTTTTGCGAGGTGGTAATCAAGGGGCAGACTTTAGGGTCTAGACCAAGATGATCTACAATAGCAAAGACAAGAACGAAGAACGGAACTTTACGACAGCAGCATAACAATGATGAATTTTATGTGACCGGGTTGTCATTTCTTAGGGGTAAGTTGTTTTTCTACTTTTTATGTGATGAAAAGCTCATGATTTTTTTCATGATTGTAATTCGTTTTTTGCTATAACAGAAAGTTATTAAGCATATCAATTAGATGCAGCCTTGTAGGAGGAATATTGTTGATAGCCTAAATGGTATTTTATCAATAAAGAAGAATTAGGAGAATTACACAAAACTTCATCTTTTCATAGTTTATGTGACAAAACTATAATGTAATCTACAAATGGACAAGTTTGTACGTCCAACATGTGTTAATTTTAAATTAAATTTTATTTATCATAATAATAACAACATTCCGAGGACAAGCAAGGTCACTAAAATAGTCACAAAGAACTAAAACTTGAAGATAAACTTCATAATGGCTCATGAATTTCTATATTACTTTTATCTCCTTTATCTTGATGAACATCATTTATGTTCACCTAATTCCCTACAAGGAAAATTTCCAACCAAGTCTAATACATATTCATCACTATCCCAAACCAAGTCAATAATGAATTGCCATATTTGTATTTTGGAGTTTTATGCTAGATGATCCAGACATGTTTTTAATCTAAGATAAGTCTGGAGAAAGTTACATATTTGGCCGCTTGCCAATGATAATTGCAACCTCTAGCTTATATCTACAAAAAATATATACTAGTTATGTATAAAATATGTATATATATTTAATATACCAAATATACATTTCCGGGTATTATTTTGATGGGCAACTATACAATGTAAAAATTCATTTTTTGTCTAGACAAAATACGAAAGAGAAAGAATATGGCTATATGTTTATCTCTAGGTCAAATGAATATATATAATCTAGGGAAGTGCTTGAAAAGGGAAAAAAGCATACGGCGATTGGGTCGATCATAATAAATTAGAATTTTTGGGGTCGCGAACAATGATTCCTTTGATGATAAAGAAAGAAAATTCTTAGTTCAGTTCTTCACAAAGCTACTTGGATAGAAACTATGTGTAGGTTTTCCTCTACACATCTCATGGGTATATATACAGTCACATAATTACATGAAGTAATGAAAGAAAACCATATGTGCACTTAGACCCTTAATATATGGAGCAACCCGGTGCACTAAGTTTGCACTTAGAGCCTTAATATATGGGGCAACCCGGTGCACTAAGTTATTACTATGCGGGAGGTCCGGAAAAGGACCAGACCACAACGGTTTACTGTACGCAACCTTATCCCGCATTTCTAATGAAAGAAAACGATATGTGCACTTAGACCCCTAATATGTATACAATTAACTCCTAAATATCATTGTTCTATATAGTTAACAATCAGACTATTAGCATGTCGTACCATGAGCCTTTGTTTGAATAGTTATGTGGTATGTTTGAAAAAGTAAGGTATTGAGCAAATTTAGAACAATTAATCCTGATGGTTCACAGAAAGAGAGAGATAGAGAGAGAGAAGAGAAAGATTCGTCAAAGTGATTATATAAGAGAAAGGTCTTTTGGCCACACTAATGTTGGCCACAATGACCCAAATTGTCATTTATGCTATATTAATGACATTGCTACCCTTCTCTCCAAATTTGATTTTAATTCAAAAGTGCCTCTCTCATCAATTCAATTTTACTTTTTCCCAATACATGGAGATTCTCAAAAGATGCACACCTACATCTTTTCCCATAAAATAATTAATTTTGATATTTTCCCTCCTTTTTGTTGTATACAATCCTTTTTTTTTCTTCTCAATTTTTCTGACTGAGTAGATTAAGGAATAGTTCAAAAAGCTCATTTTGCTCTTTAATTATAAATTTATTCAACGGAAAAGAGCCAAAATTACCCCTGAACTTTGAAAAATAGTTCATCCATACCCTTCGTTATACTTTAGGGCCAATTATACCCTTACAGTTATACTATGGGGTCAATTATACCCTTATGTCTAACGGCTGTCACGTGGCATCATCTCAGCCCTTCAAAATTATTTTACCCTCAAATAATTTTTTACCCACTAAAATAACTCAAAACGACCCGAATTTTTTTTTTCCAGCAAAAATAATACGGAATTATTTTTCCAGAAAAAATATAAAAATAATTCCGTATTATTTTTGCTGGAAAAAAAAATTCGGGTCGTTTTGAGTTATTTTAGTGGGTAAAAAATTATTTGAGGGTAAAATAATTTTGAAGGGCTGAGATGATGCCACATGGCAGCCGTTAGACATAAGGGTATAATTGACCCCATAGTATAACTGTAAGGGTATAATTGGCCCTAAAGTATAACGAAGGGTATGGATGAACTATTTTTCAAAGTTCAGGGGTAATTTTGGCCCTTTTCCGTTTATTCAAAGTCAAATAAAGGGATGACTGTACATACCACATCAATGTATTTTTTTTCCCTTTTTTCTATAACAACTCCACTAACCAAAATGTTTATTTGATAGACAGTAGTTGTGTCATGTATGATGTATGATGCATTATAGTCTAATTGGTTCGGTTTATGGCCTATGAAAACACTTGATTGTCAAAATGTCACAATTTATAACACAATGTAGTGAATTTGGAGAAAAATAATTGGTGCATGACTTATTCATGAATTTGTTATGTATTTCATCCAGTTCATATTATTTACTCGTTCAGTCCCATTTTATGTGAAGTATTATTTATTTGAGTAGTCAAACAATTTTCTTTTAACTATAATTTTCTAAAATATTTTTTAAAATTGCACATTTCAAGAAATTAAATTTCAGCTTCTTGTCGAATAGTGGATGTGTGAATTGATACGCCCAAATTACACCCTTTTTATCAGGAGTAAGCGGTCGTTGTCAAATATAGAACCCAACAAGGTTGGGGTCGAATCTCACAGAGAATACAGTGAAGAAATAGACGTATCAAGTGTAACGCTCGACTTTTAGTCTAAATTTCGAGGACGATGGGGATATAATGATATTGGGTTTAATGATTGGTTACTGACAATTAAATGATATTGTAATGAGATGTAAACTATTAGAGAGAGTGACTAAGGTTGTGGTTCCAATGGAAAGTAATGCGAGTGGGTATCAATTTAACCTCTTCAAATGTGAGATGCGATTAACACTGGATTGCTTAAGTTTATTAAAAGTCCTTCGACCAAATTAATAAAGATCATTACTAAGCTTTTTCAAGCCTTAGAATGTGAACCATGTATACATCCAATACGCTACAAGTTAGCCGTCCTATCTCTAGCTCAAGCTATTAGGTGGGTATATTGACCCAAATCCTTGCTATCTAACCCTTTTCCTAACTTCCACCCCCTTTCTCAAGTAAGGTGAAAGTGATTAGGCACAAATGATGTTTGCAACCATCAAGAGATATTAAGGTACGAAGAGTAGATGAAATGCATCATCAACATACAAATGAGGAGCGAATATGAAACCCAATCACATTACTAACACATTTGGTCCCACAACCTTAGCTAATGAGATTAGCTAGACATTTGCATTAAGTAAGAAACAAAGATACATAATGTAGTCATAATGCTTACAAAGTTTGTTGGGAAAAAGCTCAAAATAAAGTCCAAGATTCTTCTTTAAAGCTTCAACAACCAGACATAAATGCTTTCCCCCCAAAGAGACAATATCAAGTGCAGAGAATGTCCTTGTCAGAACCCTAATTAGCTATTTATATCTCCCAAAAACGTGCACAAAATTAGACAAAAGTACCCCTGCCGATGCAACATGCGTCTCGCATAGTGTACTGCATGTTCAACATGCGAGACGCATGTCGTGCTCAGCCGCCACACCTTGTGCTTTTGCTTTCAAGCTTCCCAGATTTCTGGCACAAGTTGCGTGAGCATTGTTGTACCGCATGTTGAACATGCGAAACGCATGTTGAACTCGCAGGTTGCGCAACTTTTCATTTCTCTTCTTCAGTGACTGTCACTCTTTGCGGTGATAATGTTGTGCCGCATGTTGAACATGCGGACCACATGTTGGACTCGCATATGGCACACTTTTCATTTCTCTTCTTCAGTGACTGTCACTCTTTGAGGCGATCATGTTGTGCCGCATGTTGAACATGCGGACCGCATGTTGAACTCACAGGTTGCGCAACTCTTCATCCCTCTTCCTCAGCAGTCTGTCACATTTTGCGGTGTGATTGTGGAACCGTAGGCATGACATGCGATTCGCATGTTGTGCAGTGTGTTCTTCTCCTATTTTGCTTCATTTTACTCCGTTATGCTTTCCAACTATCTTTTCCTACAAAATGACATAAACACAGGAAAAGTAACACCAAAAGTGCTTGAAGAGTTACAAAAGCTTAAGAGATTAGCATCGAATATCCCGTAGTTTCACGGCACATCAACACCCCCAATTTAAACTTTTGCTTGTCCTCAAGCAACTAAAACAAAACCAAGACACAAGACAGGCGTTCAAGCATTTCAAAAACACCATTGGCTACGATGGTGATAGTGATCAGTTACGAGCATGTATTCGAGACGTTTGGGTGATAACCCAACGTTTCATCAGGTGGTGCACTGTATTTCTCTTTAAGGGATTGCCCTCGAATGCTAAGTTAGGAAGCAATTTGCTCATCAAATTTTGTAATCCACATGCCCTCACAAAAGACCAACGAAAGTCCCGGAATGCAACCATTCATAAGAATAAATGGGACAATAGACGAAAGAGAAGAGAACAACTCACACTCCAAGAATGTGTACAAGCACACAAATACGATGCCATAGGCTTGCCCTTTAAGTATTTCTCCACTAATGTAAACACACCTCATTCGAAATCAGTTAGGACTTGCGGGTAGTATTGTGGGCTTTTGGTTAGGATAGGGTACAGTTTGGGTCGAGTGACTCAAAAACCTCTCGGAGCACGACACATTTCAATCAATCACAACACTCATCCCTTAAAACTTTTCCACCTTTTTTTTTTTTTAAAGATAACCCTTTCACCTTTTAACCGACTTTCTCATTACAAATTTTCCAACCATCATCGCCGAACTTAGGCTTTTAGCCTGTGTTTACACTTTCAAAGTACTCCGGAGGTAGGATTCCAATAGATAGATCAAACGAAATAAAAGGTTAAGGTTTGTAACTTGGTTGCCAAATAAAAAGGTTCAAGGCTCAAAGAGGTTGACTAGGGAAAATATGCATAGGGTAGGCAATTTTAAGGTTTTAGTGACAATCCAAAGAAAGCCTAACATCCTTTTTCGAGCAAGGTGTAGTTTAGGATTTCGCCTTGATATACTTTCCGGGCAAGTTCTAGATCACAATTATGTACAAGACACGAATGATAAAAACCTCACACAGATAGCACATGAATTACTACACTATTTTCTAATTGCTTCCCAACCAGATCTTCGCGGCCAATACATCCTTATCAGCAAACAAGAAAATGTTTTTTTTTATAAATATGCCATAACTGATTAAACTGTCACTATACAAGTCACGTTGCTTTGTGCTACTTTAATCCAAAAGCTAAAAAGAAAACATAACTACAGCAGCACCCCCAACAAAAACATATACTCTCACCCCCAACAAAAAAATATATGCTATGTCCCCATATGCATCTACTACACAAAATCAGGAGGTAAGAAGCTCACTGAGACACCTTAAGCGTCCGGACGATCAGCCGGAGGAGCATGAATCGGGAAAGCCGGGATTATTTCCAATGGTGGTATGAGGTTAGGCGATCCGGTCAAAGTCTCCTGAATGGGGTCGGAGGTGCCAATCCCACTGGACTGTGTGGGATCATCGTCTGTGCCTACGGTCCCAAGTTGCTCCTCTATTGACCTCTGTACCCCCACCATGGTGTCTACATCTTCTCGATCAACTCCAGCCGCCAAGGCTTCCTTGCGAGCTCTATCCAACCTCTGATTCTCATCATCATCCTCATACTCACCCTCATCTTCTTCTTCTGCCTCTTCTTCAGCCTCCTCGGAAGCAATGTCATCCTGCGGCTCAGCGGGCTTTTTGGAGAAAAGTTCTGCCGCTGAGGGTAAGATAGGGCCAATGTGGGATGGATCAAACTCCCGACTCGCTGCACGGGCCTGTGCCAGGTCAGCTCAGATGGAGGGTGAGTCCTCCACACGACCACCCTCGACTCGCGCCAAGCGAAGCTCGATTGACTTCAACCGATCATTTAATTTATTTTGTTCTCTTTTGACCTCTTCAAGGGCTGCAGCCTGTGGAGCCAATGCTAGCTCAATGGCATCCTTGATGAACCCAGGCAGCTCATTCACCAATTTGTTTACCTTAGCGTCCGCAAGACGGATCAGACGCATGCCCTCCCTAGGAATATCGGTCCCCGGTGATGAAGCTGAGGGAGTGGCCCTGGAAGTGGAAGGGGCTGTGTTTGTGGCTGCTGCTGGCTCACCTGAAAGCTCAGGACCCAAGGGGGCGGCAGGAACGGTTGGGCTCTGACGCGAAGTGTCCATAATGTGTGGGTCTAACTCGGTAACTGATTCCGTGGGTGCTCAGCCTTTTTCCTCCGTCTGGTCCCAGGTTCAAGTCTGGTGATGTCTATCGTTTGATCCGCTATCAAGGGTATATCAATCCTTTCAAACGGAGGGACCCCAGCTTTCCGACAAAAGGCAGTGATCATGCAAGGAAAGGGCAAAGATGTATTTTTATGATGAGCTCGTTCCTTAATATCGTGTTGGATGATCTCTCCCAAGTTGACCGGATACCTTGACATGAGAGAGGCGATTAGAACTTCCTTGTCGACGGAAAACATAGTATCATTCTTGGAAGGCAGGATTCTGGAGGATATGATGGACAACCATAACTTAGCTTAAAGGCTGAGGGTACTCTTGTGGATGATAATCGCTGGGTCTATCCAGTCTGGTGTCCCAGTCGAAATCACTGACGCTGCCCACTCACGATAATCAACTGGAACTTCCTTTCTTCGAGTGTATTCAGAATAGGCAGGTGGCCATTGCCCCCTCAATTCGTCTTCCCGGTGCCCACAAATGTATGAATTTATTTCCTCGGCGGAACAGTCCACCTCAACACCCCTCATCGACACCCAATTAATGTGATCGATTGATTTTTTGGGTTGCCGACGCACTCATTTGCTGTTCAACAAGGCCCCATAATTGGCATAGAACTCCCGTACTAACGTTTGACAGTAGTCTCCGGGAGGGTTCATGAACGATTCCCACCGCTGGGCTTGTAGTTTTTGTATCAATCCGGGGTATGACACCCGTAGCCCATTGCGGCTCACTTGTTTCTCCTCATGGAAACCCCGGGTGAGGTTACCATCCTTCTTAACCTTGCACCAAGCATAGTATAGTGCTTTGGACCCCTCAATAGCAAATCGGATTTCATGTTCGGCCTTTCATTGCCACCTTGCCACATCGACATCACTCTCCGGTTCCCCTGTTGCGGACCTAGCCGGTTGAGAGGCCCGTGGTGCATCCTGGGCTGTAGACGTCCCCTCTTCAGACTGAGGGACGTTGGTATCTGGGGTCTTTCGCTTTCGCGTACCGGCTGCTTGCTTCTCCGCTACAGGAGGAGTGTCCTTTGCTCGGTTAGTCCTTGCCATCCTGCAACCACACATGGAATACTATCTTTATGGTGTCCCGAAATGCAAAGTATAAGCCAAGAAGAAGTAAAACCAACAAATGATTTTTTATTTTTTTAATTTGTGTTGATGACACCATCTGCGAGTTCAACATGCGGTCCGCATGTTCAACATGCGTCACGCATATGGTCATCGCAAAACGTGACAAAGAATTGAAGTTTGTATATGCATTGCTATCACACTTTGCGTCACAACATGCGATTCCGCATGACTGACATGCGAGTCCGCATGACTGACATGCGAGTCGCATGTTGAACCGCAAAGTGTGACATCCATGTCCCATTTTTGGTACACCTTCTGTCACACTTTGCGATACAACTGTGACTCCGCATGTTTGACATGCGAGTCTCACTTTGTAACGCAAAGTGTGACACCTATGATTTTTCCCTCTAATTCACACCCGTTCACTCGTTCCACATCCAACCTCGGAACTTATTCCCTTAAGAGGGTTGTTACATCGTCTATCATTGGGGAAAGCGACGAATTCGAGCAGGAATAACAATACGGAATAAGAAATTAAGATCTTTGGGACATTTTGTCAAGCATGAAGTAGGCAATATCAACACAAGCGATTTGTCTAAATATTTCGATTCCTCCCTAACACCTACCCAACAGGTAAACGAGAAAGCCTTCATTCTCGGGTAACACACCACATACGTATCTAACACTGACAAGATATCCATCAATCATTGATTTCAAATGTCGGAACAAAGCAAGAAATATTTAGGAACACATCAAGATAGACATCAATCACTGAGTTCATAGGATCATTAGAATGTATTTAGCATTAGTATCCAATTCTTACCACCTGTCATCAGGGTAAAAGAGTCTGTACCTGAACTCCACAGAAAATGAAGAAATGAGTGCTTTGTTCCACAGTCGATCTTTAGAGGCACACAATCAAAGGGGATTTTCAGTTGTTGATTTGCAATAAGAGCAGATGGAAGAGAGAAAGAAGGAGATGAAACGGTGGAGAGGGAGAATTGAAACTGATGGAAAACGTGGGAATCGATTAATTTTAAAAGAAATGAAAAGGGCCGGGTCGGGTCGGTTGACCCGCGCCTCACTTACCTTTGGCACACTATGCGGCAAATTATGCGTCCCGCATGTTGAACTTGCGGGACTGCAGTATAACCGCATTGTGTGTCAGAGCGTGACTAATTCCACAATTATTGTGGCAGCAGTTGCGACTTCACCTGCGGTGTCGCATGTTGAACATGCGAAGATGCAGTGACGCCGCAAAGTGTGTTTTTTTTTTTTTTTTTTTTAAAACTTGGGCATGCTCCCTTGATCAGTCCTTGTATAAATCCCATATCGTCCCAATCACTGAAACAACAAAACAAACACAAAACAACGTACATGTATACCACAAAACAAAAAAAATCAAAACATAAAAATACCAGCTTGGGTTGCCTCCCAAGAAGCGCTTGATTTTTACGTCGCGGCACGACGTGAGGACTTTTGCTTCATGGTTCATTGAGGTAGATCTCCTCAATACTCTTTGTCTGCAACTCATTCGGGAGGCCCAAATACTGCTTAACCCGCTGTCCATTCACCTTGATACGATATCCATTCGGACAAGCGATTTCGATCGCTCCATGCGGGTACACTTGTGTTACTTAAAAGGGCCCGGACCATTTGGATTTCAATTTTTCAGGAAACAACCTGAGCCTTGAATTAAACAACAATACACGATCCCCGGGGCTAAATTCTCTTGACAAGATCTTTTTATCATGGAAGTGTTTCATGCGGGCCTTGTAGAGTGCAGAGCTCGCATATGCTTTAAGTCGAAATTCATCGAGCTCGTTAATCTGCTCCAACCTCAAGTTTGAGGCATCACCCCATTCTAGATTCAACTTTTTCAAGGCCCACAATGCCTTATGTTCGAGTTCCACCGGAAGATGACAAACTTTTCCAAATGCCAATTGATATGGAGACATGCCAATTGGGGTCTTGTAGGCTGTTCGGTATGCCCATAGAGCATCATCCAATTTCTTTGACCAATTAGTCCGGTTAGCATTCACTGTTTTGGAAAGTATGCTCTTGATCTCTCTATTTGAAACCTCAACTTGGCCACTTGTTTGGGGATGATACTGGGTGGCAACTTTATGTTTGACCCCATACTTCTCAAGAAGAGTTTTGAATAATCGATTGCAGAAATAAGAGCCCCCGTCACTAATGATTGCCCTTGGAGTTCCGAACCTTGAGAAAACATACCTTTTCAAGAATGTAGTGACACTTCTTCCTTCATTATTGGGGAGCGCGATGACTTCCACCCATTTGGACACGTAGTCTACTGCCACCAGAATGTACTTGTTGCTGTAGGAGCTTACAAATGGACCCATAAAATCAATGCCCCATACATCAAACAATTCGACCTCAAGAATCGGGGTCATCGGTAGCTCATGCCTCCTCGAGATGCCTCCATGCCTTTGACATTGATCACAAGCTTTCACAAAATCATGTGCATCTTGATAGATTGTAGGCCAATAAAAGCCACTTTGCAGAACCTTAGCTGCCGTTCTTGCACTACTATGGTGTCCACCAACCGGTGATGAGTGACAAGCTTCGATGATGGGCATCATTTCTGCTTCAGGTATGCACCTCCTTATGATGTTGTCGGCGCAAACCCTGAATAGATACGACTCGTCCCAATAGAATTTCCGGGCATCACTCAAAAACTTCTTCTTTTGGTTGGAGTTCAAATCCTCCGGCATGATATCACTGGCATGGAAGTTAGCAAAATCGGCATACCAAGGGATCATGTCTTGTGACCCAGCCATTACTTGCTCATCCGGAAATGACTCATTGATTTCTAGGCCATCCAATGAACTCCCACCCTCTTCAAGACGAGATAAGTGATCCGCCACTTGATTTTCACACCCCTTTCTATCTTTAACTTCAAAGTCAAACTCTTGCAAGAGAAGGACCCAACGTATCAACCTCGGTTTTGCATCTTTCTTTGTCATGAGGTAACGTAGGGCTTCATGATCGGTGTGAACAATCACATGGGTGCCTAACAAATAAGCCCGGAACTTCTCGAAAGCAAACACAATAGCGAGTAACTCTTGTTCGGTGACAGTGTAATTTATTTGGGCACCGTTCAGAGTCTTTCTTGCGTAGTAAATTGGGTGGAAGATCTTATCACGCTTTTGGCCAAGAACAGCCCCCATGGAAAATTCACTTGCATCACACATCAACTCAAAGGGTTGAGACCAATCCGGGGCAATGATGATAGGAGCCGATGTGAGTCTCTCTTTCAAAACCTCAAATGCCTTCAAACAAGCCTCATCAAATACAAACTTCGACTCCTTCTCTAACAATTTGCATAGAGGGTTGGCTATTTTCGAGAAATCCTTGATGAATCTTCTATAAAACCCAGCATGCCCGAGGAAGCTACGAACACCTTTAACAGAAATTGGAGGGGGAAGCTTAACAATAACCTCAATTTTGACCTGATCAACCTCAAGCCCCTTTTTCGAAATCTTGTGTCCTAAGACGATGCCTTCTCTAACCATGAAGAGGCACTTCTCCCAGTTTAGAACCAAATTTGTCTCTTCACATCGTTTCAATACTTGGGAAAGATGCTGCAAGCATTCATCAAAGGAATCCCCAACCTCGGAAAAGTCATCCATGAAGATTTCAATGGACTCCTCAACCATATCGGAGAAAATAGACATCATGCAACGTTGAAATGTTGCGGGGGCATTACATAACCCAAAAGGCATTCTCTTGAAAGCAAAGGTCCCAAAAGGACAAGTGAAGGTGGTTTTCTCTTGATCCTCGGGAGCAATGGTGATTTGGTTGTACCCGGAATACCCATCAAAGAAGCAATAATAATCTCTGCCCGCAAGCCTATCAAGCATTTTATCCATGAATGGCATTGGGAAGTGGTCCTTTTTGGTCCACTTATTCAGCTTCCGATAATCCATGCAAACACGCCATCCGGTAACCTTGCGAGTGGGAATCAACTCATTTTTATCATTAGCAACCACGGTGATTCCACCCTTTTTTGGTACGCATTGAACCGGACTCACCCATGAGCTATCCGAAATGGGGTACACAACCCCAACATCTAACCACTTGATTATCTCAACCTTTACGACCTCTTGCATAGGAGGATTTAACCTCCTTTGATGTTCAACGCTTGTCTCACAGTCTTCATCAAGCTGAATTTTATGAGTACAAATACCGGGTGGAATCCCTTGAATATCCGCAATACTCCACCCAATAGCTTTTTTGTATCTTCTCAAGATCACCATCAACCTCTCTCTTTGCTCATCCGTCAACCGGGCAGATATAATCACGGGCAATGTGTTGTTGGGTCCGAGAAACTCATACCTTAAATGTGACGGAAGAGGTTTGAGTTCCAAAGTAGGAGGTTCAATAATTGAAGGTTTTGCAGGAGGAGTTGCTCGGTTTTCCAGGTCAAGATCGAGTCTCTTTGGATTAAGGTGGTAGGACCCCATTCCAATCAATGCATTGACCATCTCCTCAAATTCTTTTTCGTCGTCCCCTTCATAGTTCAATATCACCGCAGCCAACATATCACCTAAATGCACATGTTCTATGGTTGTCTCCATTGCTTCATCAATCGTGTCAATAACCGACACAACACTCATATCCGCCGGTTGTTTCATTGACTTGCAGATATGGAAAGTGATCTCTTCATCATTCATTCTAAATTTTAGATCACCTCTCTCCACATCCACTAGGGCACGCCCCGTCGCTAAGAATGGTCTTCCCAAGATTATGGGAACTTCAAAGTCAACTTCACAATCCAAGATCACAAAATCGGCTGGAAAAATAAATTGATCCACTCTCACAAGCACATCATAAAGAATACCAATAGGCCTCTTTACGGTTCTATCCACCATAAGCAATCTCATCGTGGTAGGATGAGGGATGCCCAATCCCAACTTGTTGAATATAGAAAGCAACATCAAATTGATGCTTGCTCCAAGATCACATAAAGCCTTTGAAAACTTGTATTTACCGATGGTGCATGGAATTGTGAATGCTCCGGGGTCTTCTTTTTTGTGCACCAAAGCTTTGGTGATGATTGCACTACAATGATGAGTGCCCCCCAATGTTTCATTGCTCGGACTCCTTCTTTTGGTCACGAGATCTTTCATGAACTTCGCATAACCGGGCATTTGTTCAAGTGCCTCAACCAATGGGATATTTATTGAGATCTCCTTTAATCGTTCGATGAACTTGAGGAATTTTCCATCTTCCGCCTTCTTTGCCAATCGTTGGGGAAAAGGAGGGGAAGGCCTCATAACGGGCGGTGAAGCCCTTGGTACCTCCTCCGCCGCTTCCTTGCTTTCCGAGGCATTTTCGATTTCCGGAAGGTCCTTGTTAACAATGGGCTTTTCAATTCCAGCCCGCATATTCTTTGGGTTCAGTTCTTCTTCAATAACCATGGGTTCTTCAACCATTTTCTCTTCATCACCCAACACATTCTCTTTCACCAACGCCTTTTCCCCAATTGTTTTGCCACTCCTAGTAGTAATTGCATTGCATTTATGATCACCATCATTCCTTGGATTTGCAACTGTGTCACTAGGGAGTGAGTCTTTCTGCCTTTGGTTTAGGATAGCCGAGATTTGGCCAAGTTGAGACTCCAATTGTTTAATGGAGGTGGAATATGAACTCACAACTTGACCCATGGATTTGACTCATCTCTAGTCTCCTTGCAAAAGGTGTCGGTGGATTCTACTTTCCTCAATACCCTTGCCAACATATCTTCAATTTTTGAACTAGCGGGGTCGCTATTGGGCGGTTGACCAGAGCTTGGTTGATTTCCCTTTGGAGGGACATACGGATTTGTGCTCCGATGATTGTTGTAATTGCTATTGTAACCCCCTTGATTGTTGCCACGATTATCTCTCCAATTAGAGTGACCTTGTTCTTTGTTCCAACCTTGATTCCCTTGACCTTGCCGCCAAGATCCTTGATTCGGACCTTGGTAGTTTGGACAGGAACCCTCCCTTAGATTGTTGACATAACTCGCTTCCTCATCATACATTTGGAAACATTGCTCATCCGGAGGACCCCCTTCACAGGTTTCTACAGCGTTCACCTTTTTGCTTCCGCCACCCATGACATGTTTTGTCAGAAGGTCCATTTGGGTGACCAGTTTAGCCATGGACTCATCTCTCTCTTCCTCCTTCTTAATCATCTCACGAGTGAGCACATGTTTGGAGGAACTTCCTCCACCTACTTCCGAATCCCTAGTGTGCCATGCTTCATTAGTCTCGGTCAATTTATCCAACAATTCACAAACGGTGGCATAAGAGTTATCCATAAGAGACCCCTCTACAATGTTGTTTGCCACTGATTTGTTGACCGAATCTAGAGATCTATAAAATGTTTGTAGAAGAACACCATCGGGCAACCCATGCTTGGGACAGCTTTTGACTTTCTTTTTAAAACGAGTCCAAGTTTCATGGAGAGGCTCATCAGGAAGTTGACGAAAGTTGTTGATTTCGTCACGGAGTTGTAACATCCGCGATGGAGGGAAGAACTTCTTGAGGAATGCTTCGGTCAGTTCCTCCCAAGTAGTAATGGATCCGGAAGGAAGATCATCTAACCAAGCTGTGGCTTCCCCCGTTAGAGAGTACGGGAAAAGTCGTAGTCTGACTGTTTCAATTGAGACGCCCGAATGCACATTGGTAGAACAGACCCCAAGAAAGTTCCTAAGGTGCCTATTCGGGTCTTCTTTGGGTAGACCACCGAACAGGCCCTTAGTGTTGAGCAGGTGCAGCATTGTGTTGGTTATATGGAAACTCGAGTTTCCAATTAAAGGTGAGGGCTAAATTGCAGCTGCATAGCCTGCCCCCGCAGCTTCTTCACCAACCGCTACTGGTGGATTTTGGACAGGAATACCATCCTCATCCATATTGCCTGCACAACAAACAACAACAAAATGGAAATAAGAAAAGAAATAAAGACTAAAAGTAAAGTTTTACACTAATTAGTAAATTTCTAGACCGTAATCCCCGGCAACGGCGCCAAAATTTGATACGCCCAAATTACACCCTTTTTATCAGGAGTAAGCGGTCGTTGTCAAATATAGAACCCAACAAGGTTGGGGTCGAATCCCACAGAGACTACAGTGAAGAAATAGACGTATCAAGTGTAACGCTCGACTTTTAGTCTAAATTTCGAGGACGAGGGGATATAATGATATTGGGTTTAATGATTGGTTACTGACAATTAAATGATATTGTAATGAGATGCAAACTATTAGAGAGAGTGACTAAGGTTGTGGTTCCAATGGAAAGTAATGTGAGTGGGTATCAATTTAACCTCTTCAAATGTGAGATGCGATTAACACTGGATTGCTTAAGTTTATTAAAAGTCCTTCGACCAAATTAATAAAGATCATTACTAAGCTTTCTCAAGCCTTAGAATGTGAACCATGTATACATCCAATACGCTACAGGTTAGCCATCCTATCTCTAGCTCAAGCTATTAGGTGGGTATATTGACCCAAATCCTTGCTATCTAACCCTTTTCCTAACTTCCACCCCCTTTCTCAAGCAAGGTGAAAGTGATTAGGCACAAATGATGTTTGCAACCATCAAGAGATATTAAGGTACGAAGAGTAGATGAAATGCATCATCAACATACAAATAAGGTGCGAATATGAAACCCAATCACATTACTAACACATTTGGTCCCACAACCTTAGCTAATGAGATTAGCTAGACATTTGCATTAAGTAAGAAACAAAGATACATAATGTAGTCATAATGCTTACAAAGTTTGTTGGGAAAAAGCTCAAAATAAAGTCCAAGATTCTTCTTTAAAGCTTCAACAACCAGACATAAATGCTTTCCCCCCAAAAAGACATTATCAAGTGCAGAGAATGTCCTTGTCAGAACCCTAATTAGCTATTTATATCTCCAAAAAATGTGCACAAAATTAGACAAAAGTACCCCTGCAGATGCAACATGCGTCTCGCACAGTGTACCGCATGTTCAACATGCGAGACGCATGTCGTGCTCAGCCGCCGCACCTTGTGCTTTTGCTTTCAAGCTTCCCAGATTTCTGGCACAAGTTGCGTGAGCATTGTTGTACCGCATGTTGAACTCGCAGGTTGCACAACTTTTCATTTCTCTTCTTCAGTGACTGTCACTCTTTGCGGTGATAATGTTGTGCCGCATGTTGAACATGCGGACCGCATGTTGGACTCGCATATGGCACACTTTTCATTTCTCTTCTTCAGTGACTGTCACTCTTTGCGGTGATCATGTTGTGCCGCATGTTGAACATGCGGACCGCATGTTGAACTCGCAGGTTGCGCAACTCTTCATCCCTCTTCCTCAGCAGTCTATCACATTTTGCGGTGTGATTGTGGAACCGCAGGCATGACATGCGATTCGCATGTTGTGCAGTGTGTTCTTGTCCTATTTTGCTTCATTTTACTCCGTTATGCTTTCCAACTATCTTTTCCTACAAAATGACATAAACACAAGAAAAGTAACACCAAAAGTGCTTGAAGAGTTACAAAAGCTTAAGAGATTAGCATCGAATATCCCGTAGTTTCACGGCACATCATGAATGCATGCATATTGTCGAGTACTCCTTCAACACTTTTCATCTTCAGTGAAAACATGGATCATATTTAGTTGATCAATGCATTTTGGGAATAGGGATAAGTCACTATATTTATTAGTATGTTTTGGAGGGAAATATATTACAAAATCAGATTAAGGTTATAGTAGTGTTTTCACTAAGTGTGGCCATTATATAATTAGAACAACTTTTTTAAATGTCAGGGTGGAGCTAGATTGGAGAAAGAGTTTCAGTTGATCAGTCTCGGTCGCTGAAAAATTATAATGTGCAAATAGGGTAATTTTTTTTTTTTTTTTAATAGCGTTCAAATCCATTTTTTGCACGGATTACCCTTCAAAGGCATTGGTCTTTAATTTTTATCCTCTAATTGCTGGTCTTTAATTTTTGTCCTTCGCTTAAAAAAGTGACCTAAAATACCCGAGGTTCTGGGTTCGAACCCTCGCTCAGTAAGAAAAATAATTTCGGAAGGTAAGGCTTTGCAAAAATTCTGCATTATAAGGCAGAATTTGCCTTAAAATTTGGCCTCAAGGCAGAATCTAGTTATGCCTTATAGGACAAAATTTTGTCTTAAGGCAAAGGTTTGCCTTGTGAAATTTTGCAAGGCAGTTTTTTTTTTTTTTTTTTACTTAGCCGAGGTTCGAACCCAGAATCTTAGGGTATTTTAGGCAAAGGGCAAAAATTAAAGACCAACAATTTGAGGGGCAAAAATTAAAGACCACCCCCGAATAAGGGCAATCGTGCAAATTGTTCAAATCTCTTGACATGTGAGAAAAGTCTAGTAAAGTGGAAGATGGGTTAAAAAATTATTTTAAGTCGTATATTTAAATCTCACGCGTGATATTTTTGACCTTATATAAAATTCTGAATCCTCCAGCAATGTTCTAGCTTGTTTGGCCAAGCTTTTGGGAGACCATTAGCGCTAATTTTTTTCAAAAAATGCTTATTTTAAAAAGTTAGGGGTTTGACTAAGCTTTTGAGAGAACATAAGTGCTTCTGGGGAGTAGCAGAAGTTATTTTTCAAAAGTTAAAAAAAAGTAGTTTTTCCCAAAAAGTATTTTTTTGAAAAACACTTTTGAGAAAAAAGACTTAAAAGCACTTTTAAGTAGTTTTAAAAGCTTGAAATTCTAATTGATGCTCAAAAGTGTTTTTTATATTAATTAGCAAAACACAAACTGTTTACTTTTTTTTTAAAAGCACTTTTAAAAATAAATAAATTAAAATAAGCTAATTTTAAAAACTTGGACAAACACGCTAGTCTTGGCATGTGCTAAGACCAAGTATCAACAATTTCAGTCGAAGAACAAGCTTGAATCAAAATATTGGTATTCTCATTATTAGCGTGTACTAGTGGATGTTAATTTGTATCAGTTCGTTCAAAATATTCTATCATTCTCATTATAATATTTTTAAATTTCTTTGGCCAATTTCTCCAAATTTTCTTACAAAAACTCTAAATCGCTGAAAATTTAATCCAATCTATTATTTTTCTACTAAACTTACTTCAATGTGTCCTGTAGCTATATATAATGGAGAATGTGACAACAATTAATTAAACATAACCTCCCACAGAATTGTTTAATTATAAACTGCCATCCAAAAAGAAGTAAAAAGTTCACACTTCCTAATCAAAACCGCAAATTATTATTTAATAGTATATAGTTCGTATATTGACTACTATCAGAACCTGAAATACATGCTTAATCAAATAAAATGGCAATTAAAGAAAAAGCTAATGTAGTACAAAATCTCCAAAATCCAACAACATGAAATTGATCAGAACTATAATAAATAAATAAAAAAAGTGAAAAATAGACACATCCCAAATTAATAAAGGAAGACAAAACCTACTCTCCTCTAATTTATGGCACTTTATTACAACATATATGGTGCCATGGGAGCAAAACTAAATTAGAAAAAAGGGAAACCTATTTTCAAAGGACTTGTGTGGTTAAACTTTCCAATTTTGTCTTAAGCTCCAACTGATTTCAGGGACTCAACTTTTCTTGGCCTGCCATAGTTTAAAAAAAAAACAAATTTAACATTTCAAAAGATTAGAAAAGAATGAGGGACCAAAATATATACTAACGTAGATAACAATTATGAACAACTTTCATAATATATTGTGGTTTTAAACATGTCATTTATAATGTCTAGGTGGTTATAGAAGTTTGTCATTAAGGTAAAATGAAAGTTTAAGGTAACTAATTTCTTTTTTTTTTTTTTTTGGGAACACACTATAAAAGAAACACATGAACTAGAATTGAAGTGGTTGAACCCCAAGTGAGTGAAGCACTTGCTTTAGGCTAGCTAAACTTTAGGCCTCAACAAGTTATTTAGTTAAATATATAATTTACACTATTCTATATATATATATATATATATATATATTTAATTAATTTCTTCCCCTCTTATATATATATATATATATATATATATATATATATATATTTAATTAATTTCTTCCCCTCTTATCCGTTATTGTAACCTAATTATTAGTTAATCAATCTTCTATTTTTCTCTATAGAGCTAATCTACCACATCTATCTAATTATTTTCTCTATTCATTTAATTAATTAAGCCTATCCACTATATAAGCCAACCTACTCTTGTTTATAATTATGTACCTACGAGGAAGTATAGAAATTGCAACAAAAAATTTAATATGTGGCAAAAACTTAGTTTTATTGTTGGCAAAGAACTTTTTTGTTGCCAAAGAATTTAATTTTGTTGCCAAATTATTGATTATTGTTGCAAAAAGTACTTTTGGCAACAAAAAAAAAAAAGTTGTTGCATGTTGTTGCAATAACAGCCGTTGGGAAAAGTCTATGCAACAAAACAAAAAAAAATTATTGCCAAAAGTACTTTTTGCAATAATAATCAATCTATGGCAACAAAAATAATTTTGTTGCCGAATATATTTTTTCTTGTAGCCACTACAAGAAAGTATAGAAATGGCAACAAAAAATTTAACATTTGGCAACAACATAGTTTTATTGTTGGCAAATGAACTTTTTTGTTGCCAAAGAATTTAATTTTGTTGCCACAGTATAGATTATTATTGCAAAAAGTACTGATTATTATTGCAAAAAGTACTTTTGGCGACAACAAAAAAAATTGTTGCGCGTTGTTGCAATAACAGCCGTTGGGAAAAGTCTATGCAACAAAAAGTTTTATTTTTTCTTGCCAAAAGTACTTTTTTCAACAATAACCAATCTATGGCAACAAAAAAAAAATTGTTGCCAAATATATTTTTTCTTGTAGTGATCTTTATGAGTTTAACAATCAAGGTGCTGAAATAGGATCATCTCTTATCATTTTGAGCTTGCACTAATTTTCTTTTACTCTTATTTTATAAAATATAAATGTTTTAACAATATATGTATTTTTTAAAAGTTTTTACTAATTGACACGTGATACATGTGTGACGCACAAGATGCACGTGTGATGCACGCGCGATGTACGTATGGTGCATGCGGAAACTAGTTTTATTGAATAAACTTCAGACCTCTTATTAAGGTTTGACTTTAGACCATCAATTCTATTGAGCCGCCCATGAATCGAAGGAGTACTATATATCATCTAACTATGATTAGGGTATATCCGGTATGGAGGAAAACATTCTCTTAACTATATATGTTTGGTTGGTCAAAATGTTTTAGAAAATATTTTCTCTTGAAACAATATTTTTTGTTTTTTTACCAAACACTAGAAAATAAGTAAGAAACTCACTTATTTTCTAGGAAAACAATTTTGATGATCATCCATCATACAAAACACACACAAGTGATAATAAGTAAGAGTTTATATGTAAGACACATGTCTTACATTTATTTGTTTGGCGTACATAAACACCTCGCGTGGAAAAGTATTTTGTTTCCAAAAAAGAAAAGAAAGAGTACCTGGTGTAAGGGTCAAGGTCATATTGAGAATTAGGCTCTTGGATTCTGCCAATTTTCCTCAAGACAGACTTGTCAATATACTTGTTAGCAGAACCAGCCATTGCATCTGGGAAATCAACTTCAGCAAGGTTCTCTCTCTTCTTTTTTGTGACATAAACACCAGGACCATGAAACAACTGTTGTTTCATTGTGAAGAGGCATAATCCTATTGCCAATGATAATGTTCCACCCAATACATACACTGGTGCCATATCCCCATTCATAGAGAACCTTTAGAAAAAAAAAAAAAAGAATATTAAGAACGCATTGACAGTGTATAAAATACTTATACTTATTAGGTAATTAGAGGTGAATCTCTCGATAAATAATACATTTAATAGTAAATATGCTAAAAATGGTATTTAATCGGTTATCACAGTTTTTTTTTTTTTGATAAAGTAGAAAACTCTTTATTTTGTTAGTGTGTATAACTGAAATTATTATTTATAACTAAAAGTATTTTAAAAAGAGTTTAAGCTGTATATAGTCAGTCATAAAAAAAAAATTACACTAGCTATCAGGTTATATAAATGATATGATCTACAAGTAAGTCCTTTTAAAGTTAAATGTGGGATTTGTAATCTTGAAAATATTGAAATTGTACGGGAGAAAATCATGTTATCTTCTTTACAGTGCAAGTTTAAAATGAATCAATATTACTATGTCAAGATAAAATGTAAATATTACACATTATATTGGCAGATCAAGACCCTGTTTGACAAAACAAATGAAAGAGTTCCATTAAGGAGCATTAGGGCAATTGAAAAATAGAACTACAACATTTCCTTTACATATATTATCAGATCACTCAAATAATATCCACAAGTAAGTCTATTTAAAATGTGAGATTTGTAATCTTGAAAATAAGATAAGTTATCTGTTATAACACGTAAAGATAACTTAATGGTATAAAAATTACTTAGTGATGGCATATATAAGTTAAGCTAATTAAAAAATAGAAGTAGGAAAAACTAAGAGACTAACTTGGATTTGTGGGGTGTAGGATTGGCATGCGTAGAACCACCAGCAGTGGAAAATCTTGGAGCAGTTGAAGAAGCAAATGATCGATTTGCCTCCATGGCGTTCACCATGGATTTCCAATACCTCTGTCGCAACGAAGGCAATAATAAATACATAAGTTACCGTCAATATTAATAAAGAGAGTTTTTTGTGTTGATTATCAAGTAGTAACAATTATATCAAAGAATGTGATTACATTATAAGGTCTCAACTGAACAAATGACTTGATTCGATCTTTCCAATAGATACAGAGATTTAGATTGAACATCAAATATCTAAGTAATTCACTATAAGACATAAAATATTTCCCATATAAGGCAACAATAAATATTAGATCAGAGAATGCGGTTATATTATGAGGTCTCAAATGAACAAATGACTCGATTTGATCTTTTCAATAGACACCGAGATTTAGATTGAAAATGAAAACTCCTGTAATTCAGACTATAAGGCATAAAGAGTTGCCTGTAACAATTGTGATTATCACTTGACTTTAAGTTCAAAAAACAAAAAAATACGAAAGGAGAAAAATAGTATGGATTTTTTTTTCTTACTGTTCTGAAGGCCATTTTCACAGTGATGGAAATTGGAAGTATAGTTTCATACACAGAAATATAAGTTCAATTTTATTGAAAAGGAAATGAGTGTTGTTTAGTTCTACATATAGAGGAAAAAAGGAGGATGAGAGATTTGGGTGGTTAAAGAGGTCCTAAAAGAATGGTATAAAGGACAGGTAATCTTTAAATACTCGATATGTATGGAGAAGCATGAGATTTACGCAAGGAAGTTATTTTTTTTCTTCCTTTAAAGTTTAAATCTGAACAGATTATTTACGAACCAAAATAAATTTAGGGACTTTTACGTAATTATTTACGTGGCATAAGAAAATCCTGCCCCTATTCATTTACAAAATTCGTCCCGTAAAAAATTACATAACACAAATATATATGTTGTATATCGTCATGGTATACTATACAATTAATTCATTTAAAAGGAGTAATGGAAAAGGAAAAAAAAAAAACCTTAGCAACAAACTTATTGTTGAATCTTCATTTTTCTATTTGTTTCTATGGTCATTAGTTTAAACTTACTGCTGCCTTTTCTTTTTTCATTGGGCCGAGAGTCCATCGAAAACCATCTCTCTACCTTTACAAGGTAGGAGTAAGGTCTGCGTACACTCTATCCTCCTCAGACCCCATCTGGTAGGATTATACTTAGTAAGTTGTTGTTGTTGGTCATTAGTTTAAACAAAAAGTGAAAAAAATTAAAAGAAAAAACCTACTGAAAGTTACATTTTCCGTCTATTGTGACCCATTGGTTACCAAGGTCATACTTGTGTTGGATGTTCATGGGACAAAACAAAATTATATGACTTTGACACAAAAAATTTATAGTTATGTGATCATTTGAGGAATTTGCCCTTCTTCTTCGTTTAATAATGAACTAATTTATGTGAGAATTAACTCGGAGTGTTGGTCAAATTGACAAGTCAACAAGTGAAAAATGGAACAAATTGAAACAGACTGAGATTTAGTGTTCCCAACTTCTCTTGCCTAATCACTTTAATTTCCTCTGAATTCTCCTGAAAAAAAAGAAGAATAAAAAAGGAATTAAATTGAATCAATGGGAAAAAGAGATTCTAAAGATGGATTTTTTTTTTTTATCAAAAGAGATTCTAAAGATGGATTTTTTTTTTTATCACACCAAAGATGAATATTTGTGCATGAATGGAAATAAGGAGAGTATTTTTGTTGAAGAGAAAGATGGACATTATTTCATTTCATGTTTCTTTTGAACGTACCAAAGAGCTCATTCTTTTTAACACAATCAGAAATGAATCAATTGTAAAATGGTGAGGTGAATCAGAAAAAAATAAATTAACACACACTAATGCAACCAATTCTTTTTATCTGATCACGTAAGTTCCAATTACAAGTAATTCTTACACAGCAATCATAGATTGACCATTTACCGCCAATAAATGGTAAGATAAAGAACTTGAAGTTGTGGAGGAATATTGGTGGTGAAGCCTTGAAAGAACATTAGTGGCCTCCGCCAATTCTTTATCTTTATCTTAAAATGGTAAGATGACCATTTACCGCCAATAAAAGTTTATTCCACTGTCAGTGTAAGTTAAACTCAAATACCACCAAGGATTGACTAGAGGTCTCCAATGCAAGAAAAAATACTGTTAGGTTAGCACTTTTCCTTTTAATCAGCCTTATAAATCCACATTAATCTGGACCCACAATAGGTAACAAACAAAAAAAAAAAAAAAAACAAAGCTCGAACAAAAAAACCACTACCACCCACCCCTTAGGAGTACAAAGGAACACTGCACTAAGACTTTCAAATTGTTACAATAAAAACCCCGTGCCTAAAAAATTATGTGCATCTACTCTCTCACCCCGAGAACAACTACTCTATACTCAACTCAAGTGCCTATAACAAGTATGATTTTACACAACATTTTCAAAGGAAAAAAGGTTATTAAAGAGATCAACAAGCCAATTGATCTCTGTATGCTGATATCTCTTCAAAAATGGGAAGTCGTCTCGATCGAAATGGGACCATTTGGTTCATCAACTGATCAAGACCCTCAATAAACACATCTTCTAATATTAATTGTGAAGAATTAGATGAAGCAAATTTGAATGATTCCAACTCCTTCAACAACTCCATAGCACGAGTTTTCGACTTAGGATCATCTGAACCGGGGAGTACACCTTGTAAAATGTCTTCAAGAACCGTTCTTGCTTCATTAAATCGGGCTAATTTTATAAGACATAGGCATAGATTGCTGGCTTTGTAGGCATCAGGGTCAATTTGCTGAGCTTTGTGATAAACAACTTCAGCAGCTGCATAGTTTGTTTGTTGCATGTATGCCCATCCTAAGTTGCCCTGCATATTAATTCATGTTGAGAACTGTTAAAAGCTCAAATAGCAACATGATGTCCAACATTAATTAGCATTCATTGTCAAAGCTGATCACTAATAAGATAAAGAACTTGAAGTTGTGGAGGAATATTGGTGGTGAAGCCTTGAAAGAACAGCAAGAGAAAATAAGTCTGCAGGGGAGGAAGCAACTGGCTGTGGATTCGGTGGCAGAGGCAGAATTTTCATAGGGGAAGTCAAAATATCTAAAAAGTAAAAGAAAGAAAAAACTAAGAGGATTCAACAAATAGTATATATCATAAACTTTTTTTCCTTATCTATACAGTGTAATATTCCAACGAAGGGGTGTCGATTGACACCCGAATGGAGCCTTGAGAGAGCAAACTATGAGAGAGGAAGAGCCTAGGGGCTGAGTTTGTTGGCAGAGGCAAATTCAAAATTTAGAGTTAGTGAATTCAAATAAGTATGATCGTATATATACACACATTTGAACTTTTTTTTTTTTTTTTTTGCTTATACACACGTGGTTGAGCTGAAAAAAATGGATCCAGTTGAACCCACCGAACCGTCCCTAAATCGACATCTGTTTGCTGGCTGTAGTAGTTGTGAAGTTTTGAAAGTACATAATATGAGAGAGAAGATGGGTCAAATGGCATTTTGGAGACTAAAGTTCAAATTATTTAGGGAGAAAAAATACATTTAAAGGTGATTTGTTCTTATTTGAGCAAGTTTTGGTACGTAAAGTTATAACAAGTGATCGATGAATTAATTGAGACACGCAGTACTTAAGTGATTGATAGAACATCCTACCAGTTGAAAAAAGAATAGCAGGGTGATTTCACCTCTATTCAAGAGAGACAACAACCAAAGAGCACTAGAACTAGATAAGGCACTTATATTAATAATAAGACAAATTAGTTAAGGAGCTTTTCTAATTTAGCAACAGCTAGTAGTTTGAAAAATGAAAGGAGTAGGTACCAGTATCCTGGAGGTCTCTTGCTTGATGGTAACTTGGAACTTCTTTCCATGAGAGCGAGCAGTCTTAGTAGGTTTACCATTGAATGCTTCTCCTTGGTATATCATTCGTAGCTTTTCCTTCAACAATTCTATCTGCTCCTCTATTTTTCCACTTTTCTGTCACATTCATCAATTCACTTATAAGTATATTGGTAAATTTAAAGCCCTGCATCTTTCTAAAGGAGTATGCTTTAAAACATTGGTGTTTTGACCCAACCAAGGAACCCCATACAAGAAAGCATAAGGAGAATGGATGTTGAGGTATAACACAATTCAAAAAACTATTTCATGAGGTGAGGGTTGCTCAACATCATATAAGGAGACTAACGTATACCCTCACTAGGATATACTAACAGTCATGCATGTCTAGAACTGGACACCTGGAATGTAAATAGCATAATATAGGAGCTCAGCATTGGATATATCAAAAATATGGATGGATCTGCCTCTCATACTAAACAATTAATATTTTTAAAGACTAATGAAATGAGAATTGCCTAAAACCTTCAAAATCATACAACGAGACTGCAGTCCGTACCCCAATCAACGTGAGAATCTTAACAGAAAAGTTTGACGAATATCGTTCACATTAGGCATAATTGATGATACTTATAAACCAAATTTTGGGATGGATGTACTGTTTACCTACGAGTTTGCCAGAACTCAATAATATTTGTCAAAATTATGTATTTGCCTTAAAAATTCATTTAATATACAATTTAGAATCCAATAGCTCTAAAGGACTAGAATCTAGAACCATAAACCTCAAATCCTGGATTCGCCTCTAAAATAACTCATGTTCAACCGACTTGTCTTTCATCACTCATTTAAGATTGTTAGCATGTACCAAAAGTATCTTTTGAACTTGTAACCTAAACATATTATGACATTCCTATAATTATAAAAGCATATCATTTATGATAAAATAACAAGTTTAAAGTTGAAAAATATTAACAGGGGAGTTTTGTTTATGCACCTTGTATAAGTCGATAAGGACATTGTCCAATGATTCCTGTGTCTGTTTGGAGCATCGATATCTAAAGGACTTAATAGCTTCAATGGCCTCTTCAGCTTTATCTTGTTGTTTCATTACTACTGCCATATCTTTCAAAGCACTATCTACTCTATCTCCAGCATTTATTGCCTTCCAAAATAGAACTATAGCACCTTCTGGATCTTTCTCAACCAGCTGAAATTGACATAAGAAAAACAAGAATCATTGTTACAAAGATGCCTAAACAAATGCATTTGGATTTGTTGATTTCAAATTCTGTTGAGATTTAAAATGGGGTAATCCCAATAATATACAATCCAGCATAAAGTATTGCATCCACGGAGCCATATTTTTAATTACATCCGCATAGCTAACTTTTTTCTGCAACAGTGTTTATACACACGATATAGAATGTTACACAACATTATACACTTACTGTAGATAATGTATCAACTTGTATAAAAATGTATAATAATGTTTAAGGGTCATTTCGGGTAATATTAGAAATATGGGCCATTTTTCATTTTGTCATTTAAAGTCTACAACTTGAAACCTCTAAATGTTAATTATTAATCTATAAAGAATTTGAAATCCATCTATGCTTGGGCTTGTCAACTTAATTGTGGGTGTCAAGGGAACTGTATATTCTATAAACATGGGCCGATTACAGGTTTATGCGAACGCACTAGTTTCTGCTCAAATCCTGTATCCATATTAAAAACTTCATTGAATATATATAAATATATGGCTGTGAACTCAGTTATTATCGTATATTAACTTGATATCACTGTTGAAACTCATAAACTTTAAATTCTGAATCCGTCTCTATTTACAAATTAATTTTCTAGTCTTTGTAAGACAAGAAAGGGTAAGGTGGGTCAAGTTTATGGGTCGGATAGTCTAAAATGGTTGGTTTTACATTTTTTTTTTTGGCTTTTAAACATTGTATACCATATCATTAAATTATTACCTGAAATATATTTTCTGGCTAAGAGTATGTAATTTTGTTATAAAGCAAAGAAAAGTGACTTTTGTTACCCCATTTTCTATAATTGAATGGATCTTTTGCTACAAAATTATAAAAAGCGACTTTAATACATCATTTTCAATAGTTTTATTTTTTAAATGAAAGATTGAGCTGCAAAGAGTAGCTCCGGTAAGAAGAGAGAAAGTTTGATTGACAAGGACATTATGTGAATGGAAGAATTGACACAAATCTAATCTGAAGTATGTGTTGCGGCAAATTGAGTGACCATTATAAGTAATCAACTCCATATGATTCGTACTAATAATTAGAATAAAACATCCTTAAAATTCTCAGAATGAGTTTATGAAAAAAGATATTAATACAGTATACATAGCAACATCTTTAATTGTAACAAACCTGTGCATATTTTGCTCTGACATAAGGGCTATCCCCAAGGGGAAGCTTATAAATAACACGATAATTAGAATCAACTAGTAAATATGGAGTCCGGAGCCTAAAGGGTATAAAAATACACGGTATAAATCAAAAGGGGATAATAAAAAATTTACAGACCAAAACGGGTATAACGTGGAGCAGTCCACGTTATACCCCAAATTTTTTTTCCATTGTCAGAACGATCACGGAAAAATTAAAAAAAATAAATTAAAAGGTATAACATGGATCAGTCCACGTTATACCTTTCATTAATTTTTCCCCAGCGTTTTACAAATAGTTTGTAAGACGTTACCTCTATTTAAATCATATTCGGCTGTGTTTTTAATAAAAAAATTTTATTGATACAGAGTCCATGGTTGTTGTCTCTCTGGGGATGATGTTGAGTTTCGCTCCCAATTATACACCACCGGCAGAGTATGTTGAGCCTCCTACTGTGCAAGTGCCTCGTCATCAACGTCCTAATGTACTAAGACCTGCGGTTCTCCACTACAGTTGTCTCACGGATGATTACAGAAAGGATCATTCCAATTTGAACAGTCACCTAATTGCTACTACGTTGATACCATATATTATGGGCGATCCATACATCAGTATTAAGTCAGTTCAGCAAAAAAATAAAAGGATTGCATACGTTTACTCCTAGTTATAGAAAAGCACAAAAGAGGCGTAAGAAAGCTATTGAAATGGTATTTGGTGATTTTGAAACCTCTTTCAAGACATTGCCCCAATACATGGCTGCCTTAAAATATTTCAATCTGTGGACCGTTGTTGAGTGGGAGCACCAATCAACTACAATGCAAAGTGAACACATTTTCAAATTTCTGTCTGGGCTTATAAACCAAGCATCGATGGATTCAAAAGTTGCAGGCCTGTCATCTCAATAGACGGTACTCATCTGTACGGTAAGTATGAGATGAAACTGCTAATTGCTGTTGGAATTGATGCGAACAATAACATTTTTCCACTTGCATATGCTATTGTTGCACATGAGAGCTTTGAGTCCTAGACATGGTTCCTTATGTTGTTGTGGAGACATATTGGTCGTGACAGAATTGGACTTATTTCTGACCGTCATCAGGGCATCTTGCAATGTGTCCAAACACATGATTGGTTACAACCACCATTCACACACCATAGGTTTTGCGTTCGGCATTTGAAAAACAACTTCAATAAAAAGTTCCTCAGCAGTGACCTTGAGAAGCTAATGTGGTTGGCGGCTACAGAGCACCAGATGAAGAAATATAAAATGAGGATGGAACAGATCAAAACAATGTCACCTCCAGCGTATCTGTGGTTAAAATCTCTCCCGAAGGAGAAATGGACATTGCATAAGGACAACGATCATAGGTGGGGAGCTATGACAACGAATGTCTCCGAGTCTTACAACGATTTATTGAAGAAAGCTCATAGATTGCCCGTTACTGCCATGGTCCGTTATACGTTTAAAAATCTTGTTGATCGGTTTGTTGAGAGAAGCACCCTTGCTGATTTGTTGATTGCGGATAAAAAATTTTGGCCGCGCGCTGTTGAAAAGAAGTTTGATGAATACTGGGAGAGGTCCCTAAAGCATACTGACATGCAGCAATACAATACAACTGAAGGGGTCTTTGAGATTCTGACATTTGCACACGAAGGTAAGAGCGAAAATATCCATAAAGTCTCTGCCGAAGGGAAAAAGTGTTTGTGTGGGAAGTGGAGAAACTACCATATGCCATGTTCACATGCAATTAAATTTTGTGATATCCGCGGAATTCAACCAAAGACCTATGTTAGCAAGTACTACAGTTGTAGGTTTTACAAGCAAACGTACAGTGGAAAATTTTCACCGTTGGGTGATGAGGCATATTGACCACCTTCTCCCTTCAGTTTAATTGCAAACACTGAATACGAGCGAACTTCAGGAGTGCGGACTACAACTAGAAAGAGGAATGAAATGGATATAGCTCCTGCTCGCATGGCTAGAAAGTGTAGTACGTGCAAGAAAACAGGTCATAACAAGAATCGCTGCCCCGACAGAAATCAATAGTTGTTGTTGCTTGTTGGTTTTTATGTTTTTTTCTTAAGTTGTACGATTGTTGTTTCCTTATGTAATCTTCCAAGAATATATAGCATGTCTTGTGCCATTTAATAGTTAGTATGTAATTTAACATTTACTACAGTTAATGTGTGACGTTTATTTAACTTATATTTTATTTTTTATTTCTATTCGCATATATAACACATATTTAATTATTGCATGTGTTAAAATATTTATTTGAGTTAATCACTGAAATTAACTATATGCTTTAAAAATTTAAAAAATCAATAAATTTTTTTTATTAAAAACGCAGCCGAATATGATTTAAATAGAGGCAACATCTTACAAACTATTTGTAAAACGCTGGGGAAAAAATTAATGAAAGGTATAACGTAGATCAGTCCACGTTATACCTTTTAATTTTTTTTTTAATTTTTCCGTGATCATTTTGACAATGGAAAAAAAATTTGGGGTATAACGTGGACTGTTCCACGTTATACCCGTTTTGGTCTGTAAATTTTTGGCTACGCCCTTTTAGTTTATACCGTGTATTTTTATACCCTTTAGGCTTCGGACTCAGTAAATATGCCCGCGCTACGCGCGGTGCATTGGCCATTTTTTTAATCACAATTGTTCATATTTTTTTCCAATATGATGTCAAATCCCGAAAAAAGTTGGTTGTCGTTATTTCAATATTTCCATCACTTTAAGTAACTATGATCATAAACAATCTCTTTCGAAGTTATGTCACCAAGTGTAAAAAATAAATGCAAAGATATCATATTCAGTACCAGTGAATTCTACATTCAACACTTAGACATGCAAGGACTGAGGGTACACTTACTCACAGCTAGTAAACTTATGCTTCGTGCGGTAATATCATCAACATAATCTCTGGCCCTTTTTCTAATACTTGGAGATTAAATGACATATGTTTCACAATTATTTTTATATAATAAATAGTGTCAAAATTTATTTAGTTTGTTTCTTTCACTTGAAATTCTACACATTTTGGCCCGCTCATCTTAATTTTTTTTTAAATCTAGTAAATATTAAGATAAAAACGTACTTTTTCACAATTTAGAAACTTAATGAATTTATATCCAAGAGTTGCATTTATCTCTCCTTACTTATGGAAAAAAAGAAAAAAGAGAGACTTTTTCTAATTTTTGAAATAAAGAAAACCCGATAAAAAATTATTTGATATTCTCATTATCTTCTTGATATTTTTGGAATTCTTTTTGCAGATTTGTTCCTTTTCTTTTATTTATCCTTCTTTTCTTATATTTTCCCTATAATTTCCGTCTTAATTTACTTTACATCTTTATTTTCAAATTATTTTCTAATTCCCACCTTTTGTCACTTGATTTTTTTTTATTATACTTTTACGAATTCTTCTCTGTTTTTTCTTCTTTTCTTATCTCTCTCTTATTTATGACCTTAAATTCCTCAAATAAATTCAGAAACTAATATTCTTTTGTAAAATAATCAAGTAACGAATTCCTTCTACTAATAAATTTAGAAAGCTCAAACCGTGTCAAATTTTTTATCATTCTTTTTGTCCAATAAAAATAATTTTGAAACATTTGTTATGGATTTACAATCTAATTTTAAGAATAAAAGTTAGATATTTAAATATTTAAGAAAACATATTATATGTTGTAAACCCTAATACACATTTATTCGTTTTTATGTAGAAATTGGCGAGACCTCTTTAAAACACCATAAAAAAATCCTATAGCAGATTTTGAGGAAGTTAAGTCCTTTTTGTGGTTCCCACTTTTTCAATTGTATGTGTATGCATAGGAAAATAATCATATATTTTTAAAGTTATCATTTGTTTGGGGAACATTCAGAGATAATCATATTTTCTCAATTCTCTCTTTCTCTCTCTTTTCCTTTTATAAGCAATGAAAAGATAATGAAACGCAATTTGAATTTAGTACAATCACCCCTAAAATTTAAATAGACATTTTAGGCCTAACAAAAGGCAAAGTTACTAACTATGAATTAGCACTATAAATATTAGGTTTGGAACAGAGTAAAAGAGTAACAACACACATATATATATACCACCTTTTTATCGAGCTCTTGAGGAGTGAGTACAAAGCTTTAATGTTGTCATCACCTATCAGAAACTCAAAATCATTTTAAAAGCAAACACAATAAAGATAATAAAAAAGAATCTACAACAATATGCATCACGAAAAAATACCTCGAAAGACTATTACCTTTGTTTTGTAATTTTCACTGTCCGGTGAATTTACCCTCCGAATCAACCTACACCAAAAGAGATTCTACAACAATGTGCATCACAAAAAAAAACTCCTAAAAAGGCTTTTACCTTGTTTTACAACCATTTTTGTTCACCTAAGAAGAGTATATATTTTTTGTATTTTCAAAACGAAATCAACTAATACATGAAAAAGCTCACCACAATATCGGTTGTATAGAAGAATTAGATAGGAGTACGAAAAAGAAAAAGAGGGGCAAAAAAAGCACCCATGCTGGGAAAAAAGGAAAAGGAAAAGAGGGAACTTTTTGTGCAGAGATTTTGGAATGAGGAGAGGAATGAAAATGATAAATGAAAAAGAAGAGATTTTTTTTGCAATGAATTAGATATGTTTTTGTATTTATGGTAACCAATACAATTGTAACTTATGAGTAATACAAAACAAATGAAAAGAGTAACATATGTCGGGTGATGGTCATAAAATCAGTATTGAATACACTAATCTATATATAATATAAAGCTAGGTATAAACAAGGTGATGTGGCACCTCTCTATGACCACCATTCTTATTTATCTTTTTTCTCCTTTTTTTGATTTTTTCCCTTATTTTATTAATTATTTAATTTTAAAAAGTCATCTCCATAACTCACACCACTTTATCTTCATAAATTCTACTTTTAATTAGTACTAATAATATTCATAACTCCCAAGCCTTTTATATTCATAACCTCCAACTATTTAATGTGGGCACCTAAAAATCACACCAATAATATAGCATTTCCATCCGAATAAATATGCATGTTTTGACCCATGTAAATTATTCTCTACCTTTGAAGTAAGTTTTCTTTCAGTTTTCCTGTTTTTGATATGTCTATGTTTTCCTTCATGTTTATGTTGTTAAAATTTTAGTTTTCCTTCATGTATGCTTGGTGCTTCATGTATTTTTGTTGTACAATTTTGGGCGATTGTAGCAAATCAAATTTGCATGTTTAAAAAAATGATTTCGATTTTCCTCTTTCTTTCCTTTTGTATTTTTTTTTTAAAGAATTTGATTACCTTATATTAACAATAATATAGTTTTTTCCCTTCTTATATTAAACGTTAATTTTTTTACTTTTTAAAGAATTTGATTACCTTATGTCAACATATGGTTTTCCTTCTTCAATTCATATATCTAAAGTTTTCATTTGCTTAGTTAATTCTTAATTTCTTCTGATTTTTTTCCTTTATCGGCGAGGTTAAATAACTTTTTATGTGTCTAACTAGAGTTTTACGAAAGTGGAAGTACCGGAAAAAAGTCATCACATACGTGTATGCTACTTAAGAAAGTATGTGTATATCCATCCGCATGTGGATCAACTTTTAGTAAGCATAATAGAACACAAGAATGTAAATTAGTTTGTAGTTCATAGAATGCAATTTAATTCATAAGAAAGTTACTTAATTACAGATATGAAAAATTACCGTCCTCAAGTATTTTGTTTTTTATTGTTCATAAACGTCTTCAAAGTTTTAAATTTTCATAGAATATTAGTATCATTTATTAGGTCTAAATCTTTTGAGCTTACTATTTGAAAAAAAAATACAAGAAATGAATTAGCTATTAAGAAAATATAACATAATAGGTATTGATTTCGGGAGGAATTGAATAAGCAAAGGTATAGAAATGAAAAGAAAGTGTGGAAAGGAAAAGGCCAAAAAATAATGTTGCAATGAATACGAAGACGAGTGGGATTACAAGCAGAGGCGGATCTCCCTTCGGGCAATACGGTGTAATACGCGAAGCAGCTGAGCCATAGCTCTTAAGATTCAAGTTTTAGGGGTTTAACATCTTAAATTTTTATTACTAAACCATTATATTTGTAAAGTTATGGGTTCATATCTACTATTTATTGTAATTTTAGTAAATTTTTACACATAAATTTATACCCCGCAATGAAAGTTTGGGTTCATTGAACCCCAAGTTATAGAGCTCCATCCGCCACTGATTACAAAAGAGAAACACAATAAGATGGAAAATAATAGAGAAAATGACAAGAAAAAAAAATGACAGTTTATCAAGAAAAATAACAAAAAGAAAAAAAATGACAGTTTATCAAGAAAAATAACAAAAAGAAAAAAAATGGGATTTCAAAAAATGTATAGAAGATAATCAGAACATGATCGAATAAATTTATTTTCTTAATTAAATTCCTAAAATTGTGAAAAAAATTTATAACTTAAAAATATTTATTAGAAATCTTAAGAAAATTATTAAGTTGGTGGGTTAAAATTGTATGCCTTTGACAAGCCACATACGATTCTTGTGAGAGATGAAAGATGGGGGAGTCAAAACTAACGACGATCGTTTATTTGATATTAAATTTTTTGACCTAATTTTCTTTTTTTCCATTTGGTTCAACCTTTAAAATATAACTAAAATGACAAATAACAATTGAAGAGTAGAGAAAAAATAAAATTAATCAATGAGTGAAGATTAATCTTATTAGCTAGAAAAACTGACAATAATTATTTAGTAATGTTTGAATACTATTTTTTAATAACCGCGTGATACGCGGACAAATTTATTAGTTAATTGTAATAAAAGTAGTATTACGTGCATCATATTGAATGCATTAACTGATCATTGTAATAAAATTAGTATTATAAGTGCACTAATTTTCATAAAAATAATCTGGGAAGATTTTTCTTTTCAACGGAAAGAATGGCTAATTCAAACAAAAATAAGAGAAAGTTTTTTTTTTTTAAAAAAAGAGCATAAAAAGGAGAATGAACTGAAAAAGTAATATAATAAAGAAAAAAAATAAGAAAAAAAGATCATTAACACTCCCTGTCGAGTGAAAAAAATGCAAGATGGCTCTTTGCTACGACTCTTCATTGTCTTCCATTTACTACTATTCTTAATTGCCTTCATAACTTTTCATTTTTTTCCCTCTATTAATACAAGTAACGAATAGAAGAGGAAGAGAGTAAGAGAATTAAGAGGCATAATTAAGTAATTAATGTTTTGGTTTTTTTTTAATATAGAACATTAGTTTTTAAATGAGGAAAAATCCAAAAAAAAAAAGGAGAAATAAGATAAATGATTTTCTAGGCAATAGAGAGGTGTCACATCACCTTATCTATGCCTAACTTTATATTATATATAGATTGGTAAATATTCCCGCGCTTCGCGCAGTCTAAACGATTTCATTGAATTTATGAAATGAGCTTTTGTAAATATCTGATTATTATAGATAAAAACAAAAAAGTGGGTTTTGGGAAAAAAAAATTGATAATCCGAACGCTAATTAATTGAGTCAGAACGCTTCATAAAGTAGAGTATAGAAAAAATAGCATGGTGACATACGTCAAGGAAGAAGCGGAAGTAGTACTCTTTGATAATTTTTCTCTCTATGTTCTCCAAGGTAAACGTTGTTAATTTTTCATTGATATAATTACCTTCTGAAGGTTGATTGCTCCTTCTAAAGTATGTGCATTTTTATTTTATTTTTGTGTTGATAAAGTTTAGAACCTACAACTATATAATACTCGTGTCAAGAACTTCATTAATCGAAATGAGTGCTTGAATCACACCCCGATATCTTTCTTGAATATGTAAAATAGTTTCTAAACTATTTTACATATTCAAGAAACCAACACATTTTTTTTCGGTTCAGTTTATCGGTTAAACCGATTTTTGTACACACCTAATTCCTATCCACTTCAAGCAAAGAGGCATTTTCCATGAAAAGATGTCACCAAAAAAAAATATTCTTGCAACAAAAGACACAAAATACTTTACATGTCACAAAACAAAATACCTGGTAAATTTCACTTACTACTTCAGAGACAAATGCAGATTCTGATGTCCAAGAGTCGGGTTAGTCTTGAATGAATAGATCTCATAAATGAGTCGGGTTAGTCTTGAATGAATAGATCTCATAAATTGAATGGATTGATCTCATAACTTGAATGCATTGCATAACCTTACATATGCATCCTTGGGTCCATTTTGTGAGTGAGATGTTTCTGCATGTATCATTTAACCATTTAGGTTCAAAATATTGCACCACAAAGACAATTAAATAAGCGTGTGGATTTATCAAGTGAAATAAATATTTAGACACTGTGAAAAGAAATATAGCATTTATTGTCTTCGAACATAAACTTTCAAAGTGTACCACTCAAATAGTAGAATTGACCACCAATAATACTGTGGAAGGATAAAAATTCAACTTCGCTTGATTAACAACATTCAGTGATGAAATATTTTGAAAATCCGAAGGTAAAAATCTTTTTAGTGTAACGTAGCCGTGTGAAGCAGTTCAATGTCAACCTAGGATATTAAGATAATTCTGATATTCCATAACCATAGATACAACTTCATATTAATCAATAAATAAAGAGATTATGCTAAACTATTATAATTTTGTGATGAGCAAAAAAGTAAACTTGCTGCGAAAGTAAAGGAAAACTATACACATACTGAAGTCATAGCAAATTTGCAAAGGGACATACTCTCTACTAATTACAAAGAAAGAGATCATGACTATTAACTATTTCACAAAAGGACTCAACCGCTGGTTAAGTTTTTTATCTGGACTGAACCAACAAATCTTAATGGTCTTGACATTATTCTTTTGAAGAAATAAGAAGTGTCGCTTTATTTCATGTCTTAGATCAAGGTAAAGTTAGACAACATTTTTCTATAAACTTACTTTATGTTTCTTGGCTTTAGAAGGTATCCCCAGAGTAAACATTGCCTTAGAATGTTTAAGAACCAGTATTTAGGTAAAAGTTTAAGCCAGCACAGCTACTGTATTTTTTTTATCCCAATCTAAATGCATGACGAGTGTGCTCACTCTTCTAACAAAATGCTCCCTCGTGTGCAAGTTTCAACTCTCTGGATAAATTTAATCTCAGTTGCCAAATTCTGAAATACATTCTTACTCCTAGATGTTAAAAAGAAAGATAAGGAGAAATAGAGATAGAGAGATGTGGTCTATACATGAAGCTTCCAGCTATGTAAAAACCAATAAATGACTTAAGGATATTGTTTCTCGGGTACCTAGGGATTGCGCATAGTCAGCAGCCATAGTGCCCTAATACTTGCATCAGTGGCTTACTCAGCTTCAGCGCAGATTGTACTGACCTTCCCGCTTATATGGACTGCAGTATCCCTCTTACTGGAAATCCCCTTTCCCCAGATTTATCTGTCATCAGTACTTAGTTCTGCAAGTACACTCTTGTAACCCGTTTATGGTTCACCTTATACTATCATTTTTGCATGTTGGCACCTTGACTCTAGGGAGTGCAGAGAGCAGGTATGTTAGCTTGTGGGAGCTTCAATCCTATCACCCCTAGACATCACGGTGCAGTTTGGTTTCCGGAGTAGGGGAGGGATAAAGAATATAGCATTAGGCCGGACTATAACCTTAGGTTTAGCTTTTGGTTCAAGATCGAAAGCTGAGATTAGAATCCAGACTAACTTGTTTGGCATTTCTCAGCGAAAGTCTAAGAAATCTTATGCCCAGATAAATAATTCAGGGGATGGGGGTTGAATAGCTAATCCGGTTTAATCTGTATTAGCTTCATCCTCTACCAACCCTAGCCTCATACAGTCATCATACTGATCTAATCTTTAAGTTTTTCACATTTCTCAAAGTCATAAAGTTTCTTGGTCTCAATTTTCAATTACTCCCTCCGTCCCATTTTATATGAGGGTATTTGACTGAGCACATTTCTTCAATAGAAAACTCACCATATATTCAATTCAGCAACTAATTGACTAACCTTAGTTATCCATGGTCATGTTGTGTCACAATTATCTAGCTATTTATGTTAGGATTTGAATCCCAAATCCGACCTTTGTAAGCAGGTTCCCAGGAAAGATTGGAGGGTCACAGCTGGACCACTTAAATACCAACCTCCTTAGACAGAACCTACTTACGCCGTGATGTAAGCGAAGAATAAATAGCACACACAGATTTATAGTGGTTCACCCTCAATGTGAGAGCTACGTCCACGTTGCTGCTGCAGATCTTATTAAAGAAGAAATATTACAAGTGTTTACAACACTCAACCTCACAACCCCAATCCCAATTACACTCAAGAATTTTTACTAAAAATTCTCTAAAAAAAAAAACTTCTCTTACTTAGGCCTTTCACTAAGAGTATTTTTCTTAGATTTTTTTCTCTCTCTTTGGGATGTGTTGTCTTCGTCAATTTTGGTGTGTCTAGCAAATGAGAAAGCTTCCCTATTTATAGGGATGGGATGAACCTATTGATGTCATTAGTGACTCAAGCAAGCACTTGACAATTTGCCAAATACAAAGAATATGCTTTCTTTCTCAAAACAAAGGAGATGTTTTCTTCCTTAAAATGAGGGAGGTGTTTTCTTCTTCAAAATAAGGGGATGGACCCAACAAATCTCCCACTTGAAGACTAATTTTAATTTGTCTTCACACTTTGATCGATGCAGTAGCTCTTTCCTAGTTTCATACTTCGTGCAGGCCAACTGAAGCTGAGCATAGCTTCAGTTTGTCTATCGTCACTGCCTTTGTCAGCATGTCTGCTGGATTCTGACTACCTGCGATCTTCTCAAGCACTAACGCTCCATCTTTCAAAGCTGATCTAATGAAATGGTACCGGAGTTGTATGTGCTTCGTTCGAGCATGGTAGACCGGGTTCTTTGCCAAATGAATGGCACTTTGGCTATCACAATATAACACACTTCCCTCGTGGTCCTGATCCAATTCCCGCAGGAAAGATTGTAGCCACATCATTTCCTTTGTGGCCTCTGTCACAGCAACGTACTCAGCCTCACAACTAGAGAGAGCTACTATCTTTTGCAACTTGGAAACCCAGGAGATTGCAGTACCTCCGAAGGTGTAAACATAGCCAGATGTGCTCTTTCTGCTATCAACATCACCACTGTTGTCAGCATCAACATACCCTTGCAATCCTGTTTCTGATTTTCGAAAATACAAAGCTGAACTCGAGCTGCCTTTCAGATATCTGAATATCCACTTCACAGCCTCCCAGTGTTGCTTTCCCGGATTGCTCATAAATCGGCTGACAACTCCCACTGCATGTGCAATGTCTGGCCTTGTACATATCATTGCATACATAATACTACCGATTGCAGATGCATAAGGTATCTTGTCCATCTGCTTCTTCTCATCCTCGGTTGTCGGCGATTGATCCTTTGACAACTGAAAATGTCCGGCCAAGGGAGTGCTGACTGGCTTGGCATCATGCATGTTGAACCTTTTGATAACTTTCCTCACATATTCTTCTTGTGAGAGTTTGATGCCCTCCTTGCTTCGGTCGATTCTCATCCCAAGGATTTGCTTTGCAGCTCCCAAATCCTTCATTGCAAACTCTTCCGATAACCCTTTTTTTCAATCGATCAATATCCTGTAGGTTTGCTCCTACGATTAGCATGTCGTCGACATAGAGTAGCAGTATCATGTACGAGTCTTCAAATTTCTTAAAGTAACAGCAGTGATCTGCCTCGCACCTTGAAAAATCAGCTTTCTTCATAAACTTGTCAAACTTTAAATACCACTGTCTTGGAGCCTGTTTTAGTCCGTACAGACTCTTTTGAAGTTTGCACACCAGATTCTCCTTTCCTTTGACTTTGAATCCCTCCAGCTGTCGCATGTAGATTTCCTCGTCTAGATCACCATGAAGAAATACAGTTTTCACGTCCATCTGTTGCAGATGTAGATTTTCCTTTGCTACCAGTCCAAGAACAGTTCTGATAGTCACCATCTTGCCTACAGGAGAGAAGGTCTCCGTATAGTTGATGCCTTCTTTCTGTTGAAATCCCTTTGCAACCAACCTTGCTTTATAACGCTTGCTTCTATTGGGTTCTTCCTTTATCCGATAAACCCATTTGTTTTGCAATGCCCTCTTATCCTTTGGCAACTCGGCTAACTCCCATGTATGATTTGCCGATAGTGAATCCATCTCATCTTTCATTGCCAACTCCCACTTGGTCGATTCATCGACTTGCATTGCTTCTTCATAACATTCCGGCTCCCCTCTATCAGTGAGTAGAATGTAGTTGAGGGATGGAGAGTACCTGTGAATCGGCTTTCTGATCCTGGATGATCTACGCAGTTCTGTGATTGGCGTCTGTTTATTTGTTTCAGAATCGACACTTTCATCAGCACCTTCTCGGATTGTTTGTTCCTCTGCCTCGGCTGTACCTGGCTGTGGCTCAGGTGTCGGGAAGTCCCTCAAATCGACAATTTCCGATTCCTTGTCCTGACATTCTGAATTTTTTTGCAACTTGTCTTTGTACAGTACCTCTTCGTTGAAGACAACATTCCTACTTCGGATGATCTTCCGATTTTGTTCATCCCAAAATCGGTAACCAAGCTCGGTGTCACCATAGCCAATAAAGTAACACTTCTTTGATTTTGGATCAAGCTTTCTTCTAGCCGTATCATCATTATGAACATATGATAAGCAGCCGAACACTTTCAGAAATGAAAGATTTACCTTCTTGCCGTTCCAGACTTCTTCTGGAATTCTGAAATCCAAGGGAACTGACGGTCCTCGGTTAATTAAGAAGGTCGCGGTATTGACTGCATCTACCCAGAATGTCTTGGGCAGTCCAGAGTGTATTCTCATACTCCGAGCAAGCTCGTTCAACGTTCGGTTCATTCTTTCGGCTATTCCATTTTTTTGTGGCGTTCCAGGAATAATCTTCATCATCTTGATCCCATTATCGACACAGTACCGTTTGAAATCACCATCAGTGTATTCTCCGCCGTTGTCGGACCTCAAACACTTCAACTTGAGGTTTGTTTCATTTCGACCATGGCTTTCCATCTTTTGAATACACTAAACACATCGGATTTATTTTTCATAAAATAAACCCATACTTTCCTGGGTGAATCATCAATGAAGGTCACGTAGTAGTGTGATCCTCCAAGAGAGGGGACAATGGTAGGTCCCCACACGTCTGTGTGCACCAATTCCAGCTTCTCGACCTTCAACTCCCTGCCTGCATTTGAGAAGCTTACTCGTTTTTGTTTTCCGAGAATGCAGCTCTTACACGTATGAAGGTCCACCGTCTTCAGCTCCGGAATTAATCCATTTGTCACCAACAGTTTCATCCCCTTCTGGCTGATATGCCCCAACCGACAATGCCACAAATCTGTCTTCTTTGTGTTGTCAACCACAGTAACAGTATCACGACAGCTAGTCGTCATGTAGAGAGTGCCAATCTTCTTTCCTCGGCCAACTACCATAGCACCTTTCGCCACCTTCGAAAACCCATTACCAAAGTTGAGATCATATCCCTCATCATCAAGCTGACCTACTGAGATCAGGTTTCGCATCAGCTTTGGAACATGTCTAACTTTTGTAATCTTCCACGAGGATCCATTTGACATCTTCAAATTAATGTCTCCCGTGCCAACAACGTCTAGCGGCTCTCCATCGGCTAAATAAACTTTACCGAGATTCCCAGCCACGTAGTTTGTCATTATATCATGATGTGGGGTGGTATGAAAGGACGCTCTTGAGTCAAGCACCCAAGAGTCTATCGGGCTGTCAACCGATAGCAACAACGCATCACCAATGTCTTCCGTAGCAGCATTGATTCCAGCCTCCTTGTTGTCCTCCTTCTTTGGCGCCCTGCAGTTCTTCTTGAGGTGACCTGGTTTTCCACAGTTCCAACACTCAAGTGTTCGTCCTGGTCTGGATTGACCCCTGCCATTCCTTGACTTCGATCTGCCCCTATTTCGATTGTAGTTTCTGTCATAATTTCTGTTTCTGTTTTCAACATTAAAAACAGAACTCATCGATGCCTCTCCAGAATCTGTCCTGCGCACCTCCTCAACAAGGATACGATCCCTAACATCGTTGAACTTTAGTTTGTTACTACCGACAGAATTACTAACCGCTGCTCTCATTGACTCCCAGCTATTTGGTAGGGATGCCAACAAAATTAGAGCTTGCACTTCATCATCGAAATCAATTTTTACCGATGACAATTGATTTACAATGGTATTGAATTCATTTACGTGTGCAACAACATGAGCATTTTCCATCATCTTTAGATGAAATAGTTTCTTCATAAGAAATACCTTATTATTTGCCGAAGGTTTCTCATACATGTCAGACAATACCTTCATCATATCTGCGGTGGTCTTCTCTTTTGCCACGTTGTGAGCAACGTTCTTCGACAGCGTCAGCCGAATGACTCCCAGAACTTATCGGTCGAGGAGATCCCAATCTGCTTGCTTCATCTCCTCTGGTTTCGGACTCAGAGGTTCATGAAGCTTTCTGCCATATAAATAATCTTCAATTTGCATTCTCCAGAACGCAAAATTTGTACCATCAAATTTACCGATGCCGTGCGTCGTACCATCTTCGCCTCCCATCGTTTTTAAATCACAACACAACCTGTTGCTCTGATACCAGTTGTTAGGATTTGAATCCCAAATCCGACCTTTGTAAGCAGGTTCCCAGGAAAGATTGGAGGGTCACAGCTGAACCACTTAAATACCAACCTCCTTAGACAGAACCTACTTACGCCGTGATGTAAGCGAAGAATAAATAGCACACACAGATTTATAGTGGCTCACCCTCAATGTGAGAGCTACGTCCACGTTGCTGCTGCAGATCTTATTAAAGAAGAAATATTACAAGTGTTTACAACACTCAACCTCACAACCCCAATCCCAATTACACTCAAGAATTTTTACTAAAAATTCTCTAAAAAAAAACTTCTTACTTAGGCCTTTCACTAAGAGTATTTCTCTTTGATTTTTTCTCTCTTTGGGATGTGTTGTCTTCTTCAATTTTGGTGTGTCTAGCAAATGAGAAAGCTTCCCTATTTATAAGGATGAGATGAACCTATTGATGTCATTAGTGACTCAAGCAAGCACTTGACAATTTGCCAAATACAAAGAATATGCTTTCTTTCTCAAAACAAGGGAGATGTTTTCTTCCTTAAAATGAGGGAGGTGTTTTCTTCCTCAAAATAAGGGATGGACCCAACAATTTACTTATGTACAAACATTATAGGACAAACACAAAGAACAATCATCATGTGAGCAACAATAAGAATCGAAACAATACTGATTAAACTATTTACTTATGAAAGAGAAAGTATCCCAAACTATCGAAAAAGCCAATTAAAAGCCATATAGAAACAATTATAAGACAGGATCACTTCGGAACCATGAAAACGATAATATCGGTAATATCTAAACTTACTATCAGAATTCCCATGTCCTTATTAGTGGGAAACTGCTTTAATCTCGTGGATAGAAGTTGAACACTGTCACCGGTGTGACTGATTCTCTGTTAGTAGCACCACTTTGAAAGTGTCTCAAAACAGTTACATCGGAATAGCCTTTTATCGTTCTAATGGCATTTGCTGGAAAACTCTAAAAAAACCAACATAAACAAATTCCAGGAGAAGAGCTAACAAAAAGAAACCTTCAAGCATCTCTGATTTAAATGCAAATGAATTGTCAAAATGTTCCACTATTGCTCCAACCAAATTCAATATTTTCGACCTCAATCTAAAGTGAGAACCAAAAGAACACCAAGAAAAGATAAGGAAAAAGAAACCTTGATGACTATATGGATTTTGACATTATCGTAACCCTATCGAAGCAAGCCCTATGAACTCACGGCAGGTTGTTGATACATGTGATACATCTACTTCAAAAGTTCGAATTTCATTTTTTCCCCTCATTAAAAACAGGTTTTCCACCATAGAAGAAGTCATTAACAACTTGAAAATCAAGAGTTCCAATCAATTGAGCCAAAACTTAATAGTGAAGCATGTACATCATGTGCCAACAGAGATGGAAACATGAATCCTATTTGAGCTATAAAATCTGCTGGCTACCAGAGAAGCTGCAGCAAAGAAAAGCCAGCATTAAATACAATTTCAAGGAAAAAGTACTGAGGAAATTTTATGACTATGCCTAAATGATGATAAACTACCATCGGCCACCCACAATGGGAGATGACTCTAATATTAAACAGAGAAAAACTTAGAAGAACACTATTCCAGTTGCTCTTTATTTGTTATCTTAGCGTATTTTAACTGGCAGCAGATATCGTCCTGTGGCAACAGATATGTGGCATATGTTTCTTTCACTTCTTGGACTAAGCTGGACACAGCCTCAGGAGGCAGTGGAAGGTTGGAGCATGCTTATAATACATCTACTTTTAAAATAGGAACTTCAATTTTTCCCTCACTAGACAATCATAAAAACAAAGAAGTAGAAGAATATTGTACCTACACGCTACCTTTCTAATTAGCCAATAAGTGATTCGATTAAACAGATCAATTAAAGCAGAAGAATTAGCCAATAAGTGATTGGATCAAACAAATCAATTAGACGAATTTGAACAACAAAGTTGCAATCATAAAGGTAAAATATAGAGAATAAAATTGCCAACAATTAGCAAAATAATGAACTACAAAATAAAGCAAGCCCCAGAAGCAAAGCTTTACGGAGAAAGCCCATGTTACCACAGAATCCATCGAATCAAATATGCAAACATAATGCCCATGGGACCAGAGAAGACTTTTAGATGTACTAAAACGGAAAAGGAAAAAGGAGAGGGAGAGAAAGATAAGGACTACCGGCCTTTTTTTTTTTGTATCAGAAGAAGAAAAGTCCGGTTGATTATTTTGCCTTCTTTCTGTTGAGGAAGGCACGTTATAAGAAGGACGGCTCCTTTATGCCGGCAGTTAATGGAGAATTTAAGAAGCAACACTTAGAGTCGAAGCGAAAGAGTGTATTTTACTTTTTTCTCTGGCTATTTCTTTTAATAGAAAGAAGAGGAAAATAGCAAAAATCCGACAATATAGATAAATAGTTGTTCTAATCAATGAGGCATGCCACATCGGTAATAAAAGCAGTCTAATTTACCCTTGTTAAAATCGTCAACCAAGAGATTTGAAGACTTATGAACAACGAATACCAATAAACTGCTCAAACACTAACAATCTAACAAAAAAGAGAATGATACGGTGCTCCTCATGTTTTATAGGTATTTTGTTACACTATCCACAAAATTGTGAAACACTTGACAACTACTTCCAATTTTGCTTGGCAGAAAATGCCACCAGAACTGACAATAAACTACATAATTCATAGGAAATGCTAGCCAGAGCAAATTTTTTGGTCAATAGTATATAATGCATGACAATGTTTATCGAGTATTCAGCTTGCTGCTTTATATATAAACAACATGGGATAGAGTAACAACGGATGACTAATCAAAACAGAGGAAGATTGTAGACGATAATTCGGCATTTGGGTAGCATTAGCCTTGCAACAAACAGGCAGAGCATACTTGTTAGATTAAAAAAGCTTTTCAACTACAAGCTTATCACGTAGATCCATCTTTGTTAAAAAAAAAAAAAAGAATGTGAACTAAATCAGTAACATCAATACAAGAAATGAAACAACAACTTGACAACATCCTACCACACAAAAAATACGACATGACTGAACTTTAGAGTTGGAGAATGAACAGCTCTCAATAGAGAGCTTAAGACCTTTTTTTTCTTCCTTTGAAAATAGGGAAGTTAGAAGGGATGATTAGACTTGTAGGGACGTGAAAGTAGAGTATGATTAGTCAGAAGGAGTTAACAACTCCATATCCATAGCAATGTAAGGATATTCATTGAAGATTTCTCGAATCAAGGAAAACTGTTCTTTCATCAAATTCCTCGAATTTGAATCAATTTAACCCAATAAAGTTGTAATCAAATGATAATTTTCTTCACCAAATCCAAGAATGCAAAATTGCAAACCTCAAATTGGAAAACATCTCTTGAAAATATCTGGAACAAAAACTAATATTCTCCGTATATTCACATTAATTAAAATTGAAAATAGACCAATTGAAGTAAATTAAGAAGATCAGTAATAGTAAGACAATGAAGCCGAATTGGGTATCTGACCTGGTAATTGATAAAGAAATAAACTTTCCTTAGGTTTCTTAGTTTAATACGTTTTTGTGTTAAGATGTCCCTTCAGTCGAAGTTCCCTATAAAGACTTTTGATTAAGGGCACGAGAAAATTCTTGAAGGGCAATGCCCGCATTCATCAACCTTTTCTTTAACTCAACAGTTTGACGATATGAGTTTGTTCAAACAACACTTACACTAATAAACAAGGTACTGTTTGATCACATCATTAAAAAAAAAGTGTTTTAATCAATGTCTTCCATATCAACATTTAGCCTAATCGTATTTTAACCAAAGACACTGGATTGATATTATAACCCAAATAACGTCGACCGCATAAATTAGGCTACTAGATACGATTTCATATATTATATTTTAAACACCATCAATAATCAGAAAAGAGACATTCAAAATTCCACGATGCTTAACACATAAAAATCTGAAGAAAATCCAACAACCTCAAGCACGTAATGGATCATGAACACATCAGGAACTTAGATTCGAACTAAAAGAGAACGCACTGACCTTTTGTTGGTGCAGTGAAATGGGGAGTCGACGGTGTCAAATCTACTCTCGTGTTGACAGATTCGCAACTCGAGTCAAAAATTAAAGAACCTCTGTCGTAGTTAAATTTTTTGCCGAGCAACGACGAAAGTTAATCGAACCGTCAAGAATTCAACACAAAAAGGGTATGTTCTGATTTAAAAGGTTCAAGATCAGATTCAAAAAAGGAAGGAAACTCAAGACTTTGATAGAAAATGCTCATGTATCAGCAATCCGTGTCGTCCTTCAGGGTGTGAGCTTATGGTCTTGTAGGGGGATTTTTTTGGGGTTTTTCGATCTTGTTTGTCTAAAGTTGATTCGGCTTTATTGCTCCAAAATCCCCTCCCCTAAACGATTCAACTTCCGCTCCATTTATAGGGTTTTGTTTGTATTAAAGTAAAGATAGGAGCGTATGAGAGAGAGAGAAGAGCGGGAACAGAGGCGACAGAAGCGTGGGGGACAGGGGTAAGTGGAACAGGTGTGGGGAGAACGTGAGGAGAGAGATGAAGATGGGGAGAAGAGGGAGGCGGCTGCGAGATGAAGGAGAAAGAAGAGGAGAAAAAGGAATGAGAGGGTTAGGGATTTAGGGTATGTTTTGGTGGTGATGAAGAAAACGAAAATGGGCTGGGTCAGTTTAGTGAAATGTGGGCTGGACGAATTGGAATGATAGTGGGCTCAATTGGTCCGAAAATTTAGGGGTAATGGGCTGGTCGTTTGAATTAAATGTGGGATGATACAATGTGGGTTGAGTATTAAAATGTGGATTGTTTATTTGGCTGAAATTCCTCCTCTATATTAATCATTTTTTGAGCTTCTAATTTAATAACTAGTACAACATATACTATATAAAGACAATTAATAATTAATATGTAGAAAAATAAAGATTTTACAAAGTGTTGTCTTGTAATTAATTTAACGATTTCGAACCGGAAAAAATGAAATGATGACGAACATTTAAAATTTATGATAAAGTAATGCTCGTAATGTTGAAAATAGAAGTAGCGCAAATAATAGTAGTGAAAATAAAGTATTTAGCTCGTCAGTAAATTAGAAGCCCGAGTGAATAAAATTAAATAAAGGAGAGACAAAATTGGGTGTCAACAAATGCCCCTCTTCGACCGGAGATGATGTAAGAGTCTTCGAGCGAAGAAGTTGACGTAGTAGCCAATTTTGTTTGGACCAACGGATATGAATTTGTAAGAAAGTACGGTTTAGGAAAATATTATTAGAACCAAAGGAATTATGAAAAATTATGGCCGAATCTCAGTTTTGAGTTGCCTATATATCTAGGGATGCACGAGAATCAGGCTATGTGTAGTTCGAAAGTTTTTGTGGATTCATAGTCTTGCGGGGGTTGTAGACAGGTGACGAGAACGTTCGAGAATGGAACATATGCTTATAGCCTCCTAATTATAAATGTGGCGCGCAACACACCTTTAAGTAGGACTCTACTAGACACGATGTGAATTCTCCAAAAATGCCCCAGTGTTGAGTTATGGAGACGCTGGGGATGTAGAAAGGAATATGAGATTGTGAAAAGAGTAGATTTAGTAGAGTTTTAGCGGAGTATGTGAAAGAAAAATTAACCTACGTATCACGTGTTTGTGGACATAGGCGGAATTGAGTTCGAGAATAGATCCGTGACCTTTGCTTGTGAGTTTGATATTCCTCTTCAGCAAATTTGCCCCAGTTCACTGCGTAAGATAAAGTTCCACGTTGTGTTGCGTCTATGCAGGTTGTACTTTCTGCCGAAACTGAAACTCATGTCAAAATTAGTAATAAAGTTAAAAAATGTAAAACTAAAGAGTGTGAAATGATAGTAAATATGATTGGGGAAATGAAAATGAAGCCGTGTGGCTAATGTTGTCTCTGGTTGTCTTCAGGGACTTGAATGAATGCGCGATGCGTATGCTGAGGATGTGATAATGTCTCTAGTTGCGGTTGGAAATGATAGTAGTAAGGCCTCCGGCTGTCTTCCGGGACTCGATGATAGATGATATCTGTGAATTTTAAGGTAAATTCATTAAAGTGGTAAGGCAGATGATGAAATAAAGGAATGAAGTAAGGAGTAAAATAAGTGTATAGCCGTTCGGCTTATGCAGGTGAGGCCGTGTAGCCATGCGATGTCTCCGGTTGTTTTCGGGGACTTGATGCTATGTCTCCGGTTGTTTTCGGAGGCTTAATGATACGTCTCCGGTTGTCTTCGGGGACTTGATGCTATGTCTCCGGTTGTCTTCGGGGACTTGATGCTATGTCTCCGGTTGTTTTCGGGGACTTGATGATAATTCCTGTAAAGTTCAGGATAAAATTGTCAAAAATGGGTAAAATAAATGATAAAGTAGAGGGTAATGTCATAGTGTAGCCGTCTGGCTTATGCATGTGAGACTGTATAGCCGAATGATGCCCCAGGTTGTCTTCAGAGACTCGACGCCAATCCTGTAAAATTCAAGATAAATGTGTGAATTCTTATTTTAGGGTAGAATGACCCAATATGTCCTATTTTAGGGTGGACGAACCCAAGTATCCTATTTTAGGGTGGAAGAACCCAAGTATCCTATTTTAGGGTGGAAGAACCCAATATGTCCTATTTTAGGGTGGACGAACCCAATGTATCCTATTTTAGGGTGGAAGAACCCGATATACTATTTTAGGGTGGAAGAACCCAATATGTCCTATTTTAGGGTGGACGAACCCAAGTATCCTATTTTAGGGTGGAAGAACCCAAGCATCCTATTTTAGGGTGGAAGAACCAAATATCCTATTTTAGGGTGGAAGAATCCAATATCCTATTTTAGGGTGGAAGAACCCAAGTATGTCTCCGGTTGTTTTCGAGGACATGATGCATATGCCGTGTGAGGCATTTAAAGAAATGATATCCTATTAAAGGCGGACGAGCCTAAAGTGTCCTATTAAAGGCGGACAATCCTAAAGTGTCCTATTAAAGGCGGACGAGCCTAAAGTGTCCTATTAAAGGCGGACGAGCCTAAAGTGTCCTATTAAAGGCGGACAATTCTAAAGTGTCCTATTAAAGGCGGACGAGCCCAAAGTGTCCTATTAAAGGCGGACGAGCCCAAAGTGTCCTATTAAAGGCGGACAATCCTAGAGTGTCCTATTAAAGGCGGACGATCCTAAATGCTGTGCGTTTGCGAACAATGATGTTGTCCCTTTGTCGGGCATTTGAAAGTAATAATGCAATGCGATGCGGTGCCCTTGCAGTGCGGGCATTTGAAAGCAGTAGTGCATATGCAGTGCGATGCTTTTGAAGAAATGATGTCCTATTAAAGGCGGACGAGCCTAAAATGTATAGTTATCCTCGGGGTGTGATATTGATGCCTCCAGCGGTCTTGGGAGATGCCTTCAGCTGTCTTTAGAAACTTAACAATGATTCCTGCAAAGTTCAGAGTAAAATGGTTAAAGCTGGTAAAGTATATGATAAAATAATTGATAAAGTATGGAGTAAAGTGGTGGAATAGCCGTCTGGCTCATGATGTTGATGGTATCGTGATAGGCCAAATTTAGGACACGTAATCCTGATTTAATTCGCCTTCAATCTCGTCAACCTACAAAACAGGTGTATAAAGTTATAAAATTATTTTGATAAAAATAAATTAAAAGATAGGCTTTTGAGGCAAGGCCACAATGGCCCTGATTGATAGACTTGACTGTTGATCTCGTGGCCTTTGATTCCTGCACCCAAAGAAAAATTCTTAGTTTGGGAGGGGGAAGTTGATTCGTGTTGACTCGAAGCTTGTCGTTGTTGGCGCTCCATTCGTCTTGCTTGTTTGGATCTTGTGATCTCCGTTCAAGCCTCGGTAGATGAACAGTAGTGAAATGATTGAAAGAAAGTATTTCATTTGAAAAGTAGGTATGTAAGTATATGTATAAGGAAATGTAACTATACGTATATAAGTTGTGAAATATGTATATGTAAACGTATGTATGTAAGGACAGATATATATATATAAATGTATATATATGTAAGTTGTAAAATATTCTGCCAACTTCAGATTGTGACACTTCTAAAGTAATTGCTTTATAATACTTCCTGTCTGGTAACCTCAATATTGTCGATGTCCAACCGTTCTTTCGTCTATATCTTTTCAAAATATGCCCCAGTTTTGGGTTCAGAAGGGTATGCTAAACTTATGTTGTGGTGTGACCGAACCTTATATAGGTTGCCTACGTATCCTTGCAGGGAATCAGGTCAGAACGTAGTTCGTAAGGTACATAAGAAATGATTTGAAATTTTCTAATAAAAGGACCGAACCCGATGTGGATTGCCTACGTATCCCCCCCCCCCCCAAGGGAATCAGGTTTGCGTAGTTCTGTTATATAAACGGTAAAGGGTTTGTTGAATTTTATCTAGGTGTGGCGGATCTGCATGTTGATAGTCTATGAATCCCACCGAAGGAATCAGGCCCTGTGTGGTTTTCTTTGTGTAAGGATTTTTGGATTTTTTGTTGTTGTAAAGCAACCGAACCCTATGTGGGCTGCCTACGTATCCCACCACGGGAATCAGGTCGGAACGTAGTTCGTACCCTTTTTTTTATTTTCTTTTCTTTTTTGATTTTTTTTTTAAATGCAACCGAACCCTATGTGGGTTGCCTACGTATCCCCCATGGGAATCAGGTCAGCGTAGTTCGTACGCATGCAAATGGGAAAATTCTAACCTAGTATGACCGAGTCCCTGTGTGGGCTGCCTACGTATCCTGCCACAGGAATCAGGTCAAGCGTAGTTCGTACCTGGTTGTTAAAGGAGAGGTTGCAAACTAGGTTGTCTTACCTAATGTCGTCCTTTGATGTCTTCTTGGATTGTTAGCTTTCAGGCTTATGTCATCACCTATCGGCTATTTCAATTATTTTCGAGTGGAATATTGTCTTGTCCTCTAGTTTCTTTGTTACTCTCTCGGGATGTATGTTGTCTATTCGTACATTTCATGTCACAATCGTAGAGTTGACAGTTTTGATAGATAAAGTAGAAAATAGATGATTAAGGAAAATCAGAAATGCATTCATAGTTTTTGCAATTCAAGCTTCCACAAGATGAAGCAAAACAAACAAAATTTTGGGTACGGTTCAAGCATCAATAAAAGAAAACAAGTTCACTACATGTTCATGTTACCAAGACTCCCGGCGAATCGGGGACGGAGTACAAGTCCAATTCTTCAGAGTCTCCCCTGGTTCGGCACCTCGTGTAGTAGTTGTCTCGATGTTGTGAGTAGTTGTAGCAGTAATCTTCATGTGTGTTTGTCTTTGGATTGTTCACGGGAACGACAAAAGTTGATGACATGTCCCTTTCCGCAATGGACTCCTTCAAATCTTGGCATCTCCGTGAGCAGGCAAAGGATTGTTGACCACATTGGGCTTAGCTTCAGCGAGCTGGATTACTCCTTCCTTAAGCAGGGCTTCAATTTTGTTTTTAAGCCCATAGCAATCTTTAGTGGCGTGCCCAACAACTCCAGAGTGGTATGCACAACGTTTGGAACCATCAAACCATTTCGGGATAGGCTCGGGAATTTTTCCATCAATCGGTTGTATTATGCCTGCTGCTTTCATTCTTTCGAACAACTGAGCCAATGGTTCAGCGAGTTGAGTGTAATTACGAGTGTTTTTGGTGTTATGGTTTGGACGAGCTCTAGGTGCAGCATGTGGTCGATTTTGGTAAGTTGGAGCTTGGATGTGTTGATACAGACGTGGGTTTTGATGTGGAGGTGCTCGGGGTTGGTAGTTGTTTGCTTGGGCGTTGTAGACAGGGTAAGGAGATAGTGGAGCTTGGTAGGGTTCCGGGTAGTGGTAAGGGTAGAAAGTTTGTTGTGGGTGGTTAAAGTATGTAGTGGCTTGGCTCGGCTTATGCCCTTGGACGTTCATGACTGCAACAACATCTTCCTTCTTCTTTTTAACCCCGTTGATAGAACCAGATTGAATAGCTTTGTTTATTGCTTGTAAAGCAATAAGATCCTGAATTTTTCCTGATTTGATTCCTTCTTCTAAGGCTTCTCCCATTCTGACAACTTCTGTGAATTTTTGTCCCATCATACCTATCATTTTCTCATAAAATATGCCAGCTTGGCATTCAATGAAGGTAGCAGTCATTTCTCTATCATTCATCGGAGGTTGAACCTTGGCCGCTTCTGACCTCCAACGTAACGCATACTCGCGGAAGGTCTCAGTTGGCTTCTTGGTTAACTTAGTCATGTAGGCTCTATCTGGCGTGATATCGGTGTTAAAACTGAATCTGTCCATAAAGTCTTGCGCCATGTCACTCCAACCACGCCATTTACGGGCGTCCTGTTGTGTATACCAAGTAAGCGCTTCGCCAGATAAGCTTCTTATGAAGAGCTTCATCCTTATGTTCTGGTCTCTACCTACTCCAACTAGTTTGTCACAATAGGCCCTTAAGTGTGTGTGTGAGGGTCGCCTGTCCCATTAAATGTATCAAATTTCGGCGGCTTGTAGCCTACAGGCAAATCGACGTCAGGCTGAACACAGAGATCCTCGTATTCTACACTCTTAGTTTCCCTAGCAACTTGAAGGTTTCTCATCGCTTCTTTAAGACTGTGGATCTCTTTTAGCAACATGTTGTCTGCCCCTCCTTTTGCATCCTTTTCCATTTCCTCGTATTGATCCACCTCGGGTTGGAACCTGACTGTTACTGGGTTGGTAAAGGCTTGCGTGTCTGCGGCATATACCGGAGGAACATATTATGCATTAGGAGTGACAAAATGTCCCCCTTGTATATGCTGGGTTGGATAAGTTTGGACGGTGGGGGTGTTTTGGACAAGAGGTGACGTGTTATAAGTGGTGTTTGTGGGTGGTTGATTTGGTGGGTTTAAAGGAGTGGTTGTGGGTAGTGGATTAGTGTTGGTGGATAAAGGAACATAGGGAGTGTGAACTAGCGATTGACTTGGTGGGTTGACGGGTGGTGGATTATGAGTAGCATAGGTAGTGTAGGTGGGTGGTTGATTTTGTGGAGGAGTATAGCTAGTGTAAGTGGGTGGTTGACTTTGTGGGGGAGTATAGGCGGATGATGTATTTGATGGATATGCGAGGGTGATCGGAGGTAAGTTGTTGTTAGTAGGTGCATTGTTTTGGGGAGGAAAATGCTCAGGAACTGGGGATTCGAGTGATGGGAAACGAGGTGGGTCTGGTGTAGTATTTCTAGGTTCAGGAGGTGAATTTTGGAGGGTGATGGATAAATTGGTCAAGTCCCTAACCCGATTTAGTTCTCCACGTAGATTCTCAATTTCTTGAGTCAGGCGGGCAATATGTTCATCATGTGGAATAGTAGTTCTGTGTTCGGAAGTCTCAGAGGGATCACTAGAGATCACGATGTTTTCCAAACCAGTTGAAATAGATGCGGTTGGATCAGACATAATAATTTCTTTTCCTTGAATAGCCCAACTACGTCGCGGTAATGATGATGTCTTTGACCTTGTGAGGTAAGGATGGTCAGCCAGCTCGAGTGTCAACACGAATCAACTTTTGGGAATAAAAGAAACATAAAGTGCAAACGATGTCAGTCTCATTAACATATCTAGGTAAAGTCGTGATCACGTAAAGTCAAGTAAGTCATGTAGCAAATAATTCATCAAATAAATTCAAACAAATGTAAACGAGTATATCAAATAATAACGTGTCCTAATATGCAGGTGACCTCTTTGTGCCCGAGGTAGGCCTAACGTTTGTTTGAAGGGTAAAGTGTGCCATAATACGTCATCCCATTGCTTTTGATTAATTAGACAAATTCTATTTCCCAAAAATAAAGTACAAAAGTAATGTAATATTTATTACATGTCAAATGAATACAACATGGAGTGTTTCCTAATCTAAGTAAAGTAAATACAGTTTCCTATGTCTAACTTCTAGCTCCATTTATGATGTCCTTGATCTTCGTCATTTGTTGTACTCCAATGCAAATCCATACCTGTCATAGAAATATTAGTCATGCCCTCCCTCCTAAAGTTTAATTAATTAGAGAAAATAGTCAATATTTAGGCACAATTATCCTTCAAACATGCACATAAAGTATGATTGGTGTCACTCGGGGTCGTGAACCCGCTTGGACGTTTGGGTAAAGTCATCTAATGGGCTTAATACACCAAGGGTATTAAGCCTCCTAGGTCATGACATGTATGCTCCTAATAAAGGTGTTGGTTTAGCTCTATCTTAGGCTGACTAAGAGTTGGCTTCCTATGACACAAGGTTCCCCCAAGCGGACAACTTGGGAGTGGAATGTCCGTGGCCGTCGACTGCACCGCCGATCGACTAAATCCACAAGATCAATCCAACTAAAGGGGTAATTTAGTAGTGCACGGGCGCGAACCGCGAAGCCGTTTTAAGTGTCTGAATTTGTGTGAATTTTCCAGGAGTGGAGAAAGTATGAACGGAATGACAGTTTATCAAAGCAGTAACATTTAAACAGTTTATATCAAACAAACAATTAATAGCATGTAAGTAGTTTATAACATGTGAAAATAGTTTAAGTAAATAAAGTAACTAAGTTAGCAAACAAAGCCTAATTAAATCTAAGTTTGTTATGGTTAGAACCTAGGTTGATTCCCCAGCAGAGTCGCCAAGCTGTCATGCCCCATTTTAACCGGGTTAAATTAGAAGTACGACATATTGGTGATTCCTATTTTTGTTTGTTTTAAGGAGTCGCCACCTAATTATTTATGGTGAATTAGGACACCTAAAGTTCATTAAAGTTATTTTCTAGAGTTAGCTCTGTTTAAGGTCTGCGAAACTTAAGATTCTAGGTAAGGGTTCAATTAGTCTAAAGGGAAGGTATTAGACATCCTTTAAGACCCATTAACAATGGTTAACCGACCGGACTTATGCTATTTAATTAAGGCTAAAAATGTAGATGTAATATTTAAATGTTTAAGAAAATATCTTTTAAATACTGCTAAAGTTATAGATAGAGATAGGATGCTATTTAAAGTAAGACTTGTAGAAAATAATTATTTGTATAAAAGAGTTTAGTTAAAAAATAAACTAAAAGAAGCGGGACATATAATGTTTATATGTATTTGGAGAAAATGACTAGCAAATTTAAAAGAGTTATTTAATAAAAGTTTTAAAAGGTTGTTTCAAACAAATATGTATTTCAAGTGTTGGAAAGGAACTAAAATGGAAAAGTTATCCGTTGAAACTAGTTTGCCTTTTATTTCGTAGAATAAGCTAACATTAGTGTAAAATTTGTGACGTTTTAAAACTTCTAAAATAGTAAGCATAAATTATGATTCTTTAAACCAAATGATATATTCCACGTTGTTTGAAAAGAAAAAAAAACAATTGTCTTAAATATGGTGAATGTTATAAGCAATTCAACTAAAAAAAGAAACTAAGATTAGGGAGTTAATGGATTTTGGTATAGCTTTCTTTAGAAACTGTGAATTTTGAGAAGTTAAATATATATATGCTGCTGAACTGAGTCATGGTCAAATGATAAATTTCTATTAGAATACACAGGACAGGTCTCGGTGAACATATTCTCACTTATTAGAGGCGACTAAAATCAGCTTCCAAGATATAATAGCATGCACACTAACACATTTAGAAAGGAGATCTTTTAGACCACGGAAGCTATTCTCCCTATAAACCTAACCACTGTTTATGTAAATCACGTCATCTTTGTGCAAAATAATGTTATCAAATCACCTCTTCGTTGTGCAAATAAACACCTGAATTCTCGGAACGTTGAAAATATTATTAGATATTTTGAACTCTAAACAAAGAACGTTAATTGTCGACTTCCCCTTATCATCTAACCAGTTAGGTTCCAAATCGTTTTAGGCTGTTATATCTAAACATATCAAGCAAGCAGACATAAGCAGAGGGAGTGAAATCATAAAAAAAAAAAATCCAGGCCAGTAAGATCAAAACGAAAAAAATGTTGCAACTATCTTTTCCTTCCTCTGGTTGCTTTGGTTCGGAGGTATTTCGACGAAATGAGACAGACGGGGAAAATGGATGCAAGTTTGGGCCTGGCGGCATCATCGAGTCTCAACGAAACTCCTCACGGCTCCGGCAAATCATGAAACAAAAGAAAAGACATTAGAAAAGGGATAACGGCATGCGATAGATGAATGAAGGAAGAGTAGAATATCACATAAAGTATATAAAGTTGTGCATGAACTGATACCAGAATTGTTGTTGTGCAACCAACAGCCAAGTTAGTGGATGATATATTTTTTACCACATGGAAACAACCAGTAGCTGATCCCACATAACAAGGCTGCGACTTTGTTTCCTAAATCAGTTCCTACACTAAACAGTGAACAAACCAACTCCTATCTAATCCCACATAACAAGAACAGAACCATTTTTAAGACAAATACAATCTTGCAGCTTTGGAAAAAAAAAAAAAACTCAACAGGGCATAGATTGATCCTTTCCCCAAACAAACTAACTAAGCTAAAACGTTTGACATATTTCTTTATTTGTTCTAGCACAGACAAAATAATATGTTCTTGACACAACTTTCCCATTGAACAAACAAAAAGTTGTGGTTTCGACTTAAAAGAGTAAAGCAACATTCATATTCTCTTTAATGAGCATACACAGTTCCAAACAGACACGCGTTAAATAGATCGAATCAAACCAATCCTTCATTTTAAAATTAGGCATACGATCATTCATGTTCGAATAAAGAGACAGGACTCAAACTACCTAAACACATAAATCACATATTTCTGCGGATAGCGGAAATTCTCGGAGCACGCATTCTTTAACTCAACAGTTTGACGATATGAGTTTGTTCAAACAACACTTACACTAATAAACAAGGTACTGTTTGATCACATCATTAAAAAAAAGTGTTTTAATCAATGTCTTCCATATCAACATTTAGCCTAATCGTATTTTAACCAAAGACACTGGATTGATATTATAACCCAAATAACGTCGACCGCATAAATTAGGCTACTAGATGCGATTTCATATATTATATTTTAAACACCATCAATAATCAGAAAAGAGACATTCAAAATTCCACGATGCTTAACACATAAAAATCCGAAGAAAATCCAACAACCTAAAGCACGTAATGGATCATGAACACATCAGGAACTTAGATTCGAACTAAAAGAGAACGCACTGACCTTTTGTTGGTGCAGTGAAATGGGGAGTCGACGGCGTCAAATCTACTCTCGTGTTGACAGATTCGCAACTCGAGTCAAAAATTAAAGAACCTCTGTCGTAGTTAAATCTTTTGCCGAGCAACGACGAAAGTTAATCGAACCGTCAAGAATTCAACACAAAAAGGGTATTTTCTGATTTAAAAGGTTCAAGATCAGATTCAAAAAAGGAAGGAAACTCAAGACTTTGATAGAAAATGCTCATGTATCAGCAATCCGTGTCGTCCTTCAGGGTGTGAGCTTATGGTCTTGTAGGGGGATGTTTTTGGGGTTTTTCGATCTTGTTTGTCTAAAGTTGATTCGGCTTTATTGCTCCAAAATCCCCTCCCCTAAACGATTCAACTTCCGCTCCATTTATAGGGTTTTGTTTGTATTAAAGTAAAGATAGGAGCGTATGAGAGAGAGAGAGGAGCGGGAACAGAGGCGACAGAAGCGTGGGGGACAGGGGTAAGTGGAACAGGTGTGGGGAGAACGTGAGGAGAGAGATAAAGATGGGGAGAAGAGGGAGGCGGCTGCGAGATGAAGGAGAAAGAAGAGGAGAAAAAGGAATGAGAGGGTTAGGGATTTTGTAACACCTCGTAGCTTCGGGCTAAGATTTGTATCATAAGATGGGGGTAAAATAAACCCAATTTGAGTAGTGTATAAATGATGTTTGAAACCCAATCAATACATGAGAAGAGTCTTTGGGCAAAGCAAAGTTGAAAACCACTCTACGGGGCATGTTTGCAAGTGAGTTTATAGAAGGTCTTACTTCCAACGACCATAGCCCCATTATTAATTTGGAATTTGGGAAAAATTCCTTGAGAAAAGTTGTAGCCCTTTGAAATAGCTTTCCAACGGTATATTATGGGGGTCAAACGGACATCCGTGCAAAGAGTTATGCCTATTTTACTGAAGACTGTTCGCTGGAAATTCTGCCAGCGTAACGTGACGTTACGGACCGTAACACGTGTTACGGGCCGTAACAGTGGACCGTAACGCATCGAAAATTTCCAGAACCTCACTGGAAATTTTCACCAAGTTACGGTCCGTCCCTTGTGTTACGGGACCGTAACAGTGACCGTATCTTGGTCCGTATGTACGTTTCGGGTCACCTGACTTCGGGAGGCCATAACCCTATCGTAAGTTTAGAATTTGGGAAACCTCAAAGAATGAAAGTTGTAGATAATTGAAATACCTTTCCAACCATAGGTTATGGGTTCACAGGTGACGTCGGGATAGGGAGATATGGACGTTTTAAGACAGATAGGTCCCAACCCGTTTTCAAGTTGGGTCAACCCATTTCCCACTTAGTATTTAAGGGAAATGAAAACCCTAGCAGCCTCCATTCCCTCAAATTTCAGATTTTTAGAGAGAGGAAGTGAGAGAGAGGAGATATAGAGCGAGAAAGTAGAAAATCAACCAAGTTTAAGGCCCCAAATCCCGAAGCTCGTGAAGGATAAAGTGTAGTACAAGTTGTTGCCGTCATTTTAAGCTAAAAATCAGACTTGGGGGTGTTGATTTCGTGGTGACTACCCAAAAAGGTAATGTTTCTACTCCCTAATCATTTATAGTTGTGAATTGATGAATTCTTAGGAGAATCATAATTGGGTTTGTGGAAGAGAATTATATGAACTATGCTAGAATTGTTGGATTGTTGAAATGAGATTGTTGTATTCATATGGATGATGAAGAATGATGTTAATTACATCTAATTGAGATTGTAGTATTAGCTAGAAGTAAAAGAATGGGGATTTGGTGAAGAAAACACCATTTATGAGGGTTATAGAGCTTCATGCCCACTAAGTGTTTGATAAAATGCTTAGATGAACAAAACATGGATATTGTTGCTAATATAGAATCCCTATGACTTGTATTACTATAGATTGAAGTTGAAGGGATTGAAGGACATTGTGATACGCCCAAAAGCGGGAAGTTAAGGTATGTAGAACTTCCATCCACATGTGGGAACCTCTACGTTCTTCCCCATGATCCGTTTCGTAAAAACTATGAAGTTCAAATCCTAGGGCATTAAACCCAACGTATTGGTAGCCCGTAATTATGTATGTATGTACATGAATTCCGTATATATGTTCGTCATTGTGTTCCTAACTTTCCATTACAGACATTAGGAATCCTAGCTTAATCCATGAATCATGAATTCTCCCTCATGTGTTCTCATTATGTTCATATGAAACTGCATGAGTTATTTTACAAGTTATAAACATGTTTTCAAGTCAACTACAAATATATGATTATGAACTATTATATTACTCCTAAATCAAGAACATGTTTACAAGCTATTTCATGAAACCACGTTTACAAGTTATTTCGTGAAATCATGATTCCAAGACAAGTACAAGTAAATTCACGAAAGTCAGGGGCTTCTTAGCCAACTATATTATGTTCATGTTTTTGGGAGTTGCACAAATTACCGAGAAGGCTCAGATAGCCTAAAACTATGTAGCCACCATAAGACAAGGATCGCTCCGCCCAGTTAGGACGATACCTTAATTTCACACTGAATGGTTCCATCAGGTACGTTATTACCTTATACCCTGGCAAGGTATAGGGGCTCTGCTGGTCCGGCGAGGTACCAGACTCCACGTATCCACGTGGTGATATCATATTGTTGGTTTATGAAATGCTCTCCCTACTTATCATGTTTTACTCATGTTATGTATATGTATATGTACTCATGCTCATGCTCATGTTCATGTCCAAGTTTTCAGTTTCAGTTCTTATCATGTTATTCCATGTCTCATGTTGTTTCTTCCGATTGCTTTACATACCAGTACATTCAATGTGCTGACGTCCCCTTTTATTGCCCGGGGGCCTGTATTTCACGATGCAGGTACGGAGTTACAGGACGACGCTTCTGATCATTAGGATTTACTCGTACCAGCTTATCGGTGAGCCCCATCTCATTCGGGGTTTAAACATTGTATTTCTCTGTTTAGTTTTGCATGTAAAGGTATGTTGGGGGCCTTGTCCCAGTAATTATGTTTTCCAGTCAGACTCATGATAGAGGTTTCATAGACTAGACCAGTCAGTTATGTTATGGCAGACATTTGGAGTCGTATAGTCATTTTGCTCACTCATGTTTTAAACAAGTACTTTATTAAGTATTATGAATTATTACGTTTTACAAAGGCTCATCATGCATTCACGTTATATTCCGCTTATGTTATGCATCATGATGATTCAGCAAGCCATGTGGTTCGCTCGGTCACATGTAGTCAGGCACCGAGTGCCGTGTTACGTCCAGGCCATGGTTCGGGGCGTGACAAATGTAGCTCAACTGGTAAGAGGCGCTTCCTTCGGGAGGACAAAGGGCCTGAGGTCACGGGTTCGAAGCTCTGCAGGGCGCAGCGAACTGGTGTGATTTCACTGCCACAATAATGCAGTGTACATGAGCAAGTCATGGAGGGCAACCCGCAGCATGCATGGGTTACACCTGCGGATCCTCAAACACAAGTCGCCTTTTTTGTGAGGACCCACAGCTGGGCGCTAACCATACTGTGAACCCTTGTGCCAGCTGGGCGCTAACCATACTGGACACCATGAACATGATCTGCATGACATGACATACTCAGGTATTGTAGCAGTGAAATCACACATAGTTCGCTACGCGCTGCAGCACTTCGAACCCGTGACCTCAGGCCTTTTGTTCTCCCAAAGGAGACGACTTTCACCAATTGAGCCCCAGCTGGCACAAGGGTTCACAGTATGGTTAGCGCCCAGCTGTGGGTCCTCACAGATTTAGGGTATGTTTTGGTGGTGATGAAGAAAACGAAAATGGGCTGGGTCAGTTTAGTGAAATGTGGGCTGGACGAATTGGAATGATAGTGGGCTCAATTGGTCTGAAAATTTAGGGGTAATGGGCTGGTCGTTTGAATTAAATGTGGGATGATACAATGTGGGTTGAGTATTAAAATGTGGATTGTTTATTTGGCTGAAATTCCTCCTCTATATTAATCATTTTTTGAGCTTCTAATTTAATAACTAGTACAACATATACTATATAAAGACAATTAATAATTAATATGTAGAAAAATAAAGATTTTACAAAGTGTTGTCTTGTAATTAATTTAACGATTCCGAACCGGAAAAAATGAAATGATGACGAACATTTAAAATTTATGATAAAGTAATGCTCGTAATGTTGAAAATAGAAGTAGCGCAAATAATAGTAGTGAAAATAAAGTATTTAGCTCGTCAGTAAATTAGAAGCCCGAGTGAATAAAATTAAATAAAGGAGGGACAAAATTGGGTGTCAACAAATGGAAGAATTGACACAAATCTAATCTGAAGTAATGTGTTGCGGCAAATTGAGTGACCATTATAAGTAATCAAGTCCATATGATTCGTACTAATAATTAGAATAAAACATCCTTAAAATTCTCAGAATGAGTTTATGAAAAAAGATATTAATACAGTATATATAGCAAGCTCGAATGAACTCACGGCAGGTTGTTGATACATACTTGTGATACATCTACTTCAAAAGTTCGAATTTCATTTTTTCCCCTCATTAAAAACAGGTTTTCCACCATAGAAGAAGTCATTAACAACTTGAAAATCAGGAGTTCCAATCAATTGAGCCAAAACTTAATAGTGAAGCATGTACATCATGTGCCAACAGAGATGGAAACATGAATCCTATTTGAGCTATAAAATCTGCTGGCTACCAGAGAAGCTGCAGCAAAGAAAAGCCAGCATTAAATACAATTTCAAGGAAAAAGTACTGAGGAAATTTTATGACTATGCCTAAATGATGATAAACTACCATCGGCCACCCACAATGGGAGGTGACTCTAATATTAAACAGAGAAAAACTTACAAGAACACTATTCCAGTTGCTCTTTATTTGTTATCTTAGCGTATTTTAACTGGCAGCAGATAAGTAAACCATCCTTTTTTTGCATCGTCCTGTGGCAACAGATATGTGGCATATGTTTCTTTCACTTCTTGGACTAAGCTGGACACAACCTCAGGAGGCAGTGGAAGGTTGGAGCATGCTTATAATACATCTACTTTTAAAATAGGAACTTCAATTTTTCCCACACTAGACAATCATAAAAACAAAGAAGTAGAAGAATATTGTACCTACACGCTACCTTTCTAATTAGCCAATAAGTGATTCGATTAAACAGATCAATTAAAGCAGAAGAATTAGCCAATAAGTGATTGGATCAAACAAATCAATTAGACAAATTTGAACAACAAAGTTGCAATCATAAAGGTAAAATATAGAGAATAAAATTACCAACAATTAGCAAAATAATGAACTACAAAATAAAGCAAGCCCCAGAAGCAAAGCTTTACGGAGAAAGCCCATGTTACCACAGAATCCATCGAATCAAATATGCAAACATAATGCCCATGGGACCAGAGAAGACTTTTAGATGTACTAAAACGGAAAAGGAAAAAGGAGAGGGAGAGAAAGATAAGGACTACAGGCCTTTTTTTTTTTTTTTTTTTTTTTTTGTATCAGAAGAAGAAAAGTCCGGTTGATTATTTTGCCTTCTTTCTGTTGAGGAAGGCACGTTATGAGAAGGACGGCTCCTTTATGCCGGCAGTTAATGGAGAATTTAAGAAGCAACACTTAGAGTCGAAGCGAAAGAGTGTATTTTACTTTTTTCTCTGGCTATTTCTTTTAATAGAAAGAAGAGGAAAATAGCAAAAATCCGACAATATAGATAAATAGTTGTTCTAATCAATGAGGCATGCCACATCGGTAATAAAAGCAGTCTAATTTACCCTTGTTAAAATCGTCAACCAAGAGATTTGAAGACTTATGAACAACGAATACCAATAAACTGCTCAAACACTGACAATCTAACAAAAAAGAGAATGATACGGTGCTCCTCATGTTTTATGGATATTTTGTTACACTATCCACAAAATTGTGAAACACTTGACAACTACTTCCAATTTTGCTTGGCAGAAAATGCCACCAGAACTGACAATAAACTACATAATTCATAGGAAATGCTAGCCAGAGCATATTTTTTGGTCAATAGTATATAATGCATGACAATGTTTATCGAGTATTCAGCTTGCTGCTTTATATATAGACAACATGGGATAGAGTAACAACGGATGACTAATCAAAACAGAGGAAGATTGTAGACGATAATTCGGCATTTGGGTAGCATTAGCCTTGCAACAAACAGGCAGAGCATACTTGTTAGATTAAAAAAGCTTTTCAACTGCAAGCTTATCACGTAGATCCATCTTGGTTAAAAAAAAAAATAAGAATGTGAACTAAATCGGTAACATCAATACAAGAAATGAAACAACAACTTGACAACATCCTACCACACAAAAAATACGACATGACTGAACTTTAGAGTTGGAGAATGAACAGCTCTCAATAGAGAGCTTAAGACCTTTTTTTTCTTCCTTTGAAAATAGGGAAGTTAGAAGGGATGATTAGACTTGTAGGGACGTGAAAGTAGAGTATGATTAGTCAGAAGGAGTTAACAACTCCATATCCATAGCAATGTAAGGATATTCATTGAAGATTTCTCGAATCAAGGAAAATTGTTCTTTCAGCAAATTCCTCGAATTTGAATCAATTTAACCCAATAAAGTTGTACTCAAATGATAATTTTCTTCACCAAATCCAAGAATGCAAAATTGCAAACCTCAAATTGGAAAACATCTCTTGAAAATATCTGGAACAAAAACTAATATTCTCTGTATATTCACATTAATTAAAATTGAAAATAGACCAATTGAAGTAAATTAAGAAGATCAGTAATAGTAAGACAATGAAGCCGAATTGGGTATCTGACCTGGTAATTGATAAAGAAATAAGCTTTCCTTAGGTTTCTTAGTTTAATACGTTTTTGTGTTAAGATGTCCCTTCAGTCGAAGTTCCCTATAAAGACTTTTGATTAAGGGCAGGAGAAAATTCTTGAAGGGCAATGCCCGCATTTATCAACCTTTTCTTTACTGATCACAGTCAAGATTAATTAAATCTCACCGGCCGAGCAACAAAACACGCAAATTTGTTGGATACAATTAACTTAAATTAAGTCAGAAATCTGATAGTTTAGAACACATTAAAATATGAAACACCAATCAGCCATGAATGAGAACTTCAAAAACTAAGAATATGAAAGAGCATATTTAGGTTTGCCGACGTTACCGGGCTGATGTCCTGCTTTTATATATATAATATATAGATTTCCTCTACCTTTTTGGGGCAGCTATAGTTAGAATTATGAATGTACAAATTATATGAAGAAAATGGGGTTTTAATTTCTTGTTATGAATTGAAAGTTTATGTAGTGATGGAAGAGTCAGAGAAAATGGAGGAAATTTATTTGTATTGGATCAGAGAAATGAACCAAGACGGGAAAGAATCCAGATACTTTGTTTGTTAGTTTTTTTGGGTATTACTATATTATATGGAGGTATTTTATTAGCCACGTATGGGATCAGTACTTATGGTTAGGGGTGTTCATGGTTCGGTTTGGGTCGGTTATTGGTTAAAACCATAACCAAACCAATTTAGTCAGTTTTTAAATATCTAAAACCATAACCAAACCAAGTAAAATAATAACCACCGGTTTGGTTATTGTCGGTTTGGTTCGGTTTTTCGGTTTGTGACTAGCCGTGACAATTCAAATATTCTCTCTCTACATTCTTCAAATTTCTTATGAAACTCTTTTTTCCTCATAGCCTACAAGGGTGAACTTTGCTGCATATTGAGGGAAAGACACGCTGTTGGCAAATCAGGTGGACCAAACTTGCAACGCAATTTAGATTCAAAAGAACAAGTCAAACAAAGGTTTCAAAATACAAACAACCCTTATGCTTACGACTTATTAGAGTTGGGCTTGGATTGTTGGACATATTCTTTTAAGACATGGGCCTTAAAAATAAGTAGACCAAAATTAAATTAATAATTAAAAGATATAAAATATCTTTAATTATTTATGAAAAGCTAATATTATACATATAAATAATTATAAATTTTATGTATATAATTATTGGTTTGGTTCGGTTATTTTTTACTATAACCATAACCAAACCAAATATTATCGGTTTTTCAAATTTAAAACCAAACCAAACCAAACTAAATCAAATGTCGGTTATTTTATTCGATTTGGTTAAATTTTTTGTTTGGTTTTGGTTTTAACCAAAACTGTGAACAACCCTACTTATGGTGTCCATTTTTATATTCATTCATTCATAGTGTTCCATTTCAATGTTGCTCTTTTTGTCGTTGGTAGGCTTGGTGCTCTATTTTTTTTTTTTTTTTTTTTAAGTTTATATATACACGAACTGTTGTGTTTAGACACATTCAGAAAACCTGCTAGTGTTAAAGTTGCCCATAATAAAATAGAGATATGCCAAAGAAATTCTAAAACAAGCTGCAAAGGTCAACCGTGTCATCTCATTTTAACAAAATTCTACATATGTCATCTCTTAATTCTTTAAAAAAAAAAAAAAAAAAAAAAAAAAAAAAAAAAAAAAAGAGGCACATTTTTAGCTGTAATTAACAATTAGGTCCAATTGGTGGAGGGAGAGACATTTTTAACCTGGAAATTAACGCTAAGGGCAATTTAGATCTAATAAGTAAAAGGCAGGCAAATTTAACTCATTCCAATACTTAGGAACATTCTTGACCTTTTTCCGTAATCAAAATGTTATAATGGTCACAAGTTACTCGCACGTTGCACTTATTCAGTTATTCCAATTAAACGATAAATCCAAGATATGTATCTTTCATACACATATTTGTCACTAAACATGATTAATTAAGTTATACATATTTTCATGTTAATTTTTAGTACTTAAATACTGGGTAAATTTTCACCATGTTATAATAGGTGTAGAGTAATTTTGCCGAAGTAGAATGATTTAATGGAGATGGCATCTTTTTCTCACGTTGATTTTTCATGTAGAATCGTTCAGAACTATTTGCTTTTCCTTCCTTTCTTTGTTCTTTGGGTAGACCAATAACAAAGCAAAGATGAGACAACGATGAAAATTTCTCAAGGTAAGAGTATATGGATTTTTTCAGAGAACTGGTCGGTATTATTTTCCTATTTCAGTTTATTATTATTGAAGCTTCTTTAGTGAGAATACAGTTTCCAAGACTATACAATCTTTGACGGTACAATCGTACCAGTTTCTTCTCATGAAAAGTACTTGGACAATGATGAGTGATACATATTCAATGGTATTAAATTACTAGACAATAATCTGCAAAGATCAATAGAAACTTTATACAATTGAGGAATAGCAATCTTATCCCTCATTTCCTTTGGTGCACCAAGGGGAAAACATATATATATAGACACGGGTAAATAGTGGCATGTCTTAGTTTTTTTTGGTCAAGGAGACAATGACGCTTGTGAACATAATTTTCCCTTTAGGCATGCAATTGACAAAGATATCTCTACACTTGTGGAACACTTGATTTATCAATTCATCATCACCAAAATGGCTGATAAGCAAAGGCTCAACAAAAGCTCTCAAGCCTTGTACCATATTGTAATTTCCATCAGAAGCATCCATATGGAATTCTAAAGTTTCCAAAACATCAATGGTGAAAGATCCTTCCTTATCAACTATATACATTACTTCTGCAGGACATGGGCAGTATGCAGCAATATTGAATGAATTCACTTTCTCTTCTTCTATTGATCCCTGCATATATTATTTCATTTTATGAGTTTAACTTCTATTAATGTACAATTCTTTATGCTATTATGTCACTTAAAATATACCATGGCTCATAGCTAGTAAGTGAGATCTGTAACTTAACCTTTTCTCCTCTCTCTTTTTCCGCTTCCAATAGTATTTTCATGTTTTAATAAACGGAATTTTACCTATAGATGAATAAGTAGGGGCTTAATTAGCCGATTAGCGGAAGAATCTGCTTTTCAAAAAGTAACAATACTGCTTTTCTTTTTCTTTCTCCTTTTTTTTTTTTTTTTTTTTTTTTTTTTTACGCTGCCAATAGCATTTTCCATGTTTTAATTAAGGGAATTTTACTCAGAGACGAACAAGTAAGGGCTTATTAGCCAGCTCTCTGTCATTAGCCTGCTCTTGGCTCGCCCTCATTAGCCTGTGCTCCCTCAGGGGCATCACATAAACCCTCTTTAGGGACTCAGCATCTTCTTCGAGGTTTGCCCCGCCGTTGTACTAAAGAAGTATAGGCTCTGATACCATATTTATCATGAGTCAAGTCAATGTTGTAGGCACGCCACAAGCCTCCACACCTGAGGTTCACTTCAGCCAAGCAGATCTTATATTTTCTGCACAACTCATTGATGACTCGTGGCACTGGAAGCTTGAACTTGATAGTGAAGGAATATGTGTACACAAAAGAAGCGTCGTCGTGACGATCAATGATTCAACCACTCATCAGGACGAAGTTAATATGTCCATCTGCATCTTCCCATCCACAATCTATCCAAATAGTAGGAAGATGGTTTCTCGTAACAAAAATGTAAACTCACCTACTAGTTTGTCCCTATCACCACGTTGCTCCGTTGTTTTCACAGGATCAACAATTTGAAGAGAAGTCCAACTCCCTAGGAAATATGTTAGATATAGTCACTTCACGATTGGGATCCTGGTCACCCCCCTATTCCTAGATGAGTGCTTGTTGGAGAAGGCTTTCCTTTTCCTCACCAATCTAGTCAGTCCCTCATTTTCCACTTCTTTGACAATAGCCAGAGCTTCTTAACAGCACTCTAGACTATGGCGGGGGAGTGTTGACTATGTTTAAGGTTTAGGTCTTGCAATTACACGGCTAAATATGCAGATATGAAGATGAAAGTGATGAGAATTGAGAAATATAAGATCGAAGAAATCATGGATTTAAGAAACTCAGAAAGGGAACAATGAAAAACCCTGGAAGAAAGATGAAAATGGCAAAGAAAAGGAACAAACGAAAAAGATCTGGTATTTATAAACTAAATATCATCATTGCCTAGATGATTGGTGATGATATCATTCCCAATTCGATTTCACCACGTATCACAGACGCGACGTTGAAAAGATGTCCACCAAACTAGATTGAAGAGTAATATTGAAAGACACGCCCTATTACTACTTATAATTTTCCATTTCTTAGACAACTCTCCGCATCTGCTCGAAAAGTAGGAGGAAATCTGTATTGATAATAACTATACCGGGGGCAAAAACTATTTGACCAGACACTTGGCAATCGTAGAAGGAATTCACAGTCAATACCAAGTCAACTGAAGATAGACTGGTCAAAGACTGAACATCCTTTAACCGCTCAAGAACTTGATCCCAAATCAGGTTCTTCGATACCTGCCAATAATGCCTGTACGTGCGAGATTCACAAAGTCAATTACAATAAATTACCCTATAATTAAATATCCTCATATTTCCACCATTGAGGGAGAGCTATTAACACACATTACGTACATATTTTCCAGCAGAATCATTGTTTATAAGTTCTCTTCATCATTGTTCGTCACCAGCCGCCCCGAAATATTCAATTAGAATCACTCTTCCGCTCTCTCTCTCTCCCTTTCTTTACAACTTCAGTTTGATTGTTTACTTTAATATTGTTATCGCGTTATTTTCACTACATTCATATTATCAGATTAACTAGATTTGAATTAATCACATTGCTTGTAACCTAATATTATCAAATTAGTTACTTGACCTAATTAACGAATTTTACGTTATACAATACTAATACTAATAGCTATATCCATTAATGCAATGCAGCCAGAGAAAGATAGGAGCGGATTAGCTTCAGTAACCATTACTCCCGTTATTTTAGGTTATTACTTCATATGACGACAACTCACAAGGAATTTATAGTCATTGGATCTTATTCTAATGAGTTGTCATCATTTAAAGTGATAACCTGACATAACGGGAGCAAAAGTTAGTAACTATAAAAACATATCAAAATGAAAATTTCAAAATTAAATTATTTTGAACTATAAAAAGGTAATACTCCTTTTAGAAGTAAATAAAAAAAAATGACATATAGAATGAAACGAAAGAATTATTACTTTTGTATTTCGATTCTCAAAAGTTATCTCTAATATAGTGATTGAGCCAAGACTTTTATTAAGATAATTCAAAATATAAAGACATAGGAAAATGTCAAGAAAAATCAACATCTACAATATATAAACAAAAAATAATTTTGACCTTGTAAATGTTGTGTAATTCTCCGGCAAAGGGAGTTCATGCCGTTATTACCCTAGCTCTGCCATGATAGTTACATTAATGTCATGACATGTTTAAGACCGTAAGTTTCAAAATTATTTCTTTATTCCAATTCAACTAGTGCCACATAAAATAAAAGGAAGAGAGTTGTGCAAAAAATATTTTCATAGTCGTTCAAAGATATATTCAAATAATTTTAATATTTTAGTTTTATGCCTATGAGCATATGTGTATTGTAACAACCTGGATTTACCTCGGCAACCATGTCTTTGAGGGCCCTAACTAAGGGCTCCAACAAGTAACGAGATCCTTCGTTGAAGCTGCGTTCTTCATTTTTTCTGCCGGCCATGGTTAATACCATACGCCCACCTTTCACCAACTCATCTGAACGATACTTGAGAAAAATTACAAAATCTCTTTCATATTGCTCATAGTATGCTTTAAGGAGGTTTGGTGGGCTTGTATTTGTTGCGTAAATATTCCCATTATTATTCTCTATTCCATCAGGCACCTACCATAAGTGAATCCAAAACTTAGAGTCATATATATATATATATATATATATATATAAGTGTGAACTTATTATATACTAATAATTTAATTTAATTATGTGGAATCATTTCCTTTCTAATGATCATTTTTGTTACGAAAAATAGTTTAGCGACTTTCATGTGATACTTGATAAAGTTTACTGACTTTTTTGTTGCAGAAAATAATTTAGTAACTTTGATGTAATAAAGTAAAAGTTGAGTGACCATCCATGAGATAAACTTTTCACAGAAAACATGACAAAACCACATAAAACCAATTGAAATTAAAGAACATGAACAAATTTTGTAAATTGAAAACTGTAATTCCAAGTGTACATAAAGTAAATCTGAATCAACCAGGCTAATGAATTCAGGATATATGATATGATTACACAAGAAAAAAGAGTAAAATTTTATATTAGATATATATACATATAAAAAAACATACCTGAGAAAGCCAGTGGAGACTGTTAGAGGAGAGGACAAAATGGAGACTCTTGGAAGGGAAAATTCTATTATAAAACGACCCAGCAACTCCTGCTACAAAGCAACTAGGAGGGTCAAATCCTTCTCCTCCCATATTTTGTTTCTTTAAATCTTCGTGAAATGCTGGCAACGATCGAAAAACGCTATTAAAATCATTGCTGGGAAGATCATTCAAGAAAACATGAAATTCCGGTGACTGGTGACCATTGCTTTTGCATTCTTGATGAATAGTTTTAATAAGTCCAGTGACCCCCAAGAAAGTATTAGGCCCAGAGGAACAACCTATGTCCGCAATACATATTGTTTCTGGGGAATGGCTGCGGTAGAGAGCAGTTATAGCTTCATCTGTTATTTTCTTTGTCATGAGAATCCCCTTTTGCTGCGAAGATTAAAAGGAATAAGGTCACATAAATAATAAATTATGTAACTATACGTAAAAAGTGAAATTGACAACCTAGAATATGAAACAAGCTAAGTTAACTGTTACAACATATTAAAAATCATTAATTGTCGTGCTAGCTCGCCGACATGAGGGTGTTTTCTGTATTATGGATTTGTGTGCTTTAAAGTTGTTATAGGTAATGGTTTTCTGTATATACTATTCCGGCGTGGACAAAATAACTAAGGTTCTGTTATTTAACTCCTGTTTCGCCATAGATTTTGAAGTTGAAATTCTAAACTTGAAACCTAAAATTTTGAGTTTTTGAAGTTGTATTTGGACATGCATTTTACTTGTAAAAAATTTGAAGTTTTGTGACTGGAAGTCCCAAAACCTAAAAACGGGTTTGGATCAGCTTTTGGAACTTAAAAATTTTTTGAAGACATATTTCAATATTTGATCCAAATTCTATAACCAAACAGATATTTAAAGACAAATGTTCAAAATCTGATCCAAAATCTATAGCCAAACGCTAGCTTAATTATTCCTTCCGTATCTTGAGAACTGACTATATCTTATCCTAAACTGTGGCAGCTAGGGGAGGACATTTGGTATTCGGTTCGGTATTTTTAAAGTTCGGGTTCGGTAATTCGGTAATAGGTGGTTGAAAGTAGATACCAAATACCGCACCGAAAATGTTCGGTTCGGTAATTCGGTAATCGGTAAATCAAACTTCGGTTTGGTATGGTATGGTATTCGGTAATACCGTATTGAAGTTGGAATCGACTGAATTATAAATTTAATAAGATTCCTTCAATTATTTCTGTTTTCGATGTGGAGGCACGATATAATAAAAGATCATGAACTAAGAAGACATAAAAAAAGCTAATTGACACAATTAAAAGACATCTAGGAAATTAAATCAAAAAAGGCTAGAAGACAATCCAAATGCTGCTACTAAATGAATTATCCAAGAACTGCAGATAGCAATAGCACTAGTCACATGCCCCTATTTTGCTATTTTGTTTTGAGTGACTCAGATACTCAGAGTCATATGCGATTGGTCATAGCTCATAGGGACTAAGGATTCTTTGGCTGACTATTGATGGTCCTGTTAGATATATGGGTTATAAACCTTTATTCAATAGATAATTTGGTATTCGGTAAATACCAAACGGTATTAATATCACATACCAAACCCGAACCCGAATACCATAATTTTGAATTTTTACTCCCGAATACCGTACCTAATACTGAATTACTGAATACCAAATTACCAAAATCTTCGATTCGATTCGGTTTGATAATTCGGATTTCGGTATTTTATGCCCAGCCCTAATGACAGCCTAGAGTCATTTAATTTCTCAAAGCCCAAAAAAGGCAATAAACATGCTGGAGTAACCCGATAGTAAAAGATAGCTAATTTGGTAAACAAAATTATTACTATAAGGGTTGTATCTACTTAATACTTTTTTCAAATTGATGTTCTCGGTATTTATTTTTTCTTCTTTTGCCCATATAAAAAATATGTTACAACTAACTAGATAGTCCAATATTAGAGATTAGGTGACCATATATTTATTTATTGTCATTTACAAATACAAAAGTGTTGAGAATCGTTACTAAACAAAATTAAAACATAAGAATATCAATCTATTTTAAGAATATTTAGTTATTTATTTAGAAAAATTAAGTTGAGCACAATTGTAAGATAGAATTATATTTTCTATTTAAAAAATCAAGTACATACATAAAATTTACACTAAAAGTGACTAATTACATCATCAACAACTATTACACGTATTAATATATTATTAACCTGTATAGTTTATAAATTCACTAAACTCAAAATCATTAGAAGCAAAGAAGAAAAACAAATAATACTCTCTATATAAAACTTTTACATTTTTGGTCATTAATGTTAAAAAAAGTTAGTTAGTAACGATAGAATAGGAGTAATAGTAAGGGTGGTAGTATAACAGAAATAGGATTAGTTAATAACGATAGAAATTGGATAATTAGTAAAGTTAGTAATAATAGTAAGGGAGGTAGTTCAATTGGAATAGGATTAGTAAATAGTAATGTTAGTAGTAATTGCAAGGGTATAAAGGTCGTTCAATATTTGAAAAATATTTTGATCAACTAACATTTATATTCATGTTTTTAAAATAATACTAGTCTCTACGAACGTGCAGTTGAACGTTATTCTCTGTCAACCATAAGAAAAAAATGTTAGGTTAAGTTATTTGTAATCAATATCCTTTTTTTATGAGATACAAAAATATTATTAGTTCATACCAATAATAGTTCTTTAAGATGTTTATTCACCACAAATATAATCCACAGTAGGGATTGAGTGACCATATTTTTAATTTATTGTCATTACGAATATAGAAGTATTGAAAACATTACTCAACAAATTAAAATAAATTAAGTCATTGTTTTGCTCCAAATGTCAATTTTTATGAGAAATACGTTTGGTAGCATATTTGTCCATCAAAGTTCCACAAAATTTATAGAGGCTCAATTCTTTTCCTAAGTCTAGATGGACCTATATATGCTATTTTAATTAGCCAACAAAGTGTCATTAGTAACAAAAACTACATACCTCACAAGAAATTTGCTACTTAAAGGTATAGTTGATATAAGATTTGTCAAAATACTTTTCCTTTAGCTCCTGATTTCCAACTAATTCATAAAACTCCGTGGAAATAACCTCTCTTAATAACCAAGTTATGGATCCTTTCCAATAGCCCTATGGACAAACATTTAAAGCAACAACACAAGAAATTTGACTTCTAGACCAAATAGGATTTGTTTCTCAAACTGTGGCGAATTGGAGACCTCTAGTCTCCTTGTTTAATTTGAATAACCAACTGATCGGAAAGGGAAAGAGCTGAATTTTGCACAATTCAAATACTTGTTAAAAAAGAAGTATGATTAGAACTTATTAAGGGTATAAAAATCGTTTAATATTTGAAAGATATTTTGGTCAACCAACATTTATATTCATGCTTTTAAAATAATGCTAGTCTCTATTTCCAGTCAATCTTAATTATAGTAAAATATATTAGATAATATTATTTAATTGTATATAGATTGTAAGAGCCCAATTTCGCTTGTTTTACTTTTTATTTTTTTGTTATATGTTTCTCCATTTTGTTATAATGATGGCAATAATGGATATAATTATTTAACACGTGATATTTTGTGGAAGGCACGTTCAAACAAATTTAAGTTGATCATAAAAGTAAAATACAATATTTAAAAATAAAAAATTCAAGTTCTCCCGTCGTCGTAAATTTTTATGACTTCATGGTAGTTTTTGTGTATTTTCTTTCAATTAGACATTTTATATCTTCCGACTTGCAAAAGATAACCAATTAATTTTATGATAGCTATTCTTGTCCTTTCTCATCCTCCTAATTTTTTTAAGCATATCCATATTGATTCTCATAAAAATATCCTAACCGGTTGTCATTCAATGTTGAGTTTATCACACAAAAGTCACTTTTCTAGCATTTACATAAATGTGGTTCAACTTAAAGTCTATCATACAAAAAGACACTTTTTCCATTTTTTTCTTTAAGCAAAAGTCATCAAACTTAAAGTGTATCACTCAAAAACACACTTTTCTCTTTTTTGTTAGGTAAAAGTCATCCAACTTAAAGTTTATCACACAAAATTACTTATCTTTTATTGCGTAAATGTCATCCAACTTTGGCCAAGCTAACTAAAAAGTAAATCTCACTTGAATTTTATATCTAATGTCGAAAATATGACATGGCATTCCTAAATAGAAAAGTAACCTTTATGCGATAAACTCAAAGTTAAATAACCACCAGTGGAATTTACTCGTCTATCGTCTATGACTGAAATGTCTGTAAACTGTATTATTTTTATATTGAGCTAAATACTTGAATACAAAAGCAAATAAAAAAATTCATTTATTATCTATAAGTATTAATGGCGATAACTAATTTATCAATATGATTGTAGCCTAATTTAGTAATATTCTATTATTAGTTAATTTCAAATTTAAAGTCCTAGATGTTGGATAAAATTTTCAGGATTATAATTTTATCCAACATTTAGTATACTCTATGTCTCAAAATTAATACTTTTACTTTAATATAATAAATTCTTCTTCAATCTTAAAAAACAAAACGTATGAGGTAATGTAATACCTAAGCCTATTAAAATATGATTTACTAATAACCAAATCATTTCTATGTTAATTTTTTTAGTTTTAATACGGACAACGCTTACTTTAGATCACGAAGTTAATCCTAGGCCAATAAGGCCACTGGTTGGATAAATCCTTATTTGAACACGATAGTAAAACTCTTTAATAATTAGATTAGGAACAAAATTCAGAAGTAGTATTTGTTTTAAATTCTACTCTCAATTATGATATTTTATGTTTGCCAAAATAGCCAATACAAACATGGTTGAATTAGATTAAAAGGATATATAAGTCGTTTAATATTTGAAGGATATTTCGGTCAACCAACATTTATATTCATACTTTTAAAATACTTTAGATAGATAAATAGATAAATAGATAGATAGTTGGTATCATTATAAAGGCACAATATATAAACAAGCCATCAAATTTGGGCTCAACCAGCAAGTATGCCCTACAATTTTGGGTGTGCACAAGTAGACACCTCAACTTATCTCTACTTTATCAGGTGAACACTCCAACTTACAAAATGATTATCTAGACACTTCCAAAATTTATGTGTTACGTCAGCGCCACATCAACATTTGTGTTTACGTGTTCACTTTATACAAGTTGAGGTGCCTACATGCGCACACCCAAAATTAGAGGGCATACTTGCCAGCTGAGGCCAACTTTGAAAGCCTATTTATGTATTATGGCCATTATAAATTATACTCATACTGGTAACGTTATTAGTTTATATGCATACATACATCCTGTTTATTATTTATTAACATCTTTAAGTTAATATATTCATGTCGGTTTATTTATAAATTGTGAGTACCGCATAAATACAAATAAAGTTCTCTTTAAACTAGCAACTTGAGTACTATGAATATACTAGATGTTTATGCCCGTACGAATAGGCCTAATATGAGCTAACGACAAACATAATGTTAGTATGACTACATTTTCGTTCGAAGAAGTGTGTACAGGAAATTATTTGGTTTCATTTCATCTCAAAGTTTTTATTCCGTTGAAATCTCTACATTCTACTGGTCATAACCAAAACTTTAGTAGTATAATTTAATAAAGTAACATAACTTATTATTTTTTAATTATGAGAACATCATTTCTTAAGTTGTAAAGCACTAAAAATCTAACATTCTATCTGCTTTTTACTATCGCTTAATGCTATAAATTTATTAGGATTGCAAAGATATATATTTGCTTCTTAGATTGAATTGTATTTTATACAACAACCGTGAGTCATTATACATTATTCTGTTGAAGAACAATCATTTCTTATTTACCTTAATCTCATGAAATGATCATAAAACTCACCTTTTATTGTGTAGGGATGGGCTTTTGATGAAGATACTTCACTTGGAGAAAACCAATTTCAAATTAAGAAATTTCTTCTCGGCTTTACAGTTTTCTTAATTTGAAATTTCTTTTACACTTGAAATACTGAACTTAGAAATTTTTTAATTTGAAATTTTTTTTTTTAAGGATTTTTATTGGTTAAAGTTATTGTTTTTTAATTATTCAAGTGTAAAAAAAAAATCCGAGTTAATTGAAAGCTGTGCGTGCCACACTCACGAGGGACTGAGAAGTTGACGAAGTAGCGAGTTAAATGAGAGGCAACCCGATCTGACCTTCGAAACAAATAAAAATTAGAAAGTTCAGCTCATAATTCAAATGCATAATTTATCTCGACAGATATCAGAAAAGTTGTTAGCATGATACAATATTTGCTTATGTTCTACTTTCATAATTACAATGATATATTGTTAATAAGCACTTTTATCATTTATTTCAATGTATCGTGTAGTCTCACATCATAAATGTATTTTCTTTAAAATTTATTTTAAATTCTACTAAAGTTTATGGTATATAGTTACACATTAAATTAATTTTTTGACCCATATATTTTTCTTTTATTTCAAAATTTGTTCTTATTAATGTTAATTGGTTATATAATTTCTCAAGTTACAATTATTTTATTCATTATTTTGTCAGCTTTTTAAATAAAAATTCCCTTGAATATTTTTACTTATATTACTAATAAGTTGTATGTTCAAAACATGATTAATATGACACTGTAGTTTGTGCTCAGTATTCAAAACTTTATTATATTAATGTTTGCTACGAATACAAAGTTTGTAAAAATTTATTAATACTTTTTAAAAGAGAAGACTTGTTTAAAAGGAAACTATTTTCCCCTCTTTGAGACAAAATAATAGCAATATTTAAACATTAGTTGATAACTTAAATTTTAATTCGATTAATTTAAAGGTGTAGAATATTCTATTGTTAATGTATGTAGATTGCACCTAAACAATACTTACTATTTTTTATCAAATTTTGATTTGGATAATTCTAAAATTAAATCAAATTTACATTAGTTCAAATTATTAAATTAATTTTACATGTTTAAAACGAAACAAAGTAGAAATTTGATTTTCTATTTAAATGAAGAGCTACTTTTTTTTTATTATTTGGTGAATATTCTTGGTTTAGCTAATTTTACTTGTCGTGTTGTCTTTTGCACGTTTTTTTAAGGAAACGTCAATTAGAATTATAATTTGACTAATTTACCTTATTTATTATTTGATCTCAATTTAATATTATTGTTTCTTTTACGACATTGATCTCTTTTCACATTTATTAGAGTAAGAATAAAAATGAAAAAGTAATTAAATTCTATCTTATTTTAAAGTATAAATATTTTAAGTATATTTATTTCAGTAAACATAACAAATAAATGATATGGCTGAATAGCAAATACAACAGTTAAATATTTAGATTAGATCTCAGGCTAATATAAGAAAAGAAAAGAAATTATATTGTTTGACTACTTAACCTTTTGAAGAAAAGCAATAATATGGGGTCCATGTTTTTTGCTGTACAATGATTTCATTCGCTCCCACTAATGGATTGATACGCATGTGACAATGAATCCACGATTATTGACTTAATGAGAATACTTTGCGAATTACATAGATATTGCTTGATTTTTTAATATGGGGTCCACTTTTTTTTATGTTGTTTTTTTTTTTTTAGGAGGTAGACAACGATACCACCTCCAAACTCATGCTTCTATGAGCCTGTTTGGATGGGCTTATGCTTATAAGCTGTAAAAAAAATAAGTTGGGGTAGTCTAACTTATTTTTTTTGACTTATAAGCTCCTTTAGATAAGTTAAGTCAAATGGGCCCAATTATTTTTTTGAGCTTATTTTAAGCACAAAATGACTTTAAGCTGGCCAGTCAAACACTCTAAAAAGCTGAAAACAGCTTATAAGCAACTTATAAGCCAATCCAAACAGGCTCTATATAAGTTAATTACAAAAACATATGTATAAAAAGTTACTGTATTAATTAGTTAATCTTTGAGAAATTTAAGTTGAGTAAGAATCTTCTCTTCTGACCCGAAATGAATGGTTTCATTTATTTTATGAAAGTTCTAGCAATTATAGAATCCATTGCAAAGGACAAATACATATATAACCCTTTAAACTTGTCATTATTTTTCATTTTGACACTTCAATTCAAACTTGTTCCCATTAGACAATTCAATCTCATCAAAAGTGTATCTATTAAACACAAGATGCTGACGCGTCAAAAAAGGTAATCCAATCACTCCAGGCGCGTGAACCGCTCCAAAAAATATTTTTCCCTTTCTTTCATTTTTTCTTTCTCATTCATCCTTCCTACCATCACCAATTTACTTAAAAGATACAACCCCAAAATTTCAAGATTTTTCTATTTTTACTGGTATAAACACTAGAATTTAAGGATCTCCAAAATTTTGGTTGACCCTTCATGGGTTAGGATGTAACCATGGTCGGATTTTTACAGACAGAAGAATGGAGGTGAGCTGGGTTAAGTTTCAGATATTAATCAAAGCAATTCAAAGCCAAATAGACATCACCACAGTTGGGTTAAATTCAAAAAATTGAAACAAGAATTTTTTTAACAAAAAATACAGTGAAAACACACACATAATTTCACCCATCAAAATAAAAATCAGCTCATCAACTAAAAATCAAGCAACTTCTGAAGTAAATGGAGATCAGAAATCAAAATCTACCAGAAATAAATTTCCTCATTTTCTCTACAAATTAAAAAAAAAAAAAAAAGCAAATTGAGATGAGAATTTCCCGGCGAAAGTATAGGCCTTTAGTGTTTGTCTAATAAAGAAGCTGGTCTTTTTTTGTTTTCCTAAAATGGATTATTGTTAGTTTTAATCCAGGTTGGCATTAAATGTAGGTAAAAGACACCAGGAATAAAGAAACTTGGGACCACGCGCTTGAGTTTTTTGTGGACCGAGTAATTTGTGCTTAATAGGTACACTTTTGACGAGGTTAAAGTGTCTAATAGAAACAAGACCTAGTTGAAGTTATAAGTTTAAGGGGCTACCTATGTAGAGTTGTACCAATTGAACACCTAATCTATACTCAAATTGTGTCTATTAGACACAAAATGCTGACATGGCATAGTGTATGCACCATGCCATTTTTGAGCGCGTGAGAGGTGTAATGTTTGCTCAATATTGAATTTGTGATGTTGTGGGATTTCACTGGGTTGTTGTTGTTGTATTCACTATGCTGTATTATTTGTGATGTGAATTGTTAGGTTGCGATTTAGAAATGAAGCAGGCTTTGGAGGGAAGGCAAACAGTGGATGGAAGAGATTCTGAAAAAGAGAGTAATATGAGAGTTTTTAAATTTAATTTCTACATGTCTCATAGTGATTCACTTCTTTTGCCATGTCATGGCTGTAAGGTGCCGTTTGGTACTTAGATAAAATTATTCCAGAATTATAATTCTGAGATTAATTTATTCCATCTCTTGGGACTAATTTATCTCATCTATGAGATGAGATAAAATAATTCCAGGATTAATGGGATAAGATAGGATATCCATTTTTAAGTTTGGGATGCACTTTATACTTTGTACCAAATAAAGTATAAATTTATCCCAAGAAAAATTTATACCTTCTACCAAGCATAGTACAAAATTAATCTCACAGTTAGTGTTGGGATATCCAAGCTAATACCGTGTACCAAACGACCCCTAAGAGCCACGCTCTTTGTTTCGTTGAGAGTTTGTCCACAAGGTGTCTAATAGACACAATTTGAATATTGACGAGTGTTCAATAGGTACAATTCTTAGTTGAAGTGTCTAAATGAAAATTTCGGACAAATTTAAGGGGCCATTTAATGTCTGCCTTCAAAACAAGAAAGGACCAGACAGTAATTTTTGTAGGTAAAGGAAATACCATCTATACTAAAAATAAATTAAATGAAAAGAAAAGAAAAGGAAAAAACGTAAATATACATCCTACTGGTCATCTTTAATTTTTACGATATGTCATAGTAATAGTAATTACATAGAGAATACTATAAGTATTTACATCCTATATCTAGCTTGGTATAAATATAAAACTGGTGACAACGTGTTTTATGGGATAATATCCACTTAGCATTAATCAACATTTGATTTCTTGAAATACACGACTGCAACCCACACCACCATTACTTCACTTTCCCTGAACGGTTTTGTTAGAAGATTAATTTTCTAATTCATATTAGAACAAACTACAGTGTTCAATAATCAAATATTGTAATATGGGTGTAACTCTTCTCCTATGCCTGCTAACGCGGAATGATTTGTGCACTGGGCTGCCCATATACCATTTCCACTAAGTAAATAACTAAGTTTTTTCACCAAATGCACCCGTCAACCTTTTTGGAGTATGGGTGCCAATAACTAATATTAGATCAATTTTAAAAGTTATGTACATAAAATATCTAATTTCACGGAGAGACCACAGGTTCACGTGCCATATAATTATGGTTAATTTTTTTGCCCCTCCCCATCTATATATACATATAACTCCATGAGAGTTGAGCATAAAAGGATACTGTTGTTCATAATTCATGAGAGTTTAATTTATAACTCCATTAGGAAATGAAAAGTTTGTGTATTTATATATACCTGAAGCAGAGAATTTTTTGCATAGCTAGCGTCTCCAGTTCCTCCATTCATGTGGAAAACTTTAGCTAATTCCATCTCTCCCTCTCCTAGCTTGGATCTTTTTCTGTGATTACCTAATTTTGGCTTGGAATATTTCAATAGGGGGGGTTGCATTGTCACTTCCTTTAATAGATGGCCGATACCTAAATTATCCATTTAATTCCCAAAATTGCCCCCCACAAGCCAACTAAGAACCTGTTGGAAACCATGGTGTGATTATTAGGCCGCGTAATCTATATATAATATAAAATTAGGCATAAATAAGGTGATGCGGCACCTCTCTATGACCAGCATTTGTATTTGTCTTTTTTCTCTTTTTTTTTGCATTGTTTTGTTATTTTCTACTTCAATAAATTTAGTACAATGGAGTAATATGGCAAAAAAGTAAAAAAGAGTAATATGGAAAAAAAATTTGATGAAGCGGTTGTGTCTTAAACTGTAACGACCCGTTTGGTCGTTTAGCACTTTTGGACTCTTTTTCGTTAAAATACCCTTTCCGTAGCTTTAAATGGTATTTTTAACTTGTGGGGATAGGGACACGGCTATATAATTGATGGGTAATATTTGGAATATATTTATTTAAAGTGTGCGAATAGTTTAGTCATAGAAATTTTATTTCGCTTAATTGAGGTATAAGTTGGTGAATAGTATAATTTATTGAGTGGGATAATTACTTTAGTTGGGAAGTAATAGGACCAGCCCATAGTCCTTGTTCCTCTTGCCTAGAATTATCAATCTGTGCATTGGTCAACATAATGAATAGGACAAGTAGGGGACAACTAGTACAACATTGGGTGGCAGCAAAAAGGACGAGTGGGTGGGAAAAATTGGCTTCATGATATAAAATAAAACTATGAAGTAGATACACAGAAAAAATATGTAGAGAGAATATGTAAAGAGATATCAGATTATATTACTTCTGCTCTCTCAACATTGCATCTGTGCATCCTATTTATAGGAGCAACATACAGAGGATTAACATATTTAATTGACATGGGATATTTTGGGATATTTATAACTTAATGGATATCCACTACTTGGGATATTTTTAACACTCCCCCTTGGATGTCCATTAATAGATGATGTACCTCGTTAAAACCTTATTAAAAAAAAAAAAAAAAAACCCTGTGGGAAAAAGTCCTAATGAAGGAAAAAGAGTGCACATATCTAGAAATACGCTTTGAGAGCTGCCTCATTAAAAACCTTACCAAGAAAACCCAATGGGACAAAACTTGGTTAAGGAAAAAAGAGTACAACACGTATTTCACTCCACCTGACGAAGACCAAGATTCAGATGTCGGAGTCTTCGCATTCCAATCTTGAATATCATCTTCTCAAGAGTTGAAGTTGGCAAAGATTTAGTGAACAAATCTGCAGGATTGTCACTTGAACGGATTTGTTGCACATCAATATCACCATTCTTCTGGAGATCATGTGTGAAAAATAACTTTGGTGAAATGTGCTTTGTTCTATCTCCTTTTATGAAACCTCCTTTTAATTGAGCTATGCATGCAACATTATCTTCATATAATACTATGGGTATTTTTGTATCACACTTCAAGCCACATCTTTCTCTGATGAAATGTATCACTGATCTCAACCACACACATTCTCTACTTGCTTCATGAATAGCGATTATCTCAGCATGATTTGAAGAAGTAGCAACAATGGACTGCTTGGTCGATCGCCATGATATAGCAGTACCTCCGCATGTAAACAGATAGCCCGTTTGAGATCGAGCTTTATGTGGATCAGATAAATAACCTGCATCTGCATAACCAACAAGATCTGTACTACCTTTGTTAGTATAAAACAGACCCATATCGCTAGTTCCCTTCAGATATCGCAATATATGCTTAATCCCGTTCCAATGCCTCCGTGTAGGAGAAGAGCTATATCTTGCTAGCAAATTAATAGAAAATGCTATGTCAGGTCTTGTAGCATTAGCAAGATACATAAGTGTACCTATTGCACTAAGATATGGTACTTCAGGACCAAGTAGCTCTTCGTTTTCTTCCTGAGGTCGGAACGGATCTTTGCTCACTTCAAGTGAGCGAACAACCATAGGAGTACTTAAAGGATGCGAATTGTCCATGTAAAACCGATTTAAAACTTTCTCAGTATAGGCAGATTGATGGATAAAGATCCCTTTTGCGAAATGTTCAATTTGCAGACCAAGACAGAGTTTTGTCTTTCCGAGATCTTTCATCTCAAATTCTTTCTTCAAATATTTAATCGCCTTTTGGAGCTCTTCTGGAGTTCCAATGAGGTTTATGTCATCAACATAAACAGCAAGTATAATGAACCCTGATTTTGTTTTCTTAATAAAAACACATGGACAAATGGCATCATTTATATATCCTTCATTTATCAAGTACTCACTTAGGCGATTATACCACATACGCCCTGATTGTTTTAAACCATATAATGATCTTTGTAATCTGATTGAATACATTTCCCGAGACTTTAAACCAAATGCTTCAGGCATTTTATATCCTTCAGGAATTTTCATATAAATTTCATTATCAAGTGAACCATAAAGATAAGCTGTAACCACATCCATAAGATGTATTTCAAGGGTTTCATAGACAGCTAAACCCATGAGGTATCGAAATGTTATAGCATCCATAACTGGTGAATATGTTTCTTCATAGTCGATGCCGGGTCTTTGAGAGAATCCTTGTGCAACAAGGTGTGCTTTGTATCGCACAATTTCATTTCTCTCATTTCTTTTCCGTACAAAGACCCATTTGATTGATTGAATTGCTTCTTGCCATTTTGGCCAATCATATCTTCGTCGACATTCTCCGACAGATTGAGGTTCCTGATCCTCACTGCCTTTTATAATATTTAGTGCAACATTATATGCAAAAACACTATTCACCACAATTTTCGAACGATTCAAGTTGTCCTCATCACCAGTAAAACTTAATGATAGTTCTTCACTCACTGAAGTCTCGGGTTTGCTGATTTCTTCAGGAATATCAGAATTAATCAGATCTTGAATCTCTTCATGAGATCCTTTCATAGTGTCATTCTGATCATTGTTTGTATTTCTTTTTCTTGGATTTTTATCCTCGGAGCCCAATGGCCTACCACGCTTCAGGCGTGGATGAGATTCAGAGGCTATGACACTAGTAGATTGTCCCTTTGGAACATCAATTCGAATAGGCACATTCTCTGCAGGGATATGCGACTTAGTTATTCTTTTCAAATCAGTAAATCCGTCTGGCATTTGATTTGCTATTTTCTGTAAGTGGATGATCTTCTGGATCTCCTGCTCACATATAGGGGTACGTGGATCAAAATGAGATAGTGATGGAACTCTCCACGCAATTTCTCTTTTGATTTCTTTTCTCTCTCCCCCTAATTGTGAAAATTTTGTTTCATCAAATCGACAATCTTCAAATCGGGCAGTGAATAAATCTCCCGTCAATGGCTCAAGATAGCGAATAATGGAGGGTGATTCAAACCCAACATATATTCCTAACCTTCTTTGGGGGCCCATCTTAGTGCGTTGTGGTGGTGCTACAGGCACATATACAGCACAACCAAAGATTCGGAGATGAGCAATATTTGGTTCATGACCAAATACTAATTGTGACGGGGAGTATTTATTATAATGAGTCGGTCTAAGAAGAACAAGAGATGCTGCATGTAAAATAGCATGACCCCAGACGGTTGTAGGCAACCGTGTTTTCATAAGTAATGGTCTTGCTATCAATTGCACACGCTTAATAAATGACTCAGCAAGGCCATTTTGGGTATGAACATGTGCTACAGGATGTTCAACCTTTATCCCAACTGATAAACAATAATCATCAAAAGCTTGGGATGTAAATTCTCCAGCATTATCAAGACGTATAGCCTTTATAGGATAATCTGGAAAGTGTGCCCTTAACCGTATTATTTGTGCCAATAATTTCGCAAACGCCAGGTTGCGAGACGATATGAGGCACACATGAGACCATCTCGAAGACTCATCTATTAGAACCATAAAATATCTGAATGACCCACAAGATGGGTGAATAGGTCCACATATATCCCCATGTATACGATCTAGAAAAGCAGGGGATTCAATGTCAACTTTCATTGGTGATGGCCTGGTTATCAATTTGCCCTGATGACAAGCGACACATGAAAATTCACTACTTTCAAGAATCTTCAGGTTCTTAAGTGGATGCCCTTTTGAATTTTCAATAATTCGTCTCATCATTATTGATCCAGGATGACCCATTCGGTCATGCCAAAGCACAAAAGTTCCTGAATCGTTAAACTTCTGGTTTACGATTGAGTGTGCTTCCACTGTACTAATTTCTGCATAGTACAGGCCAGAAGACAAAGTTGGTAATTTCTCCAAAACATATTTCTGGCCGGAGACATTGTTTGTAATGATAAGATATTCATCATTTGTTTCATTTAATGTCTCGACGTGATACCCATTACGGCGGATATCTTTTAAACTCAACAAGTTTCTTGGGGATCTAGAAGAGAATAATGCATCTTCTATAACAAGTTTCGTCCCCTTAGGTAGAAATATAGTAGCTCTTCCGGAGCCTTCAATTAATTCCGAATTGCCAGAAATTGTATTAATATTTCCCCTTTTTCTACGCAAGTGAGAAAAGTATTTCTCATCTTTGAATATAGCATGCGTTGTTCCACTATCAATCACAAAAATATCTTCATGATTGGTCATTGATCCAAATAATATTTGAGGATTTTCCATATATTCTTCAAAACGAAAGAATAGGCAAAGTAAACATTGAAGTAGATATTTTGATTAGACAAAGTATTACACACACTTTATTACTTATATATGGAAACATAACCACATTAGCTAATTCAAACGACATGTATGAAATATCTAAGTTAATACAGATCCATCACCGATCAGATGATCTATTTTCCCTTCAGGGAGTTCAAAGAAATCTGCCACATCTAGATGCATGGGCTCAACATTATCTTCAGAAATAAAATTTGCTTCGGCATCCTTTTCTGCCTTTTTGAGGGAGGCTTGATATAGCTCAACAAGGTGTTTTGGCGTACGACAGGTACGTGACCGGTGTCCTTTTCCTCCACATCGGAAGCATTTATTTTCTGAATTTTTCTTTTGCACAACTTCATGCTTTTCATCCTTCCTTTTACACTGCTGGTGGTGAAGGGTATTATATGGTGCAAAACGAGAATCATGATTAAAATTCCTTCCTCGACCACGACTGGGGCCACGACCTCTTCCACGCCTAGAATGGCAAAAATTTGCCTCATTCACTTCAGGGAATGGGGCAGTACCAGTGGGTCGGCTTTCATGATTTTTCATTAGTAATTCATTATGTTGTTCAGCCACTAGAAGATGTGAGATTAGATCAGCATATTTCTTGAACTTCATCTCTCGGTATTGTTGCTGCAGGAGCATACTCGAGGCAGGAAAAGTGGAGAATGTTTTCTCTAGCATATCATTATCAGTAATATTTTCACCACATAATTTCAATTGAGAAATAATTTTAAACATTGCAGAATTATATGCCTTAACAGATTTAAAGTCTTGGAACCTTAAATGGAGCCAATAAAAACGTGCTTGTGGAAGTATGACCATCTTCAGGTGATCATATCTATCTTTCAGATCATTCCACAGCGTAAGAGGATCTTTAACCGTGAGATATTCCATTTTCAAATTCTCATCAAGATGACGGCGGAGGAATATCATTGCCTTAGCACGGTTTTGGTTTGATGCCTCATTTTTATCTTTGATGGTGTCTTCCAGACCCATCGCATTAAGGTGAATCTCGGCATCAAGAATCCAAGACATATAGCTATTACCGGATATATCTAAGGCTACAAATTCACATTTAGTAAGATTTTCCATTAGTAAAGGAAAACGAAGAAATCAATACCTTCGAGGTTTTGAAGTATTTGCTCGAGATAACAGAGTCTCGTGCTGATAACGTGTTATAAAATAAAACTATGAAGTAAATACACATGAGAAATATGTAGAGACAATATGTAGAGAGATATCAGATTATATTACTTCTGCTCTCTCAACATTGCATCTGTGCATCCTATTTATAGGAGCAACATACAAAGGATAAACATATTTAATTGACATGGGATATTTTGGGATATTTATAACTTAATGGATATCCACTACTTGGGATATTTTTAACACTTCACAAGTTTTTCTTGTTTTTCCTTGTATGCTACTGTAGCAAATTTTCAGCTTTCTTTTGCTTTGGAAACTGTCCCATGATTTGTTTATTATAATATTGATTTGTGAAGAGAACTTTTGTACAATGGTCAATTGAATAGAGGACAAAATAGGAGTTAGGGTGTACACCTAATGTTGGACAATAAGGACGAATTGGATGGGAAGAAAGGGGCTCCACACGTTTTTCATGGCTGCACATGGAATTCACTATGCTTCTTTTGTTGCTCTTTGTTTCTATTCCTTCCTTCTTCTTTACGTGGATTGGGATCACAACCTAAATCCATCATAAAATAATATTTTCAACCAAAAAAAAAAAACCTTCTTAACTTGTAGTAGTTTCTGTCCTTTAGTCCACAAATTCTAATAGTTTCTTTAACCCGAATATGCCAACGACCAGCTTTATTCTAAAAATTCGTAGTTTGGTCCGAATTTAAAATATTGGGGAAATTAAAGGTTTCGAGTCCTAGTCCTAAGAAAGGAGATTAATGATTGGAAGGTCCATTTATGGATGAAATTGACTATTTTTCAAAATGTATGATCCTTAGATAATGAGTGAAATTAATTTTCAATAAAATTTCAATCTTGCCCTTCTGGGCTCGAGGTCACTTTTGAAGGTCGTTTTTGGGTTCAAATATATGTATAGTAATATGGGTGTCTTTAGATTCGTATTCTAACGTAGATCGCATATTTGATAGATTTTGATCGTTCAGAGGCTCTTCGCAAAGGGAAGGCATTGGTTTGATCGTTCGCAGCACCCGTTCGTCCTTCGAGGTAGGCTACGGTCTACTTTAATTAGACTCTGATTAGAGAATCGTATGTAGCTGTAGAAAGTGACGGGGATAGCATGATAGGACTTCGGGCATGAAGTGGAGTTAAATTCCAATTAGGTTGGTTCTGTCAGCTATTATATGGGCTTGTCGTCGTATGTGTTATTTTCTGCGATTATCACCTGTTTGTATCTCTGTCACATACTAGCTCACTCATCACATGAAAAGGAATGGTAATATTGATAATTGAATAGTGGACAGTAATATGACTTGTATTTGTTAATTGTATATTGATGATATTATTGAGACTGATATCATGCATGACATGCTTTCCTTATCATTGTTGTGATGATTGGTGAGGTGAGTGACTGAGAGACTCCGAGGTCCTTGCCGAAGATTGAGAGTGACTGAGAGACTCCGAGGTCTTTGCCGGAGATTGAGAGTGATTGATAGCCTCCGAGGTTTCTGCCGGAGATTGAGAGTGATTGATAGCCTCCGAGGTTTCTGCCGGAGAGTACGAGTAGTGCATGGACTTCGCGGGTCCCCCATGGGTCATGGCTTTGAGGCACTGCCCTTAGCATGTGTGTACGAGAGTGGAGTGAAAGAGGTGACTGTTGCATTGCATTGCATTCATCCACCCACATATTTGATTGATCATTTGGGGAACTATATCTGTCTTGGTTGATTTCATGATTCCGTTACACTTTATTTGTACATGATACGTGACCATACCCGTTTGCTCTATGTGCTACTTGTTAGTTTCCACTTCTTCATGCGTTATCTAATCATTGTCGGCCTATGATACTTACCGGTACTAGTGTTGTACTGATACTACTCTTGCTGCACTTTTTGTGAGTGCAGAGTACGATTCAGGTTCCAGTTCTACGCCTCGTGGCTGATACGCGAGAGTAACATCCTTGGTCGTCCAGGGTGAGCTACTTGATCATCCGTGGCCCCTGAAAGACCCTCTTATTTAATGTTGTTTTCTTTTATTCGACAGACAGTATATAACCTTCGGTATTTTCAGAATTTTATTCCATACTATGTTTAGCGCTCTTGTATCCTTTGACCAGATTTTGGGGATGTCGTGACATTTCTAGTTATGATAAGTATTTAAGACTTGATAACTTCTTCTTATTTAATTTTTTTGCTTATTTAACTTGTTATTGGTAATGTGGTTCGCCTACTCGGAGGTATAGTGTAGGTGCCACTTCTGTCACGACCCAACTAGGGGCCGTGATGGGTACCCGGGGCTAGCCACCGAGCACCACTCGTGCTATCACTCATCTTGCTCATTTAATGCTCTCTTAGTACTTATATAATCAAAGCATGGGAAAATAATCATATTTCATATGCAAACATAAATACATATACATGTGCCTCTCGGCCATCAAAATACAATATACATAGTCATGAGGAATATGAGACCATACTACCCACACTGCGCATCTACGAGCCTCTACTGACATACTATGCATCTAGACGGGACAGGACTCCGTCGTGCCCAAAATATACATATGTACTAAAAGAATGACCATAAGCACCTCCGAACGATGGAGTGCCCTCAATCAACTGGCAGCTACTAAGAATCTGGATCGAGCTCACCTCCCTGTCTACCTATGGGCATGAACACAGCATCCAAAGAAAACAGACGTCAGTACGAATATTATACTGAGTATGAGAGGCATAACAATGAAGAAAGACAATAATAATATAATGAGGACATCAATATGAAACATCTGGATCTGACTGATAATCATGAGAGAAATAATGCATGCTGTCTTACTCATACTCATCATCATGTCATGTATGCATAATATGCAAGCTGCCCGTCCATATCGGAACGGTGTGAAATCAATAACATTATCCCGCGTCCAGGCCTCCCGCGTCCGGGGTACCATCTCATGCCGCCCACTAGTGGTGTCTGCCCATGCCAAGAAGGTCATGGTGTATCTGTATAGCTGCCCGCTTTCGCGGTGACTGCCCGGCCAACTAGGCCCTGTGTGATGCAATTATGCCATGCTCATCATAAAATACTTATAATAACATGTTTATCAAAATATACTTGTCATCATACATGCATGATACTCAAGATCAACTATACTCTATCGGGGTGACGTAAGGTCGAGATCCCCCGACTTCATTATGGAGCAATTATCAAAATTCTGCCTCACCTTGAAGGAGTTAGTACATAAGGTGAGTGTAAAAAATAAATAACATCATTATCAATATGGCATCGTCATATCATATCTCTTATCTTACATAGACATTTATAGATATAGACTTTTAGCTTTCCGGAATATAGGGACTCATGAAGAGGAAAGGAACTTATGCCATAGGATTCATGCCATTAGAAAGAAAGGACTAGCCCCACATACCTTTGTCGTTTAGCTAGGCTATCGTTCACTTGGTCTCCTTTGATATCACGTCGCCACCTTCATGAGAGAATTCGAATTAACATTAGTTAATTAACTTCAAGAACGCATCGTTAATTCTAGGAAAAATTGGGCAACACTTCCTTTGTTTGTATTACTTTCCCCATGTTCTATATCAACTCCCAACATTCACAATATCACAATCAAAAATCATCATTTATGTACATTTGGCAAAATCCACCATTTTCTTCCAATTTCCCCATTTTTCACCTTATAACTCATCTTTGTGTTTTCACGCCTTTAATACTTGTTTCATGATATAAACATCATTTATAACGTATTTGTAGTCACAACACTTCAACATTTATGATTCAATTCCTATATCATTCAATGGTGAAACTATTCACCCATTCAAGACCCATTTCCCATGTCTTTCTACATTTAAGGTATCTAAGCCTTCCAATACCTCAAACAATATGAAATGATCATGAAACTTACCTTGGATGATGGTTGAACAAGTCTTGAGTAGTAATACCTTCTTTGCACCAAAACCCTACTTCACCTTTCTTGGGTTTTTCTTGAGGTAGATGACCTTTACTTGCATTTCACGCACTTTGTTGCTTGGATTTAATGTTGATGATCTTAGTTTCCCTTTGATTCTCTTGAATTCCTATAGATGAAGTGTTTGGAGAGTTCTAGAGGTTTCTGGAGTTGTATGGATGAGTAACGAAATAAAATGAGGCTTGGGTCCCTTTTATTAATCACAAAATCTGATCTTTAATGAGAAATCGTCGGGGTGAACAGTGGTCGTACCACACTTTACGGGCCGTATACCAGTTTACGGACCGTATAGTGTGGTCGTATTTAACCATATCAAAACAGAAAGGTTGGCTGGTGAACCTGGTAGTTTACGATCGAGGTTTATGGGCCGTATACCAAGTCGTCTTTAACCATTTTAACCTTGGACAGAAAGTTGAAATTTTGGAAGGCTGGAGGACGATGGCAGTATACGGTCCGTAAATCACTTTACGGGCCGTATACTGATTTACGACCACTGGCTGTGTTGAAATTCTACAACTTCCTCATTTCCAAAAATTCATGAATCGCCATTCCTTACTTAGTATGTCATCACACACTCGTACCCTTCGTTGGCCTATTCATTGTACATGCACGGGGACTCTTCCGAGGTGTAACATTCTCCCCGTTTTTTGGAACATTCGTCCTCGAATGTTAATAAACTCGGGATTCTACGAAAATTTCGCCAGAGTTTCCCCTGTAATTTAGCACTACCAACCTGTCACAACAACCCATAATATCATCGCCTCACAGGGCTACATCACAATATCAACATATTTATGGCCACACACGACCCGAAGCATAAAAATAAAGTATACATACCTCATCTCGTCGACGTTTCATCTTGAATCTCCTCCGGGGGTTGGAATAAATACGGATATTTAGCTTGCATATTCTCCTCCGCTTCCCAAGTCATTTCTTCCCTGTTGTTGTTTTGCCACAAGACTTTGATTGAAGCAACCTCTTTATTCCGAAGTTTTCGCACCTGTCTATCTAGAATGGCAACAGGCACCTCTTCGTAGGTTAGCTCCTCTGTCACTTGCACATCGTCAACCGGAACTATTCTTGTTGGTTCTCCAATACACTTGCGGAGCATCGAAACATGAAAAACTGGGTGAACTGCTTCAAACTCCGAAGGCAAGTCCAGTTCATATGCTACCTGACCCACCTTACGGATAATTTTATAGGGTCCAACGTATCTAGGACTTAACTTCCCTTTCTTGCCAAATCTCATCACCCCTTTCATCGGTGATACTTTCAGGAATACCCAATCATTTACTTGAAATTCCAAATCTCTTCGGCGGTTGTCCGCATAAGACTTTTGGCGACTTTGGGCTGTCAACAGTCGGTGTCGAATGATTTTGACTTTTCCGATTGCTTGTTGAATCAAGTCGGGGCCTATCAGTTGCGCTTCTCCGGTTTCAAACCATCCAATTGGAGATCTACATTTCCTTCCGTATAATGCTTCATACGGGGCCATTTGGATACCGGAATGATAGCTGTTGTTGTAGACAAATTCAATAAGGGGTAAATGCTCATCCCAGCTACCGCCAAAATCCAACATGCACGCTCGTAGCATATCCTCCAAGGTCTGAATAGTACGCTCGGCTTGCCCGTCAGTTTGTGGATGAAATGTCGTACTGAACTTGACTTTAGTACCCAAACTTTCTTGGAAGGACTTCCAAAACTTAGCTGTAAACTGTGCCCCTCTGTCTGTAATAATGGCCAAAGGAATTCCATGAAATCTCACAATTTCTTTCAAATACAACCTAGCATAAACTCTCGCCGAATACATGGTCTTAACTGGAAGGAAATGAGCTACTTTCGTGAGTCTGTCCACGATCACCCATATAGAATCGTATTTGCCTCGGGAACGAGGTAATCCTACAACGAAATCCATATTAATTTCTTCCCATTTCCATGTAGGAATTTCTATTGTTTGCAATAGGCCTCCTGGCTTTTGATGTTCGACTTTTACTTGTTGGCAATTTGGACATTGAGCTACAAAGTTCGCTATGCCCTTTTTCATATCATCCCACCAATATATCATCTTCAGATCATGGTACATCTTTGTTGCTCCTGGGTGGATAGAGTACCGAGAATAGTGTGCTTCCTCTAAAATCTGTTGGCGCAAATTTACCACATCCGGTACACATAACCTGCCTTGATATCTAAGGGCTCCATCTGTGGAAACTTCAAATGGAGACTTTTCCTTTCCACGAGATACATCCCTGTGATGACACATTCGCGGATCTGCATACTGGTGCTATTTTATTTCAATATTCAGGGGCGAAGCTGTAGGATCGTCAATACAAATCCCGGTGCTTCCTGACTCGATCACCCGTACTCCAAGATTTGCTAACCGATAGAGCTCACGATCCATTTATTTCTTTTCCGGGGGAACTTCACATAGGCTGCCCATTAATCGGTGACTAAGCGCATCGGCTACTATATTCGTCTTTCCAGGGTGATATAAGATATTCACATCGTAATCCTTTAACAATTCTAACCACCGCCTCTGCCGTAGATTCAACTCCTTTTGCTTAAAAATATGTTAGAGACTTTTATGGTCCGTATAGATATCTACATGAACGCCGTACAGATAATGCCTCCATATCTTCAACGCATGAATAACCGCGGCCAACTCGAGATCATAGGTTGGATAATTCTTTTCATGCTTTCGCAATTGTCTCGAAGCATATGCAATAACCTTCCCATGTTGCATCAGTACACATCCTAGTCCCACACCGGAAGCATCACAATACACAACATAGCCATCTGACCCTTCTGGAAGTGTTAACACTGGAGCTGAGGTCAATCTGTCTTTCAACTCTCGAAAACTGCGCTCACATGCGTCGTTCCACTGAAATTTTGCCGACTTCTGGGTTAGCTTCGTTAATGGAGCTGAGATAGATGAGAAGCCCTCTACAAATCTCCTATAATATCCTGCCAAACCCAGGAAACTACGAACTTCTGTGGGTGTCGTAGGCCTCGGCCAAGTCTTCACGACTTTAATTTTCTGAGTGTCGACTCGGATGCCATCATCTGAAATAACATGGCCTAGAAATGTCACAGAATTCAGCCAAAAATAGCACTTGGAGAACTTTGCATACAATTCTCGGGCTTGAAGAATTCCAAGGACCATGCGCAAGTGATCTGCATGTTCTGATTCTGTGCGAGAGTACACTAGAATATCATCGATAAATACTATCACGAAGAGATCCAAGAATGGCCTGAACACATTATTCATTAAATTCATGAACATCGCCGGGGCATTTGTCAACCCAAACGACATCACTCGGAACTCATAGTGGCCGTACCTTGTTCTGAAAGCTGTTTTGGGAATGTCTTCTTCCCTAATTCTTACTTGATGATACCCAGATCTCAGATCTATCTTGGCGAACCACTTAGCGCCCTGTAATTGATCAAACAAGTCATCAATTCTGGGGAGAGGATATCTATTCTTCACCGTCACTTTGTTCAACTGCCTATAGTCAATGCACATTCGCAGCGACTCGTCTTTCTTTCTCACAAACAAGACCGGTGCTCCCCACGGTGATGAACTGGGCGTAATGAAACCCTTCTCGAGCAAGTCTTTCAACTGTACCGTTAGCTCTTTCAACTCTGCCGGAGCCATTCGATAAGGAGGAATAGAAATTGGTTTGGTGTCCGGCAACACATCAATGGCAAAATCGATCTCTCTTTCCTGAGGAAGGCCTGGGAGTTCATCTGGAAACACATCTGGGAATTCATTTACCACTGGAACAGATTGAAAAGTTGGCGGCTTTGCCTCGATATCATGAATCCGAACTAGATGATAAATGTAACCTTTAGCTATCATTTTCCTCGCCTTGAGATAGGAAATAAACCTACCCTTTGGGGATGCAGTATTACCCGCTTATTCAAGTACGGGCTCTCCCAGAAATTGAAATCGAACCATTTTTGTTCAGCAATTGACATTAGCATAACATGAGGCCAACCAATCCATACCCATAATTACGTCAAAATCAATCATTTCCAGTTCAATCAAATCAGCTTTTGTCTAGCGATTAAATATAACAACTACATAATTTTTATACACTTTCCTCGCTATCACGGGATCACCAACCGGAGTGAATACCTCAAAAGGTTTAATTGGCTCGGGTTTCACCCCAATACAATCAGCAACATACGGAGTAACATAAGAGAAAGTAGAACCCGGATCGATCAAAGCATACACATCACGGGAAAATATAGTCAATGTACCTGTGACAACTTCTGGGGAAGACTCAAGATCCTGTCGCCCGGCCAAAGCATATACGCGAGGCTGAACAGCACCTGAAGTAGATATTCCCCCTCTGCCTCTGCCTCTACGTGCGGTAGTCTGAGAAGTCTGTGCTGTCGGGCGCACTGAAGAATACCCAACTGCGGATCCCGTCGGTTGAGTCCCAACTCTACCTCTCGCTGAAGGGAAATCTCTCATCATATGACCAACCTGCCCGCAGGCATAGCAAGCATCCGAACCCAGACGACATTGTCCGGTATGTAGTCTACCGCACTGGCTGCACCGCGGTACTGAGGGTCTCTTCTGACTAAAATCTCCCCTAAACTGAGAATCTGAGGCCCTTGAACTCTGGCCCTGTCCGGCCTGAAAAGAACGATCAAACCTCCTATCTGAGAATCTGGGAGGCGCACTAGTCGCCGATTGACCTGAGTGCCTAGAAGGCATCTGTCTCGGTCCCCCTCTATATTCACTGCTCGCTCTCACGGATCTAGCTCTCTTACCTTGCCTTCTGTCATTATCACGATCACTTCTCTGCAGCTGTTGTCGTTCCTCAAGATTCTGAGCATGTGCCTGTATTCGGGAAATATCCATCCCATCTTGCAAAGAGGTCGTCAAGCAATCTCTAAATAAGTGTGGCCCCAAACCACTCACAAATCTGTGCACACGATCGCCCATATCGGCCACCATAGTCGGAGCATACCTGGCCAGGGAATTAAACTGCATGCTATACTCCCGAGCACTCATGCTTCCTTGCTTCAAATTCAGGAACCTGTCCGCTCTAGCTCGGCGGACCTCGGGTGGTAAATAATGACGAATAAAGGCGTCAACAAACTCTTGCCAAACGGGAGGAGGCGCATTTTCTGGTCTCGATGTCACCCAGTTGTTATACCATAACACTGCCACATCTCGAAGTCTATAGGAGGCCAACTCTACCGATTCAGTCTCAGAAGCATGCATAAGCTTCAGCGTCCTCAACATCTCATCAATAAAGCCTTGGGGGTCCTCATCCGGCTTCGACCCGAAAACTTTCGGAGGATTTAGAGTCAAGAAATCACGGGCTCTCGTATTGGCGGAGCGGTCACTTGGGCCCGCATTCTACCGCTGTGCCTGGGCGGCAACCAATTGCGATAATAAATGAATAGCTTCGGTCACCTGTTGACCTGAAACAACTGGTGGAGGAATTGGGACTGAGGCTCCTCCTCGTATTTCCACATTAGGCGAGGCCTCATTTTGTGATTCACCCTCCTCCACATTCACCGGAGGCTCTCTTTCTGCCCGTCTCTTCGTCGTAGCTTTGCCCTTCTGGGCGGCTGTAGCTTTTCCTTTCGGCGGCATTCTGAAATCACAACACACTTTTAGGAAGGATAAGACCCTATACATAGCTCTATCGCACGATCTTAGGAGAAGAAAAACGGTCATTTTTCCTAAATGTCCTGTAGCCTCTTGTTTATTGATGTGGCGCGCTACACACCATAAACACGACTCTACTAGACACGGCTCGTAGACACTTCCTAGGACTGAACCGCTCTGATACCACTTCTGTCACGACCTAGCTTGGGGCCATGACGGGTACCCGGGGCTAGCCACCGAGCACCGCTCGTGCTATCACTCATCTTGCTCATTTAATGCTCTCTTAGTACTTATAAATCAAAGCATGGGAAAATAATCATATTTCATATGCAAACATAAATACTTTTATATACATGTGCCTCTCGGCCATCAAAATACAATATACATAGTCATGAGGAATATGAGACCATACTACCCACACTGCGCATCTACGAGCCTCTACTGACATACTATGCATCTAGACGGGACAGGACTCCGTCGTGCCCAAAATATACATATGTACCAAAAGAATGACCATAAGCACCTCCGAACGATGGAGTGCCCTCAATCAGCTGGCAGCTACTAAGAATCTGGATCGAGCTCACCTCCCTGTCTACCTGTGGGCATGAACACAGCATCCAAAGAAAACAGACGTCAGTACGAATATTATACTGAGTATGAGAGGCATAACAATGAAGAAAGACAATAATAATATAATGAGGACATCAATATGAAACATCTGGATCTGACTGATAATCATGAGAGAAATAATGCATGCTGTCTTACTCATACTCATCATCATGTCATGTATGCATAATATGCAAGCTGCCCGTCCATATCGGAACGGTGTGAAATCAATAACATTAGCCCGCGTCCAGGCCTCCCGCGTCCGGGGTACCATATCATGCCGCCCACTAGTGGTGTCTGCCCATGCCAAGAAGGTCATGGTGTATCCGTATAGCTGCCCGCTTTCGCGGTGACTGCCCGGCCAACTAGGCCCGGTGTGATGCAATTATGCCATGCTCATCATAAAATACTTATAATAACATGTTTATCAAAATATACTTGTCATCATACATGCATGAGACTCAAGATCAACTATACTCTATCGGGGTGACGTAAGGTCGAGATTCTGCCTCACCTTGAAGGAGTTAGTACATAAGGTGAGTGTAAATAATAAATAACATCATTATCAATATGGTATCGTCATATCATATCTCTTATCTTACATAGACATTTATGGATATAAGCTTTTAGCTTTCCGGAATATAGGGACTCATGAAGAGGAAAGGAACTTATGCCATAGGATTCATGCCATTAGAAAGAAAGGACTAGCCTCACATACCTTTGTCGTTTAGCTAGGCTATCATTCACTTGGTCTCCTTTGATATCACGTCGCCACCTTCATGAGAGAATTCGAATTAACATTAGTTAATTGACTTCAAGAACGCATCGTTAATTCTAGGAAAAATTGGGCAGCACTTCCTTTGTTTGTACTACTTTCCCCATGTTCTATATCAACTCCCAACATTCACAATACTACTCACAATATCACAATAAAAAATCATCATTTATGTACATTTGGCAAAATCCACCATTTTCTTCCAATTTCCCCATTTTTCACCTTATAACTCATCTTTGTGTTTTCACGCCTTTAATACTTGTTTCATGATATAAACATCATTTATAACGTATTTGTAGTCACAACACTTCAACATTTATGATTCAATTCCTATATCATTCAATGGTGACACTATTCACCCATTCAAGACCCATTTCCCATGTCTTTCTACATTTCAAGTATCTAAGCCTTCCAATACCTCAAACAATATGAAATGATCATGAAACTTACCTTGGATGATGGTTGAACAAGTCTTGAGTAGTAATACCTTCTTTGCACCAAAACCCTACTTCACCTTTCTTGGGTTTTTCTTGAGGTAGATGACCTTTACTTGCATTTCACACACTTTGTTGCTTGGATTTAATGTTGATGATCTTAGTTTCCCTTTGATTCTCTTGAATTCCTATAGATGAAGTGTTTGGAGAGTTCTAGAGGTTTCTGGAGTTGTATGGATGAGTAACGAAATAAAATGAGGCTTGGGTCCCTTTTATTAATCACAAAATCTGATCTTTAATGAGAAATCGTTGGGGTGAACAGTGGTCGTAAACCACACTTTACGGGCCGTATACCAGTTTACGGACCGTATAGTGTGGTCGTATTTAACCATATCAAAACAGAAAGGTTGGCTGGTGAACCTGGTAGTTTACGATCGAGGTTTACGGTTCGTAAACCAGTTTACGGGTCGTATACCAAGTCGTATTTAACCATTTTAACCTTGGACAGATAGTTGAAATTTTGGAAGGCTGGAGGACGATGGCAGTATACGGTTCGTAAATCACTTTACGAGTCGTATAATGATTTACGACCACTGGCTGTGTTGAAATTCTACAACTTCCTCATTTCCAAAAATTCATGAATCGCCATTCCTTACTTAGTATGACATCGCACACTCGTACCCTTCGTTGGCCTATTCATTGTACATGCACGGGGACTCTTCCGAGGTGTAACAACCACGACTCGTGAATTGGGTCGTGACATAAACTAAGCCACGTAATATGTTGTACATCAATACGATTTGCAATTATCTTTCTCCCTTCTTTACTTGTAAAAAAGAGTAATATGGAAAAAATTCTGATAAGGCGGTTGTGTCTTAAACTGAGCCACGTAATATGTTGTATATCAATACGATTTGCAATTGTCTTTCTCCCTTCTTTACTTGTCTTTTTTCACCTATTAAATTTCTACTCTTAATAATATTCATAACTCTCATGCTCTTAAAGTTTTCACATTCATAACCCAAAATATTTAATTTAAAAATCTAAGATACCTAGTGGCTGGTACTCCTACATATTTATCTATATAAATTCATATTTTTTGTTTCATGAGAATCTACCCAAGGTTATTCTCCATTTTCACTACAATATTCTATTAATGCTTATGTTTGACTTGAACAATGAAGAAGGCTCCTGAATTGTGATAGGCTTGTGGGAGTGGATATCAACAAGAGTTTCGAAAATTACGTATTGAGTCTATATTGGTTCCTTCTATTTTTTAATGATTAAGGTCATAATGATGTGTGCATAGTATTTTTTTTTTCTATGTACCTCTATGATGCCTTTTATTTAATAATATTATATGAATTTATGATTGTTGTAGGTCTGTAATTTATTTTTCGTTCAAATTAGTAACTTATGGTTTGAAGTATAAATTCATATTTTTTGTTTCATGAGATTCGACGCGCTGTATTCATGCTTTTGTTGACTTGAAGAAGCAGAAGGCTCTTGAATGGTGATAGGCTTGTGAAAGTGGAGATATCGACAAGAGCTTGAGAAATTATGTTTTGATTCCGTATTTTTCCTTTTTTTTCCAATTATTAAGGTGGTAATGATGTGTGTATCGTATTATTTTCTTCTTTATTTTTTTCATATGTACCTCTATGATGCCTCTAAAGTTTAATTTTTATATGAATTTATGATTGTCGTAATTATGTAATTTCTTTTGGTTCAAATTAGTAATTTATGTTGGAAGTCCACTAACTACTAACCAAGTTTCAAAATATATAATTGATTACTTAAAAGGAATAATTAATACATCCTGCATTTGTTGTTTGTTATGTTTAAGGTTTAGAACTCCCTAAAATATGCATCGCATGAAAATTGATAAATATAAAGCAGCATAGACGCGGCGGGGGGCTTAAATTTTTTTATATGCATTAAGAAAGAACAATGTATGTTTTATTTAAAGTTTTTTTTTTTTTTTTACTTTGAAAAATGGTGTATTTATGTGATTTATATTAAAGTCGTTGTAAATTTGAAGAATAAATATTGACCTAAAGAAGATGATCATGTGTGAATTCCTAACTTTTTTTTTCTCTCTATGGAATCACTTTTTACGTCTGAGTATTTATAGAAACGGCTGAGTAGGTGTTATTTTGGGGTTCAGATGGTCAACGTTTCAGTTAGGGGGTCTAAATGAAAAATCAGGACAAGTTCAGGGGTCCATCTATGACTTTGACCTAATAATTACACCCAGTTACATTCAAATCCACACTAAGATAAACATGTCAAGTTGTATAATTACACCAAATTACGCCCAAATCCAATTACAATTCTCCAAAACTTGTTTTTTAACAAATGTTCATATATTGAGCTTTCCTGAAGCAGACAAATGCTGTGTGATGATACCTGAAGCAGAGAATTGTTTGCTTAGCTAGTGTCTCCAATGCCTCCATTCATGTGAAGAACTTTAGCTACTTCCATCTTTGAGATCTTGTTAGTCTTTCTGTGCATAGGTAATGACTCATTTATAGTTTAGGTAGTCAATTAATTTTATTATTAATTTTTTTTGTTTATAAAAATTGATTATTTCTTTTGAATAGGATCCTATATTATAATTTATAAACTATATTCCTTTCGATAATTTACAAAATCATTAATATTTTTCATGATAAATCAAGTACATGCTGCTATTGTTATATTCATGACTCTTTTTGGATATCAAATTTAATACTATATCATATCAAGTTTCTCCTAATGAATGAAAATTGATATAACAGCATAATTAAAATAAGCAATTAACTGAAGAGCAAGCAATTGAACAATTTAAATTCCATTCTACTCCCTCCGTCCCAATTTAGGTGTAGTTTAACTGGACAAGGAGTTTAAGAACCAAAGAAATATTTTTGAATCTTGTGATCTTAAATTAAAGATGTATGCAGTCTTTTAAATCTTTTAATTTTAAACTCGTCAGGTAGAATATTGGAATTGAATAATTTACTGAATATAGAAAGAGATACTCTTTATGAGACAGTCTAAAAGAAAAGTAAGACATTTAAATTGAAACGGAGTAGCACTTATTAACAAGGAGAATCTCAAAAGGAATTGAGAGTTTTAAGGTAAGGAAGAATGTTAATCTGAATATACTTTTTGGCTTCCTTGGTTGGTAAACAGAAGATAGGACGCAACTAGTAACATTTAGACCTTCCCAAAAAAATAAAAGGCCCTCAAAGCTTCCACGATGAGCAGAGTCTTCAATTTACCTAACAAGAAAGAGATATGATAAAGATCATATTAGACAAAACTTAGTTGTCTTACAAAGTATTTTCGATTGAGAGATTGATAATAAACTTGCTTTTCTGCCGACAATTGAGCCTAAAAATATTAAAGACTTCTTAGTATTGATTGGAACGTTGTCCTGCAAGAAAACTGAGTCCGGAACCAAAATGCCTTAAAAAAAACATTTTGAACCAAAATACCCCAACAGAAAAAAAAAAAAAGTTACTAAAGTACCTTTAGCGCAGTATTTTACTGCGCTATAACACTTGACGGAGACGGAGCCGTTAAGTGCTATAACGCAGTAAAATAATGCGCTATCCAAAAGTTTCTCTCACCAATAACACATTATTTTACTGTGTTATAGGAGTTTGTCTCTCTCCTATAGCGCAGTAAAATACTGCGCTATATTACTTCACTATAACCCGATCGGGTTCCACCACTGGTCCCCTCCAGTGGCAAAAAAAATTTCAAAACGCCATTGGAGGCGAGCCAGGGTGGTCCCCACGTCTTAAAAACGTCGTTTTCTATTAATTTCATCCGAAAAGTGTAGATTCTCGGTATATTCAAGTCAAGGAGCAAGATTCTAAGTTCAAATTTTGAGAAAAAGCGGCGTACAACTCGATTAAAACTACTCTACAAAAAATCTTCGATTAAGGTTTTCTACTATGAACTTTTGTTATTATTTTGTTATATACATTATATTGCATGCATGTTTAACATTTAATCGTCGTTAATTTCCAAAAAAAAAAAAACATTTTTTTTGGTTTGATCGGGCAGGGAAGTGGCTGATTGCCACTGTTCCGTTTTTTTTTTTTTTTTTTTATGGTTTAATTCATTAATTGTTAAATGTTTATGAATTGTTAATTTGTTAAATGTTTATGCATTGTTAATTTGTTATATGTTTATGAGTTGTTAATTTGGTTAATTATTTATGAATTGTTAATGAATTATTATTTTGTTAAATATTCTTTATGAATTGAAAGAAGTTGATTGGTAATGAATTATTATATTGGTAACACTTTGTTTGGATGATTGTTATGTATTGTTTTGACATTTATCGTATTGTGTTGTATTGTATAGGACCAAATCAGTGGTTACATAAAATAGAACCTTTCGTCGTTATATAACAATAAAATTAAAGTAGCAATCAAAGCAAACATTTTATTTAAACTAACAACATAATATAATACAATAGGTAACAACCATCCAAACAAGTTGTAAAAGATTATGAAATGTTAATCTATACAATTTTAAAAGCGTGAATATATATGTTAAATAAAAAAAATTATCTTACAAAGAATAGTTAAAATTCTTCTTTTCATAAATACATAAGCTAACGATAAAAATGTAAAGTTTATAGGAAAATATGTGGTCGACGAATATACTCTTTTAGTTTAATTTTATCGTAGTTGTGTTGGCTATTTGGTCAACTAAAAATGTATCACATATTCAAAATAGAGTTCCAAACAAATATTACTGCTAAATTTCGATTAGTTAATATAATTATCTTTCATTTCAAGAATAATGACTAATTTAGTTAGTACAGACCAGACTCTTTCATGGATCCGAATGTTCCCCCTGGGCCCGATGATCACCCGGGGCCCGCTGTTCACTCGGGGCCCGCTGATAGATCAGTATTGTCTTTGCAAGACAATCATAGGTCAGAGTTATTATGGGCCGGTACTATAGGGATATCTACTAGGCTCCGTCCCCGTAGGCTGCAGAGAGCGTGGGCTCTTTTACGCGAGCACCCCCCACACCCTCGCGTGTTAGAGATATTTTTTCGGGGCGGCATTTACCGTTGCGTGTCCGTTGGTCGGGTACAACATGATTGGGCGCTCATCACGGCTATGGTTGAGCGGTGGAGGCCAGAGACACATACTTTCCATCTTCGCACTGGTGAGGCCACGATTACACTTCAGGATGTGGAGGTCCTCTTTGGATTGCGGGTAGATGGAGAGCCACTGTACACTCGGTACGAGCCTCCTCCGGGTCAGACGTGGGTGACAGAGTTGACTAGGCTCACCCACTTCGTGCCTGATGCCGCGGCCCAGATATCAGGACAGAGTTGGGTTCAGCTTAGTGCACTCTGCACTTATTTGGAGGGCCTGGATCCGGTTGACGACGACACCCCGCAGGACGATGTTGATCGTCATTCCCGTTTGTACCTGCTTATTATATTCGGGGGCATCTTGTTCCCGAATTCATCGGGTGCCTTTTTCAGTTTACGTTACTTGGTTTTTCTGGAGCATCTGGACCGCTTGGGAGACTACAGCTGGGGCGGTGCTGTTTTGGCGTATCTTTACATATGCCTGTGCCGAGCGTCTATTGGTGTTGTCAGAGATGTGTGTGGATTTTTTGCTCTTCTCCAGGTAATATTTAAGTGTGTGTTCCTTTAATGTCAACAAACCTCTTGAAAGGATGACTAAAAAATCGTATTTTCTAATATCGCTTACAGTTATGGGCGTGGGAGAGGATGCTGCCTTTTCATCCCGTACCTAGGCATCACCTCGAGATTGACATGCCTTATGCGAGGAGGTGGACAACGGGTTTTAACCGGGATGTCGATACGCACCACAGTATTCTTCCATTCTGGGACCAGCTTGATCACATGACGGACGATGCGGTAAAAATATTTAAATTTACATTAATAATTTAATTAAACGTATTTTCTACTTGGTGATCATTGATTTGTATTTATATGTTATGCAACTATTTATATGGACACCGTACGCTGCGATATTAGATGGTTTGCCCCCCTTCTGTAGGGCAGGTCAGGGGGTTTGGAGGTCGCGGTGTCCATTGATACACCTGGACATCGTAGAGGATCACATGCCCGAGCATGTCATACGACAGTTTGGGCATACACAGAGTATACCCCCTGATGTCCGTCATGAGCTCCGACACTATCAGCGGGACGATCGAGCTGCCGTTGATGATGATTTTTTGGCTTTCATGGATGTCCAGCTCCACCGTTGGGAGAACAGGTTGGGCACTTTAGCGGTGGTCGGCCATTTGACTCCCATTGAGCATTACATGCGCTGGCATCATCAGATCACACGCCGATTGATCGGCAACCCAGCTTTGCGTCCCCCTAGGGATGTAGGATATTCAGCACTCACGGGGCAGTACAAGGCATTAGTAAGTTTACCGTATTTAGATTTATCTAATTTCATTAATTGTTACGTTTTAAAAATAAACTTTTTTTGTTTCTGTTAAACACAAATGCAGCTGGTGGCCGTACAGCGTTTACGCATCTTGGGGTTAGAGCATATGCCTTACCCTGGGCTTGCGGGGCTTGCCGCGGAGATAGCTAGGATTTCCGAGGATGGTATCCGCCAGGCAGGCGAGATTAGGCGCATGGCAGAGCCTGTTCCGGAGGCTGAGTATCAGGCGGCACCGGGTGCTTCCAGAGGAGGAGGCCGTGCTGGCAGAGGACACCGTGCTGCCGGAGGACGCGGCGCTGCTGCTAGAGGACCTGGTGGTGGAGGACTGGTAGATGAGGCGGATGAGGCCGATCCCGTTCCAGAGGGCGTTCACGGTCTAGCCCATCCGCAGCCCTTCCAAGCCGGTGGCAGCTCACCTGGGGACTCACCTACGTTTACGCCGGCGCTCTTACTTGCTGAGATACCCGGGTCTTCATCACAGCCGAGCCAGAATGCATACATGGAAGAGCGTGATAACGTTGATTGGGCGGCGTTACGCGCTTCATTAGCTGATGAGCGGCCTGTGAGGAATTTAGAGGGAGCCCGGATTCTTGACTTCGATGAGTTTTTGATCCCGGTTAGTATTTAAAATACTTATTTGTTCATTTAAATTATTTATTTTAAATATATATATGTTACTCATTATTTAGTACTATTTTATATTTTAGGATTCGGCGCCAGCGGGTCCACCAGAGCAACACACTCAGGCATTTTCTAATGGGCCTGCCGAGCCAGCGATATCTTCCCATGTGACTGTCGAGCCACATGTAAGCTTTTAATTAAAATTAGTTTTATTCAATAGAATGTCAATATTTAATATACATATTTGATCATTTAAAGTACTTATTATTTCATTTTTTTTTCATATTTTAGGATTCGGCGCCAGTGGGTCCACACGAGCTGCCCATTCCGGAGCATTCTCATCAGCCTGCCGAGGCAGAGGTGTCTTCTCATGAGACTACCGAGGCGCATGTAAGTTTTTTACTTAAAACTAATTTTATTCAATATAAGGTAAATATTTATTTAATTTTTATAACCTTTACTTGGACTTCGAACAACATCTCGTCTAGGAGACTACCTCATATTCACCATCACACCTATCTCAGGAGCCTACAGACCCATCTCAGGCGCCCGTTGACACACAGGTTTGATTAAATAAATAACGTTAATGTATTCAATATAAATAAGAAATGGTACTAATATTTATATACTTTTCAGGTTCATCCTTCGGCGCCTGTGGTGGCGACTCCCGACAAGGAATAGGTCGAGTTTCCAGACCCAGCTCAGCCTGAGGTTCTGAGCGTGCCAGCGGGACAAGATCCCAAAAAGAAGAACGTTCTAGTTAAGGGCGCAAGGGCTAGGGGAAGAGGAGATGATCATGACTTGGAGCGCCCGGTTATTAAGAGGAAAAAGGGCGATGGAGACGATGGCGAGGGCGGTGGGGATGGTATGAGCCTTAGGCCTAGGGATAGTCTCCGGCATACTACATGTGGGACCCATCCTCGATAGTGTATATACATTAGTGTTGTACAATTTATCGTAAATATTATATATTTTTCGCATATTTATAAATATTATCATTAGTCTTTATTATTGTTTATAGTTTCACATCATAAATTGATAATAAAAAAAACGTGACACATTCGAGTGTTTTACTGCGTCTCCGTCTCCGGCATATTATTGTTTTTTTTTTTGGCATTTTGGTTCCGGACTCCAAGAAAACTTCATTAATTTGAAAGAAATAAGATATGACATCCGGAACCTGGACCTCAAAAGTTTGTCAACCTAACTAGAACCTTTTTATGACCCGCCCTCTAAATCATCAGCATGATCATAAGCGGAGTTAGGGTTTGAAGCTTGTGGGTTCGATGTTGTTGGGTTCTAAATTAATACTTTGTACATATTTGACCAAAGATTTAATACAAATATATAGTTCAGACCGAAGTTACTGGGTTGGGCCAAAACCACGCCCGAAGGGCTAGCTCCGCCCCTGAGCATCACATAATGGTATAGCGCAAAAGGCATACAGGTCTAGGTTCAAAGCTGACAATATGTGTAGTATTATATTTGCCATATATGAATCAAAATGAAATCAATGTGGTCTAAAAATTTATGCATATATAGTGGAATACAAATTCTACTCACAAGAACTTCGTTTCGTTACTTGCATCTACATTTCACCTTTTATGTACAACTAGCTACAAAACCCGTGTTGTGCACGGGCCCAAATAAAGGAGAAAATCAGGGGCGGAGCTATAGCCTAGTAAGGGTGTTCAAGCGAACACCCTTCGCCAGAAAATTATACTGTGTATATAGGTAAAATGCTGCTCTATATGAGTATATATTTCATTTTGAATATCCTTGAACAAGGTAGGCGAGGTAGTCCACTGGCGTAGGGTGTTCAGGAAGGATCAAGGTTCGATTCCCAACAACTGGGCACGTTGTTTGTATTTATTTTTAACCTTTTTAAAGGAGCAACACTAATCCAACCTCACCTATCCAATTTGTGCTATAATAATTAATAAATCTGTTATTTTGAATAAGTCAAAACTAATTTGAATAATTCAAAAGTAATATTACTTACTAAAATAATCCTTAATTAAAGGCCTACAATGTAAAAATCTCTGAAAAAAACTAAACGCAGTAGCCAGTTATTGGATTCCCAACCAATTTGTCCTTGACTTTCTTTTTCTTTTCATAAAAATTTTTAATAAAATTTAAAATTATTTGTTTAATTGAAAGTTAACGAGTAAATCCTAAAAACTCTCAATAGCTCTGCCACAATCGAATGCAAAAGGCTCCACAAAGAAATTAAAAATAGAAAAACCTGATTCTACTCTCCATTTTTGTGTCTTGCTGCTATCGTTGTCATCGCTAGAGGCCGGTGAAAGTTTGAAGCCTAAGAGTGGTTTCATTCTAGGCTGAATTCTCAGGTCTCATTTTTTTTTTTTTGGCTCTGTCTGTTCACTTCATATTAAAGCTAAATATTACGTAGTTTGATTTTAAATTTTGGTGCATCCTTTCGTTGAAAAAATCAATTACTAATATTGTGTAGTTTGATTTTAAACTTTTTGTGCACCCTTTCGTCAAAGAAAGTGATTAGTTTTTGATATTATAATTCTATGAAAATTCACGAATTGACGATATGACAAGTACGGATATTACCACGTTGATGAGAATCTTCAATCTTCTTCCACATTGTGAAAGTTTAGGTAGTCAATTAATTTTATTATTAATTTTTTTTAATAAAAAATTGATTATTTCTTTCGAATAGGATCCTATATTATAATTTATAAACTATATTCCTTTCGATAACTTACTAAATTAGTTATTATTTTCATAATATATCAAGTATATGCTGCTATTGTTACATTCATAAACATGACTCTTTTTGGATATCAAATTTAATACTATATCATATAAAGTTTCTCCTAGTGAATGATAATTGATATAATAGCATAGTTAAAATAAGAAATTAAATGAAGAGCAAGCAATTGAACAATTTAAATTCCATTCTACTCCCTCCGTCCCAAATAGGTGTAGTTTAACAGGACAAGAAGTGTAAGAACCAAATAAATATTTTTGAATCTTGTGGTCTTTAAATCTTATAGTTATAAAGTTGTCATGTAGAATATTGAAATTGAAAAATTTACTGAATATAGAAAGAGACACTCTTCATGAGACAGTCTAAAAGAAAAGTAAGATACTTAAATTGAAACGGAAGAACACTTATTAATAAGGAGAATTTTAAAAGGTATTGAGAGTTTTAAGGTAAGGAAGAATGTCAATCTGAATATACTTTTTGGCTTCCTTGGTTGGTAAACAGAAGATAAAAGGCCCTCAAGCTTCCACGATGAGCAAAGTCTTCAATTTGCCTAACGAGAAAGAGATATGATAAAAGTTCATATTCGACAAAACTTGGCTGTCAGAAACTTTTAACGTTGTCTTGTAAAGTATTTTCGATCACATGAGCGTCTTAGTGGGATGAAAGCTACAGCGATGGAGATATGATTGAGAGATTGATGATAGACTTTGAGCCCATTTGGATCGGCTTATGAGTTGTTTTTAATTTTTTTTAGTGTTTGACTGGCTAGCTTAAAGTCATTTTGTACTTAAAATAAACTTAAAAAATTAATTGAGTCCGTTTAGCTTAGCTTATCTAAAGTAGCTTATAAGTCAAAAAAATAAATTGACCTACTCCAATTTTTTTTTTTATAAACTGTTTCTAGCTTATAACCTATTTTTTTTAGCCCATCCAAACAGACTCAAATTTGTCATTTTCTGCCGGCAATTGAGCCTAAAAATATAAAAGTGATTCTTCTTAGTATTGATTGGATCGTTGCCGTGCAAGAAAACTTACATTAATTTGAAAGAAATAAGATATGACATCCGAAATCTAGACCTCAAAAGTTTGTCAACCTAGCTAAGAACTTTTTTCTAGCTAAGAACTTTTTTCAGACCCGCCGTCCATCATCAGCATTATCACAGTACGAATCAGGATTTAAAATTTTTGAATTTAGTATTCTAATTCTTTAAAGTTAATGAATTCTAAATTAATACTTTATACATATTTGATTAAAAATTTAATATAAAGATATGATCCAGACTGAAGCTATCGGATTGGGCCGAAATCACGCCCGAAGGGCTAGCTCCGCCCTTGAGCATCACATACTGGTGTAGCGCTAAAGACATAGTGTAACACCCCGCATCTTGGAACTAAGTTTAAGCTCATATCATAAGAGTTCTAGTGAAAACACTGAAGGTTTGAGCGTTGCGAAAATGGTTGATAGGCCTATTTCAGGCAGCGATAACTCCTTGATCCGTTGCGAATCTGGAAGAACTTCCTTGATGAAAGTTGTAGCCCTATTAAATAGCCTTCCAACGGTATATTATGGGGATTAAACGGACATCTGTGCAAAGAGTTATGCCCATTTGACTGAAGCCTGTTCGCTGGAAATTCGTCTGCGTTACGGTGACGTTACGGACCGTAACTCGTGTTATGGGCTGTAACAGTGAGCCGTAACACAGAGGAAATTTCCAGAACCTCACTGGAAATTTCCTCCAAGATACGGTACCAAGATACGGTCCGTTCTTCGTGTTACGGACCGTACTTCGTGTTACAGACCGTAACAGTGGACCGTAACACAAGGAAAATTTCCAGAAACTTACTGGAAATTTTCACCAAGGTACGACACCAAGTTACGGTCCGTCCCTTGTGTTATGGGACCGTAACATGGGGCGTATCTTGGTCCGCAATTACGTTTCGGGTCACCTGACTTCGGGAGGCCATAACCCTATCGTAAGTTGAGAATTTGGGAAAACTCAAAGAATGAAAGTTGTAGATAATTGAAATACCTTTCCAACCATAGGTTGTGGGTTCACAGGTGACGTCAGGATAGGAAGATATGGACGTTTCAAGATAGAAAGGTCCCAACCCGTTTTCAAGTTGGGTCAACCCATTTCCCCCTTAGTATTTAAGGGAAATGAAAACCCTAGCAGCCTCCATTTCCCACAAATTTCAGATTTTTAGAGAGAGAAAGTGAGAAAGAGGAGAGCTAGAGAGAGAAAGTAGAGAATCAACCAAGTTTAAGGCCCCGAATCCCGAAGCTCGTGAAGGATAAAGTGTAGTACAAGTTGTTACCGTCATTTTAAGCTAAAGATCGGACTTGGGTTGATTTCGTGGTGACTACCCAAAAAGGTAATGTTTCTACTCCCTAATCATTTATGGTTGTGAATTTATGAATTCTTGGGAGAATAATAATTAGGTTTGTTGAAGAGGATTATATGAACTATGCTAGAATTGTTGGATTGTTGACTTGAGATTGTTGTATTAATATGGTTGATGAAGAATGATGTTAATTACATCTAATTGAGATTGTAGAATTAGCTAGAATTAATAGAATGGGGATTGGGTGAAGAAAACACCATTAATGAGGGTTATAGAGCTTCATGCCCACTAAGTGTTTGATAAAATGCTTAGATGAACAAAACATGAATATTGTTGCTAATATAGAATTCCTATGGCTTGTATTGCTATAGATTGAAGTTGAAGGGATTGAAGGACATTGTGATACGCTCAAAAGCGGGAAGTTAAGGTATGTAGAACTTCCATCCACATGTGGGAATCTCTACGTTCTTCCCGATGATCCGTTTCGTAAAATCTATGAAGTTCAAATCCTAGGGCATTAAACCCAACATATTGGTAGCCCGTAATTATGTATGTATGTACATGAATTCCGTATCTATGTTCGTTATTGTATTTCCTAATATTCCATTACGGACATTAGGAATCCTAGCTTAATCCATGAATCATGAATTCTTCCTCATGTGTTCTCATTATGTTCATATGAAACTGCATGAGTTATTTTTGCAAGTTATAAACATGCTTTCAAGTCAACTACAAATATATGATTATGAACTATTGCATTACTCATAAATCAAGAACATGTTTACAAGCTATTTCATGAAACCATGTTTACAAGTTATTTCGTGAAATCATGATTCCAAGACAAGTACAAGTAAATTCACGAAAGTCATGGGCTTCTTAGCCAACTATATTATGTTCATGTTTTTGGGAGTTGCACGAATTACCGAGAAGGCTCAGATAGCCTGAAACTATGTAGCCACCATAGGACAAGGATCGCTCCGCCCAGTTAGGACGATACCTTAATTTCACACTGAATGGTTCCATCAGGTACGTTATTACCTTATACCCTGGCAAGGTATAGGGGCTCTGCTGGTCCGGCGAGGTACCAGACTCCACGTATCCACGTGGTGATATCATGTGTCGGTTTATGAAATGCTCTCCCTACTTATCATGTTTTACTCATGTTATCTATATATGTACTCATGCTCATGCTCATGTTCATGTCCAAGTTTTCAGTTTCAGTTCTTATCATGTTACTCCATGTCCCATGTTGTTTCTTTCGGTTGCTCTCCATACCAGTACATTCAATGTGCTGACGTCCCCTTTTTACTGCCCGGGGGCCTGTATTTCACGATGCAGGTACGGATCTACAGGACGACGCTTCTGATCATTAGGATTTGGACGTACCAGCTTATTGGTGAGCCCCATCTCATTCGGGGTTTAGACATTGTAATTCCTTATTTAGTCTTGCATTTAAAGGTATGCTGGGGGCCTTGTCCCAGTAAGTATGTTTTCTAGTCAAACTCATGATAGAGGTTTCATAGACCAGACAAGTCAGTTATGTCATGTCAGACATTTGGAGTCGTATAGCCATTATGGCTCACTCATGTTTAAACAAGTACTTTATTAAGTATTATGACTTATTACGTTGTATAAAGGCTCATCATGCATTCACGTTATATTCCGCTTATGTTATGCATCACGACGATTCAGCAAGTCATGTGGTTCACTCGGTCACATGCAGTCAGGCACCGAGTGCCGTGTTACGTCCAGGCCATGGTTCGGGACGTGACAAAGTCTATCTTCAAAGTTGACAATATGTGTAGTATTAAATTTGCCATATCTGGATCAAAATGAAATCAACGTGGTCTATAAATTTATGCATATATAGTGGAGTACAAATTCTACACACAAGAACTTCGTTTCATTACTTGCATCTACATTTCACCTTTTATGTACAAGTAGTTGCAAAAACCCGTTCTGTGCAAGGGCCTAAATACAAGAGAAAATCAGGGGCAGAGCTACAACCTAATAATTGCTGAAAAATTATATTGTATATAGGAGTAACACTAATCCAACCTCACCAATTCAATTTGTGCTATAATAATTAATAAATATGTTATTTTGAATAAGTCAAAACTAATTTGAATAATTCAAAAGTAATATTACTTACTAAAATAATCCCTAATTAAAGGCCTACAATGTAAAAATCTCTGAAAAAAACTAAACGCAGTAGCCAGTTATTGGATTCCCAACCAATTTGTCCTTGACTTTCTTTTTCTTTTCATTAAATTTTTTAATAAAATTTAAAATTATTTGTTTAATTGAAAGTTAACGAGTAAATCCTAAAAACTCTTAATAGCGTTGCTACAATCAAAAGCAAAAGGCTCCACAAAGAAATTAGAAAAAGAAAAACCTGATTCTACTCTCCATTTTTCGTGTCTTGCTGCTATCGTTGTCATCGCTAGAGGCCGGCGAAAGTTTGAAGCCTAAGAGTGGTTTCATTCTAGGCTGAATTCTCATTTCTCTTCCTCTTTTTTTTTTTTTTTTTTAATAATTTGTTTGCTTTGTCTGTTCACTTCATATTAAAGCTAAATGTTAAGTAGTTTGATTTTAAATTTTGGTGCATCCTTTCATTGAAAAATTCAATTACTAATATTGTGTAGTTTGATTTTAAATCTTTTGTGCACCCTTTCGTCAAAAAAAATAAAATTACTTATGTAATATTTGAACACCCTTCGTGAAATTTCTAACTCGTCACTGGAAAACACCTCTTTTGCTGCAGCAAACGAACCATTGCATCTAGTTATTGCTAATTACGGGTCAACCAATGATTTTTATGACATGGTTAGTACCTCATAGTGCTCCTTATATTTTAAGCCATGTTTAGCCAAACTTGGTTCATCCTTAAACTCCAGAATCTCTTAAGTGATGCATGCCGACTACAATTCTGAGCTTTCAGTGTGTCAGATACACTATAACTGACGCTCTTAGGGGTCGTTTGGTAGATAGTCCAAATTATCCCGGGATTATAATCCCGGGACTAATTTATCCCATCTATTGAGATTATTTTATACCATCTTTTATATGGTATAAAATAATCCCAATATAAGAGGGATAAAAAGGTATAAGCTGGGATATCCCAACTTATACCTTCTACCAAACGACCCTTACTTAATAATTAAATCCCAGTCAAACCATAAATTCAACTTTACATATTATCATACTAGGAATGACCAATCGCTAGAGCAATATTTCCAATGTCATTGTGATTCAAGATCACGATACAGGAGCCACTAAACTATCCATTTAGGATAAGTCGACGTTTCATTTAGCAATTAACAAATGTAGTAGTAGTAAAATTCGAATGCGGTTATTATTTGATATTGTCAATCTAATGCTACATTCAATCAATAATTATTTTTCATATGCAACCAATAAAATATTCTATTATGTTATTTCAAATTTTATGCTGAGAGTTTGTTGTACCAAACAATCAACCAAATGACCCCTAGAAAAGTATATAAACCAGTCAAATCTGACACAATTCTGTGCGAAAATTTCACGGGCAGCCTTTTTTGACACCACCATGTAATTTGTATCCACTCTTTAAAAGATTTTCTACATATATTCATTTTCATACATGCAGTGTTTGAAGTTAGGCTTAGAAAAAATCAAACTCTAGATATAATGTCTAAAGTTGCATATAAGTGAAGTTCAAGAAAATGACTGAAGTGAGGAAACAATGATTGTACTTGATCAGCCACTTATGGCTAATGTTTTGTTAAAAAGACTGAATCTTAGTCGTATGTGTGTGAACATCAATCATATAAAGCTTTAAATATTGTGTTTGAAGTTAGACTTTATACAACCTAACTTCAACACCGTATACTCGAGGTGGATACATGTGCCAAAAAAAATTAAAAAGCAGACACAAATTAAACGGAGAAGGACCAAATATACCCCTGCATTATTGGGAAAGGGCCAAATATATCCCTCATTATACTTTGGGTTCAAATATCCCCCTCCAGTTATATTATTGGATCAAATATATATACTCCTTCTCCGTTAAAGTTGTCTAAGGTGGACCTCCTATCTTACGTAGCTCTGATATTTGATGATGTGGATGTCACATGACATTACCACCTCATCACCCTTTCTTAATCCATTTTACTCCTCCCCACTTCCACCACAAAAAATTCCTTCCCCTCCATCACTATTGCCACCATTACCACCACATTATCCACCCCACAGATTTCTTAGTAGTTTGAGTTTCATTTGAAGTCCATTATTTCTCTCTCTCAACTTTAGTCCCATTGAAGGATAATATCGCGGTAATGGTGATCGGGGGAAGAAAATTTTAGTTGTGGAAGTGGGAAGGAGTAAAATGGGTCAGGAGGGGTGATGAAGTAGTAATGCCACGTGGCACCACCTCATAAAATATCAATGCCACGTAGGATTGGAGGTCCACCATAGACAACTTTAACGGAGGAGGGTGATCCAATAGTATAACGACAGGGGTATATTTGAACCAAAATTATAATAAGGGGTATAGTTGGCCCTTTCCCAATAGTACATGAGTATATTTGGCCCTTCTCCGATTAATTAAATGACAACGTCAATCGGGTATCTGTGCACTTCTCCTCATTTTTGTTTAATAGGCTAAAAGCCCAAAACAAGACGGACCATTAGCACCCGACCGAAGTTACAAAGTCCAAACCCAGCTAGCAAGGAACCTTCTTTTGGAAGGAACTGAATTTAAAATTTGAATTTGAAATCGCAGAGAGAGAAACAACAATGGTGTCAAAATTAAATATGAAGGGTTTCTGTAGGCAAACTGGTTTTGGACATCTAAATCACGGAAATGCATGTAGAAATTGGAGATTTTGGGTCTAAGCCCTTGAATTACTACATTGATGTGTTAAACATTGAAATGGACTCGACTAGGAGTTGTAGGATTATGAGTAATTCGGGTACATGATTTATTTCGAGGTTTGACCACGGGGCTCGGGGTTGCACTTGGATTTCAACCTGTGGAATTGGGTTCAATGGATTCGTCTAACCTCGTTGAGTATTCTTTTGAACCGATCGAGCTCGTGTGGTGGATAATTGGATCGTAAAAAGCAATTCATGAATGTTAAGCTAGTTCGGACCGAGGTAAGGCTTTGACCTCAATTAGGAAATTTTCTCCAAATGATATTGTTCTACATATACTATGTATTATGGGGTACCATATATATAAGGTGACAAGTATATATACAGATATGAGATCTATAAATATCACAATCCAAAATCTCTAGTCGTGACTGTTAGAAAAATAGGTAAACATAATTGAAGAAGAATTGACTTTCTTTCAGGATATAATAAAGTCTGTGTTATACCTGCAAACTTTTCATATGCTACTTTTGGAGTGTCCTTATATTTATAGATTTTGAGAGATGACTTTTCAGAATAGTTATGCCTTTTCATGAACAGATGTGTCTGTTCAATTTAAGACCTCAAAATATTACAAAATATCTAGAGTGACTGGAACCTAACAAGCCACTACTTGCTAGGTGAACCATCAACAATAAATTTGTCATCGTAATTGTTTGAAACAGTTCTGTGAACATGGAAATAAGAATGACCTCAAAGCAATGGAAATTCTAAAACCAATATGATGCCTGACAACACAGCCTAAACTCAAATACATCCATCAAGTAGCATTTGAGATAGATCAAATTAAATACATAGTTTGAGATACATAATCTGAAAAGAAAGATATTGCATAGGAAGGATAGAAGCTGCTCCACAAATAAATTGAGGACGGCTCACTTTTACTGAAAACTCCACATGCCTCGAACAAGATCAACGAGGCCCAGTAACATTAGTACACTAATTAATATAACTTATCATGGCTAAGTGATTTAATGGAGTAAAAGTACATGTTACTTAATTATTGTTGAGTAAAATAACTCTATAATCAAACACACGTCATGCATATATTGATTCGATCTAAATATCCGATGCGGATAAGCTTTTATTCACATATAAGGCAAGGATGATTGCCTAATTTATTTTGGTCAAGCAGACAATGACACTTGTGACCATAGCATCTTCTTTTGTCATGCAGTTAACATAGATCTCTCTATACTTGTGGAACACATCATCCATCAAACCATTACCATCACCAAAATGACTGACAAGTAAAGGTTCAGCAACAGCTCTCATACATTGGGCCATACTTTCACCAGAAGCATCTAAATGGAGTTCTGAAGTTTCCAAGCAATTAATGGTGAAAGATCCTTCCTTCTCAACTACATACATCACTTCTTCAGGAGATGGACAGTATCCAGGAATGTTGAATGAATTCACTTTCTCTTCTTCTACTGAGCCCTGCATTCATTATTTTATTTATGAGTTTAACTTTTATATGTTAGATAATATACAATTTGTAAAGCTCCGTAAAATTTTCATGATTTATTCAGGCTTATAACGAGCTTAAGAGAGTAAACTAATTAGCCTCGAAAGTAATGACCTCAAAAGGGAATGGTTACTTTTTATACTTAAAAGATATAAATTTTAATTTTTTTTATCTATAATCACAAAAATATTATGACATATTTAAAATTACAAATTTTAAAAGTTTTTCTTTCTTTCTTAGTATAGTCAAATTAAACACTGACATAAAATAAAAGGAAAGAAATTATACAAAAATATAACGTTTTCATAGTATTTTAAATATCTATTCAAATTATGTTAAATTTTTGTTTTATGTCTATGGTCGTGTGTGTATTTTAAATTTGATTTTACCTCTGCAACCAGCTCTTTGAGTGACTGGAAAACACCTCTTTTGCTGCAGCAAACGAACCATTGCATCTAGTTATTGCTAATTACGGGTCAACCAATGATTTTTATGACATGGTTAGTACCTCATAGTGCTCCTTATATTTTAAGCCATGTTTAGCCAAACTTGGTTCATCCTTAAACTCCAGAATCTCTTAAGTGATGCATGCCGACTACAATTCTGAGCTTTCAGTGTGTCAGATACACTATAACTGACGCTCTTAGGGGTCGTTTGGTAGATAGTCCAAATTATCCCGGGATTAAAATCCCGGGCTAATTTATCCCATCTATTGGGATTATTTTATACCATCTTTTATATGGTATAAAATAATCCCAATATAAGTGGGATAAAAAGGTATAAGCTGGGATATCCCAACTTATACCTTCTACCAACGGACCCTTACTTAATAATTAAATCCCAGTCAAACCATAAATTCAACTTTACATATTATCATACTAGGAATGACCAATCGCTAGAGCAATATTTCCAATGTCATTGTGATTCAAGATCACGATACAGGAGCCACTAAACTATCCATTTAGGATAAGTCGACGTTTCATTTAGCAATTAACAAATGTAGTAGTAGTAAAATTCGAATGCGGTTATTATTTGATATTGTCAATCTAATGCTACATTCAATCAATAATTATTTTGTGAGGGCCCCACACATATAAACAGTTGACCACCAAGACATTCAGGATTGTCTAATTTCTTTCATAATCTAGATCGTGCAGTTAGAGCAGTATTTTTAGGATGATTTCCTAATTCGTGCGTATACGTGTTTTCAGAAAATGCCTTACAAAAGAACTTACAAGAAGAAAAACACAGCCACCAGCCAAAGGCTGCCGCCGAAGTAGCTCACGAAGATACTGTTCCGACTCAGGCAACAGCTCCAACCGCCTCTACCGTTACACCTCCTAATGCTTCAGATAGGGATGTTAGGAGTGCTATCAACATGCTCACCCAGCTGGTAGCAGCTCAGGCCCAACGTCAGGAATTTGGGTCAAGTGCAGGAGGTAATGGAGAGTCTTCTAAGGCGAAGGATTTTCTCAGAATGAATCCCCCAGTATTCACGGGGACGAAGAAAGATGAAGACCCTCAGGACTACATTGATGCTCTCCAAAAGATCTTTAGGATTATGAAAGTTACCGAAACCGAAGCAGCTACTTTTGGAGCTCATCAGCTACAGAGCATTGCTAACACATGGTATGAATCTTGGGAATTGTCCCGAGGTGAGAATGCGCCTGATGCTACATGGGATGAATTTGCTAGCGCATTCCTAGACCACTTTATGCCAGTAGAGCTCAGAGAGGCTAAGGCTGAACAGTTCCTGAAGCTCAAGCAAAATGGCATGCCAGTTCAAGAATACTATTTGGAGTTCGTTAGCCTGGCGAAGCATGCCCCACACATGGTACCTGATATGAGGGCAAGAGTTAGAAGATTTGTTGGAGGTCTTGATTCCCATTTGTATGATGGAGCCAATATTGTTGCACAAAATGGGACAATGACTATTTCCAAGATGGTTGCTTTTGTGCAGGGCAAGGAAACAAGGCTAAAGGAGGAAGAAACCTTACAAAAAAGAGAAAGACAAGGAGTTCAACAAGAGGGTCAAGTCTACCGGACAGTTCAGCGGGAACCGAAACAGGAACTTCTTTAAGAACAGGTCAGCAGTACCTGCTCCGCCCACAGCAAGTGCCCCACTTCCTAAGTTCCGCAATGATAAGAAGCTGAATTTCAGACCATCAAGCACGTACTCTCAAGCTAGTGGGGGTCAGTCGACTTATACTTATTCGATGTGCGGCAAGTGTAATAAGAGACACTTAGGTAATTGTCGTGTGGGTACTGATGCCTGTTTTAGATGTGGTCAGAAGGGCCATTTTCAGAAAGACTGTCCATCAACCAGGCAGGGTACTGGAGGTAATATGACGCCATCCATAAATTCAGCAGTCCCTCGTAATAATCAGGCCCAGCAGGGGAACAATGCAGCTAGGTCTGGAAACACAAGCGGGGGGCGAAACCGCATGTATGCATTGACAGGCCGTCAGGATACAGAAGCTCGAGCAGATGTTGTTACAGGTACTCTAACAGTTTTCACTTTCGATGTATATGCCCTTATTGACCCAGGATCCACCCTATCTTATGTAACCCCTTTTGTTGCTAAGAAATTTGGTATTGAACCTGAAAAATTGTATGAACCCTTTGAGGTGTCCACCCCCGTTGGGGAATCACTCACAGTTAGACATATGTATAGGGGCTGCCCAGTTTTAGTCTACCACCGCAGAACCATAGCTGATTTAGCAGAATTAGAAATGGTAGACTTCGATGTGATCATGGGTATGGATTGGTTAGCTTCATGTTATGTCACAGTATGTTGTAGAACTAAGGTGGTAAGATTCGTGTTTCCTAATGAGCGAGTCATAGAATGGAAGGGTAATTCAGTAGTACCCAGAGGTAGATTCATTTCTTACTTAAAGGCCAGAAAAATGATTTCTAAAGGTTATATCTACCACCTAGTGTCATACCCCATTTTAACCGGAGTGAAAATGGTTTACAACTTCCAGGTAATTCCGGAGTTATTTAAAGTTAGGAGTCGCCACCTAATTATTTACGGTGAATTAGGGCACCTAAGATTAATTAAAGTAATTATCTAAAGTTGATTTTATTTTAAAGTCTACGAAACCAAAAGATTCTAGGTACGGGTTCAACTAATCTAGAGGGAACGTATTAGGCATCCTCTAAATTCCATTAATAATAGTTAACCGACCGGACTAAAGGTAAATTAATTAGGCTAAGAATGTAAGTTGTAAAAATTATGTATTAACCTATAAGGTAATTGATTTAAACTAAGAGGAGTGGAAATTAGCGTTTTAAAAAAAAAAGTGAAAAACAGGGACTAAAATGTCTTGTGGTGTTTTAGCTCTTTATTGACAAAATTTAAAAATCCTTCTAATTTCTCCCAATTAAATAACCAAACGTTGAAGCCTTTCAATAGCCCTAACCGAGACTGGACTTAACTCTCAATTTCTTTTATCTTCTTAACAATCTCTTCTTCTTTTGTTTTAAACTGGCAGCGTCCATTTATGTTACGTCCGGTAATTTTTTATACATTAGGACAACCCAAATTAACTATGATAATTTAAGGCCAAGACCATTCCGGGATTCGAAGTCGGGACTTTTGACCATTTGATTTTATTTTGAGATATAAGTTATATATGAAATTGTTGGCATTGAACACTTAGGGAAAATTGGGACCACAATTCATAAAATTGGAATTTAAAATGTGGTGCCAAAAATGCCATGGGGGCCGTGTGAATTAAAAAGGGGTCCCACACATTGTGTGACCAATTTTAATTGGTCCAACACATTGTGTGGACCCAAGGCAATGTGGATATTTTGTGAACCACTTAAAAGATGAAGACCAAGTCTTCATTCCTCATTTATTCACTTCATCACTTAGCACAAAACAAGAAAATAGAGAGCTCCCAACCCCCACTGTTTTCGGCCCAACCTTAGGAAAACCAAATCAAATTCTAGCTTCCCAAAAATTATTTCCTTGGTGTTAACCCACTATATTGAGGTCCCTAAGTAGCGTGAAAGAGTTGTTCGGGTCATCCAACCATTAGTTGTACCCATTTGCAAACCCTAACTATTTGGTGGATTGAAGAAGAAAGGTATGTTTTGCTCTTGTTTTTGTGTTGTGAACATTTATTCATGTTATGGTATGTTAATAGGGATGGAAATCATGAAATATATTATGATTGGAAGTGGGTTGTGTGATGGGTGTTCTAGCCGTGTATATGGGTGTGACAAATGGAATTGATGAATTAATTCTATATTATGTTAGATTGGTATCGAGTGGGGAAAAGAATAAAAATCATCGATACATGTATATGTGTAGTGTAGCCGTGTTTATAGCCTCCAAATTGTAGCAAAGAAGGAATTAATCTCTCTTAGCGTCGTAATGGTTATGGTGATGACTTGTAGGTTAGAAATGAGAATTTAATGTCCCAAATTGACATAGTAAGCGTTGCGGACTGATTTGGAGAACTTTGTGCATTGAATAAAATTTGTATATATAAGAATCATTAACATGTGTATGTGTGTGGCGCGGGCGAATGTGAGTTTTATAATGTGTCGAAGATCGTAATACTATCGCTTAGTATTTTAGTTATCGTCGAAACGAATTCTAGTTGGAAATAAGTGTTTAAGTGGCTCAAGATTGATGTTGAGAAATTGTGGGCTGTTTTGAGGCTAGTTGTGCGTTTGACGTAAATTGTATATTTTATGAAAATCATATCGTTATATTGGGGATTGTGGTACAAAACATGACTTGAAAATGAGGAATAGAAAAGGGGACTGTTTTCGGCCAAACAATGGAAAATGTTTTGGGTCGTTGGAAATATTATGTGGATTGTTTAGAATGTCCTAGAATATTGTGGTAAAGACTCGGGTGGATAATTAAATGTGTGAGCGATGTGGTGGCTTGAATGTGAGCCGTTGAATTGAATATTTGGCAAGTTGTCGAATGATGAAAAAGAGAGCTATTAATGTTATTTTGTCTTCTGAATTTATTATTGATGTTGTTAGGTTGGTTGTTGTTGTTGTTGTTGATTGATACGGCCGAGTTAAATTCTCGGGGTAGCCTATTTACAGGGGAAATGCTGCCCAAATTTCTGTAGAATTAAGGGCGAAATTGGAATTTAATGCCCAAAGAGTCTTTAGCTAATGTTTGGCATTTTATGGCTTATTTTTAGATCGTGGGCAGCCCGAATCATAGTTTGAACTTAGCTTGAGTTGGATCATATTGGAGAGCGTTTGAGGTATGTAAAGCAACCTTCCTTCTTTTGGCATGCCTTAGTTTCACATAGGCTAGATTAGAGCTTTAAGGGAATTCCAAATTCGAGATCCGAGCATGTTGTGATCCATATATATATTCTTTGGCACTCTTATGTATGTTTTTATGAAATATGAACCATGATGTATTTGAAGTAATCGCTTTCCGAAATTCGCATAGAAAATGTTCACTTTAAGGAATTTTGTAATCTCTGAATGCCATATTTTTCGCATAGAGGCTCGGATCGCTCCAATAATTTTTATAGGAGTTTGCTTGATGTATAATGGGTATGTTTTTCATAGGCGGGCTCAGTTCGGGTCTATACTCGTCCGTGGGTCCCGCGACGCCCTTTATGTAAATTCGACAACTTTGAATCAAAAAGTGATAATTATTATTCCGATTTCGAATATGACTATTTTACTTATCCTTCGAATTTATAATAATGATTTTATGCATATGATTTCTCACTACTCCGCTCGTGCCTACTATGATATTGTTCGCCGGTTCCCGGGCCGGTTCTGTTGTCGTGCGCTTTTTGATACATTCCGGTGTTATGCTGTGTTTATGGTTCACCGTGCTCCTCGCTCGAGGGCTGGGTTCCACTTATGTTTGGCGTTATGCTGTGTTTGGCGTTATGCTGTGTTGTGATGTGTGATGGGGATTCGGAGATTTGAAACTTTCTGGTGTTATGCTGTGTTGTGGCGCCATCGACAGGCGGGCGACCACATTTTCCAGTGCCCTATGCATAATTTATACTTTGGAAATAAACATTTTGATATGTATTATTTTCTATATATCTGATTCGATTATTATTCAGATTTATTTCTGTACCTTCTGCTTTGCATACTCAGTACATATTTCGTACTGACCCCCTTCTCCGGGGGCTGCGTTTCATGCCCGCAGGTACAGACGCACAGCCTGGTGATCCACCTGTTTAGGACACCCTTTCTGCTATTCGGAGTGCTCCTCTCTTTCCGGAGCTTATACTTTTGGTATATATATTTATTAGTGCATTTGTATATATTCGTTCATGGGTACGGCGGGGCCCTGTCCCGTCATATGATTCTGTCGGTCTGTTTAGAGGTCTGTGGACATGTTTGTGGGTTAGGGTCTTTCTGTATAGATGTATGTACATGTCATTTGGGCGATCCCATACGCCGAGGCGGCCGGTCCGCATTTGTTGTTTGGGCGATCCTATACGCCGAGGCGGCCGGTCCGCATATGTTTATATATTGCTTGGTTAGCCCTGTGTGGCTTTTGTTGGTATTTTCTGCGTGCAGGGTATATTGGATAGTCCGTAAAATAAAGGAAACTCTGCCGAAATTTTCTGGAAATTACCTAAATTTGAAATAAAGTCTTGTCGGCTTCCGCCATATACTAGAATGAGTTGATAGAACTTGAGATAATATTTGATAGATGGGTTCGGGTGCCCAGATCGGGCACTAGTCACGGCCTACGGGGTTGGGTCGTGACAAAAGTGGTATCAGAGCGGTTTGTCCTCGGAGTGTCCACAGATCGTGTCTAGTAGAGTCTTGTTTATCGGTGTGTTGTGCACCACATCTATACACAGGAGGCTACAGAACATTTAGGATGTTGTCTTTTCTTCTGATCTTAGATCGTGCGATAGAACTGTGCTATTAGGATGATTCTGTTTTGATCTGTTGTTGTTTTTCTTTCAGTGATGCCTCCGAAAAAGGCGACGGCCGCCCAGAAGAAAAAGGGCGTAGTAGGAGAGACCAGCTGGGCTCAGAAGGGTACTCGGACCCTTGCTCAGATGATGCGTGATATTACGTCCCGGCCAGCCGACTCTGTTACGTCTTCATCGTCAGAGGAGTCTGGAGCAGCTTCACCATTAGCTCTAGGGGCTTCAGCTCCCGCGCCTCCAGCTCCTCAGCCAGGGGCGGAGGACAGGACACTGAGAGAGGCTGTGCAGTTATTGACCACTCTGGTAGCGGGACAGGCTCGCAGACGCGGGCGGAGAGATGATGATGATGACGATAGGCGTGACAGCCAGAGGGTTCGAGAGTTTCTATTATGTGGCCCTCCAGAGTTTTACGGGTCTAAGCCCGACGAGGACCCCCATGACTTTATTCGGAGGATGCGGCGCTCACTAGATTTGGTCAGGGCTTCAGAGACTGAGTCTGTTGAGTTGGCTTCGCATAGACTACGGGATGAGGCTGCTCACTGGTATGAGTCCTGGGAGCTATCCAGGGGTGAGGGTGCTACCCCACCTACTTGGGACGAGTTCGTGATTGCTTTCACTCACCACTTTTTGCCCCAGAGTTACGGCGGGCGCGGGTTGACTGATTTTTGCATCTGCAGCAGAGGGGTCGGAGCGTCCGTGAGTATAATATGGAGTATGATTCTTTGGCCCGGTATGCACCTGCCATAGTAGCAGATATGGCCGATCGGATGCACAGATACGTGATGGGGTTAGACCGCTATTTGATTGATGGTTGTATGGCGGTGGCATTGCAGGCAGACATGGATATTGCCCGACTACAGGCTTATGCCCTGGGTATGGAGGACCGACATAGAGCTAATTATTCTAGCAGAGATCGGGACAGGAGGCCGCCTAAGAGGGCCAGATTCGCAGGTTATTCTGGAGATTCTCGAGGCGGACAGCCTCAGCAGCAGCAATCAGGCAGACATCATCCTCCGTCAGGCCGGGGTACACAGCCAGCCGGTAGGAGATTTGACAGTGCAGGACAGTCTGGGGCCGGTCAGAGCTCCAGAGCATCAGGGTCACAGATAGCTAGAGGTCCCAGCCAATCAAGACCACCCAGGCCCCGTTGTTCCCATTGCGGGAAATCGCACCCGGGAGAGTGTTATCGACTTACTGGAGCCTGTTTTTCATGCGGTGGTCAGGGCCATCTTATGCGAGATTGTCCGTTGGCGAGCGGTTCTGGTAGTGTGGCTCTGCCGACGGAGTCAGCCGCTGGTTCATCATCTGCTCCATCAGTTGCACGCCCTGCGGGGCGAGGTATGCCTGTACCGGCGGGACGCGGTCGAGGTCGTGGCAGTGCTTCAGGTTCTAGCGGTCCTTCGAACCGCATTTATGCCTTAGCCAGCAGACAGGACCAGGAGGCTTCGCCTAATGTCGTCACAGGTATATTACTGGTTTTCTCTCGTGATGTGTATGCATTGATTGATCCTGGTTCTACATTATCATTTATATCTCCACTCGTTGCTGATACAATTGGGATAGAATCCGAACCGATAGAGCCTTTTGAGGTAGCTACACCAGTAGGGGACTCTGTTATAGCCAGTCAGATTTATAGAGATTGTTCCGTGATTATCTGTGGCCGCTGCACTAAGGCGGATTTGGTGGAGTTAGATATGATCGAGTTTGACGTGATTATGGGTATGGATTGGCTAGCTTCTTGCTATGCTAATGTTGATTGTCAAAAGAAGATAGTCCGATTCCAATTCCCAGGGGAGCCAGTTATAGAGTGGGCAGGTAATACAGTATCGCCGAGGGGTAAGTTTATTTCATACCTCAAGGCCGAGAAAATGATCAGAAAGGGGTATATTTATCATCTGGTCCGTGTTCATGATTTAGAGGCAGAGGCACCGACTCTTCAGTCAGTCCCAGTGGTTAATGAATTTGTAGATGTATTCCCAGATGAGCTTCCAGGTTTTCCTCCCGAACGGGAGATAGAGTTTGCTATTGATCTGTTGCCAGACACTCAGCCTATCTCTATTCCTCCGTACAGAATGGAACCTGCAGAATTGAAAGAATTGAAAGAGCAGCTGAGAGATTTATTGGAGAAGGGTTTCATTCGGCCTAGTGCGTCACCCTAGGGAGCTCCGGTATTATTTGTGAGGAAGAAAGACGGCTCGCTGCGGATGTGCATTGATTATCGGCAGTTGAATAAGGTAACCATCAAGAATAAATATCCCCTCCCCAGGATTGATGATTTGTTTGATCAGCTGCAGGGTGCCAGGTACTTCTCGAAGATAGACCTGCGATCGGGTTACCATCAGGTACGGGTACGAGAGGCTGATATTCCCAAGACAGCATTCAGGACCCGATATGGGCACTATGAGTTCAGAGTTATGTCTTTTGGGCTGACAAATGCCCCAGCAGTATTTATGGACTTGATGAATCGGGTATTCAGACCGTTCTTGGATATGTTTGTGATCGTATTTATCGATGATATTCTGGTTTATTCTCGGTCAGAGGCAGAGCATGCGAACCATTTGAGGACGGTACTTGGCACACTTCGGCACCAAGAATTATATGCTAAATTTTCTAAGTGTGAATTCTGGTTATCTTCAGTGGCATTTCTGGGACATATTATTGGGGCTGATGGCGTCCGGGTGGATACCCAGAAGATCGAGGCCGTAAAGAATTGGCCTAGACCTACGACGCCGACAGAGGTGCGTAGCTTTCTGGGATTGGCTGGTTATTATCGGAGATTCGTGGAGAAGTTTGCTTCCATTTCAGCGCCTTTGACAAGGCTGACTCAGAAGGGAGCTAAGTTTCAGTGGTCAGATGCTTGCGAGCGTAGCTTCCAGTTGCTAAAAGAGAAGTTGACTACGGCTCCAGTCCTGACTCTTCCGGAGGGTCCAGATGGGTATGTGATTTATTGTGATGCCTCTGGTATTGGTTTGGGATGTGTGTTGATGCAGCACGGCAGGGTGATAGCTTATGCTTCCCGGCAGCTCAGAAAACATGAAGAGAATTATCCTACTCACGATTTGGAGCTGGCCGCGGTCATTCAAGCTTTGAAGATGTGGAGACATTATTTATATGGGGTTCACGTTGACATTTATACAGATCATAAGAGCCTTCAGTACATCTTTAGGCAAAAGGAGCTGAACTTGCGGCAGCGGAGGTGGTTAGAGTTGCTGAAAGATTATGATGTTGACATTCTCTACCATCCTGGGAAAGCTAATGTTGTGGCGGATGCACTCAGCCGCAAGTCTATGGGCAGCCTAGCAGACGTGCCATCAGAGAGTAAAGAAATGGTTCGCGATATTCATCAGTTGGCTAGTCTTGGAGTTCGCTTGGCTGATTCGGGGGATGTTGGGGTTTCTATTCGAGGTATTGCTGAGTTCTCTATTACAGAAGTTATTAAGCGGCATCAGTATGAGGATCCTATTCTGGCACAGTACAGAGATGCAGCTCTGGCACAGGAGAAGACTCTGTTTGAGATTTCACCTGATGGAGTGTTATTTCACAGAGGCAGATTGTGTGTACCTGACGTTGCAGGGTTGCGGCGACAGGTTATGGGCGAGGCACATTACGCCCGATATTCTGTTCACCCAGGGTCGACGAAGATGTACCATGATCTCAGATGCCTATATTGGTGGGACGGTATGAAAAGAGATATAACAGAGTTCGTTGCTCAGTGTCCAAATTGCCAGCAGGTTAAGATTGAGCACCAGAAGACCGGTGGGCTATTGCAGGAGATGGAGATACCGACGTGGAAGTGGGAGGTCATTAATATGGACTTTATTACAGGTTTACCTCGCACTCCACGGAGGTACGATTCCATTTGGGTTATCGTTGATCGGCTGACAAAATCAGCTCACTTTCTTCCAGTCCGGACTACATACTCAGCTGAAGATTATGCCAGGCTATATATTAAGGAGATTGTGAGACTGCATGGAGTTCCTGTGTCTGTTATTTCTGATAGAGGTGCCCAGTTTACAGCTAAGTTCTGGAGATCATTCCAGGAGGGATTGGGGACCCAGGTGAGTCTGAGTACAACATTTCATCCCCAGTCCGATGGTCAAGCAAAGCGCACTATTCAGACATTGGAAGATATGTTGCGTGCCTGTGTTATTGATTTCAGAGGTAGCTGGGATGACCATTTGCCGCTTGTTGAATTCGCTTATAATAACAGCTACCACTCCAGTATTCAGATGGCACCATATGAGGACTTGTACGGCAGGAAATGTAGATCACCGATCGGTTGGTTTGATGTTGGGGAGACTGAGTTGATTGGCCCAGATGTGGTCCAGCAGGCCGTGGATAAGGTGAAACTTATTCGAGAAAGATTGTTGGCAGCCCAGAGCCGACAGAAATCTTATGCCGATAAGTGACGTCGACCGTTAGAGTTTCAGATTGGCGATTGGGTATTCCTGAAAGTGTCACCGATGAAAGGTGTTATGCGATTTGGCAAGAAAGGAAAGCTCAGTCCGAGATATATTGGGCCCTATCTGATTATTCACAAAATAGGCAAGGTGGCCTACGAATTGGATTTGCCAGCTGACTTGGGAGCGGTACACCCGGTATTTCATGTTTCTATGCTTCGTAAGTGTGTTGGTGACCCTTCCAGAGTCTTTCCTGTAGATGACATTCAGGTCACAGAGGAGCTATCTTATGAGGAGCAGCCTATAGCCATATTGGATCGCCAGGTAAAAAGGTTGCGGAACAAGGATATGGCTTCTGTTAAAGTGCTGTGGCGGAATAATAACCGCGAGGAAATGACCTGGGAGGCTGAGGAGCAGATGAAGGAAAAGTATCCTCACCTATTTCCAGTACCTTCAGGTAATCCGATTTCTATGTTTAACTATGTTGATTTATGAATAATTAGTATGTGATGGCTATAAAAGAATCTTCCCCCGAATTTGAGTAAGATCCGTAGCATTAATCCAACATTCGAGGACGAATGTTCTTAAGGGGGGGAGGATGTTACGTCCCGTATTTTTTTATACATTAGGACAACCCGGATTAACTATGATAATTTATGGCCAAGACCATTCCGGGATTCGAAGTCGGGGCTTTTGACCATTTGATTTTATTTTGAGATATAAGTTATATATGAAATTGTTGGCATTGAACACTTAGGGAAAATTGGGACCACAATTCATAAAATTGGAATTTAAAATGTGGTGCCAAAAATGCCATGGGGGCCGTGTGAATTAAAAAGGGGTCCCACACATTGTGTGACCAATTTTAATTGGTCCAACACATTGTGTGGACCCAAGGCAATGTGGATATTTTGTGAACCACTTAAAAGATGAAGACCAAGTCTTCATTCCTCATTTATTCACTTCATTACTTAGCACAAAACAAGAAAATAGAGAGCTCCCAACCCCCACTGTTTTCGGCCCAACCTTAGGAAAACCAAATCAAATTATAGCTTCCCAAAAATTATTTCCTTGGTGTTAACCCACTATATTGAGGTCCCTAAGTAGCGTGGAAGAGTTGTTCGGGTCATCCAACCATTAGTTGTACCCATTTGCAAACCCTAACTATTTGGTGGATTGAAGAAGAAAGGTATGTTTTGCTCTTGTTTTTGTGTTGTGAACATTTATTCATGTTATGGTATGTTAATAGGGATGGAAATCATGAAATATAGTATGATTGGAAGTGGGTTGTGTGATGGGTGTTCTAGCCGTGTATATGGGTGTGACAAATGGAATTGATGAATTAATTCTATATTATGTTAGATTGGTATCGAGTGGGGAAAAGAATAAAAATCATCGATACATGTATATGTGTAGTGTAGCCGTGTTTATAGCCTCCAAATTGTAGCAAAGAAGGAATTAATCTCGCTTAGCGTCGTAATGGTTATGGTGATGACTTGTAGGTTAGAAATGAGAATTTAATGTCCCAAATTGACATAGTAAGCGTTGCGGACTGATTTGGAGAACTTTGTGCATTGAATAAAATTTGTATATATAAGAATCATTAACATGTGTATGTGTGTGGCGCGGGCGAATGTGAGTTTTATAATGTGTCGAAGATCGTAATACTATCGCTTAGTATTTTAGTTATCGTCGAAACGAATTCTAGTTGGAAATAAGTGTTTAAGTGGCTCAAGATTGATGTTGAGAAATTGTGGGCTGTTTTGAGGCTAGTTGTGCGTTTGACGTAAATTGTATATTTTATGAAAATCATATCGTTATATTGGGGATTGTGGTACAAAACATGACTTGAAAATGAGGAATAGAAAAGGGGACTGTTTTCGGCCAAACAGTGGAAAAATTTTCGGGTCGTTGGAAATATTATGTGGATTGTTTAGAATGTCCTAGAATATTGTGGTAAAGACTCGGGTGGATAATTAAATGTGTGAGCGATGTGGTGGCTTGAATGTGAGCCGTTGAATTGAATATTTGGAAAGTTGTCGAATGATGAAAAAGAGAGCTATTAATGTTATTTTGTCCTCTGAATTTATTATTGATGTTGTTAGGTTGGTTGTTGTTGTTGTTGTTGATTGATACGGCCGAGTTAAATTCTCGGGGTAGCCTATTTACAGGGGAAATGCTGCCCAAATTTCTGTAGAATTAAGGGCGAAATTGGAATTTAATGCCCAAAGAGTCTTTAGCTAATGTTTGACATTTTATGGCTTATTTTTAGATCGTGGGCAGCCCGAATCATAGTTTGAACTTAGCTTGAGTTGGATCATATTGGAGAGCGTTTGAGGTATGTAAAGCAACCTTCCTTCTTTTGGCATGCCTTCGTTTCACATAGGCTAGATTAGAGCTTTAAGGGAATTCCAAATTCGAGATCCGAGCATGTTATCATCCATATATATATTCTTTGGCACTCTTATGTATGTTTTTATGAAATATGAACCATGATGTATTTGAAGTAATCGCTTTCCGAAATTCGCATAGAAAATGTTCACTTTAAGGAATTTTGTAATCTCTGAATGCCATATTTTTCGCATAGAGGCTCGGATCGCTCCAATAATTTTTATAGGAGTTTGCTTGATGTATAATGGGTATGTTTTTCATAGGCGGGCTCAGTTCGGGTCTATACTCGTCCGTGGGTCCCGCGACGCCCTTTATGTAAATTCGACAACTTTGAATCAAAAAGTGATAATTATTATTCCGATTTCGAATATGACTATTTTACTTATCCTTCGAATTTATAATAATGATTTTATGCATATGATTTCTCACTACTCCGCTCGTGCCTACTATGATATCGTTCGCCGGTTCCCGGGCCGGTTCTGTTGTCGTGCGCTTTTTGATACATTCCGGTGTTATGCTGTGTTTATGGTTCACCGTACTCCTCGCTCGAGGGCTGGGTTCCACTTATGTTTGGCGTTATGCTGTGTTGTGATGTGTGACGGGGATTCGGAGATTTGAAACTTTCTGGTGTTATGCTGTGTTGTGGCGCCATCGACAGGCGGGCGACCACATTTTCCAGTGCCCTATGCATAATTTATACTTTGGAAATAAACATTTTGATATGTATTATTTTCTATATATCTGATTCGATTATTATTCAGATTTATTTCTGTACCTTCTGCTTTGCATACTCAGTACATATTTCGTACTGACCCCCTTCTCCGGGGGCTGCGTTTCATGCCCGCAGGTACAGACGCACAGCCTGGTGATCCACCTGTTTAGGACACCCTTTCTGCTATTCGGAGTGCTCCTCTCTTTTTGGAGCTTATACTTTTGGTATATATATTTATTAGTGCATTTGTATATATTCGTTCATGGGTACGGCGGGGCCCTGTCCCGTCATATGATTCTGTCGGTCTGTTTAGAGGTCTGTGGACATGTTTGTGGGTTAGGGTCTTTCTGTATAGATGTATGTACATGTCGTTTGGGCGATCCCATACGCCGAGGCGGCCGGTCCGCATATGTTGTTTGGGCGATCCTATACGCCGAGGCGGCCGGTCCGCATATGTTTATATATTGCTTGGTTAGCCCTGTGTGGCTTTTGTTGGTATTTTCTGCGTGCAGGGTATATTGGATAGTCCGTAAAACAAAGGAAACTCTGCCGAAATTTTCTGGAAATTACCTAAATTTGAAATAAAGTCTTGTCGGCTTCCGCCATATACTAGAATGAGTTGATAGAACTTGAGATAATATTTGATAGATGGGTTCGGGTGCCCAGATCGGGCACTAGTCACGGCCTACGGGGTTGGGTCGTGACAATTTATTTTTTAACACTTCTGCATCCTCTTTGCTCATATCCCATTGAACTTAGGCTCCCTGATATTACTAGTTATAGATGAAATTAGTATGACTATATAAAATTGATTGTTAGTCTTATTTATTCACCAAATACCACACAAGCAAATAGAGGCAAATGAACTAACATAATGAAGCAAATTAACAGAACAAACAGCCAACTTCCAGGGCCTTTTGTACAGCCGAGAGCGGAGCAAAGCTGCCATATTTGTATAGGCTTAAGCCTTAGACGCGTCACTGTTTGCCAAAGAGGTATAGCAATTCGTCGCGAAAAAAAAAACAGCAGCAACAAGCCACATTACTTCATGAATGTAGCAGCTAGGTTGTCGTTCAATAGTGGTGTAGTCGAGTCTCAAAGCGAAACTCTTCGGCTCCGGTGTTCATGCAAACAAAGAAAAGAAAATGAAGGAATTATTAAAGGGACCAAGTCATTAGTAGGTAAGGAGATAGAACTAAAGGTGAAAGCTGTTACAAATGATTCTGGATAACACATCGACTATAAATTTTAAGGCTAAAATATACTCACTACCAGTTAGAAACTTGGAGACATTGTTTATTAACAAACTATGCCAAATCTTAGCAGAAACAAAATGACCACAGGAGAACAAAAGAAAGGGAAAGAAACCAGAGAACTAAATCGTGCTTCTTAATTAGCGTTTCGGGGCAAAAAAACAAAAGTAAGGTACACACGTGCTTTATAATTCCATTGTAACTTAAGTAGAAAATAGACAAAAAAAAAGCAAGAAACAATCTAAGTCCTACGTAACTAAAGCAAGATAAGAATCTTCAGCATGAATCCATATACTATCTAACATATGCAGAGTAAGCTAATTACTTAATTTCAAACAAGATTAAAACTAAACTCTATACTGATGACAGAACTAGAAAAATGGGTAGAATAAATCAAGACATGGATGGACATCATTTCCCTGTGGACAGTAACTGAAGAAGAATTTCTAATGAAGCAGCAATCATGAAATGTCCACTCTTACTCACAACACCAAAGATCTGGGATAAACATATCGTGTATCTCTTTTCTTCACAATGCAAAATAAACGACATTCGAAAGAAACTAAGGGCAATTCACAGAATCATAGATGTATCGGGAACTACAATGGAAGAAGAAGGGACGGTTTACTGACTTAATCTAACACATATTAAATCACAAATAAAAAAATGAACAGGTTCAGGATTGTGCAACACCTAACCAAACAAGTTCCGTTACACATAGCATAAACAACCTCAGTTAAACAGGGGATATATACAAGCGAGTGCAGTTAATTGTACTTACGGGAAAGCTAAAAGCGAACTCAACAACAACATCTATTACCCTGTCATATAAATCCTTACAGCTGACTAATAAATGTCGTTATGAAAGAAATCAAACTCAAGTGATCAAGTAAGCCGGATTTTGATCCTTTTACAAATGATAATACAAGTCTTCGAAACAAGTATAGCCAACATGAATCCTACCAACTTAAACGAACAGCCATGACTTTGTAGACCGAATAAAATCAACAACCAATATCGACATGTCGTATAATCGTTTCATCATATCTAAACCGGAATAAATTATACTCATAACCAAATACGTTATTTAGAACAAATAGAGCAAAGAGGGACAGTGTCGATCTGTTTTAATCACATACACAATATACTTAAGATATACACACCGCGGTGTGTATATCAGATGTATATCGAATGTATAACTTCTTCTTACCTTGATAACCCACTGTATATCCTATGTATATTCGGTTTTAAATAGGTTCTAAATCCTGGAAATTCAGTCTAAGCATCCAAACTACAGTACACATCTTTCAAATTCATTTTTTAGCAATTAACACCCTATCCTAACAATTCCCAAACATCAAACAAACAACACGACGACAAAGAAATTACATAACTACTGCAAAACAAAAAGTAGCAGAATAAGATGACAATTCTAATTAAAGCAGAAAACTAAAGACTAAAAGCAATAATTGTATCAAAATTCACCTTTTTGTGTGCAATGAATGGGGCGTCGAGGTCTCGGATTTATGCTCGAACTCGAACGAACCCGAACCCGATTAAAGTAACTAAAGTTTCCAAACGAAAAAATGAAAATTGAGTAATTGTCGGTCGCGGCTAAAGTTCGCCGGAAAAGAAAGAAAAATCAAGTGTGGAAGATGGTATGCGTCTCTCTAAAAACAAAATGCTAAGTAGTCTCTTTCACGATGTAAGCTTTATGTTTTGTAGGGAGAATTTTTTGTGTTCCAGATCTTGGGATCCTTCATCTGTTTGATCTCCCTCTCCCTTTATAGAGTGAGGGGAGAGGAGCGTATGAGTGAGCTGTTGGGAATAGGGGACAGAGGCGTGGGGGACAGAGAGAAGTGGAAGGAGCGCGAGAGAGAGACGAGTGGGGAACAGAGAGAAGTGGAAGGAGCGTGGGTGAGATGAAGGAGTGGAGATGACGATGAGAGAGAGAGAGTGAGGTAAAGAGGGGGGGGGGGGGGGGGGGGAGAAGGGAAAAGAGAAAGAGAGGTAGGGATTAGGGTAAAAGAATAAGGGGATTGGGTATTAATCCGTTGGGTCAGGTCGGGTAAGGTAATGGACTGGACCGGGTCAGGTAGCTGATGTAGGAATTAGGCTGGTCCGTTGGGAAATAGGTAATGGGCTAGTCAGTTTGGGCCATTAATTGGCTGAAAAATATTGATCTTTTCTCCCCTATTTTACTTATTATCTGGGCTTCTAATTTAATAACTAGTACCATATATACTATGTGAAGATAATTAATAATTAATATGTAGAAAAAAAAATAAGGATTTAACAAAGTGTTGTCTTGCAATTAATTTAACGAGTTCAAACTCGAAAATGAAATGGTGACGAACCATTTAAAATTTGTGATAAAGTAATACTTGTAATGTTGATAGTAATAATGAAAGCAATAGAAATAAACAAAATAATAGTGAAAATAAAGTGTTTAGCTTGTCAAATAATTTAGAAGCTTCAGTAAATAAATTGAAATAAAGGAGGGACAAAATTGGGTGTCAACACCTAGTTCGAGTCAAAGATTCAGATGCTCAGACTCCAACTCTCCAATCTGTTCCAGTTGTAAATGAATTTCCGGAAGTCTTCCCAGAAGATCTTCCAGGAGTCCCTCCTGACATGGAGATTGAGTTTGGAATTGATTTACTTCCCGATACTCAGCCGATATCTATTCCGCCATACAGAATGGCTCCAGCAGAGTTAAAAGAGTTAAAAGCCCAGTTGAAAGATCTACTTGATAAGGGGTTTATTGGGCCTAGTGTTTCGCCTTGGGGTGCACCAGTCTTATTTGTCCAAAAGAAGGATGGCTCTTTACGTATGTGTATAGATTACCGTCAGCTGAACAAGGTCACCATTAAGAACAGGTACCCTCTTCCTAGAATCGATGACTTATTTGATCAGCTGCAAGGCGCCCAATGTTATTCCAAGATTGACCTCAGAACAGGCTATCATCAGTTGAAGGTTAAGGAAGTTGATATTCCGAAGACAGCTTTCAGGACCCGTTATGGCCATTTTGAATTTCTTGTTATGTCATTTGGGTTGATAAATGCGCCAGCTGCTTTCATGGATCTTATGAACAGGGTCTTCAAGCCTTATCTCGATTTATTCGTCATTGTCTTCATCGACGATATTTTGGTGTATTCCCGTAATGAGGTCGAACATGCAGAACATCTCAGAATAGTGTTGCAGACTCTTAAGGATCGTGAGCTTTTTGCAAAATTCTCAAAGTGTGAGTTTTGGCTTAAATCAGTGGCATTCTTAGGCCATGTAATCTCGGGTGAAGGTGTTAAAGTTGATTCTCAAAAGATTGACGCCGTAAAGAGTTGGCCCAGACCCACCTCAGTTTCTGATATAAGAAGTTTCTTGGGTCTGGCAGGATATTATCGACGCTTTGTAGAAGGATTTTCTTCTATCTCTGCTCCGTTGACTAAGTTGACACGGAAGAAAGTTAAGTTCCAATGGTCAGATGCTTGTGAGAGAAGCTTTGAAGAGTTGAAGAAAAGATTGACTTCGGCTCCAGTTTTGACCTTGCCAGAGGGAACTGAAGGATTCGTGGTTTATTGTGATGCTTCGGGAGTTGGTCTCGGATGTGTCTTAATGCAGCATGGTAAGGTTGTAGCTTATTCATCTCGTCAGCTTAAGGTTCACGAAAGGAATTATCCGACTCATGACTTAGAGTTGGCAGCTGTAGTTTTTGTACTTAAGATATGGCGACATTATTTGTATGGGGTGCACGTTGATATTTTCACAGATCATAAAAGCCTGCAGTATATCTTCAAGCAAAGGGAGATAAATCTTAGACAGAGAAGATGGCTCGAATTGCTTAAGGATTATGATGTGGATATTCTTTATCATCCGGGAAAATCGAATGTTGTAGCTGATGGTCTTAGTCGGCATTCCATGGGGAGTTTAGCCCACGTGGACGTGGATAAGAGAATTATGACAAAGGAAGTTCACCGTTTGGCCAATCTTGGAGTTCAACTGTTGGAATCCGAGGATGATGGTGTAGTTGTTCAGAATAGTGCTCTTTCCTCTTTAGTCGTTGAAGTCAAGGAGAAACAATCTAGTGATCCCTACTTATGGCAGCTGAAAGAAGGGATTCGCAAGCATAAGACAACGACTTTTGAACAAGGTGTAGATGATGGTACCTTGAGGTACCAAGGCAGATTATGTGTCCCAGATGTAGATGGACTGAGAGAGCGAATCATGTCAGAAGCTCACAATTCCAGGTATTCCATTCATCTAGGGTCCACTAAGATGTATCATGATCTCAAGGAGATTTACTGGTGGAACGATATGAAGAAGAATGTGGCAGATTTTGTGGCTAAGTGCCTGAACTGTCAGCAGGTGAAAGCCGAACACCAGAGGCCTGGTGGCTTGGCTCAGAATATTAATATTCCTGTCTGGAAATGGGGAATGATCAGTATGGATTTTGTATCAGGTTTACCTCGTTCAACTAAGAGACATGACTCTATTTGGGTGATCGTTGACCGGCTTACTAAGTCAGCACACTTTTTGCCAGTCAAGACCACATATTCAGCAGAAGATTATGCCAAGCTGTATGTTAATGAGATTGTCAGATTGCATGGGACACCAGTGTCCATTATTTCAGATCGTGGTGCTCAGTTTACAGCGAATTTCTGGAAATCCTTTCAGAAAGGATTGGGTACCAAGGTGAACCTCAGCACAGCTTTCCATCCACAAACAGATGGCCAGGCAGAGCGTACTATTCAGACTCTGGAGGATATGTTGAGAACATGCGTTCTGGATTTCAAGGGTAATTGGGATGATCACTTACCACTCATTGAGTTTTCTTATAATAATAGTTATCATGCTAGTATTGGGATGGCATCATTTGAAGCTCTGTATGGGCGAAGGTGCAGGTCACCAATTGGTTGGTTCAAAGTAGGTGAAGCAGAGTTGTTAGGACCAGATTTGGTTTATCAAGCTATGGAGAAAGTCAAGTTAATACAGGAGCGTTTGAAAACAGCTTAGAATCGCCAGAAGTCTTATACAGATGTGAGACGAAGGGATTTAGAATTTTCAGTTGATGATTGGGTGTTCCTTAAAGTCTCACCCATGAAGGGTGTTATGAGATTTGGCAAGAAAGGGAAGCTAAGTCCCAGATATATTGGACCTTACAGAATTCTACGAAAGGTCGGTCTAGTGGCTTATGAACTTGAGTTGCCATAAGACTTGGCTGCTGTACATCCCGTGTTTCATGTGTCCATGTTGAGAAAGTGTGTAGGAGACCCATCGTTGGTTGTTCCTACTGATTCTATAACCGTTAAGGATGGGTTGACTTATGAGGAGATCCCTGTAGCCATTCTTGATCGTCAAGTTCGCAAGTTGAGAACTAAGGAAGTAGCTTCAGTAAAGGTCTTGTGGAGAAGCCAGAAGGTTGAAGAGGCCACATGGGAAGCCGAAGAGGACATGAAATCCAGATATCCTCACTTGTTTGAAGAGCAGGCAGATAGACTTCCAGGTAAATACCTTTAGTTTTCATGCCATGTCCCTTATGTATTCATGCCTCAAGTTTCACGTTCAAGTTCATGTATTCATTATTCATGTCTCATGTTTGGGCACTGATGTTTCATAAAACTACGTCATGTCAGTTTCCATGCCCCATGTTAAGTTATGTCTCATGTGTAATACCCCTTTTTTACCCGGAGGTTAAATTAGAAGTACGACATATTGGAGATTCCTTATTTTTTATTTGTTTTAAAGGAGTCGCCACCTAATTAGTTTAAGGGTGAATTAGGACACCTAGAGTTATTTTCTAAAGTTGTGTTTAAAGTTAACTCTGTTTAAGATCTGCGAAAACTTAAGATTCTAGGTAAGGGTTCAATTAGTCTAAAGGGAAGGTATTAGGCATCCTTTAAGACCCATTAACAATGATTAACCGACCGGACTTATAATTAATTAGGCTAAGTGTAAATATAGTATTATAGAAAAAAGAAAGTAGCTTTGTAAGTATGCCTAAAGTTATAGATAGACATGTAAGAATGTTATTTAAAATAGAACTTGTAAAAAAAAAAAAAAATTGTATAAAAGAGTACTTTTAACGCTATTTTGAAATACGACTCATAAATATTGTTAAGGTTTTAAAATGAAAAGTATAATGACGTAGTTTAAAATAATACTTGTAGAAAATAACAATTGCATAAAAGAGTTTAATCAAAAAATAGACTAAGAGAAAGCGGAACGTGTAATATTTATATGTGGAGGAAATGACTAAAATTTAAAAGAGCCATTTAATAAAGTTTTAAAAGTTGTTCTAGATAAATATGTGTTTCAATGTGTATTTCTAAGTGTTCTAAGATAAAAAGAGTAAATGTTGATTCTTTTAACTCAAATATATAGTCATGCTATTTAAAAATTAGTTACTCTAAATAAATGTTATAGATACTGTATAAGTAGTTTTAAAAATAGAAGTGAATGTAATTTGTGAGATTAACTACCCGTAACTAAATTAAAACCCTTAATGTTACTAAAGTTTGTCTTAATTAACAAGCATAAATGTTAGTCATACAATACATGTCAAATGCACACAAAAATAAAAATAGAGGAGTAGATATAATGAGAATGGCCTAGCCCATTTTGGGCTGCTGCTGTCGACTGCCACCATTTATGGGCCTCGGCCCAGAATTCTTTTACATCATGCTGTGGGTTGTTCCAACTATTGGGTTGTGGCCCAGGATTTTGTTTGCTGTGGATAGAGGGGAAATGTGTTTCGTTGGGCCCTGGCCCAGCATCGAATACGGAAGACGAGTCACTCGAACTTGTGTGTGAAGTTCATGCATAAAAGATACGAGAGAAAACAGATTAGTATATGATCAATAAGATTAAACATACAAACATATGAATTCAAAACAACTCTGTTGATTATGTATATCCAAATGTATTTCACGAACGCAACTTCGATATGCCTTCATATGCAGATTTTCAAACTGACATATATTTACAACAAGCGCACGAAATTTGAACAAACAAAACTGAAAATGATAATGTCACGTACAGGGGACTACTTTATGGGCAAATGTTTAACAAGCTAAATACAGTCCGGAAAACAGACTCAGCAATCATATTTCACTCTCAATAATATATTTCTAAACATAGCATTTTTAGAAGTGGATTGAGGCCAGCTCATTACAGAAGCAGTTTAACAAGCAGCCTTATGAACATGTAAGAGGAGAATAGGAAATGAATCATGTTGAAAGAAGATACCTCACAGATCCTTCCTTAATCGTATGATAGCTTTCTTTTAATCAACATTAATCTAAACACATGATTGTTTGGCAGAGACATATATTCACCAATTGTGCATATGCAACACAGCATCAAATCAAATACAATTCATACTAAACCAACACTTAACTACACATGATTTGGAAGACTCTAACCACCAGGTTCCACATAGCCGAACTGATTTCATTAAGCAGATAAAGGCAAATCACAACTATATAACAGTTTGGCTAGCCCACATGTTAGACAGGATCCACCATTTAGCTTAGAGGATGATTACAAAGTCCTATAACACGTGAGAATAGCTTAGCGAACACGCAGACCAGTCCAAGTAAGCATAACCCAACACTGATACATATATCGAATTGCACCGAGACATCCAACAGACGCACATGCTATCAGTAAAACCATATTTTCCCATGTTGAAGTAAATTTCCGGAAATCAAAGTTGTTTATTACTTACAGTTAACTGAAACAGACTGAATTTAAACACTTTAGTTAACCTATGGTTAGCTTACACATACTCATAATGATTAACTTGCTGCCAGATACTTGAGCTCTTTTGCATACACAGTATACACGGATATTCATAAATTAAGCATGTTTGAATCAGGCAAGGTAAGTGTTTGCAAACACTAGGCTATTCTAATGGACTAAACCAATTAATCAAACCATGAATACATCGACCTAATAAGTATTCCCAGCAAACTGAGTTTTGAGCCAATACTCAATCTAAATTCAGGCAGGACAGGGCAGTAGATCCTAAAAAAAAACTAGATAATCACTGTTTTCTAATCCCCCCTTTCTTGTTTCAAAGCTTCACACACTTAATGAAACACCATTTATGCGAATTTCATATTAAGCCAAGATTTCCAAACTCGAAGGTCAAGAGAGAATTCATTCAAGCATTGACATACCGTGCCAAACGCATAAAAGGCCTTCATACCAAATCTGATAATTATAAAAGCAGGGACAAGATGATGACAGAAAATGGGGGACCGAGAGACTGGGCTTAAAACAACAAGATTCAGGAAAAACATCCATATTTTGACCATGTTATTGTTTCAGTTCAACTTACCAAACTTCATTCAAAGCAGTATTTTCCATTACGCATTTCAAATGAGTTTACTAGCACATAAAACTTCGATGTGCAGTCCCATGTGAGTTATCGAAGAGTCAAAACCAGTATAAAGTGACTCAACAACACTTAAGAACAAACCAGATAACAACCTATCATGTACGATTTCTAAACTAAGCTACATAAAGAAAAACTAGTGTTAATTCAATTTAACTTTAAAAAACTCATACATTGACTAAATTATAGATTAAGCAGAGAAAACATGTCAAACAAATATATAAGGGCCCATTAATAGACTAATCTACCAGAAATTAATAAAGTTGCACTAGACAGCGTATTAAGCCAATTGAAATAGGAAACTTAAATTTACAACTGAAAGACAATTATGGAAATGATTCAGTGCCGACCTGTCTTGATCACATACACAATGTACCTAGAATATACACATTACGGTGTGTATATCGCATGTATATCTACTTCTTATCTTGTTAACCTACTGCATATCATATGTATATTCGGCTCTAAATGGGTTTTAACTTTTGGAAATTCAATCTAAACATCCAAACCAAAGTATACGTTTTTTTCAAATCTATTTCAGCGATTAACATTCTATCCTAGCAACTCCCAAACATCAAAGAAATAATACGACGACATAGAAAACTACATGGCTACTAAACATATCGCAGAATAAACCACAAATCTCAACCAAGACGGAAACTAAAGACCATGAGTAATGAATGTATCGAAGTTTACCTTTTTTGTGCGCAGTGAAGTGGGTGTCGACGACCTCAAATCTACTCTCTCGTATTGACAGATTCGAAGCTCGAGTCGAAAATTAAAATGTCTTTGTTGTAATTAAAGTTCTTTTACCGAACAGCGACGAAGGTTGATCGAATGGTGGAAACTTAACTTTTCAACACAAATCTCATAACAAACGAGTATTTTCTGATTTTGAAGAAAAAGTTCGAGACCAGATTTTTTGAAAATGAAAGAAACTCAAGGTTTTAGAAAAAACTTGCATCTCCTATTTGTGTTCGATCAGTCCCCCACGGCTAAAGTTCACCGGGAAGTAAATTCACGTTTGGGGAGATGGTCTGTCCCTCAAAAACACTCAATAATTCTCTCAAGATACTCAAAAATCCCCCCCCCCCCCCCCTTCAGGTTGAGTAATTTCGTTGTTTTTATAGAAAAAATATGAAGAGAGAGAGAGAGGAGGCGGGACAAAGGGAATATGGAAGAGATAGGCGTGGAAGGAGACAAGGGAACGTGGATGTGCAGGGACAGCAGGGAACGTGAGGAGCATGAGCAGGCGTGGGGGGCCAATGAAAGGTGGAGGTGGCAGAGGCGAGTGAAGATGGGAAGGTGGAGGGGAACGTGGGAGCGTGGAGGCGGGTGAAGGAGGAGAAAGAGAGAAAAGAGGAGGAAGAAGAGTGGGGTGCGGCTGAAGGGATTAGGGTAAAGAAAAAGGGAGATTGGGCCGGGTGTGAGGTAAATGGTCTGGGCCAGACGGGTTGTGGGTATTGGGCTGTTAAATTTAATATATGGGCTGGTTATTTTTAATGAATAGTGGGCTGAAAAAAAATGTGGGTTGTTTATTTGGGTAGGAAAATAATACTGTGTTTGTATTTTGGGCTATTAATTTGGCTGAAAATTATTGATCCTTCCTCCGCTATTTAATTATTTTTGAGATTCTAATTTAATAACCGGTATAATATATATTATGTAAAGACAATAAATAATTAATATGTAGAAAAATAAAGATTTTGTAAAGTGTTGTCTTGTAATTAATTTAACGACTCCAAACCCGAAAATGAAACGATGACGAACATTTAAAATTTGTGATAAAGTAATGCTTGTAATGTTGAAAATAAAAATAGTGATATTAATAGTAGTAGCAATAAATATTTTTTAAAAAATAAAGTATTTAGTTCGTCAGTAAATTTAGAAAACCCGAGTAAAATAAATAAAAGAGGGACAAAATTGGGTGTCAACAGATGCCCCTCTTCGACCGAAGATGATGTAAGAATCTTCGGGCGAAGAAGTTGACGTAGTAGTCGATTTTGTTCCGACCGACAAACATGAATTTTAGAAAATATGGGTTAGGAGAATTGATGGAAAATATTATGAAAGCAGAAGGAATTGTGGAAAATTATGGTTGAATCTTAGTTTTGAGTTGCCTACATATCTAGGGTTGCACTAAAGCCATGTCTAGTTCGAAAGTTTTTGTGGATTCACAATCTAGCCGGGGGTTGTAGACAGGTGACGAGAACGTTCAAGAATAGAACATATGCTTATAGCCTCCTAATTAGAAATGTGGTGCACAACACACCCATAAGTAGGACTCTACTAGACACGATGTAAATTTCTCGAAACATGCCCCAGTGTTGAGTTATGGAGACGCTGGGGATGTAGAAAGGAATATGAGATTGTGAAAAGAGTTGATTGAAATAGAGTTTTAGTGGGAAATATGGAAGAGAAATTGACCTACGTGTCACGTGTTTGTGGACGTAGGCGGAGTTAAGTTCGAGAGTAGATCCATGACCTTTGCTTGTGAGTTTGGTATTCCTCTTCAGCAAATTTGCCCCAGTTCACTGCGTAAGATAAAGTTCCATGTTGCGTTCCGTTCCTGCAGGTTGTATTTTCTGCCAAAACTGAAATTCATGTCAAAATTAGTAATAAAGTTGAAATTGTAAAATTATAAAGGATAGTAAATATGAGTGCGGGAATGAAGATGAAGCCGTGTGGTCAATGATGTCTCTGGTTGTCAGTAGGGACTTGAATAAATGTGTGATGTGTATGCCGAGGATGTGATAATATCTCTAGTTGCAGTTGGAGATGATAGTAGTAAGGCCTCCGGCTGTATTCCGGGACTTGATGATGTCTGCGAAATTTAAGGTAAAACTGTGAAAGTAGGAAAAGTAGATGATGAAATAAAGAAATGACGTAAGGAGTAAAATAAGTGTATAGCCGTTTGGCTTATGCAGGTGAGGCCGTGTGGCCATGCGATGTCTCCGGTTGTGTTTGGGGACTCGATGATATGTCTCCGGTTGTCTTCGGGGATTTGATGATAAATGATGTAGCCGTATGGCTTATGCGGGTGAGGCTGTGTAGCCATGTGATGTCTCCGATTGTCTTCGGGACTCAATGATATGCTAATGAGGTCGTACAGCCAAATTATGTCTCCGGTTGTCTTCAGAGACTTAATGATAATTCCTGTAAAATCATTAGAATTGGTAAAGCGAATGATAAGGTAGAGAGTAGTGTCATAGTGTAGTCGTCTGGCTTATGCATATGAGACTGTATAGCCGAATGATGCCCCCGGTTGTCTTCAGAGACTCGATGCTAATCCTGTAAAATTCAAGATAAATATGTGAATTCTTATTTTAGGGTAGAATGACCCAATATGTCCTATTTTAGGGTGGACGAACCCAAGTATCCTATTTTAGGGTGGAAGAACCCAATATGTCCTATTTTAGGGTGGACAAACCCAAGTATCCTATTTTAGGGTGGAAGAACCCAAGCGTCCTATTTTAGGGTGGAAGAACCCAAGTATCCTATTTTAGGGTGGAAGAACCCAATATGTCCTATTTTAGGGTGGACGAACCCAAGTATCCTATTTTAGGGTGGAAGAACCCAAGCATCCTATTTTAGGGTGGACGAACCCAAGTATGTCTCCGGTTGTTTTCGAGGACATGAGGCATATGCCGTGTGAGGCATTTAAAGAAATGATATCCTATTAAAGGCGGACGAGCCTAAAGTGTCCTATTAAAGGCGGACGATCCCAAAGTTGTCCTATTAAAAGCGGAAGATCCTAAAGTGTCCTATTAAAGGCGGACAAGCCTAAAGTGTCCTATTAAAGGCGGACGATCTTAAAGTGTCCTATTAAAGGCGGACGAGCCTAATTGTCCTATTAAAGGCGGACGAGCCTAAAGTGTTGTGCGTTTGCGAACAATGATATTGTCCCTTTGCGGGGCATTTGAAAATAATAATGCAATGCCGGTGCGGTGCCTTTGCAGTGCGGGCATTTGAAAGCAGTAGTAGTGCATATGCAGTGCGTGTATTTGAAGAAATGATGTCCTATTAAAGGCGGACGAGCCTAAAATGTCCTATTAAAGGCGGACGAGCCTAAAACGTATAGTTATCCTCGGTGTATGATATTGATGCCTCAAGAGGTCTTGGGAGATGCCTTCAGCTGTCTTTGGAAACTTAACAATGATTCCTTCAAAGTTTAGAGTAAAATGGTTAAAGCTGGTAAAGTATATGATAAAATAATTGATAACGTATGGAGTAAAGTGGTGGAATAGCCGTCTGGCTCATGATGTTGATGGTATCGTGATAGGCCAAATTTAGGATACGTAATCCTGATTTAATTCGCCTTCAATCTCGTCAACCTACAAAAACAGGTGTATAAAGTTATAAAATTATTTTGATAAAAATAAATTAAAAGATAAGGTTGGAAGTAAAGCCGTATGGCTTTTGAGGCGAGGCCACAATGGCCCTGATTGATAGACTTGACTGTTGATCTCGCGATTTTAAGTTCCTGCACTCAAAGAAAAATTCTTAGTTTGGGAGGGGGAAGTTGATTCGTGTTGACTCGAAGCTTAACGTTGTTGGCGTTCCATTTGTCTTGTTTGTTTGGATCTTGTGATCTCCGTTCAAGCCTCGGTAGATGAACAGTAGTGAAATAATTGAAAGAAAGTATTTCATTTGAAAGGTAGGTATGTAAGTATATGTATAAGGAAATGTAACTATACGTATATAAGTTGTGAAATATGTATATGTAAATGTATGTATGTAAGGAAAGATATATATATGTAAATGTATATATATATAAGTTTTAAAATATTCTGCCAACTTCGGATTGTGACACTTCTAAAGTAATTGGTCTATAATACTTCCTGTCTGGTAGCCTCAATATTGTCGATGTCCAACCGTCGTTTCGTCTATATTTTCCAAAATATGCCCCAGTTTTGGGTTCAGAAAGGGTATGCTAAACTTATGTTGTGGTGTGACCGAACCTTATATAGGTTGCCTACGTATCCTTCCAGGGAATCAGGTCAGAACGTAGTTCGTAAGGTTCATAAAATATGGTTTGAGAATTTAATAAAGGGACCGAACCCGATGTGGATTGCCTACGTATCCCACCAAGGGAATCAGGTCAGCGTAGTTCTGTTGTGTAAATGGTAAAAGGTTTGTTGGTTTTCTACCTAAATATGACTAACCCGTATGTTGAAAGTCTACGAATCCCGCCAAAGGAATCAAGTCATGTGTAATTCTCCTTACATAAGGATTTCTGATTTTATGTTATAATGCAACCGAACCCTATGTGGGCTGCCTACGTATCCCGCCACGGAAATCAGGTCAGCGTAGTATTTTTTGGTTTTTTTGTTGTAAAGCAACCGAACCCTATGTGGGCTGCCTACGTATCTCACAATGAGAATCAGGTCAGAACGTAGTTCGTACATGCAAAATCTTTTGATTTTTTGTTCTAAATGCAACCGAACCCTATGTGGGCTGCCTACGTATCCCCCATGGGAATCAGGTCAGCGCAGTTCGTACATGCAAAATCTTTTGATTTTTTGTTCTAAATGCAACCGAACCCTATGTGGGCTGCCTACGTATCCCCCATGGGAATCAGGTCGGAATGTAGTTCGTACGCATGTAAAATCTTTTGATTTTTGTTCTAAATGCAACCGAACCCTATGTGGGCTGCCTACATATCCCACCGAGGGAATCAGGTCAGCGTAGTTCGTACACATAAGATATTTTGGATTTTTTTGTCGTAAAGCAACCGAACCCTATGTGGGCTGCCTACGTATCCCCTCATGGGAATCAGGTCAGCGTAGTTCGTAAATGATTTGTTGATTTTTTTTTTATCTAGGTGTGACGGATTTGTATGTTGATAGTCTACGAATCCCGCTGAGGGAATCAGGCCCTGTGTGGTTTTCTTCGTGTAATGATTTTTTAGATTTTCTGTTATGGCGCAACCGAACCCTATGTGGGTTGCCTACGTATCTCACCATGAGAATCAGGTCAGAACGTAGTTCGTATGCATAAGGTATTTTGGACTTTTTGTTCTAAATGCAACCGAACCCTATGTGGGCTGCCTACGTATCCCACCACAGGAATCAGGTCGGAACGTAGTTCGTACGCATGTAAAATCTTTTGATTTTTGTTCTAAATGCAACCGAACCCTATGTGGGCTGCCTACGTATCCCGCCGAGGGAATCAGGTCAGCGTAGTTCGTAATGATTGTTAAAGGAAAGGTTGCAAACTAGGCTGTCTAACCTAATGTCGTCCTTTGATTTCTTCTTGAATTGCTAGCTTTCAGGCTTATGTCATCACCTATCGGCTATTTCAATTTCTTCCGAGTGTAATCTTGTCTTGTCCTCAAATGTCTTTATTACTCTTTCGGGATGTATGTTTCATCTTATGTCACAATCATAGAGTTGGCAGATTTGATAAATAAAGTAGAAAATAATAATAAATGATTAAGGAAAATCAGAAATGCATAGATTTTGCGATTAAGTTTTCAAAAGATGAGGCAAAGCAACAAAAGTCTTGAGCATGATTCAAACCTCAATTTTAAAATTGTGCTATTTCAAAAGTTTTCTACATGTTCAAACTACCAAGACTCGTGGAGTAAGAATCCAATTCTTCAAAGTCTCTCCTGGTTCGGCATCCTGGATGGTCGGTGTCTCGGTGTCGACCCGAATCAACTTTTTTAGGGATATAAGAACATAAAAATGCAAAATGATGTCAGTCTCACAACATATCTAGGTAAAGTCATGATCACATAGAGTCAAGTAAGTCATGTAGAAAATAGTTCATAAAGTTGTCAAACAAATGTAAATGAGTATATCAAACAATAACGCGTCCTAATATGCATGTGACCTCTTTGTGCCAGAGGTAGGCCTAACGTTTGTTTGAAGGGTAAAGTGTGCCATAATACGTCATCCCGTTGCTTTGATTAATTAAACAAATTCTATTTCCCCAAAATAAAGTACAAAAGTTGTGTAATATTTATTATACGTCAAATGAATACAACATAAAGTGTTTCCTAATCTAAGTAAAGTAAATACAATTTCCTATGTCTAAATTTAAGCTCTGTTTTGTGATATCATTGATCTTCGTCATTCATTGTACTCCAATGTAAATCCATATCTGTCATAGAAATGTTACTCATTCCCGCCCTCCTAAAGTTTAATTAATTAGAGCAAACAGTCAATATTTAGGCACAGTTATCCTTCAAATATGCATATAAAGTATGATTATTGTCGCTTGGGGTTGTGAACCCGCTTGGACGCTTGGGTAAAGTCGTCTAATGGGTTTAATACACCAAGGGCATTAAACCTCCTAGGTCATGAAATGTATGTTCTTAATAAAGTGTGTTGGTTTAGCTCTATCTTAGGCTGACTAAGAGTGAGTTTACTAGACGCAAGGTTCCCGAGCGGACTACTCGAGTGAGAAGGCTACGCGGTCCCCGTTATTCGAGCACCCCGCGCATACGCCAACTCTCCTAAAATTTGGATTCTACGAAAGAAATTTGCGGGTGCGCAAAACACACCTCGCGTGTACGTGTGATAGTGTGAGTTTCCAGAAGTGGAAGAAATATGAACGAAATGATAATTTATCAAAGCAGTAACATATAAACAGTTTATATCACACAAACAATTAATAGCAGTTAAGCAGTTTATAGCATGTAAAAATAGTTTAAGCAAATAAAGTAATTAAGTTAGCACACAAAGCCTAATTAAATCTAAGTCTGTTATGGTTAGAACCTAAGTGATTCCCCACCAGAGTCGCCAAGCTGTAATACCCCTTTTTTACCCGGAGGTTAAATTAGAAGTACGACATATTGGAGATTCCTTTTTTTTATTTATTTGTTTTAAAGGAGTCGCCACCTAATTAGTTTAAGGGTGAATTAGGACACCTAGAGTTATTTTCTAAAGTTGTGTTTAAAGTTAACTCTGTTTAAGATCTGCGAAAACTTAAGATTCTAGGTAAGGGTTCAATTAGTCTAAAGGGAAGGTATTAGTCATCCTTTAAGACCCATTAACAATGGTTAACCGACCGGACTTATAATTAATTAGGCTAAGTGTAAATATAGTATTATAGAAAAAAGAAAGTAGCTTTGTAAGTATGCCTAAAGTTATAGATAGACATGTAAGAATGTTATTTAAAATAGAACTTGTAAAAAAAAAAAAAAATTGTATAAAAGAGTACTTTTAACGCTATTTTGAAATACGACTCATAAATATTGTTAAGGTTTTAAAATGAAAAGTATAATGACGTAGTTTAAAATAATACTTGTAGAAAATAACAATTGCATAAAAGAGTTTAATCAAAAAATAGACTAAGAGAAAGCGGAACGTGTAATATTTATATGTGGAGGAAATGACTAAAATTTAAAAGAGTCATTTAATAAAGTTTTAAAAGTTGTTCTAGATAAATATGTGTTTCAATGTGTATTTCTAAGTGTTCTAAGATAAAAAGAGTAAATGTTGATTCTTTTAACTCAAATATATAGTCATGCTATTTAAAAATTAGTTACTCTAAATAAATGTTATAGATACTGTATAAGTAGTTTTAAAAATAGAAGTGAATGTAATTTGTGAGATTAACTACCCGTAACTAAATTAAAACCCTTAATGTTACTAAAGTTTGTCTTAATTAACAAGTATAAATGTTAGTCATACAATACATGTCAAATGCACACAAAAATAAAAATAGAGGAGTAGATATAATGAGAATGGCCTAGCCCATTTTGGGCTGCTGCTGTCGACTGCCACCATTTATGGGCCTCGGCCCAGAATTCTTTTACATCATGCTGTGGGTTGTTCCTACTATTGGGCTGTGGCCCAGGATTTTGTTTGCTGTGGATAGAGGGGAAATGTGTTTCGTTGGGCCCTGGCCCAGCATCGAATACGGAAGACGAGTCACTCGAACTCGTGTGTGAAGTTCATGCATAAAAGATACGAGAGAAAACAGATTAGTATATGATCAATAAGATTAAACATACAAACATATGAATTCAAAACAACTCTGTTGATTATGTATATTATGTATATCCAAATGTATTTCACGAACGCAACTTCGATATGCCTTCATATGCAGATTTTCAAACTGACATATATTTACAACAAGCGCACGAAATTTGAACAAACAAAACTGAAAATGATAATGTCACGTACAGGGGACTACTTTATGGGCAAATGTTTAACAAGCTAAATACAGTCCGGAAAACAGACTCAGCAGTCATATTTCACTCTCAATAATATATTTCTAAACATAGCATTTTTAGAAGTGGATTGAGGCCAGCTCATTACAGAAGCAGTTTAACAAGCAGCCTTATGAACATGTAAGAGGAGAATAGGAAATGAATCATGTTGAAAGAAGATACCTCACAGATCCTTCCTTAATCGTATGATAGCTTTCTTTTAATCAACATTAATCTAAACACATGATTGTTTGGCAGAGACATATATTCACCAATTGTGCATATGCAACACAGCATCAAATCAAATACAATTCATACTAAACCAACACTTAACTACACAGGATTTGGAAGACTCTAACCACCAGGTTCCACATAGCCGAACTGATTTCATTAAGCAGATAAAGGCAAATCACAACTATATAACAGTTTGGCTAGCCCACATGTTAGACAGGATCAACCATTTAGCTTAGAGGATGATTACAAAGTCCTATAACACGTGAGAATAGCTTAGTGAACACGCAAACCAGTCCAAGTAAGCATAACCCAACACTGATACATATATCGAATTGCACCGAGACATCCAACAGACGCACATGCTATCAGTAAAACCATATTTTCCCATGTTGAAGTAAATTTCCGGAAATCAAAGTTGTTTATTACTTACAGTTAACTGAAACAGACTGAATTTAAACACTTTAGTTAACCTATGGTTAGCTTACACATACTCATAATGATTAACTTGCTGCCAGATACTTGAGCTCTTTTGCATACACAGTATACATGGATATTCATAAATTAAGCATGTTTGAATCAGGCAAGGTAAGTGTTTGCAAACACTAGGCTATTCTAATGGACTAAACCAATTAATCAAACCATGAATACATCGACCTAATAAGTATTCCCAGCAAACTGAGTTTTGAGCCAATACTCAATCTAAATTCAGGCAGGACAAGGCAGTAGATCCTAAAAAAAAACTAGATAATCACTGTTTTCTAATCCCCCCTTTCTTGTTTCAAAGCTTCACACACTTAATGAAACACCATTTATGCGAATTTCATATTAAGCCAAGATTTCCAAACTCGAAGGTCAAGAGAGAATTCATTCAAGCATTGACATACCGTGCCAAACGCATAAAAGGCCTTCATACCAAATCTGATAATTTTAAAAGCAGGGACAAGATGATGACAGAAAATGGGCGACCGAGAGACTGGGCTTAAAACAACAAGATTCAGGAAAAACATCCATATTTTGACCATGTTATTGTTTCAGTTCAACTTACCAAACTTCATTCAAAGCAGTATTTTCCATTACGCATTTCAAATGAGTTTACTAGCACATAAAAATTCGATGTGCAGTCCCATGTGAGTTATCGAAGAGTCAAAACCAGTATAAAGTGACTCAACAACACTTAAGAACAAACCAGATAACAACCTATCATGTACGATTTCTAAACTAAGCTACATAAAGAAAAACTAGTGTTAATTCAATTTAACTTTAAAAAACTCATACATTGACTAAATTATAGATTAAGCAGAGAAAACATGTCAAACAAATATATAAGGGCCCATTAATAGACTAATCTACCAGAAATTAATAAAGTTGCACTAGACAGCGTATTAAGCCAATTGAAATAGGAAACTTAAATTTACAACTGAAAGACAATTATGGAAATGATTCAGTGCCGACCTGTCTTGATCACATACACAATGTACCTAGAATATACACATTACGGTGTGTATATCGCATGTATATCTACTTCTTATCTTGTTAACCTACTGCATATCATATGTATATTCGGCTCTAAATGGGTTTTAACTTTTGGAAATTCAATCTAAACATCCAAACCAAAGTATACGTTTTTTTCAAATCCATTTCAGCGATTAACATTTTATCCTAGCAACTCCCAAACATCAAAGAAATAATACGACGACATAGAAAACTACATGGCTACTAAATATATCGCAGAATAAACCACAAATCTCAACCAAGACGGAAACTAAAGACCATGAGTAATGAATGTATCGAAGTTTACCTTTTTTGTGCGCAGTGAAGTGGGTGTCGACGGCCTCAAATCTACTCTCTCGTATTGACAGATTCGAAGCTCGAGTCGAAAATTAAAATGTCTTTGTTGTAATTAAAGTTCTTTTACCGAACAGCGACGAAGGTTGATCGAATGGTGGAAACTTAACTTTTCAACACAAATCTCATAACAAACGAGTATTTTCTGATTTTGAAGAAAAAGTTCGAGACCAGATTTTTTGAAAATGAAAGAAACTCAAGGTTTTAGAAAAACTTGCATCTCCTATTTGTGTTCGATCAGTCCCCCACGGCTAAAGTTCACCGGGAAGTAAATTCACGTTTGGGGAGATGGTCTGTCCCTCAAAAACACTCAATAATTCTCTCAAGATACTCAAAAATCCCCCCCCCCCCCCTTCAGGTTGAGTAATTTCGTTGTTTTTATAGAAAAAATATGAAGAGAGAGAGAGAGAGGAGGCGGGACAAAGGGAATATGGAAGAGATAGGCGTGGAAGGAGACAAGGGAACGTGGATGTGCAGGGACAGCAGGGAACGTGAGGAGCATGAGCAGGCATGGGGGGGGCAATGAAAGGTGGAGGTGGCAGAGGCGAGTGAAGATGGGAAGGTGGAGGGGAACGTGGGAGCGTGGAGGCGGGTGAAGGAGGAGAAAGAGAGAAAAGAGGAGGCAGAAGAGTGGGGTGCGGCTGAAGGGATTAGGGTAAAGAAAAAGGGAGATTGGGCCGGGTGTGAGGTAAATGGTCTGGGCCAGACGGGTTGTGGGTATTGGGCTGTTAAATTTAATATATGGGCTGGTTATTTTTAATGAATAGTGGGCTGAAAAAAATGTGGGTTGTTTATTTGGGTAGGAAAATAATACTGTGTTTGTATTTTGGGCTATTAATTTGGCTGAAAATTATTGATCCTTCCTCCGCTATTTAATTATTTTTGAGATTCTAATTTAATAACTTGTATAATATATATTATGTAAAGACAATAAATAATTAATATGTAGAAAAATAAAGATTTTGTAAAGTGTTGTCTTGTAATTAATTTAACGACTCCAAACCCGAAAATGAAACGATGACGAACATTTAAAATTTGTGATAAAGTAATGCTTGTAATGTTGAAAATAAAAATAGTGATATTAATAGTAGTAGCAATAAATATTTTTTAAAAAATAAAGTATTTAGTTCGTCAGTAAATTTAGAAAACCCGAGTAAATTAAATTAAAGAGGGACAAAATTGGGTGTCAACATCATGTTCCACGCTCATGTCAGCTATCCAGTGCCCATATTCATGCCTCAGTATTCAAGTTTCCATATAACCAGGTCATGTTTCCTTCACGTTCATGTAGTCAAGCCATGTCCAGCCATATTCTCAACCATTACCCATCATTCGAGGACGAATGATCCCAAGGGGGAGATATTGTAACACCCCGCATCTTGGAACTAAGTTTAAGCTCATATCATAAGAGTTCTAGTGAAAACACTGAAGGTTTGAGCGTTGCGAAAATGGTTGATAGGCCTATTTCGGGCAGCGATAACTCCTTGAGCCGTTACGAATCTGGAAGAACTTCCTTGATGAAAGTTGTAGCCCTATTAAATATCTTTCCAACGGTATATTATGGGGATTAAACGGACATCTGTGCAAAGAGTTATGCCCATTTGACTGAAGCCTGTTCGCTGGAAATTCGTCTGCGTTACGGTGACGTTACGGACCATAACTCGTGTTACGGGCTGTAACAGTGAGCCGTAACACAGAGGAAATTTCCAGAACCTCACTGGAAATTTCCTCCAAGATACGGTACCAACTTCGTGTTACGGACCGTACTTCGTGTTACGGACCGTAACAGTGGTCCGTAACACAAGGAAAATTTTCAGAAACTTACTGGAAATTTTCACCAAGGTACGACACCAAGTTACGGTCCGTCCCTTGTGTTACGGGACCGTAACATGGGGCGTATCTTGGTCTGCAATTATGTTTCGGGTCACCTGACTTCGGGAGGCCATAACCCTATCGTAAGTTGAGAATTTGGGGAAACTCAAAGAATGAAAGTTGTAGATAATTGAAATACCTTTCCAACCATAGGTTGTGGGTTCACAGGTGACGTCGGAATAGGGAGATACGGACGTTTCAAGATAGAAAGGTCCCAACCCGTTTTCAAGTTGGGTCAACCCATTTCCCCCTTAGTATTTAAGGGAAATGAAAACCCTAGCAGCCTCCATTTCCCACAAATTTCAAATTTTTAGAGAGAGAAAGTGAGAGAAAGGAGACCTAGAGAGAGAAAGTAGAGAATCAACCAAGTTTAAGGCCCCAAATCCCGAAGCTCGTGAAGGATAAAGTGTAGTACAAGTTGTTGCCGTCATTTTAAGCTAAAGATCGGACTTGGGTTGATTTCGTGGTGACTACCCAAAAAGGTAATGTTTCTACTCCCTAATCATTTATGGTTGTGAATTTATGAATTCTTGGGAGAATAATAATTAGGTTTGTTGAAGAGGATTATATGAACTATGTAATTGTTGGATTGTTGAATTGAGATTGTTGTATTAATATGGTTGATGAAGAATGATGTTAATTACATCTAATTGAGATTGTAGAATTAGATAGAATTAATAGAATGGGGATTGGGTGAAGAAAACACCATTAATGAGGGTTATAGAGCTTCATGCCCACTAAGTGTTTGATAAAATGCTTAGATGAACAAAACATGAATATTGTTGCTAATATAGAATTCCTATGGCTTGTATTGCTATAGATTGAAGTTGAAGGGATTGAAGGACATTGTGATACGCTCAAAAGCGGGAAGTTAAGGTATGTAGAACTTCCATCCACATGTGGGAATCTCTACGTTCTTCCCGATGATCCGTTTCGTAAAATCTATGAAGTTCAAATCCTAGGGCATTAAACCCAACATATTGGTAGCCCGTAATTATGTATGTATGTACATGAATTCCGTATCTATGTTCGTTATTGTATTTCCTAATCTTCCATTACGGACATTAGGAATCCTAGCTTAATCCATGAATCATGAATTCTTCCTCATGTGTTCTCATTATGTTCATATGAAACTGCATGAGTTATTTTTGCAAGTTATAAACATGCTTTCAAGTCAACTACAAATATATGATTATGAACTATTGCATTACTCATAAATCAAGAACATGTTTACAAGCTATTTAATGAAATCATGTTTACAAGTTATTTCGTGAAATCATGATTCCAAGACAAGTACAAGTAAATTCACGAAAGTCATGGGCTTCTTAGCCAACTATATTATGTTCATGTTTTTGGGAGTTGCACGAATTACCGAGAAGGCTCAGATAGCCTGAAACTATGTAGCCACCATAGGACAAGGATCGCTCCGCCCAGTTAGGACGATACCTTAATTTCACACTGAATGGTTCCATCAGGTACGTTATTACCTTATACCCTGGCAAGGTATAGGGGCTCTGCTGGTCCGGCGAGGTACCAGACTCCACGTATCCACGTGGTGATATCATGTGTCGGTTTATGAAATGCTCTCCCTACTTATCATGTTTTACTCATGTTATATATATATGTACTCATGCTCATGCTCATGTTCATGTCCAAGTTTTCAGTTTCAGTTCTTATCATGTTACTCCATGTCCCATGTTGTTTCTTTTGGTTGCTCTCCATACCAGTACATTCAATGTGCTGACGTCCCCTTTTTACTGCCCGGGGGCCTGTATTTCACGATGCAGGTACGGATCTACAGGACGACGCTTCTGATCATTAGGATTTGCACGGCTTATTGGTGAGCCCCATCTCATTCGGGGTTTAGACATTGTAATTCCTTATTTAGTCTTGCATTTAAAGGTATGCTGCGGGCCTTGTCCCAGTAAGTATGTTTTCTAGTCAAACTCATGATAGAGGTTTCATAGACCAGACAAGTCAGTTATGTCATGTCAGACATTTGGAGTCGTATAGCCATTATGGCTCACTCATGTTTAAACAAGTACTTTATTAAGTATTATGACTTATTACGTTGTATAAAGGCTCATCATGCATTCACGTTATATTCCGCTTATGTTATGCATCATGACGATTCAGCAAGTCATGTGGTTCGCTCGGTCACATGCAGTCAGGCACCGAGTGCCGTGTTACGTCCAGGCCATGGTTCGGGACGTAACAAAGTCTATCTTCAAAGTTGACAATATGTGTAGTATTAAATTTGCCATATCTGGATCAAAATGAAATCAATGTGGTCTATAAATTTATGCATATATTGTGGAGTACAAATTCTACACACAAGAACTTCGTTTCATTACTTGCATCTACATTTCACCTTTTATGTACAAGTAGTTGCAAAAACCCGTTCTGTGCAAGGGCCTAAATACAAGAGAAAATCAGGGGCGGAGCTACAGCCTAATAATCGCTGAAAAATTATACATATAGGAGTAACACTAATCCAACCTCACCAATTCAATTTGTGCTATAATAATTAATAAATATGTTATTTTGAATAAGTCAAAGCTAATTTGAATAATTCAAAAGTAATATTACTTACTAAAACAATCCCTAATTAAAGGCCTACAATGTAAAAATCTCTGAAAAAAACTAAACGCAGTAGCCAGTTATTGGATTCCCAACCAATTTGTCCTTGACTTTCTTTTTCTTTTCATTAAATTTTTTAATAAAATTTAAAATTATTTGTTTAATTGAAAGTTAACGAGTAAATCCTAAAAAACTCTTAATAGCGTTGCTACAATCAAAAGCAAAAGGCTCCACAAAGAAATTAGAAAAAGAAAAACCTGATTCTGCTCTCCATTTTTCGTGTCTTGCTGCTATCGTTGTCATCGCTAGAGGCCGGCGAAAGTTTGAAGCCTAAGAGTGGTTTCATTCTAGGCTGAATTCTCATTTCTCTTCCTCTTTTTTTTTTTTTTTTAATAATTTGTTTGCTTTGTCTGTTCACTTCATATTAAAGCTAAATATTAAGTAGTTTGATTTTAAATTTTGGTGCATCCTTTCATTGAAAAATTCAATTACTAATATTGTGTAGTTTGATTTTAAATCTTTTGTGCACCCTTTCGTTAAAAAAAATAAAATTACTTATGTAATATTTGAACACCCTTCGTGAAATTTCTAACTCGTCACTGGAAAACACCTCTTTTGCTGCAGCAAACGAACCATTGCATCTAGTTATTGCTAATTACGGGTCAACCAATGATTTTTATGACATGGTTAGTACCTCATAGTGCTCCTTATATTTTAAGCCATGTTTAGCCAAACTTGGTTCATCCTTAAACTACAGAATCTCTTAAGTGATGCATGCCGACTACAATTCTGAGCTTTCAGTGTGTCAGATACACTATAACTGACGCTCTTAGGGGTCGTTTGGTAGATAGTCCAAATTATCCCGGGATTATAATCCCGGGACTAATTTATCCCATCTGTTGGGATTATTTTATACCATCTAAAAGATGGTATAAAATAATCCCAGTATAAGTGGGATAAAAAGGTATAAGCTGGGATATCCCAACTTATACCTTCTACCAAACGACCCTTACTTAATAATTAAATCCCAGTCAAACCATAAATTCAACTTTACATATTATCATACTAGGAATGACCAATCGCTAGAGCAATATTTCCAATGTCATTGTGATTCAAGATCACGATACAGGAGCCACTAAACTATCCATTTAGGATAAGTCGACGTTTCATTTAGCAATTAACAAATGTAGTAGTAGTAAAATTCGAATGCGGTTATTATTTGATATTGTCAATCTAATGCTACATTCAATCTATAATTATTTTTCATATGCAACCAATAAAATATTCTATTATGTTATTTCAAATTTTATGCTGAGAGTTTGTTGTACCAAACAATCAACCAAATGACCCCTAGAAAAGTATATAAACCAGTCAAATCTGACACAATTCTGTGCGAAAATTTCACGGGCAGCCTTTTTTGACACCACCATGTAATTTGTATCCACTCTTTAAAAGATTTTCTACATATATTCATTTTCATACATGCAGTGTTTGAAGTTAGGCTTAGAAAAAATCAAACTCTAGATATAATGTCTAAAGTTGCATATAAGTGAAGTTCAAGAAAATGACTGAAGTGAGGAAACAATGATTGTACTTGATCAGCCACTTATGGCTAATGTTCTGTTAAAAAGACTGAATTTTAGTCGTATGTGTGTGAACATCAATCATATAAAGCTTTAAATATTGTGTTTGAAGTTAGACTTTATACAACCTAACTTCAACACCGTATACTCGAGGTGGATACACGTGCCAAAAAAAATTAAAAAGCAGACACAAATAAAACGGAGAAGGACCAAATATACCCCTGCATTATTGGGAAAGGGCCAAATATATCCCTCATTATACTTTGGGTTCAAATATCCCCCTCCAGTTATATTATTGGATCAAATATATATACTCCTTCTCCGTTAAAGTTGTCTAAGGTGGACCTCCTATCTTACGTAGCTCTGATATTTGATGATATGGATGTCACATGACATTACCACCTCATCACCCTCTCTTAATCCATTTTACTCCTCCCCACTTCCACCACAAAAAATTCCTTCCCCTCCATCACTATTGCCACCATTACCACCACATTATCCACCCCACAGATTTCTTAGTAGTTTGAGTTTCATTTGAAGTCCATTATTTCTCTCTCTCAACTTTAGTCCCATTGAAGGATAATATGGCGGTAATGGTGATCGGGGGAAGAAAATTTTAGTGGTGGAAGTGGGAAGGAGTAAAATAGGTCAGGAGGGGTGATGAGGTAGTAATGCCACGTGGCACCACCTCATAAAATATCAATGCCACGTAGGATTGGAGCTCCACCATAGACAACTTTAACGGAGGAGGGTGATCCAATAGTATAATGACAGGGGTATATTTGAACCAAAACTATAATAAGGGGTATAGTTGGCCCTTTCTAGAGCTGTCAAAATGGGCTGGCCCAACCCAACCCAACCCAACCCTAACGGGCTAGGGAGTTAAATGGGTTAGGACGGGCTAGCCCTTTTTATTGAAGGGCCTTCAAACTGGCAGCCCAACCCAGCCCTAAGCGGGCCACGGGTTAGGACGGGTTGGCCCTTCAATAGAAATTGAAAGTAAACTGAGACATCAAAAACGGAAAAAAAAAAAAAGTCACAACCTGTCTTCATTGGCAGCCACAGTACAAATTGCATAAAAAATGATCAATTCAAAACTGCTACCATCTTACGTGATTACCAAGCAGTAAAAGCAAGATAGCCACTGGAAAATCACCAACCATTATAGGTCTTCAGTTTAATAACAAGTGTATTATATAAGATAATAGTAATTAACATCAAGCAAAAGAATGAGCAGAAACATAGTAACTAACTGGTCAACATTTAGCAAGCCAAACTTCTACAGTTTGATAATCCAAAAAACATACAAATCTTGCACTAGAATTCTGCCCAGTCACAAAAATAAAATCCTGACGAGTTAAAATTAAAAAAACTAGTCAATTAAAGCTTAACAACTTCATTTCAACTTGCAGCTGTAACATATCCAGAAGGACCAGAACCATCGAGCACATTTGAATCAACATGAGGTATCGTTTCCTTAACAGCTTCATCTTCATCTATATTTTACATCACATACAAAATATTAATTAGTTAGCCATTAACAAATAGATTAAGAAAAACAATAGTAATTTAACCAAAGAAAACATTACCAACATTAGGCCAAGTAAATCCATGCAACCAATTTCTTGTAGTAACAAGAGTTTGGACATTCTCATGATGGATACAACTTCTGTACTTGGTAACAACACGACCACCAATACTAAACGCTGATTCTGATGCTACAGTAGTAATTGGAACACTGAGTACATCACGTGCCATCACTGAAAGGTCGGGATATTTCCTTTCATTTTCCTTCCAATACTTAATAACATCCATCCCATGAAACTTCTCATAATCCAGCTTCTGTTCCTCCAAATAAAGGTCCAATTCTGACTTTCCAGCATTGCAAAAAGATTCACTCTCGAACATTTTAAATTCCTATTAATTTATAATATGAAATGCAGATTATAAAAATAAAAAGAAGAGGAAGAAATAGGAAATATAATTGCTTGATTAAAAAGTATCACTTACACCAAAATGAATAAGAGAATTCATCAAGAATAAAGTAAAAATTACTTACATCAAATAATCTGGATTCCTTTTGTTTGGATCGGCTTCTTTCTTGAGTTGGTTTACTCAAAATAGTAGAAGTAGTTGCTCCAATTTGACTATTTGCATAATATTCATAGAGCTTGTACAATTTGTTTTTTCATAGTTTCAACCTTCTCTTGTGCAGAAGCATCATCTACCTTAGAGTAGCAATACCTTAAAAGTTGCAACTTGAAGCGAGGATCAAGGATTGCTCCAAAGGCAAGCACTACACTATATTTACTCCAATATTTATCAAACTTCTTGGACATTCTTGAAGCCATTTCCTTAATAACTCCATCTAGATTCTGTGCCTTCTCCATCAGCATGCATTCAATTTTCCAAACTTGCATAAAGTACAAGTTGGAGGTCGGATAACTTGAACCAGAAATCAAGTTGGTTATTTCATGAAAAGGTTCCAAGAATTCACATATTTTTTCTGCCCTTCTCCAATGATCAGATGTAGGACAATGAGTGTAATTTCTATCAACCAACTGTAGACTGGAAAAAGCTTTTTCATACTGTAGTGCACTCTCAAGCATCAAGTATGTTGAGTTCCATCTGGTAGCCACGTCTAAACGTAAACCCAAATTTGTATTAATTCCCACTTGCTTAACACATTGCTCAAACTTTCTCATTCTAGCATCTGATCCTTTGACGTACTTCACACTTTCTCTAACTCTAAACAAAGCATCATTAGCTGCTTTCAAACCCTCTTGAACAATTAAATTCAGAATATGGGCAGAACAACGCACATGAAAGTACTCACCATCACATAATAAACTCTGTTGCAAACTAAGATGCCCTTTTAAAATATTTTGCATGCTATCATTATTAGTCGCATTATCCAAAGTGATAGAGAACACCTTCTTATCAATGCCCCACTCTTTCAAACAATCATATATAGTTGCAGCCAATTCTACTCCCGTGTGAGGAGGAATCATACGACAAAAATTCAAAATCTTACTAACTAACTTCCAATTGTCATCAACATATGAAGCAGTTAAACAAAGATACCCCTCAGAAGTACCTGCTGTCCAGCAATCAGAAGTTAAGCAAACTCGATTCGGAATCTTAGCTAAGACTTGTCTTAACTTTTCCTTCTCTTTGAAATACACTTTTTGGACATCCACAACAGAAGTGTTCCTAGATGGCATTATTAATTTTGGACTTGCATAATTTTCCCAAGCTCTAATTCCATCATATTCAACAAAAGAATACGGCAAATCATGCTTAATGATAGCTTCAGCAAGCATTTCACGTGAAACCAATTGGTCTATTTTTCTAGACTGTATTTTACCTTGTTTATCCATAAACATTTGACCCAAACTGTGGTATTTCAGTTTTTTACATCTAATTAAATGACGTTTTAAATGTGATGTTCCATAGTTCTTACCTTTGGGTCCTGGAGTAGAACCAACCCGATATGGATCTTTACAACCTCTACATATTGCCCTTTCCACTCCATCTTTATCTCTACCAGTCTTCTTGAAATAAATCCAAACATTCGATTTTAACTGCCTCGGTTTTTTCTGTTCAAGTTCTTCATCTTCAGGTTCATTCACCTCTAAACTAGCTTTAGGTGTACTATGATCATCATCCTCCATGGATGTTCCTATAATAAGATAAAAAAGAAGATTGTTAAATAATATAAATTCATTATTCATTCTCAAACAGGGTTGTAGACTTGTAGTAACAATAAACATCCAAGACATATTAACAGTAAGAAAACCCAATATTTGGCTTCAATTCTTTACTAAAAAAAATACAAAGCAGGACAAAATTGAACCCACAATGGAAGTTCTCGTTGATATTATCAAGATTTGGAGAGTATCTACAGTAGTTTGTGGAATTTTGATAATTTTGCTTTATAGAAAAAAGGTACTTTATAATTTTACATATGCTCCAACCAACATCTAATCAAACACAATGCAAGTTCTCGTTGATAATTTTGCTTTATAGAAAAAGGTACTTTATATTTTACACATGCTCCAACCAACATCTAATCAAACAAGACTTTTAACTTAATAGCAGACATAGCTGCACAAAAGGGTCTCATTATGTAGAAGAAACTGAAAAGAAGATGTTGATAACGAAAACCCCAAATCGATTATAAAAAATCAAATCAATTTACAAAGTAAAAAATAACACTCTTTATGTATGGAGAAGAGAAATTACTTACCAGGTTTTGACTTATTGTGCTTCTTCTTCACTCGACTCAGTGGAACTGTGGAAGGCTAAAGAAACTAAGAAAGCTGCGCAGAAGAAAAGAAAGTGATGTTAAGAAAAGTAGAAAACCCTAGTGTCTTTTTTAGGCTTATGTTTATGTATTATGTATTAGTACCTATTTTTCTTCCTTTATGTTTTCTTGTTTAGTTATTTTAGAATTTTAAATTAATAATTAATTAATTAATTTTGGGCCTCACGGGCTGGCCTCGGCCCAGCCTCTGAGGCTGGGTTTTTGAGCCTCACTTCTAAATGGGCTGCAAAATGCCTAGCCCAACCCCACTTAATTAAAGGGCTGGGTTGGGCCGGACTCACGGGCCAAGCCCAATTTGACAGCTCTAGCCCTTTCCCAATAGTACATGAGTATATTTGGCCCTTCTCCGATTAATTAAATGACAACGTCAATCGGGTATCTGTGCACTTCTCCTCATTTTTGTTTAATAGGCTAAAAGCCCAAAACAAGACGGACCATTAGCACCCGACCGAAGTTACAAAGTCCAAACCCAGCTAGCAAGGAACCTTCTTTTGGAAGGAACTGAATTTAAAATTTGAATTTGAAATCGCAGAGAGAGAAACAACAATGGTGTCAAAATTAAATATGAAGGGTTTCTGTAGGCAAACTGGTTTTGGACATCTAAATCACGGAAATGCATGTAGAAATTGGAGATTTTGGGTCTAAGCCCTTGAATTACTACATTGATGTGTTAAACATTGAAATGGACTCGACTAGGAGTTGTAGGATTATGAGTAATTCGGGTACATGATTTATTTCGAGGTTTGACCACGGGGCTCGGGGTTGCACTTGGATTTCAACCTGTGGAATTGGGTTCAATGGATTCGTCTAACCTCGTTGAGTATTCTTTTGAACCGATCGAGCTCGTGTGGTGGATAATTGGATCGTAAAAAGCAATTCATGAATGTTAAGCTAGTTCGGACCGAGGTAAGGCTTTGACCTCAATTAGGAAATTTTCTCCAAATGATATTGTTCTACATATACTATGTATTATGGGGTACCATATATATAAGGTGACAAGTATATATACATATATGAGATCTATAAATATCACAATCCAAAATCTCTAGTCGTGACTGTTAGAAAAATAGGTAAACATAATTGAAGAAGAATTGACTTTCTTTCAGGATATAATAAAGTCTGTGTTATACCTGCAAACTTTTCATATGCTACTTTTGGAGTGTCCTTATATTTATAGATTTTGAGAGATGACTTTTCAGAATAGTTATGCCTTTTCATGAATCTGTTCAATTTAAGACCTCCAAATATTACAAAATATCTAAAGTGACTGGAACCTAACAAGCCACTACTTGCTAGGTGAACCATCAACAATAAATTTGTCATCGTAATTGTTTGAAACAGTTCTGTGATCATGGAAATAAGAATGACCTCAAAGCAATGGAAATTCTAAAACCAATATGATGCCTGACAACACAGCCTAAACTCAAATACATCCATCAAGTAGCATTTGAGATAGATCAAATTAAATACATAGTTTGAGATACATAATCTGAAAAGAAAGATATTGCATAGGAAGGATAGAAGCTGCTCCACAAATAAATTGAGGACGGCTCACTTTTACTGAAAACTCCACATGCCTCGAACAAGATCAACGAGGCCCAGTAACATTAGTACACTAATTAATATAACTTATCATGGCTAAGTGATTTAATGGAGTAAAAGTACATGTTACTTAATTATTGTTGAGTAAAATAACTCTATAATCAAACACACGTCATGCATATATTGATTCGATCTAAATATCCGATGCGGATAAGCTTTTATTCACATATAAGGCAAGGATGATTGCCTAATTTATTTTGGTCAAGGAGACAATGACACTTGTGACCATAGCATCTTCTTTTGTCATGCAGTTAACATAGATCTCTCTATACTTGTGGAACACATCATCCATCAAACCATTACCATCACCAAAATGACTGACAAGTAAAGGTTCAGCAACAGCTCTCATACATTGGGCCATACTTTCACCAGAAGCATCTAAATGGAGTTCTGAAGTTTCCAAGCAATTAATGGTGAAAGATCCTTCCTTCTCAACTACATACATCACTTCTTCAGGAGATGGACAGTATCCAGGAATGTTGAATGAATTCACTTTCTCTTCTTCTACTGAGCCCTGCATTCATTATTTTATTTATGAGTTTAACTTTTATATGTTGATAATATACAATTTGTAAAGCTCCGTAAAATTTTCATGATTTATTCAGGCTTATAACGAGCTTAAGAGAGTAAACTAATTAGCCTCGAAAGTAATGACCTCAAAAGGGAATGGTTACTTTTTATACTTAAAAGATATAAATTTTAATTTTTTTATCTATAATCACAAAAATATCATGACATATTTAAAATTACAAATTTTAAAAGTTTTTCTTTCTTTCTTAGTATAGTCAAATTAAACACTGACATAAAATAAAAGGAAAGAAATTATACAAAAATATAACGTTTTCATAGTATTTTAAATATCTATTCAAATTATGTTAAATTTTTGTTTTATGTCTATGGTCGTGTGTGTATTTTAAATTTGATTTTACCTCTGCAACCAGCTCTTTGAGGGCCATGGACAAAGGTTCCACCAGGTAGCGACACCCTTTGCTAAAGCGATCTTCATTTTCTTTGCCCATCAAGGTCAATACTATACGTCCACCTTTCACCAATTCCTCTGAGCGATACTTGAGAAAAGTTACAAAATCTCTTTCATATTGCTCATAATATGCTTTATGAGCGCTTGGTGGGCTTGTAGTTGCTGCGTAAATATTCTCTTTGTTATTCTCTATTCCATCAGGCACCTACCACAGGTGAATCAAAACGTAGAGTCAGCTATCTAATATAAGTATGATTTTATTATATATTATTTTTATTTTATTTCATGTAAGTCATTTTCTTTGTAATAGAGATTGTCATTTTCTTTTTATTTTCGTTTGTCTTATCCATAAGATATTTAGAAAGATATTTTAGTAACTTTTGATAAAATAAAATAAAAGTGAGTGACTATCCATAAGATAAATACTTCACAAGAAGCATGACAAAACCACATACAGTAAACTCAAAAAAACATGAGCAAATCTTGTAAACTGAATACTATAATTTCAAGTTTATATGTATAAAGTAAATCTTGATTAATCAGGTTAATGAATTCAGGTTACGATATATATGGTTATATAAAAGAATATATATGAGATATATCTATGAAATATACCTGAGAAAGCCAGTGGAGACTGTAAGAAGAGTGGACAAAATGTAGACTTTTGGAAGGAAAAAGTCTAGAATAAAATGAACCAGCAACTCCTGTCACAAAACATTTTGGTGGATCAAGTCCATCTTGTCCCATATTTTGTTTGTTCAAATCTTCGTGGAATGCGGGCAACAACCGGAAAATGGTATTGAAATCATTGCCAGGAAGATCATTCAAGAAAATATGAAACTCCGGCGACTGTTGACAATTGTTTTTGCATTCTTCATTAATAGTTTTAATGAGTTGGGAGACTGGCAAGAAAGAGTTAGGTCCAGAGGAACAACCTAAGTCTGCAACGCATATGGTTTCTGGTGAAAGGTTGCGGTACAGAGCAGTTATAGCTTCATCATTTATTCCCTTTGTCATGAGGATCACCTTTTGCTGCACATAATTCAGCGTATGTAAATCAAAAGGAAATGAGTTTAACTTTTATGTATTTCCTAAGTAAAAGAATTTTTAGATAGACAAATTAGAATTTAGACATTATGTGCTTATAATAGGTTCGAATATTATTATTTATTTTACTTAGTAAAATTTTTAACACATATAAAATTTGAGCCAAATATAATGAGTTCAATGAATCCATAACCCTTAACTACATTCGCCCTTGAATTTTTATGCTATGGGTTCAATTAAATGATAAATTAATTGCCACCATCAATTCAATTTAGAAAGTAAAGCAAGTTAATTATTATAAGCAGAGGCAAACCTAACTTGTAACCCATGGGAAACTGGAATCAGAATTCGGTTTAAGACTTTAATAAGTAAAGCAAGTTAACTGTCATAGCCATAGTAGAATCTAACATTTAACTTATGTAACTCAATAGCTTTTTCCCGATCACGTATATATACTAAATATTTATAATATTTGATTATTGAACACAATTAATTATTATATACTAACTTGAAATCGCTATAAATCCATGAGAGTTTGAGCATAAAAGGATATTGTTGTTCATAATTCATGAGAGTTTAATTTATAACTCCATTACGAAATGAAACGTTTGTGTATTTATATATACCTGAAGGAGAGAATTTTTTGCATAGCTAGCGACTCCAGTTCCTCCATTCATGTGGAAAAATTTCGCTACTTCCATCTCTCCCTCTCCTAGCTTGGATCTTTTTTTGTGATCACCCATTTTTGGCTTGGAAATATTTCAATAGGGGGGTTGCATTGTCACTTCCTTTAATAGATGGGTGATACCTAAATGATCCATTTAATCCCCAAAATTGCCCCCCACAAGCCAACTAAGAACCTGTTGGAAACCATGGTGTGATTGTCAGGCCGCGTAATCTATGTATAATATAAAGCTAGGCATAAATAATGTGATGTGACATCTTTCTATAGCCAGCATTTGTATTTATCTTTTTCTCTTCCTTTTTTTTTTTTTTTGATATTTTTCTACTTCAATAAATTTAATGCAATGGAGTAATATGGCAAAAAAAAAAAAAAAGAGTAATATGGAAAAAAAATCTGATAAGACGGTTGTGTCTTAAATTGAGCCACGTAATATGTTGTATATCAATACGACTTGCAATCATCTTTCTCCCTTCTTTACTTGTCTTTTTTCACCTATTAAATTTTTACTCTTAATAATATTCATAACTCTCATGCTCTTCAAGTTTTCATATTCATAACCCAAAATATTTAATTTAAAAATCTAAGATACCTAATGGTATTCCTTCATATTTATCTATATAAATTCATATTTTTTGTTTCATGAGACTCTACCTAAGATGATTCTCTATTTTCACTGCAATATTCTATTAATACTTTTGTTTGACTAGAAATGCTTAACTCCTAAAGTAGTAAGGCTTTGAAATTTACTCCCGAAGTAGTAAATACTCTGCAGTCTACTCCCGAAGTAGTAGAACTCTAAAATCTACTTCCGAAGTTGTAGAATCCTAAAAATTTACTCCTGAAATAGTAAATATGCTCAAATCAACTCCGAAAATAGCAAGTTCTGAACTTTTAAATTTACTCCTAAAGTAATAGTAAACCTCGAAGGAGCAAACCTCTAAACTTTATTCCCAAAGTAGCAAACCTCTAAACTTTATTCCCAAAGTAGTAAACATTTAAATTTTACTCCCGAAGTAGTAATACTTTAAACTTTACTCCTGAAGCAGAAAGAATCAGCAAAATATCTGAGAAATTCTGAAGGAATATCTTCTTGTGCTTGAGCAAAATAGCGAGTTGTTAATGAACATCGTATTTCAAGTATATTTGAATAATCACATATCATTCCCTGAAGTGCATGAAGAAATACCTCTCCTGGAGAGATAAAATAACAAGGGATATACATGTTATTTTTGTGGTATGAAATTAAGGCATTGCAACACGTACCTGTTGTACATATAAACATCTTGAATAAGTTTATTAAAGTATCATTTTAAAGCAAAAGGAGCAAGAGTAAAATGCTTTCTACTATAACCACATTGATACATTATGGTTAATTGTTATTGATTTCCTTGAATGAAATAAACATTAATGTATCTCTTCCTGAAGGATGTGGTTATTATGTGGTTGCTGCTTTGATACAAAATATTCAGATGTTAATAGCTAATCTCCTTGAAGGAAATATTTGAAATACTGAAGTTTAGAACTTAACGTTTACTTTTTCAAATTTATAATTTTAAATTGTCTTTTATTTTCATTTGATTATTGTTCTCTTTCATGACGTCAGTAGAGTCTAATCAAATTTTCTTTCGTGATACCACAAGTATCTAAAAAATATTTGGTAATAGAAACTTATAATCAAGGGCTCCAGAAGAGCTAATTGTTTATCTACAAGTATCCTAACACCAGCGGCGTCCAAATAATATCTGATCATGGTAAATAGATTGAAGTCTTTTGAAAATTATATATGATAGCACCATTCATCCTAGAGCATAATTATTACGTCAGAACACAATTGTAGTAAACCTGATGTTTACTGACAATAAAAATGGTTATATTATTGAGACTAGAAATGATTGGAATATTAATTATCTTCAAGTTACCACGTGTAAGAAATACGTATGTGAAACGTTACCCGAGCATGATTAGATCACATACCATGATAAACCAGAAGTATATTGATATACAATCTCAAGCAATAGTAAACCAGAAGTTTATTAAAATAAATAGCACTATCATCGTGAACTTGAAGTTACTAGTATGCATAATTTTATCAGTTGACAAAAGCATTTCAGGGGTCCTGATTTAAATCTGATGTGTTAATTCAACATTCGAAATATATTGAAGAACTAGAAGATTCTTCAAAATTTCTTTTATGTTGCTTGTTCTCATGATAAGTTGATTACACCAGCTAATATTGGGACTAAATGCCCTAAATTCTGTAAAATATAAAAGGTGAATGTGGACTCGTTCACCTGCGATGTGATGTCTTAAATAGATGTATCTATGAGACGGTCACATTGGCGTTTACTGTCAACCCACAGTTTGAGATTTACGAAGTTGCTTGCTCAAAATAATTGAGTTGAGAGCACAATTTTTAGAATATGTAATTAAGATGTTCATCTTAATAATGTTGGTTTATATCCGAACTGGGTTGGCATTGAATGTCTTTGATAAATAGCTAAATCATTGCTTGAGAACAAAGCCTCATGCGCTAGTCTGAGATATGATATATTGCATACAATGACACTTGTATGTTGCAGACCAATAAATTATGATAAATTCTCTCCTCACAATTGGCTCAAGGTCAGGAATCAAATATTTTCATCTAATAGCTTTTATTGTGCGGTATATGATTAATAGATCTATCATGATGCACACAGATGGATTCTCCAAATAAGATGGGGATATATGTTAGTTTGTCTAATGTACGGGGGAGAGATATAAGCAGCTAAAGAACTATATTGTGAATTATCATTAGTATGATCCTCATTCAAAAGATAGTTCAAGACAAATGCCGGAAGCATTTGTTGACCCAAAATTAATCTCATATTTTCGCTACAAATGCTCCTATTGAATGTCCCTGAAGAACAAGTCTACAACATGCATGAAGCATAGTAGACGAACCAGTTCCAAATACAATAATCCTTGAAAAGGGTAAGGAGCAAATTATTTAAATGTTCATAATAAGGAGGCAATGTGCTCTTGAAGAGCCTATGACATAACACCCCCTGGGAGGTTCAGGAACCTGAAAATAATGAACTGATGAGATCTCAATAAGTTAGGTCGAATTACGAACCGGTATAAAATGTTATCTCGTCGACGATATTGTATAAGGTTGTGAGGATCTGAATTCTACGTCTCTTAGAGCATGTTGATGTAGAAATAATTACCAAGTGAAATGATATATCTTGGTAAGCGTAAAGCTTATTGGACCGGCAGTCCAGGCATCAAAAGATGTCACGTCATTTAAATACTAAATGGAAGCTGTCACAGTCTATATGTCTTTTTTAACAAAATTTATATGAAAATTTCTGAAGGATTCAAAATGTCTATAGCATATACAAGTTCTTGGGAAACTTGTTCATAATCCTGATATGGATTAAATCAGGTAAAGTGAATATGATTTAATCACCTTAGTGAATATTCATTGACGACAGGTACAAAGATGACCCTATCATACAAAGATGACCCTATCTACCCTACCTCTTTACGATAATCAGAACCTTTCATGTTATTGTCAATTTAATGCTTGAATATTATTGGGGATCTTGGAGAGTTTCCAAAAGTAGTACATTATCTGCTGAAAAAAATTGAAATGAGAAATTGAACAGGTCCTTAATACCATATCTTTATGCAATTGATGCATTTTTATATCTCGCTATAACTACGTGCACGATATAGTTTACTCATATATGGAGATATTGAAATAAGATCAATTGCATGCTGCAAATGAAATCCTGACATGAATGTATTTATCCTAACAAATATTCTCAAGTGTTTTGGATATCCAAGGCGTTCATATTATTGACATAAGAGTTCGATCCAGGTATGTTATCTCTTTCAATAAAGTATTACAGTCATACCATGTTATATACATGATAGTCAAATCATAGAAAGATAACAACAGATAGATTATGAAGCGATTCAAGAATGTACTTGGCGCGATTGTAACTCTATTATATGGTGATGATGCAAATCTATCTAAGGAATGAAGATATAGATGATCAACCAGTTCGTCAAATGATAATTTGAAAGATCTGATCACAAAAACACTGCCAACATCAACATATGATATGTTGGTATAAAGGATCGGAGTACATCATCCTCAAGAGTTCTGTGATGTTTTAATCGGGGTGAGTGAAATACGCGCTGTACTTTTTTTTCCCCCTAAATCAAGGTTTTGTTAAGGTTTTTAATGAGGCGGATAGCAATGCGTATTACTAGATACGTGTACTCTTTTTTCTTCACTTGGATTTTTCCCAGCGATTTTTTTCTTTTAAGGTATTAACGTGACACAAATCTATTAATGAACATCCAAGGGGGAGTGTTATAAATACACATTATTGTGTATGTCCATTCAAATACACAGTCATTTGATTAAGCTTACAATCAAGCAGGCAGCTTACACATAGCTCAAACAGGCAGCTTGCCAGCAGCTTCTCAAAAGCCTCGCACTAGCTTCCTGAAAGTCTCGCAGCAGCTTACTTTCTTTTATAAATAGGAAGTCAATACAATTCAATTGGAAATCAAATGAAAGAGCAATAAAATATATATCTCTCTCCCGAGCTTCTTTGACTATATTTCTTGTTGCCTTGTCCTTTTAATATTATTTTATTTTATAACAATATCATATTACTTTTACCTGATACTAACATAGGTTATTTACCATATTTTGTAACTTACCAATCAATATTATACATTTTTAATATAGTTAACATGAGTACTAGGAATGACCAATCGCAAGAGCAATATTTCCAGTGTCATTGTGATTCAAGATCCCGATACAGGAGCCACTAAATTATCCATTTAGGATAAGTCGACGTTTCATTTAGCAATTACCAAATGTAGAAGTAGTAAAATTCGAATGCGGTTATTATTTGATATTGTCAATCTAACGCTACATTCAATCAATAATTATTTTTCTTATGCAACCAATAAAATATTCTATTGTGTTATTTCAAGTTTTATGCTGAGAATTGTTATACCAAACAATCTACCAAATGACCCCTGGAAAAGTATGTAAACCAGCCAAATCTGACCCAATTCTGTTGAACATTTCACGGGCTGCCTTTTTTGACACCACCATGTAATTTGTATCCACTCTTCAAAAGATTTTCTACATATATTTATTTTCATACATGCTGCGTCTGAAGTTAGACTTAGAAAAATCAAACTCTAGACATAGAGTCAAAAGTTGCATATAAATGAAGTTCAAGAAAATATACTTGATCAGCCACATATGACGAATGTTCTGTTAAAAAGACTGAATTTTAGTCATATGTGTCTGAAATTTAACCATATAAAACTTTAAATGTTGTGTTTGAAGTTAGCCTTTGTCCAGACTAACTTCAACACCGTATACTCGAGGTGGATACACGTGCCAAAAAAAAATATTAAAAAGCAAACACAAATTAAACGGAGAAGGGCCAAATATACCCTTTATTATACTTTGGGTTCAAATATACCTCTGTAGTTATATTATTGGATCAAATATACCCTCCTCAGTTAAAGTTGTCTAAGGTGGACGTCCTATTCTACGTGGCACTGGTATTTGATGATGTGGAGGCATTATCACCTCATCACCCCCTCTTAACCCATTGTACTCCTCCCCACTTCCACCACAAAAATTTTGGGTCTAAGCCTGATATACAGTTTACTCATATATGGAGATATTGAAATAAGATCAATTGCATGCTGCAAATGAAATCCTGACATGAATGTATTTATCCTAACAAATATTCTCAAGTGTTTTGGATATCCAGGACATTCATCTTATTGACATAAGAGTTCGATCCAAGTATTTTATCTCTTTCAATAAAGTGTGTTATATACATGATAGTCAAATCATAGAAAGATAACAACAGATAGATTATGAAGCGAGTCAAGAATGTACTTGGTGCTATTGTAACTCTATTATATGGTGATTATGCAAATCTATCTAAGGAATGAAGATATAGATGATCAACCAGTTCGTCAAATGATAATTTGAATGATCTGATCACAAAAACACTGCCAACATCAACATATGATATGTTGGTATAAAGGATCGGAGTATATCATGCTGAAGAGTTCTGTGATGTTTTAATCGGGAGGAGTGAAATACGCGTTGTACTTTTTTTTCCCCCTAAATCAAGGTTTTGTTAAGGTTTTTAATGAGGCGGCTAGCAATGCGTAGTACTAGATACGTGTACTCTTTTTTCTTCACTTTGATTTTTCCCTTCGAGTTTTTTCTTTTAAGGTATTAACGTGACACAAATCTATTAATGAACATCCAAGGGGGAGTGTTATAAATACACATTATTGTGTATGTCCATTCAAATACACAGTCATTTGATTAAGCTTACAATCAAGCAGGCAGCTTACACATAGCTCAAGCAGGCAGCTTGCCAGCAGCTTCTCAAAAGCCTCGCAGTAGCTTCCTGAAAGTCTCGCAGAAGCTTACTTTATTTTATAAATAGGAAGTCAATTCAATTCATTTCGAGATCAAATGAAAGAGCAATAAAATATATCTCTCTCTCCCCCAGCTTCTTTGACTATATTTCTTGTTGCCTTGTCCTTTTAATATTATTTTATTTTATAACAATATCATATTACTTTTACCTGATACTAACATAGGTTATTTACCATATTTTGTAACTTACCAATCAATATTATACATTTTTAATATAGTTAACATGAGTACTAGGAATGACCAATCGCAAGAGCAATATTTCCAGTGTCATTGTGATTCAAGATCACGATACAGGAGCCACTAAATTATCCATTTAGGATAAGTCGACGTTTCATTTAGCAATTACCAAATGTAGAAGTAGTAAAATTCGAATGCGGTTATTATTTGATATTGTCAATCTAACGCTACATTCAATCAATAATTATTTTTCTTATGCCACCAATAAAATATTCTATTGTGTTATTTCAAGTTTTATGCTGAGAATTGTTATACCAAACAATCTACCAAATGACCCCTGGAAATGTATGTAAACCAGCCAAATCTGACCCAATTCTGTGGAAACATTTCACGGGCTGCCTTTTTTGACACCACCATGTAATTTGTATCCACTCTTCAAAAGATTTTCTACATATATTCATTTTCATACATGCTGCGTCTGAAGTTAGGCTTAGAAAAATCAAACTCTAGACATAGAGTCAAAAGTTGCATATAAATGAAGTTCGAGAAAATGTACTTGATCAGCCACATATGGCGAATGTTTTGTTAAAAAGACTGAATGTTAGTCATATGTGTCTGAAATTTAACCATATAAAACTTTAAATGTTGTGTTTGAAGTTAGACTTTGTCTATACTAACTTCAACACCGTATACTCGAGGTGGATACACGTGCCAAAAAAAAATTAAAAAGCAAACACAAATTAAACGGAGAAGGGCCAAATATACCCTTTATTATACTTTGGGTTCAAATATACCCCTGTAGTTATATTATTGGATCAAATATACCCTCCTCAGTTAAAGCTGTCTAAGGTGGACGTCCTATTCTACGTGGCACTGATATTTGATGATGTGGATGCATTATCACCTCATCACCCCTCTTAACCCATTGTACTCCTCCCCACTTCCACCACAAAAATTTTGGGTCTAAGCCTGATATATAGTTTACACATTTATGGAGATATTGAAATAAGATCAATTGCATGCTGCAAATGAAATCCTGACATGAATGTATTTATCCTAACAAATATTCTCAAGTGTTTTGGATATCCAGGACGTTCATCTTATTGACATAAGAGTTCGATCCAGGTATGTTATCTCTTTCAATAAAGTATTACAGTCATACCATGTTATATACATGATAGTCAAATCATAGAAAGATAACAACAGATAGATTATGAAGTGAGTCAAGAATGTACTTGGCGCTATTGTAACACTATTATCTGGTGATCATGCAAATCTATCTAAGGAATGAAGATATAGATGATCAACCAGTTCGTCAAATGATAATTTGAAAGATCTGATCACAAAAACACTGGCAACATCAACATATTGTTGACACCCAATTTTGTCCCTCCTTTATTTAATTTTATTCACTCGGGCGTCTAACTGACGAGCCAAATACTTTATTTTTCACTACTATTATTTTCGCTACTTTTATTTTTAACATTACGAGTATTACTTTACCACAAATTTTTAATGATTCGTCATCATTTCATTTTTTCGGATTTGGACTCGTTAAATTAATTACTAGACAACACTTTCTAAAATCCTTATTTTGCTACATATTAATTACTATTTATCTTCACATAATAAATATCGTACTAGTTACTGAATTAGAAGCCCGAAAATAATTAAAATAGCGGAGAAAGGACCAACAATTTTCAGCCAAATTAATGGCCCAAAATACCAATATAATATTATTTCCTACTCAAATAAACAACCCACATTTTAATACCCAACCCACATTTATATCAGCCCATATTTGAATTAATAGACCGGCCCAAACGAATTATTGACCAGCCCATTACCCGACCCGGTCCAGCCCATCCTTTTCTCCTTTACCCTAATCCCTAATCCCTCTTCCTCTCTTTCTCCTTCGATCTCCGCCTCTCTCCCTCTCTTCTCTTCTCTTTCGCCTCCCTCATCTGTCTGCCCCTCACGTTCCACACATCTCCCCCACTTTGCTCTGACACCCCACCATCTCCACCACGCCTCCACCATGCCTTGTCCCCTCTGACTTCGCCCATACCCCCCACGTTACCCCTCTGACGTCTCTGTCCCCCACGCTCCTCTCTCTCCTACCTTCAACGTTCGAGTCAACATATATGGCCAAAGTTTTTTTTGAAATTTCTGAAAAAGGGAAAACAACTGTAAAGATTCGGATTCGATTTCAAACGGTTCTTGTTTTGGAGCCAAGAATTGGGAGTCCGAGAAACCCTAGTTACTTAGCCTATAAATACCACGTTTTAATCCTACAATTGGGTCAGTCACCAAAATCCCATTTGAAATACTTACACTTTCAATCGCTATATCCGGATACCCATTTGAAAATTAAGTCGTTTTACTCTTTCGGCTTGTTACTTCGAGTTCGAGTAGATTCGACGACCTCGACATCCCAGTTCATTGCGCACAAAACAGGTAAACTTCGATACGTTTATTACTTCTAGTCTTTAGTTTCTGTTTTTAATTAAATTTTAGCTGATTCTGCTACTTTTAAATTATGTAATTTCTTTGTCGTCGTATTATTCCTTTGATGTTTGGGTGCTGTTAGGATAGAACGTTAATCGCTGAAATGAATTTGGAAATATATACCGTAATTCGGATGTCTGGACTGATTTGCCAAAACTCAGAACCCATTTAGAACTAAATATACATATGGTATACAATGAACTATTAAGATAAGGCGAAGGTATATATTCGCTATACGTACGATATACACACTGGGTTGTGTATATCTTAAGTATATCATGTATATAATTAAAGCAGGTCAATACTGTCCCTCTTTTGCTCTATTTGTTCGAGATAATGTATACTGTTATGAATGTAATTTATCTGGGTTTAGGTGTGATGAAATGATTACATGACATATCGATATCGGTTGATTTTATTTGGTCCGCAAGATCATGGCTGTTTGTTTAAACTGATAAGATTAATATTGAATGATTAGTTTGAGACTTAGGCCAATTTACCTTGTCATCGCTGTATGGTTTAAGTCAAAATCGATTAATCTTAGATGATAGTGGCTCATCTAGTCTCTTATAGTCTCTGTTGCCTTCTGTTGATTAACATATTGGCACAATGATATTTGGTTTAGCATTAGATCCCAAGTGTGATTAAGTCATTATCCTGTCATGGTCTTTGTCATGATTAACTGATTAGTATGTCTCTAACCCAGCTTAATTATTGCCTAGCCTAACCATGATCATATGATGTTGTTTGGTTCTGGTTTAACCCATAATAGAAACTGTCTGTCTATGGTGATTCTAGCATATTTAGCATTTTTTTCATTTCTGTTTTGACTATAACTTAATAATGTAGTCTTAAGTCATTAAGGGTTGTAGGTATCCTCTCTAGGCTTCAACTTGAACTCAATCATTATTAAGGCATCAGTGATTCTTTCACGTGTGTAAGTTAACTGTGGTTAAGTTTGTGTATGTTGCTTTGGTTGTACTGGTTCAAGGGTTGTCAAAGCCATATAAATTGTTTGTCTTGGTCCAGTTTGACATGATGTAGCTTGCTAATGCATGGGTAATTGTGAACTTGTTCATCTTGATCTTTTAACTTGAACCAGAGTTGAGCCTGATGTCTCAATACCATGTCTATAATGTGTTTAGCATGATAACAGCCCTAAGTTGTTTGTCTAAATATGAGGTTTAAGTTAAACCCCTTTCTCCCTAACTTGGGTGACTAAAACATTTTTTCCCTGTTATTATGAGTGTGAGTTAAATCTTGAATATGTTGTATGCCATGTCTCCCATAATGAAACTATCAAAGGTTCTCAGTCATGGAATGTGTTTGTTTCCATTTAAGTTTAATAGATCGAGAAGATAATGGTTAGTTTCCATTTAAGTTTGTTTCCATTTAAGTTGATTGATTCAAAATCATATCAACCTATGTATTATCAATATGTGTTATCCCCTTTGGATATTGTTTGAGGTTCAAAGGGAAGTACTTGATTGGACTTGTAAGATTCAGTGAGGCTTAAGTTGATAAGTTGAGGGATTCATATTGATATATCCCATGTATTGTGTAAAGCATGGCCTACTTGCCTGTTCATCCGAGTGTGTAATACCTATCTAGTAATTTCATATCAAACTTAACTATTGTTTTGATGACATAACATGATTTTGTGTTTCTAGATTCGGCTCATACCTGACCATTACGAAATCATAGCATTGAATTTGGTTTGGTATGACCATCAGTACCTTGATTTTTGGGACTGTTTGAATCCTGTATCAACAGTTCATTTGCATTAGTCTTGCATAGTTAGTTTCCTTCTTTAGAACACTGCAGCATTGCATCTCCTTTGGATATCTGTACTGTCCCCAAACTGCTGCTCTTCTCTTCTGCTTCTCTGAACATGAACCATTCTATCTTCTGCCCAGTTCTCCTGATGGTGATTGCCCTATCTGCCCCTTGTTGCACCTTTTCTCTTTGTTTTCTTTCTTGTTGTATGTATATATGATTGATATACGTTAGCTTATACATCCTTATGAATGGGTACACCTGAGATGTACCAAAATACATATAGTATATACACGATCTACAAACTGTTTTGAGTGTATATTTTACGCGTTTAATTTCATTCATCGATCATATACTAATCCTTTTCTTCATTCTTCTTTTTTGCATGAACCTCGCACACGAGTCTTGGACTCGTCATCTCCCGCATTCAATGTTGGGCTAAGAGCCCAACATAATTTCTCTATTGAGTCAGCTACATAGCAGCAGCCAATCCGCAGCCAAACAGAAAAAATAAAATCTGGGTCGAAGCCCAATAGGCCCGACAACTGTAGCAGCAGTCCTAAATAAATGGGCCAAACCCATTTACTCTTTTACTCTTTTCTTTATTTTTATTGTTGCGTATGTTTTTCATTTGCTTTGTATGACTAACATCTCATCTTATTTTATTAACTTAGATAAACTCTAGCGACATTAAGGGTTTAGCCTAGTAAGGGGTAGTTAATTCCAAATTACATTCTCTTCTATTTATGTTCAAAACCATTCATAGTATCGATAACATTTATTTGGGTAGTTGATTTTTTAAATAGCATGACTACATCATTTGGGTTAAAAGAATCATTTCTCATTATTATCACCTTAGGAATTTCAAAATATCACTAATACACAAGATATGAATCCAATTGTATTTTTTTAACATTTTTTCAAGATTTACTCAATTATACATATTTTTTAGCTGAAATTGGAAAGAAATTCATGGCCTTTTATCATATTTTAAAATATAAGTCTAGGTATTCTTATGCTTTCACGTTCATATAACATCATTTTATCTAAAGATCACATTTGACAAATCATTTTTTTAAAAAGGCTATTATTCGTAGGCAAATTATCATACTTTCTACAAATCTTATTTTTGAATAACATTATTATATTTCTCATTTAAGACCTTAGCAATATTTTGAGTCTCATTTAACATTAGAAACTCTTTACGCAAATTATTATGTTTTCTACAAATATTATCTTAAACAACATTATTACACTTTCATTTAAAACTTTAACAACATTTATAAGTTGTATTTCAAAATGACATTAAAAGTACTCTTTTATACATATTATTATTATTCTACAAGTCCTATTTTAAATAGCATTCTTACATATTTATTTATAACTTTAGCCATACTTACAAACTTATTTTCCTTTTTCTATAATGCTATATTTACATTTAGCCTAATTAATTTTAAGTTCGGTCGGTTAACCATTGTTAATGGGTCTTAAAGGGTGCCTAATACCTTCCCTTTAGATTAACTGAACCCTTACCTAGAATCTTAAGTTTCGCAGACCTTAAACACAATCAACTTTAGATAACTACTTTAATAAACTTTAGGTGTCCTAATTCACCATAAATAATTAGGTGGCGACTCCTTAACAAATAACAAAAATAGGAATCACCAATATGTCGTACTTCTACTTTAACTCCCGGGTTAAAATGGGGTGTGACACATATGATATGTTGGTATAAAGGATCGGAGTATATCATGCTGAAAAGTTCTGTGATGTTTTAATCGGGAGGAGTGAAATACGCGCTGTACTTTTTTTCCCCCCTAAATCAAGGTTTTGTTAAGGTTTTTAATGAGGCGGCTAGCAATGCGTATTACTAGATACGTGTACTCTTTTTTCTTCACTTTGATTTTTCCCTTCGAGTTTTTTCTTTTAAGGTATTAACGTGACACAAATCTATTAATGAACATCCAAGGGGGAGTGTTATAAATACACATTATTGTGTATGTCCATTCAAATACACAGTCATTTGATTAAGCTTACAATCAAGCAGGCAGCTTACACATAGCTCAAGCAGGCAGCTTGCCAGCAGCTTCTCAAAAGTCTCACAGTAGCTTCCTGAAAGTCTCGCAGAAGCTTACTTTATTTTATAAATAGGAAGTCAATTCAATTCATTTCGAGATCAAATGAAAGAGCAATAAAATATATCTCTCTCTCCCCCAGCTTCTTTGACTATATTTCTTGTTGCCTTGTCCTTTTAATATTATTTTATTTTATAACAATATCATATTACTTTTACCTGATACTAACATAGGTTATTTACCATATTTTGTAACTTACCAATCAATATTATACATTTTTAATATAGTTAACATGAGTACTAGGAATGACCAATCGCAAGAGCAATATTTCCAGTGTCATTGTGATTCAAGATCACGATACAGGAGCCACTAAATTATCCATTTAGGATAAGTCGACGTTTCATTTAGCAATTACCAAATGTAGAAGTAGTAAAATTCGAATGCGGTTATTATTTGATATTGTCAATCTAACGCTACATTCAATCAATAATTATTTTTCTTATGCCACCAATAAAATATTCTATTGTGTTATTTCAAGTTTTATGCTGAGAATTGTTATACCAAACAATCTACCAAATGACCCCTGGAAATGTATGTAAACCAGCCAAATCTGACCCAATTCTGTGGAAACATTTCACGGGCTGCCTTTTTTGACACCACCATGTAATTTGTATCCACTCTTCAAAAGATTTTCTACATATATTCATTTTCATACATGATGCGTCTGAAGTTAGGCTTAGAAAAATCAAACTCTAGACATAGAGTCAAAAGTTGCATATAAATGAAGTTCGAGAAAATGTACTTGATCAGCCACATATGGCGAATGATTTGTTAAAAAGACTGAATGTTAGTCATATGTGTCTGAAATTTAACCATATAAAACTTTAAATGTTGTGTTTGAAGTTAGACTTTGTCTCTACTAACTTCAACACCGTATACTCGAGGTGGATACACGTGCCAAAAAAAAATTAAAAAGCAAACACAAATTAAACGGAGAAGGGCCAAATATACCCTTTATTATACTTTGGGTTCAAATATACCCCTGTAGTTATATTATTGGATCAAATATACCCTCCTCAGTTAAAGTTGTCTAAGGTGGACGTCCTATCTTACGTGGCACTGATATTTGATGATGTGGATGCATTATCACCTCATCACCCCCCTCTTAACCCATTTTACTCCTCCCCACTTCCACCACAAAAATTTTGGGTCTAAGCCCTAGAATTACAACATTGATGTGTTGAACATTGAAATGGACTCGACTAGGAGTTGTAGGATTATGAGTAACTCGGGTTCATGATTTATTTCAAGGTTTGACCACGGGGCTTGGGGTTGCACTTGTATTTCAACCTGTGGAATTGGGTTCAATGGATTCTTCTAACCTCATTGAGTATTCTTTTGAAACGATCGAGCTCGTGTGGTGGATAATTGGATTGTAAAAAGCAATTCATGAATTTAAGCTAGTTCGGACCGAGGTAAGGCTTTGGCCTCAATGAGGAAATTTTCTCCAAATGATATTGTTCTACATATACTATGTATTATGGGGTACAATATATATAAGGTGACAAGTATATGTACAGCTATGAGATCTATAAATATCACAATCTAAAATCTCTAGTCGTGACTGTTAGAAAAATAGGTAAACATAACTGAAGAAGAATTGGCTTTGAGGCGTGAAGAATCGAATTTCCTTAAAGGGCCCGTATATATATTGGAAAAATTGCAAGCAATTTTTTTCAGGATACAACAAAGCCCATTTATACTTGCAGATTTTTCATATGCTACTTCTAGAGTGTCCTTATATTTATAGATGTGAGAGATGACTTTTCATAATAATCATGTCTTTTCATGAACAAATGTGTCTGTTCAATTTAAGACCTTCAAATATTACAAAATATCTAACAGTGACGGGAACCTAAAAAGCCACTACTTGCTAGGTGAACCATCAACAATAAATGTGTCATCGTAATTGTTTGAAACGGTTCCGTGAACATGGAAATAAGAATGACCTCAAAGCAATTGAAATTCTAAAACCAATATGATGTCTGTCAACACAACCTAAACTCAACGACATCCGTCAAGTGGCATCTGAGATTAGATCAAATTAAATATATAGTTTGAAATACATAATCTGAAAAGAAAGATATTGCATAGGATGGATAGAAGCTGCTCCACGAATAAATTGAGGAAGGCTCACTTTTACTGAAAACTCCACATGCCTCGAACAAGATCAACGAGGCCCAGTAACATTAGCACACAAATTAATATAGCTTATCATGGCAAATGATTTAATGAAGTAAAAAAAGATGTTACTTAACTATTGTTGAATAAAATAATTCTATAATCAAACACATGTCATGCATATATCGATTCGATCTAAAAATTCGATGCAGATAAGTTTTTACCGACATATAAGTCATGATTGCCTAATTTATTTTGGTCAAGGAGACAATGACACTTGTGACCATAGCATCTTCTTTTGTCATGCAGTTGACATAGATCTCTTTACACTTGTGGAACACATCATCCATCAAACCATTACCATCACCAAAATGACTGACAAGTAAAGGTTCAACAAAAGCTCTCACACACTGTGCCATACTTTCACGAGAATCATCTAAATGGAGCTCTGAAGTTTCCAAGAGATTAATGGTGAAAGATCCCTCCTTCTCAATTACACACATCACTTCTGCAGGAGATGGACAGTATAGAGGAATGTTGAATGAATCCACTTTCTCTTCTTCAGTTGAGCCCTGCATTCATTATATATCTTATTTATGAGTTTTAACTTTTATAGACTAATATATAATTTGTAAAGCTTCGTAAAATTCTCGTGCTTACTTCAGGCTAATAACGAATTTAAGAGAGTAAACTAATTAGCCTCTAAGATAATGACTTTGTATATACTGTGTAATTCTCCGGCAAAAAGGGTTCATATTCGGATGAACCCCCTTATTGCCCTAGCTCCGTCCCTATAGTCACATAAATGGCATGACATGTTTAAGATCGCATGTTCCCCTATTTTATTTTTTTATTTTTTATTCAAATAATTTCACATAAAATAAAACTAAGAGAATAATACAAAAATATAATATTTTCATGGTACTCTTTCAAAGATATATTCAAATTATTTTAAAATTTAAGTTTTATGCATATGATCATCATCTGTGTATTCTAACAACCTGGATTTACCTCTGCAACCAGCTCTTTGAGGGCCCTGGTCAAAGGCTCGTACAGGTAGCGATACCCTTTGGTAAAGTGATCTTCATTTTCTTTGCCCGGCATGGTCAATACCATACGCCCACCTTTCACCAATTCTCTAGAGCGATACTTGAGAAAAGTTGCAAAATCTCTTTCAAATTGCATGGTCAACCATCTAAAATAAGTATGGTCTTATTATACATTATTAAAAAAAAAAAAAAAACTTAAACTTTCAATAAAATACATTTGTCTTTAATGACAAGTTTTATAGCTATACAAATGTTATTAAATATTTAAGACCATAAAATTTCAAAAAATTTACAGCCATATAATTATTATGTCATGTTAAAGATTACAAGTTTGAAAGTAATCGTTTCTTTTATGACTTCTGTCAAAAGTGAAAAATGAAAGAAGTCTATGCATTTTAATATATATCTATACAATTGATTTCAAAGTATTAATAAAGAGAAAAACAAGTTGAATCTAATTACATTTAATATTATATTTTTAAGATTATCCGAAAAACTATTGTCAGCCGCAAAATAAGAAAAATTGCATCATCATCATCATTTCCTATTATCTAAAGTGGTAATTTTATGGTTGGTCGCTCAAAATTTATGTTATTGTACTATTTATGTAACGAAAATGGTGCTCAGCTTTACCTACATTTAAGAAAGTCAATAAACTTTTTTTTTTTTTTATATGACTTTGCCTAAATATCATAGAAAATCTGTCATCTGTTTTCGTCTAGTGACTTTATGTGATACCTAGACAAAATTGATTGGTCTTTTTTGTTACAAAAAAATAGTTCAATGACTTGCATGATATTTGATAAAGTTTACTGACCTTTTCATAGTTCAGCAACTTTGATACAATAAAGTAATTAAAAGTTGAGTGATTATTCATGAGATAAACGCTTCATAGAAAGCATGACAAAACCACATACAGTCAACTGAAAAAGAGCATGAGCAAATTTTGTAAATTGAATACTGTAATTTCAAGTTTATATAAAGTAAATCTGGATTAACCATGTTAATGAATTTCTGTTACGATATGGTTATGCAAAAAAGGTAAATCGTTATGTGATATATAAATATTATACCTGAGAAAGCCATTGGATACCGTAAGAGGAGTAGACAAAATGCAGACTTTTGAAAGGAAAAAGTCTAGTATAGAATGAACCAACAACTCCTGTCACAAAGCAGTTAGGAGGATCAAATCCATCTCCTCCCACATTCTGTTTCTTCAGATCTTCGTGGAATGTCGGCAGAAAAAATCGAAAAATGGTATTAAAATCATTGCCAGGAAGATCATTCAAGAAAACGTGAAATTCTGGCGATTGTTGGCCCTTGTTTTTGCATTCTTCATAAATTGTTTTAATGAGTTGGGAGACTGGCAAGAAAGTGTTAGGTCCAGAGGAACAACCTAAGTCTGCAATGCATATGGTTTCTGGTGAAAGACTACTGTAGAGAGCATATATAGCTTCATCTGTTAGTGGCTTTGCCATCAGGATCACCTTTTGCTGTACAAAATTCAACATAAATAAAAAGGAAATAAGTTTTAACTTATTTATTGCGTAAAGGAATTCTTACAAAGGCGTATTTATTGCGTAAATGGATTCTTACAGAGACATATCAGAATTTGAAGAGAGAGTTGCTTGGTAGGTAAGCACCTTCCACCTCCAACTCTAAGGTTGTCGAAATTTTTATTTGATTTATTGGGTTCGAACAATATTATTTTTCCATATTAAGTAGAGTTTTTAATGCGTATATAGTTTAAGTCAAATCTAATGAGTTCGGATGATCCGTAATTCCTTAACTACAATTGTCCTTAAATTTTTATGCTATCAGGTCAATTAAATGATAAATTATGTACCCAACCAACAACAACAGTGTACCAGTATAATCTCATCAGGTGAGGTCTGGAGAGGGTAGAGTGTACACAAACCTTATCCCTACCTTGTATAGGTAGGCTGTTTCCGATAGACCCTCCGGTAGGCTGTTTCCGATAGACCCTCCGCTCAACGAAAGATGAAAAGGCAGTAACAACAACAAGATAATAAGACAAACAAAATGAAAGAAACAAGCAGGCAGCCCTAGAGATCTAAGAATATTCAGATGTAAAAAGGTACTATTACTCCGGGTAAGATAAAGAGATCCATGTAGCCAACTAACCCTCTACCCTGATACTCGACCTCTACACCCTCCTTTCAAAGGTCATGTCCTTGGTAAGCTGAAGTTGGGTCATATCCTGCCTAATGGCCTCTCCCCAAGACTTCTTAGGCCTACCTCTCCCCTTCCTCAGGCCCACCACAGCCAACCTCTCACACCTCCTCATTGGAGCCTCTGTGCATCTCCTCTACACATGTCTGAACCATCTCAATCTCCCTTCACGCAACTTATCCTTCACGGGTGTCACACCCACCTTATCCCGAATCGCTTCATTCCCAATTTTAAACTCTCTTGATATGGCCAGACATCCATCTTAGCATTCTCATTTCTGCAACCTTCATCTTCTGGACATGAGCTTTCTTAATGATAAATTATGTAACCATCTACTAAAAATGAAATTAGCAATTTAGAAAGTAAAGCAAGTTAAGTAATTGTTATAACCACTGGCAGATCCAACTTGTAGCAATTCACATTTTAACTTGAGACTCTTGTCATAACTCATAACATCAAATATTGTATCAGTCTCTAGAATACATACACCATGTTAAAAATCTTTTGAGTGTAAAATATTATACACTATCAATATGTATAGGTTGAACTCAAAAGGATAATATTGTTTATAGAAATGAAAAGGTTGTGTGGTTATACCTGAAGCAGAGAATGTTTTGCATAGCTATCGTCTCCGGTTCCTCCATTCATGTGAAGAACTTTAGCAACTTCCATCTTTCTGTGTTTATGTACGTTGTGTACTATTTTGGCTTGGAGATGTTTCACTTATATATATATATATATATATAGTAAAAGTAAATACTCACCCGGTTTTAATTTACGTGATGATGTTTGGGCATAGAGCTTAGGAAATAAAGAAAGATTTTAAAATTTGTGGTCATATATGTTTGTCTGACTTATAAATCATTCCATTAAGGGTAAAATGAGTACTTTTAAAGTGAAACTGTTACTCTTTTGTCCCAATTGGTGTGACACCATTCAAACTTTTAAATTTTGATCTTGAATTTGGACACGAAATCTTTAAGTTTTTTGAAATAATATTTACATATTCGGAACTACGTAAGAAGTACTATTAGTCACAATAGTTGATAATTTAAAAGTATTTAAAATGCATATGAAAAGATTGCCGGCAAAGGAAAAACTCTTTTGACTTTCGAAATTTGAGAAGTGCAACATAAAATTGATCAAATGAAGTAATAAATATAAAAAATGTGTCATTTTTTATTTTTTTTTGGATTGACTAAAAAGAAGGGCACAACATATAGATAGATACCTTAATTTGAGCTCAACTGGCAACTAAACACTTTACTTTTAGAATGCGCATCTAGAAACCTCAACTCATCCCACTAGGTCTCGTGGACACCCAACGCTTACGTGACACATAAATTTTGGAGGTGTCTAGATGATTACTTTGTAAGTTAAAGTATTCAACGGACACAATAGAGACGAGTTGAGATGTTTAGACGATCATTTTCTAAGTTGAAGTATTCAACTGATAATAAATGATAATAAAGTGTTTATAAGTATTCAGAGAAACAAATAAATTAGGAGGAAAGGAGGAGTAATACAAGTCCTAATTGTGGCTAGTGGCTACCATTAATGTAAAGACCAAACGAGCTGTCACTTACAATTCCCATGAAATTGACCCATTAAGTTATTATTTTTATGTACACTTATATAAATAAAGTACAAATTATCTCCACAATAAAAAATAAATGACCAAAACAAAAATGATTGGTTTATTCTATTCAAACCCTTTTTTATAAAATAATTATTTACAATCTCAACAAATTTATCACATAAAGGATCCTTAATATTTCACGTTATTAAATTGTCAATTTTTATATCTCACACACATATCCATAAATGATTAGATTCCCAACTATTCCTTATGTCTCTATTAGGGGTGTACAAAGTAAACCGATAAACCGCACCAAATCGATAAACCGAGTCAAACTGAGAAAAAAACCCGACTAGTGGTTTGGTTTGACTTGGTTTGGTGTTGGAAAAAAAAAACTGACCATAATTGGTTTGGTTTGGTTTTAGCTAAAAAAAGTCAAACCGAATCAAACCAACCCGACATTACATGTATTCAATTTTTAAAATATTTTATACATAAAAATATTTATTTGTAATGTAATTTATAAATATTTCTTAATTTTTTTCATAGTTTTTCATCTATTATCATATTATTCAAGCTTGAACTTAGGATTTTGAATGTGAATAACTTTTATATCCTATGGATGTTAGTAACTCATATAAAGTCCAAACCAAAACCAACTCAACACTAATACTAACAAAAGAATTTCAATTTGCCCATAGAAATGACAATAATGTTGGATATCTATTATTTAGTTTTGCATAATTGGTTTAGAGAGTGAAAATACAGAACTTAAGTTTTTTTTTTCTTGTCATGTAATGAATACTTATTAGCTGTACTTATTTTAGCATGACTTAGTATTTTTAGATTATGGCTTATTAATTAGCAATATTTATTTAAACTGATTTTATTATCTTTTGTTGAATATTTTAATACAATGTCATCACCCTTCTCACATTTTGTGTTATTTTCTTATGAAACATCTTAATTACATAGTTGTATTTTACTAGGACTAAAGAAATATTTGACGTAAAAGTTATATGTTTTGTATCAAGATTATTCCGAAAAAAAAAACCCGAATAACCCGAGAAAACCCGAGGTTGAAAAACCCGAATTTTATTGGTTTGGTTTGGTGTATATATTTAAAAACCCGACGCAATTGGTTTGGTTTGGTTTGGTGTTTAAGAAATCCGAACCAACCCGGTCCATGTACACCCCCTAGTCTCTATATATATATGGAGGAGGCCAGGAAAGCAACAACCTCCATTAGTGGTGTTAATGACTTTTTCAAACCTAACATAACCGATTGAACCGAATTATACCGAATTGATTTTTAGTTTTTTTTTTTTAAACTAAGTTTATCGTCGTATGGTGACACCCTTTATATAAAAATTAAACAGATATGAAGTTGAGGGGTGCAATAGCTCGACCTTCTGTTCTAGTTAGCAGATAGAAAATTGCTCTCAAACAATAAAGCACCGGCAAAGGCTATAAAAGTTTTGCACAACTATACATGTCCAGTGATAGGAAGAAAAAAAAAAACAGCTTAGCTTCTCAACTGGACCATTTCTATACAAAATAACTCTTCCTTTGTTTATGTCCTAGGGATTCCATTTGTATGAGATCATGTAAGATCCGACTGTTAGGATTTAAATCCCAAATCCGACCTTTGTAAGCAGGTTCCCAGGAAAGATTGGAGGGTCACAGCTGGACCACTTAAATACCAATCTCCTTAGACAGAACCTACTTACGCCGTGATGTAAGCGAAGAATAAATAGCACACACAGATTTATAGTGGTTCACCCTCAATGTGAGAGCTACGTCCACGTTGCTGCTGCAGATCTTATTAAAGAAGAAATATTACAAGTGTTTACAACACTCAACCTCACAACCCCAATCCCAATTACACTCAAGAATTTTACCACAGAAAATTCTCTCAAAGACCTTCTCTTACTTAGGCCTTTTACTAAGAGTATTTCTCTTAGATTTTTTCTCTCTTGGGATGTGTATAGCAAATGATCTTAATGATATCTTACAAATGAACCATAAGCTACCTATTTATAGGAATGAATTTCCTATGATGAGGTAAGCGCTTACATCACAACTATTATGAGGTAAGCGCTTACATCACGACTATGTGAACAAAAGAATTGACTTGTTTGGCCAATTCCACACCTAACAAATCTCCCACTTGAAGACTAATTTTAATTTGTCTTCACACTTTGATCGATGCAGCAGCTCTTTCCTACTTTCATACTTCGTGCAGGCCAACTGAAGTTGAGCATAGCTTCAGTTTGTCTATCGTCACTGCCTTTGTCAGCATGTCTGCTGGATTCTGACTCCCTGCGATCTTCTCAAGCACTAGCGCTCCATCTTCCAAAGCTGATCTAATGAAATGGTACCGGAGTTGTATGTGCTTCGTTCGAGCATGGTAAACCGGGTTCTTTGCCAAATGAATGGCGCTTTGGCTATCACAATATATCACACTTCCCTCGTGGTCCTGATCCAATTCCCGCAGAAAAGATTGTAGCCACATCATTTCCTTTGTGGCCTCCGTCACAGCAACGTACTCAGCCTCACAACTAGAGAGAGTTACTATCTTTTGCAACTTGGAAACCCAAGAGATTGCAGTACCTCCGAAGGTGTAAACATACCCGGATGTGCTCTTTCTGCTATCAATATCACCACCGTTGTCAGCATCAACATACCCTTGCAATCCTGTTTTTGATTTTCGGAAATACAGAGCTGAACTCGAGCTGCCTTTCAGATATCTGAATATCCACTTCACAGCCTCCCAGTGTTGCTTTCCCGGATTGCTCATAAATCGGCTGACAACTCCCACTGCATGTGCAATGTCTGGCCTTGTACATATCATCGCATACATAAGACTACCGATTGCAGATGCATAAGGTATCTTGTCCATCTGCTTCTTCTCATCCTCGGTTGTCGGCGACTGATCCTTTGACAACCGAAAGTGTCCAGCCAAGGGAGTGCTGACTGGCTTGGCATCATGCATGTTAAACCTTTTGATAACTTTCCTCACATATTCTTCTTGTGAGAGTTTGATGCCCTCCTTGCTTCGGTCGATTCTCATCCCAAGGATTTGCTTTGCAGCTCCCAAATCCTTCATTGCAAACTCTTCTGATAACCCTTTTTTCAACCGATCAATCTCCTGTAGGTTTGCTCCTACGATTAGCATGTCGTCGACATAGAGTAGCAGTATCATGTACGAGTCTTCAAATTTTTTGAAGTAACAGCAGTGATCTGCCTCGCACCTTGAAAAATCAGCTTTCTTCATAAAGCTGTCAAACTTTAAATACCACTGTCTTGGAGCCTGTTTTAGTCCGTACAGACTTTTTTGAAGTTTGCACACCAGATTCTCCTTTCCTTTGATTTTGAATCCCTCCGGCTGTCGCATGTAGATTTCCTCATCTAGATCACCGTGAAGAAATGCAGTTTTCACGTCCATCTGTTGCAGATGTAGATTTTCCTTTGCTACCAGCCCAAGAACAGTTCTGATAGTCACCATCTTGACTACGGGAGAGAAGATCTCCGTATAGTCAATGCCTTCTTTCTGTTGAAATCCCTTTGCAACCAGCCTTGCTTTATAACGCTTGCTTCCATTGGGTTCTTCCTTTATCCGATAAACCCATTTGTTTTGCAATGCCTTTTTATCCTTTGGCAACTCGGATAATTCCCATGTATGATTTGCCGATAGTGAATCCATTTCATCCTTCATTGCCAGCTCCCACTTAGTCGATTCATCGACTTGCATTGCTTCTTCATAACATTCCGGCTCCCCTCTATCAGTGAGTAGAATGTAGTTGAGGGATGGAGAGTACCTGTGAAGCGGCTTCCTGATCCTGGATGATCTACGCAGCTCTGTGATTGGCGTCTGTTCATTTGTTTCAGAATCAGCACTTTCATCAGCACCTTCTCGGATTGTTTGTTCCTCTGCCTCGGTTGTACCTGGCTGCGGCTCAGGTGCCGGAAAGTCCCTCAAATCGACTATTTCCGATTCCTTGTCCTGACATTCTGAATTCTTTTGCAGCTTGTCTTTGTACAGTACCTCTTCGTTAAAGACAACATTCCTGCTTCGGATGATCTTCCGATTTTGTTTATCCCAAAATCGGTACCCAAGCTCGGTGTCACCATAGCCAATAAAGTAACACTTCTTTGATTTTGGATCAAGCTTGCTTCTAGCCGTATCATCATTATGAACATATGATAAGCAACCGAACACTTTCAGAAATGAAAGATTTACCTTCTTGCCACTCCAGACTTCTTCTGGAATTCTGAAATCCAAAGGAACTGACGGTCATCGGTTAATTAAGAAGGCCGCGGTATTGACTGCATCTGCCCAGAATGTCTTGGGCAGTCCAGAGTGTATTCTCATACTCCGAGCACGCTCGTTCAACGTTCGGTTCATTCTTTCGGCTACTCCATTCTGTTGCGGCGTTCCAGGAATAGTCTTCATCATCTTGATCCCATTATCGGCACAGTACCGTTTGAAATCACCATCAGTGTATTCTCCGCCGTTGTCGGACCTCAAACACTTCAACTTGAGGTTTGTTTCATTCTCGACCATGGCTTTCCATCTTTTGAATACACTAAACACATCGGATTTATTTTTCATAAAATAAACCCATACCTTCCTGGTTGAATCATCAATGAAGGTCACGTAGTAGTGTGATCCTCCAAGGGAGGGTACAGTGGTAGGTCCCCACACGTCTGTGTGCACCAATTCCAGCTTTTCAACCTTCAACTCTCTGCCTGCACTTGAGAAGCTTACTGGATTTTGTTTTCCGAGAATGCAGCTCTCACACGTATGAAGGTCCACCGTCTTCAGCTCCGGAATTAAGCCATTTGTCACCAATAGCTTCATCTCCTTCTGGCTGATATGCCCAAGCCGACAATGCCACAAATCTGTCTTCTTTGTGTTGTCAACCACAGCAACAATATCACGACAGCTATCCGTCATGTAGAGAGTGTCAATCTTCTTTCCTCGGCCAACTACCATATCACCTTTCGCCACCTTCCAAGACCCATTACCAAAGTTGAGATCATATCCCTCATCATCAAGCTGACCTACTGAAATCAGGTTTCGCATCAGCATTGGAACATGTCTAACTTTTGTAATCTTCCACGAGGATCCATTTGACATCTTCAAATTAATGTCTCCCGTGCCAACAACGTCTAGCGGCTCTCCATCGGCTAAATAAACTTTGCCGAGATTCCCAGCCACGTAGTTTGTCATTATATCATGATGTGGGGTGGTATGAAAGGACGCTCCTGAGTCAAGCACCCAAGAGTCTATCGGGCTGTCAACCGATAGCAACAACGCATCGCCAATGTCTTCCGTAGCAGCGTTGATTCCAGCCCCCTTGTTGTCCTCCTTCTTTGGCGCCCTGCAGTTCTTCTTGAAGTGACCTGGTTTTCCACAGTTCCAACACTCATGTGTTCGTCCTGGTCTGGATTGACCCCTGCCATTCCTTGACTTCGATCTGCCCCTATTTCGGTTGTAGTTTCTGTCATAATTTCTGCTTCTGTTTTCAACATTAAAAGCAGAACTCGTTGATGCCTCTCCCGAATCTGTCCTGCGCACCTCCTCAGCAAGGATACGATCCCTAACATCGTTGAACTTTAGTTTGTCACTGCCGACAGAATTACTAACCGCTGCTCTCATTGGCTCCCAGCTATTTGGTAGGGATGCCAACAAAATTAGAGCTTGCACTTCATCATCGAAGTCAATTTTTACCGATGACAATTGATTTACAATGGTATTGAATTCATTTATGTGTGCAGCAACATGAGCATTTTCCATCATCTTTAGATGAAATAGTTTCTTCATGAGAAATACCTTATTATTTGCCGAAGGTTTCTCATACATGTCAGACAATACCTTCATCATATCTGCGGTGGTCTTCTCCTTTGCCACGTTGTGAGCAACATTTTTCGACAGCGTCAGTCGAATGACTCCCAGAACTTGTCTGTCGAGGAGATCCCAATCTGCTTGCTTCATCTCCTCTGGTTTCGGACTCAGAGGTTCATGAAGCTTTCTGCCATATAAATAATCTTCAATTTGCATTCTCCAGAACGCAAAATCTGTACCATCGAATTTACCGATGTCGTGCGTCGTACCATCTTCGCCTCCCATCGTTTCTAAATCACAACACAACCTATTGCTCTGATACCAGTTGTTAGGATTTAAATCTCAAATCCGACCTTTGTAAGCAGGTTCGCAGGAACGATTGGAGGGTCACAGCTGGACCACTTAAATACCAACCTCCTTAGACAGAACCTACTTACGCCGTGATGTAAGCGAAGAATAAATAGCACACACAGATTTATAGTGGTTCACCCTCAATGTGAGAGCTACGTCCACGTTGTTGCTGCAGATCTTATTAAAGAAGAAATATTACAAGTGTTTACAACACTCAACCTCACAACCCCAATCCCAATTACACTCAAGAATTTTACCACAGAAAATTCTCTCAAAGACCTTCTCTTACTTAGGCCTTTTACTAAGAGTATTTCTCTTAGATTTTTTCTCTCTTGGGATGTGTATAGCAAATTATCTTAATGATATCTTACAAATGAACCATAAACTACCTATTTATAGGAATGAATTTCCTATGATGAGGTAAGCGCTTACATCACAACTATTATGAGGTAAGCGCTTACATCACGACTATGTGAACAAAAGAATTGACTTGTTTGGCCAATTCCACACCTAACACTGACTGCCCTCGAAGGGAGATGAGCATGTGAAGAAATAATCAAGTCCTCATTTTTAATACTCCATTTTGCTAAGGCATCTGCAACTTGATCGGCTTCTCTATAGCAATGTCGAACGAGTCCGGAACCAAAATAACCGCAAAAAAAAGGGTATGAACCAAAATATCCCAGGAAAAAAAAAGGTACAAAAGTACCTTTAACGCATGATTTTCATGCGTTATTGGATTGTCTTATTTTTTTATTATTATTATTATTTCTTTCTTTCTTTCTTTTTTTCTTTTCTTTCTTTCTTTCTTTCTTTCTTCCTATCTTTCACACTTTTTTACATACTTTAGCCATAGATTAATCATGCTTCAAGACTCCAAAACTTGAATATTTTATATAGAACCCTATTTATTTTTGTGCTATTAATAAGGTAGGATCAACACATCAAGGATACACAAAACTTCGGACTGTCGTTTTAGTGGTTGAAAAGTGCTCGAAGTCCATTTTTGTTTGAAGACTTGTTGTCATTAGCTTTAAGTTATTTATGTTTTACGGTTTCGTGTTATTTTTATATTAATGCTTAACTTTATTTTGACAATTTCACAAATAATAAATTAACAATAAATAAAAAATTAACAAATTAATAATCCATAATCAATTAACAAATATTAATTCACAATCAATTATTTCTGTGTATTTTTTTTTTGTTTTTTATTTTTTTGCGTTATACCCTTCAACACCCAACAAATTGGAGTCCGCAACTTAAATAACTTCAAAAGTGGGTTTGGGTACCAAAATAATCCATTAACGAATAAAGAACAATAAGCTAAATCGCGAATAACGAATAATAAACTAAATCCCGAATAACGAATGATAAACTAAATCCTGAATAACAAACGATAAGCTAAATCCTTAGTTTTGGATTGAACATCATTAACAGAATTTTCGAAAAGGATTAGTTAGTTAACATAATTTTTTTGACGAAGGATTAGTTAGTTAATATAAAATTTTGTTCGTTATTACTTTAACTACATGAGTTAAGTAAATTATAATCAACAATACAATATCATGGATTATTCAAAATAACTAATTAAATCCTCCATAACTTATCCTAGTTAAGTAAGTTGTAATTAGAGAAACAAATTTAGTTAATTTCAAGAATAATGAATAATTTAGTATTTACAAATACGACACCTCCATGGATCTCCGTTAATTATTTGTTAATTATGGCATTGTTAATATTTGTTAATTATGTCATTGTTAATATTTTATTTCTGAAATTGTTTTTCCCATGTTAATTACTTGTTTATCCCATGTTAATTGTTAAATAAATTAGCTCATTTTTTCACTAATAATATCTTCTCAACGCTCCCGCTGAAGTTTGATCCCTGGTGGATGAGATTAAAAAAGGTCAAAAGCCAAAGGCTTTACCACCATGCCAAGTTGGTTAAAGTAACAATGTAGACACTTTTTATTATTTTGTATGTTCACTAATGCTATCTAACTTGTTTTCTTAAATTGAATTTGGAACCTTGAAATTGACATTGAAAACATCATTATCACGGGATTATGGAATTGAAATATATTTTTTGCCATTAGATTTAAAAAACAAATAAATGAAAATTGCGCACGAATTTGGGGGAAAATTGAAATTGAATGGGTAACTGATGTTTTTCAAAAATTTGGGGCGGGCGAACAGCCTTGTGGCAGTTCAGACGCATAGATCTCGAAAAAATACCCAAAATCAAAAAATAAATCGCATCAAATGGACATCCGAGCGCAAATTTATGACCATTTAAAATTTCACCAACTTACAAATAAATTAGTGCGCAAAAGGTTTTTTAATGGGTTATTTTGGTACCAAATCCACTTTTTGGGTTATTTAAGTTGCAGACTCCAATTAGTTGGGGGTTGAAGGGTATAACACAAAAAAAAAATACACATAAATAATTGAGCATGAATTGATATTTTGTTAATTTATTATAAAAATAAAGTTATAATCACTAAAAATAAAGTTACGCATTAATATAAAAATAATGTGTAACCCTAAAAGATAAATAACTTAAAGCTAATGACAACAAGTCTTCAAATAAAAATGGACTTCGAGCACTTTTCAACCACTAAAACGACAATCTGAAGTTTTGTGTATCCTTGATGTGTTGAGCCTACCTTATTAATCGCACAAAAATAAATAGGGTTCTATATAAAATATTCAAGTTTTGGAGTCTCGAAGCATGATTAATTTATGACTAAAGTATATAAAAAGGTGTGAAAGAAAGAAAGAAAGAAAGAAAGAAAGAAAGAAAGAAAGAAATTAAAAAAAAAAAAAAAAAAAAAAAAAAGACAATCCAATAACGCATGAAACGTCAAAGGACTTAACGGGTCCGTCTCCATTAAGTCCTTTAACGCATGATTTTCATGCATTAAAGGTACTTTTATACCTTTTTTTTTTCCTGGGGTATTTTGGTTCATACCCTTTTTTGGGGGTTATTTTGATTCCGGACCCAATGTCGAACCTCACAAGTAATGATACTTGATATATTTTGAATATGAGAAATGATGTTCTTCATTTGCCAAGGAATGTCGTAGTTGTATTTGACAATCTCAACCACTATTACTATTTTTTTGAATTACATTCTTGGATTAAGTTGTTATGCCCATTCTGAACTATTTTGATAATTTTCCATTGCTCAAAGCCGAAAGTTAAATTTTACTCAATGGAAGTACATTGACATAATTGAAACACTAGAGTTGTTATATATATGTATGATGCATGTAGAATATTTGGATAATATTTTCTCAAGGAAAAAATTGTGTTGGATAACTACTTTGTAAAAATGAAAATATTTTTACAATTAGCTGTATATATGCTTTTTACAAATATAAAATGTCTATATTAATTGTAATCCACTTATTTATAAAACTTAAATAAAATCAAAATATTAGAAGTTCATCTCCAAGAAAATAGAAATAGTAAATAGTATTTTTGATAATAAATTTTTTCATATACCAGGAAAAATTATTTACAATCAGTTCTACTATCATTCAATTGTATCATTTTATTGTCTACTTTAGACACAATTTTGCAATATTTTAATTTTTTGTTCGAGTTAATATTTTCATATTTTGAAAATAAAATATTCAAATGGGTTCTATAATTTAAAAATGAGTTAAGGGGTCTTGTCCAAAAATAGATTGTTTTACTTTTTTGGAAATAAGGACATAGTTTGATAATCTAATTGTCCAAAAAAAATAACATAAAATTACTTTAGCGAGACTTTTTCTACAAATTTCATGATCATTTGAGAAATTGACTCTTAGGGCATGTAATTGGAATTGAGTGTAATTGGGTGTAATTACACAGTTTGACATGTTTGTCAGGTCAAGCAATTACACGGTCAGCATGTAATTGGGTGTAACTGGGAGGGGATAATTACACTCTCCAGTTCTCAAGGTGGAGGACTTTTTATTTTTAATTACTTTTCTTTTTATTTATTTTTTCTATTATTTTAATTTATTTTTTATTTTTACATTTTTTTATATTATTTATCCTTCATTTTCTTTCTTCTCATTTCCCAAACTTTACTTCTTATGACTCCATGTAATTGCTCGGAATTTTTTTCTTCTTTTCTTCATTTAGTGTAACTATGTTATTATTCTAGTTTTTTAAATTATACTTCCTAATATTAGAAAGAATGAGTCATTAACAAAGTTGGCATATAACGAGTGAAGTTATTAAATTAAAATTTTGTTATAGACTTGTAAATGTTTTCACTTTCTTTTGAATTATTTTTACCTAAGTTATGTTGGAACTTATTTTATGCTATTTCAAAATTTGACATAAAGTATCATGTTAAACATTTTTTTTGGATTTTGAATTTAGTTTATATTTTGAATTTCAATTTATTTGCGTTAGTACTATTCACTTGTTTTACATTGCGCATGTTCATATTTCCATTTACAATTGATAGATTTTTTTTTTTTGGTCAAAAATTTGAATAATGTTATGACATTATATTTATATATAATAATCTTTTTGTCAAACATCCACCCCATGATGTTCTTACGAAATGTGTGCTTTTAATTTTTATAAATAATTATATTAAAACAATATTAATTTGAAAATATGCAAGTACTTTACAATATTGTTTACAAATATGTGAAAATTAATTAATATATTTTCAAGAAACAATATGTAGCTTAAATACCTAATTTAATATTATCATCTATAAAGGCACATATTTGTCAAGTATTTAATTTTTATTTTTAAACTAATTTAACAGTGTAATTACACATAGGCAACCAAACAGTATGCTTGTAATTACACTATAATTACAAACAAACAGATCTTTTTAATTATTATACTATGTAATTACTAGGCTGTGTAATTATTACCCTAGTAATTACACCAATTCCAATTACCAGGTGGCTCTCCAAACAGATTAATTTATAATAGTAGTTATTAAGAGATTTTTTAATCAGTTTCCATTAGCCTTATGGTTTTAATTTGGGCTTAAATGTGTACTTTGCCAACCATGGAATCACCGGCAATAACAAAAGCACAGAAGAAAATAGTCATATATTTTACGGAAAAGGCTCAAATATGCCATCGAACTATTAGAAATGGCTCATTTATGCCACTCGTTGAAAGTTTGGCTCAAATATGCCACTGCCGTTACCTTTTTGGCTCATCCATGCCATTATTCACTAACGGTGGTTTTAAAATACTAGATATGCCACGTGGCAAAAATTTATTGGTCCACGTCACTTAAATGAAAATCAGCCAAAATAAATCCTAATTAAACCAACGGAAAAGGCTCAAATATGCCATCGAACTATCAGAAATGGCTCATTTATGCCACTCGTTGAAAGTTTGGCTCAAATATGCCACCGCCGTTACCTTTTTGACACTCCGCTTATTTATGCCACTGCTCAAATAGCTCAATTGTTTGCACCTTCATCATTGTTGGTCGTGTCCAAATTAAAGCACTATAAAATAATCGTTCAAACAAATAATTGTTGACAAACTTCTACATTTTCCAGTTACGACGAATTTTTAGAGCCACTTTGTGCCTTGTTATTTTCAAATTACGTTATACTGGTTGTTTACTTTTTCAAAAAAAAAATTAAAAAAATCATATGATTGAATCATTTTTGAATGTCATATAACCGAAGAAGGACATTTTTGAGTCATTTCGAATACATATAAGGACATTTTTGATCGGTGGAAGATAGGGAAAATTTGATTCAATAAATAAAAGGAGGACATTTTGAGTCATTTCTAATGTGTTAAGAACATTTTTTAAACCTTTTTCCGTAGGTAAAAAGTTATTATAGAGTGAAAAATATAACATAAAATTTGAATTCGATAATAAATTGATATTTATAGTGAGTTGTTATATAAAGATGATATTATAGAGAGGCCTGACTATATATATGAAGTACTAAATTTAGGAGTTTAAAATCAAGTAAAATTTTAATTACCTTATATATATCGTTCATAGATATATTTGAGCAATATAACATAATTGTAATCTCGTCAATGTTGATTTGTCAAAAAGCAAATTTGAAGTAATAAGGCTGATGAAATGATTGAAGATAAAATGCATTCTAAGTGGCACTCAAGCGTGTCAGTCTAGTGGTCAATGAAGCATGAGATCTCAGGTTCAAATTTTAGCAAAGGCAAAAATACTAGGTGATTTCTTTCCATCTGGCCGGATACCATGGTTGTAAAAAAAAAGTATTCTAACTGAATTTTGTATTATTATTATTATTATTATTATTATTATTATTATTATTATTATTATTATTATTATTATTATTATTATTATTATTTGAGTGTCAAAAAGGAAACGGCAGTGGCATATTTGAGCCTTTTCCGTTGGTTTAATTAGGATTTATTTTGGCTGGTTTTCATTTAAGTGACGTGGACCAATAAATTTTTGCCACGTGGCATATCTGGTATTTTAAAATCACCGTTAGTGAATAATGGCATGGATGAGCCAAAAAGGTAACGGCAGTGGCATATTTGAGCCAAACTTTCAACGAGTGGCATAAATGAGCCATTTCTGATAGTTCGATGGCATATTTGAGCCTTTTCCGTATATTTTATGACAGCTTTGAGAGCAAAGGTCGGTACTTAAGGTTATCGTAGATTCCCATTGAAAAGAATAGAAAATAGAAAAGAATTGATCCTTAATCACAAACATTTGATTTCATTTATTCATTATGATAATAGCTAAAATTGGCAGAGGGTAATGTACAGAGAGGAAGAGGAATGTCCTAGTATTAAAGACTAATAAAAGCCATAAAACTATTCAACGGTTATTCAAAAATCTATTACAAATGCATAAGAGACATTAAAAATAGGAAAATGTATTTGTTATAGCTATATCTAAGACCTATTTATGAATAATAAATATCTTTTATTTTATTTATTTTTTTTAGATAAAATATTTTCTTAAATTACACATCATAACTAGTGTCATGTATTTCATAATTTTCTCTCTTAAATTAATTTTCTCTCACCTACCAAATCTATCTTGTCCCCATCCCTCTCTTTCTCTCTCTATGTTCCCTTTCCTACCCCAGATCTCGTTTGCTGCCTTGTAAGAAGCAACTAACAACATACTCTAACCAAATCTCTTCGTGTGTTTCCTTGTAAGCCATATCACAATTGTTGAAGTTCCATGGCTTTTGGTGTTTAAAACATGAAGCAGAAGTTGTTCCATGGCTTCCATTGTTGAAGTTTTGTTGAAGTATGCCTATGATTACTTGTTGATGTTTTTTGGATCCTGTGGTGCTTGTATACACGGTGGTATTTTGTGTATTTCTTCAATTTTTTTTAACGTAAATTCAGTGTTATTTTGTATTTCACCGAAAATTCGACCGGTTTTGATTGTATTCTTCCTATTCACGCCGGAAATGGAAGCAAGATTCCTGGCCGCCATGGCCAGATCTGGTCCTTTAATAGGATTTGAATGTATTTTTCATTTTTTTTAATGTAAATACAGTAGTATTTTGTATTTCATCGGAGATCCGACATGTGTTATTGTATTCTTCCTTTTTTAAATACAGTGTATTTTGTATTTCATCGGAGATCCGACATGTGTTATTGTATTCTTCCTTTTTTAAATACAGTGTATTTTGTATTTCATCGGAGATTCGGCCGGTGTTATTGTATTCTTCCTTTTTAAATACAGTGTCTTTTTTATTTTCACCGGAGTTATGACCAGATTTGATTGTATTCTTCATTTTCGTCATTGTTTTAGTGTAAATACATTCAAATACAGTCGAATACATTCAACTAATGCGACGTCAGGCGGCGACTTTACTGATCTGAACTCGAATATATTTAAATACAGCCAAAACAAAAGGATTATTAGTATATAAATACAATGAAATTAAATACACAACTTCTTCGTGTATTTAAAGGATTTACTCCACTCTATTTTTATGATACATGTATTTCGATGTATTTAAAAATATGAAAATACAGCCGAAACTCCTTCGTGTATTTAAAGCATTTACTCCACTCTGTTTTTATGATACATGTATTTTGTTGTAATTAAAAACACGAAAATACAACTGAAACCACTTAAAAGGTAGCTACAGTTTGTAAATTGCAAACTTATAGCTATATATTGTTAGAAGCTTATAAAAAGTAGATGTTTATGTAAGTTTTCCTTAAAAATATATTACTCCAACCGGTTCAAAAAGAGTATTGTCGGCTTAGTCATTTACCACTCCTTAAGGATATACTAATTTCTAAGTAAAAGTAGGTAATTTAATTAAACTACTCTTAATTAAATAGGTATTGGGATAGGGTAATTTAAATAATATACAATCCGACATAAAATATTGCATCCATGTAGCCATATTTCAATTTACATCTGCATAGCCATTTTTTTTCCAACAATGTTACACTCATGATATAGAACATTATACACTTATTGTAATTAATGTATAAACATTGTATAAAAGTGTATAATAATGTATAAAGGGTTATTTCGGGTAATTTTAGAAATATGGGCCATTTTGGAAAAATAGTTTCTCCAAATAGACATGCGAGTGTCATTTTCCCTATTTGGATTTGATCACTTAACATGTAATAAGGGCAAATCTGAAAAAAAAAAAAAAAAAAAAAAAAAAAAAAGGTTAATTCTTTCTTGATTTGGTAAGTGGATACTCTTTTTGAACCAAACGACTGAAACTTCAAACGTAGGAAATAACAAAGGGGAACACACACACGTGACATATACATGGACTGCATGCCCTACTTTGTTTCGGCCAAAAATTATATCTAAATTCTCCTCTGCTAGTACTTCCTCCGTTCAAATTTAAATGTCTTATTTTTTTTTTTTTTGTCTGTTTCAAAAAGATTTCTTTCTATATTTAATAAGTTAACAATTCAAACATCCTACATGACAAATTTAAAACCACAAGATTTAAAAAATATTTTGGTATACTATGCTTAATTTAGTATCACAAGATTCAAAAGTCATTTCTTAAGTTGTATGCCAAGTCAAACTTAGACACTCAAATTAGGACGGGGGAATAATATTTAACTTTCTGTTTCCGTTTTCCCTTTGAATACTTTTCTTGTTTCAATGTACGGATTGTTCTATTTCAATTGAACGTATACATACGAATATCATGTTGAACTAACGTTGACTTCTATATACTAGTACAAGTATTAAAAATGGCTAATTATGTCCTTTTATGTAATGCTCCACGTTCAGTTCCAATTTGTACTGATCTGAACTAGTTTATTTTAAGTAAAACTTACACAAATAACTACATTTTAACAGTTTCTAACAAGTTATAGCTATAAGTTGAAGATTTACAATTCGTAGCTGATTTTGGCTGTATCTCGCGTTTTTTAAATACAGTGAAATACAGCGCGGCTGTTGCATAAAAAAAAGACTATATTTATGGCAATAAAAATCTTTTTCAAATTATATGGTAATTTGTATTAATGGTTCCATGATTCACGCAAACCTCGTGAGGTTCCATTACAGTTAACGTCTCTCTATCACAATTACTCCATTCAAAAGTTTTTTCCTGGTTTTTATTGTATTCGCTTGTATTTCGCATTTTTGAAATACACGAAAATACAAAATTTGACAAAATAAAAATAGGCTGTATTTATGGAACATATTCTCTTTTTTCATTTTAAATGGTAAATCAAATTAAATCAACCATGTATCACGCATAACGGGTGAAGTTTCATAACAACTCACGTTTCTCTCTCCAAATTACTCTATTCCAGACTTTTAGAAATACTTCCAAATACAGAAAAATATACACTAGAATACAATCAAATATGGTTGATTGTTTAAGAAATATAAAATTATAGTATGCGTATATACAATGGAATACAATGAAATGTATCAAAAACTATTTCGTAAATTAAAAATACATTGAAATATAGCGAAATATACCGAAACACTGCACTGAAATATACTGAAACAGTACATTGAAATACACTAAAAAAAATGACGAATATACATTTTCTCCTTCGAAATACAAAGTGAATACAAAAACAAAATACACTATAACAAAAAAAAAAATATAACCTCCACAACCACAAACCCTACCGAGCTGAACCGGAGCTTCACCGCCGCCCCCTCGACCACCACTAATTCAAATGATAAAAAATTACTAAAATTAGCTGACTTATTTGCCTGAAACTACTTCTCAAGCTGTAGCAGAAATCCGCGGTGTCATATTTTTGGCAGTTCCATTTGGCATCCCACCACCACGATTCATTCGTCTATTGTTGCCTCCCATGTTGTCAGCTCGCTCATAGCCCTCACCTCCACCACATCCAACCTATACCAATTAACGGAAAAAATAGGGAAAGGAAAATATGCAGAAAGAGCTCATATGAAAATATCAAAGCTCCTGACAAAACTTCCTACCTAAGATATCCAACTATTTCATTGTGAATTCAAATGATAAAAAATTACTCCATATGAATCTATTAGATCTGCCAATATCGATTAGGTGTTAAAGAAATGTCAACTCTAACGAATCTATTCATAATGGAAGAGGAAGCCTATCAGCAGGTTATTGGTTGGCCGCGTCACCGTCACCGCCGGTGAAAACATAGGCAAAAGGCATCGACGAATAAAAATTCAGTCCGCCAGATCTGGCGACGACTGTGTCCACGACGTCAAGGGGTGGTTGTGGTTATTGGTTGGCGCGTCTGAGATCTGGTTGTTGTTGGTTGGTGGCTGAAAGAGGAGAGAGAATTTTTTTTAGGGTTTAGAGAAAATGATAAATCTTAAATGTGTAGTGAGGGAGAATAAAGAGGTAAATGTATTTCAAAAGTTACTGGACCAGTTATGAAATGTAATTTTGAAAAAATAAAGTTACAAAAATTAAATAAAAAATAAGGTAGTTATTATTCATAAATAAGTCTTAGAGATAGCTATGACAAATAAATTTTTCTTATTTTAATGATCGTTTTTGCTAACAAAAAGGGAAAAAAAACCAACACGAGAAAGATAACAAAAAAGGAGAAAAATAAAAGATAAAAATTATCTTAACTAACTTTTCTGAAAAACAATATATCAGAGATTCGACGGTTATAAGTAGTGCTTAGAAATATGCAGTGTTCTAAATGGGGATGGTTAATGCATATGTTGAAAGGTGAGAGGTAAACCTGTCAAATGGGCCGAGCCGTTTAAACGTGGCCCACACTAGGGGTGGAGTCGGGCCGAGTCGCAGTTAAGGGCCGGGCTTGGGGAGAGAAAGGGGTGTCCGGCCCAGCCCCTACCCAGATAGGGGTACCCCGCGGGCTAACCGGGCCGGGTTTTAGTTAGTTGACCGGGCCGAGTTTTAGTTTTTAATACTGTAATAAAAAAAATCTAATACTAAAATAGACATTTACATCTAATGATAAGTTTGCTAAACTAAAAAAAAAAAAATTAGTCGTTGTCCAATTAAAGAAGCTAGTTGTTGTAAATGCGGTCTAGCTTCCAACAGATCAAACTTCAAACGGTAGTATTACAAATCTATATGCTCTGCATAATAGTTGATAATTATTATATGACGTAAGATTTATTTGGCTATTAGTTGATAATTTTAGCTTCTTTTTTTTTTTAAATTCAAGTGGGTCGGGCCGGGCCGGTGCCCTGGTGGGCCATCACCCTAGCTCACTGATGGGCGGGCTACCGGGTTGTCCACCTTGTCTGGCCCAGCGCCCTACTAAATCCCACCAGGCTAGCCCAGCCCATTACCTCCCTTAGCCAGGTCCGTGCCAGGCCGATGGTGGGCCGAGTTTACCCGTCCCGATCCAATTGACAGGCTTAGTGAGAGGCCAAAATGGCCTCTCAAAATAGGAGGTAAAGTTCCTTTGTGATGATTTAAATGTGGATTTAGTTGGTCTGTTGGAGACTAAAATAAAGACGAATAGAGTTACTTGGGTGGCTGACAAAATGTTTGCAGCTTGGTGGGTGGGAGTATTGTACTAACCACGAACCGAGGATGGCTCACTTCTACTGAGAACTCCACGTGCTTCGAAAAAGATCAACGAGGCCCAACAACACTAGCACACAAATCAATATAACTTATCAATATGGTTATGTGACTTAATGAAGGAAAAATACATGTTACTCAATAATGGTTAAGTAAAAGAACTCTATAATCAAACACATGTCATGCATATATTGGTTTGATCTAAACATTTGATGCAGATAAGTTCTTACCGACATATAATTCTAGGATGATTGCCTAATTGTTTTGGTCAAGCAGACAATGACATTTGTGAACATAGCCTCTTCTTTCGTCATGCCATTGGCATAGATCTCTTTACACTTATGGAACACATTATCCATCAATTCATTAACATCACCAAAATGACTGACAAGTAAAGGTTCAGCAAAAGCTCTCACACATTGTGCCATAATTTCACCAGAAGCATCTAAATGGAGTTCTGAGCAACTAACGGTGAAAGATCCTTCCTTCTCAACTATTTAAATCACTTCTGCAGGACATGGACAGTATCCAGGAATGTTGAATGAATCCACTTTCTCTTCTTCTACCGAGCCCTGCATTCATTATTTTATTGGGAAAATATCACTGCATATCACTTTAGGTAAATTAATTACCCGTTGTAGCCAATTTTTTTTCTTTTACATGCTTTAGCCACTTTTTCTTAGTTTGGTACCACTGTTGGATTCCTATGTTTAAATTTTATGTTTTTGCTTTTGTTTATTGTTAATAAGTATCCCACGAAATTTGGTTGCTTAAAAAAACGTTTAAAATGTGTATAAACATTTTTATACATTATTATACACTTTTATATGGTGTAGAAATGTGTATAAACACCTCTTATACATTATGTATAAACACCTCTTGTATGAGTTTGTATAATATTGTATACTAGTTGAAAGTGTTATGCACCTCTTGTATAAATTTGTATAATCATGTATATCCAGTGTAAAAGTGTGTATGAACACCTCTTATACATTATTATACACTTTTATACAAGGTTGATACATTGTCTACTCCAGGTGTATAAAGTTGAATATTCAAGTTGGGCCATAAAATGTTGGACGGTAGGTTTGTAATTTAAAATATGGGCTATGAATATGTAATTTTGACCCATAAATTGTGTATAAATGAAATTTCCCCTATTTTAGTTGAGTTTAACTTTTATATACTAATAATAGGAGTATATAATTTATAAAGCTTCGTAAATGCTTTGTGATTATTCAAGCTCATAACAAACTTAAGAGAGGAAACTAATTAGCCTAGAAGATAATTAAGTAATATATAAGCTCATAAAGATACCTGCTATAACTCGGATACAGGTTGTATGTTCCCAAGCTAATTAAATGGTCGAGCTCATGCATAACTTAAGAAGTTTAGCTAAGGTTGGAGCTGAAGAGGGGTTCATAAAAGGAAAAATTATGCTCTATGTCTACGGTTGAACTGTGGCACATTCCAGATAGAAAGAATAGGTGGAGACTCAGCCAACTGAGGCCACGCGTTCAGAGGTTATCGGGAGAGACCAAGATAAAAGGTGTTTATACACAAATATAGGCTAAATCGGGTATGACCCAAAATATGGTCGACGTGGCCTAAATATTTTCTCCGGTAGACTTAGAGCGTAATTTTCCCTTTAAAACACTCTAATTATAAAATTTGTATTTTACCATAAATGACATACTTTATATATAGCCACAAAAATGCATAACATATTTAAATTATAGGTTTAAGAAGTTTTTATTTCTTTCGTATTATTAGTCAAACAGTTCCATATAAAATAAAACGGAGGGAAAAGTGCAAAAGATATAATGTTTTCATAGTATTTTAAATATATATTCAAATTATGTTAAAATTTTATTTTATGTCCACGATCGCCTGTATATTTTAACAATTTGATATTACCCCTGCAACTAGCTCTTTGAGGGCCCTGGCCAAAGGCTCCAACAAGTAGCGACACCCTTTGCTAAAATGATCTTCATTTTCTTTGCCCTGCATGGTCAATATCATACGTCCACCTTTCACTAATTCTTCCGAGCGATACATGAGAAAAGTTACAAAATCTCTTTCATATTGCTCATAATATGCTTTATGAGCGCTTGGTGGGCTTGTAGTTGCTGCATAAATATCCCCCTTGTTATTCTCTATTCCATTAGGCACCTATCATAGGTGAATCAAAACGTAGAGTTAGCTTTATATATATATATATATGATCTTATTGTATATTATTATTTTTTTAGATTTTGTGAAATCATTAACTTTTTAGATAAACGAAAACAATTTAACTTATGGATAGTCATTTTCTTTTTATTTTTCTTTATCTTATCCATAAAATAAATTTAGAAAAATACTTTAGTAACTTTGATACAATAAGGTAAAAGCTGAGTGACTATCCATAAGATAAACTTCACAGAAAGCATAAAAAACCACATATAATAGTCAGTTGAAAAGAACATGAGCAGATCTTGTAAACTGAATTCCGTAATTTCAAATTTATATAGAGTAAATTTGGATTAGTCAGGTTAATGAATTCTGGTTACGATATGGTTTTACAAGAAAAAAATTATATGAGATATACATGGGCGGAGCTACAGGGGTGCGAGGGGTGGCAACCGAACCCCCTTCGTCGGAAAATTGCACTAAATATATATGGTGAATTTTTTTATTCATGTACAAATATTATTTTTGCATCCCCTTACCAAAGGGAGATTCTGGATCAGTGGATGAGGCGCCTGTGATTGAGCCCGCGGTCGCGGGTTCGATTCTTGGCAATGACACCTTTTTTAACATTTTTCATCCAGTCCCTTTTAAAAAAAAAAAAAGATTAACAAAAACGACGTCGTTGGACTCTATTTTTTTTTTAAAGCAACCACAAAGGAAACTTAGTGGAGGGATATTATTAAAATATAATAGTCAACAAAAGTAAAAACCAAGACAAAAGCAAAAGAATAGCCGGAACAAATCCAGCCCAAATGAAGTTCAGCAAAAACAACTAGAAACGTGAGCCATTGGGGATAAAAGAATCCCTAATTTCAAAAGTGTTAACATTGTTCTTCACTTCTTTGTCAACTCAATTGTGTTGCTGCCTTCGCCCATGGCTTCCAATTCCAAGGTTTTTTTTTTCTTTTTTTTTTTTTTACCATACTCAAAATCACAATAAACCCATTATTGTTTCTTGTTAGTTGTTAATCAACCCATTTTGTGAAATGGGTAGCTGACCCATTTTCCATCCATGAACCCCAAGCCTTGATTGTTTTAATTCTTAAATGTTGTTTGTTTGCAAAATTGGTCTTCTAGATATTTATTTTTAGCTAATAAAAGAATCAGAGTGTAGATTTTTATTTAGTAATCAATTCCCTTTTATGTGTGCTGGAATCTGGATTGTGAATTTGTGGTTAAGTTGTTTTCTTGCTTATTGAGACATTTGGTAGAGTTTTTCTAAATATAGGATCATCTATAGCCTAAGCAAATATTTTTCCTCAAAACTTTGAACAAGTGAACCACTAGGAACATAGTTCTTCCAGTTTTCCTGTGGCTTTAGTCTTTGATTCGATAACTTTTGATGTTTATACTCATAAATCAGTGTTAAAGTAGGTTATGATCCTATATTATAATATGGGATATGCTTAAGGTTACTGATTATTTTTTGCTGTATTGCTATATACAAGATTGAGTTTTTATTCTCACAGTTAGATGTCCTTAAATAGGCTTTATTTTATTGGCTTTTAAGATTGACATTGTGCCTTTAATTCTAACTAATTTTTTTATTATAATTCAGTCTCAAAAGTCAGTGAAGAATTATTTTACCAAAGTTCCAAAATCAAGTTTGGACTCTCATGATCAACCTAATCTAGAAGAAAATGTCAACCACTCAGAAGTACCATTGCTTTCTTCTCAGGAATTTGATTTGAATTCTTTAAAGCATGATCCGGGTGAAAGAACTCAAATCTTGGACTTTCATCCAAATCATCGTGATGTCATTCGAAGAGAATACCTTAGGAGAGGTCCTTGTCAACCTCGGCTTAAAGAGTATCCTAAAACAAATGAATAAGAGTTATTTTAGTGGTTGCTTGGTGCCTTATGTAGAAAAAGATGTGTTTAATAGGATCTATAATGATGTTATTATAAAAACATTTCAAGGAATGAAACCTCGTCGTGTACAGTTGTAGTAATATACTTGCACTTTTAATAGAGAATTGTGTTTGTTTTGATTTCTTCGCGTGTTTATTTTTTTAATTTTCTTGAACCCCCTTGTCAAATGTTCTGGTTCCGCCCCTAGAGATATATATCAAAATATACCTGAGAAAGCCAGTGGAGACTATAAGAGGAGTGGACAAAATGCAGCCTTTTGGAAGGAAAAAGTCTAGTATAAAATGAACCAGCAACTCCTGTCACAAAACATTTTGGTTGACCAAGTCCATCTTGTCCCATATTTTGTTTCTTCAAATCTTCGTGGATGCGGGCAACAATCGGAATATGGTATTGAAATCATTGCCAGGAAGATCATTCAAGAAAACATGAAATTCTGGCGACTGTTGGCCATTGTTTATGCATTCTTCATGAATAGTTTTAATGAGTTGGGAGACAGGCAAGAAAGTGTTAGGTCCAGAGGAACAACCTAAGTCTGCAATGCATATAGTTTCTGGTGAAAGGTTGTGGTAGAGAGCAAATATAGCTTCATCTGTTATTTTATTTTATTTTGTCATGAGGATCACCTTTTGCTGCACATAATTCAACGTAAATCAAAAGGAAATGAGTTTAACTTTTATGTTGTATTTACTATGTAAAAGAATTTTTACAGAGACAAATTAGAATTTGAGCATTATGTATTTGAGTTTAAAGTAACATAACTCATTTGATTTACTAGCTAGGTTCGAAGATTATTACACTGGATATGTTGTTGTTGTTATGTACAGAATTTGAGCCAAATACAATAACTTCGGATGAATTCGTAATCCTCGACTACATTCGCCCTTGAACTTTTATGCTATCAGTTCAATTAAATGATAAATTAATTGTAACCAACAATTAAAAATAATGGAATTAGCAATTCAAAAAGCTAAGCAAGTTAATTGTTATAAGCAGAGGCAAACTTAACTTGTAACCTATGAAAAACTGGAACCGGCAATTCGGTTTAAGTAAATCAAGTTAACTGTTATAAGCAGAGTAGAATCTAACTTGTAGCTTATGAAGCTCAATAGCATTCGTGCAAATCATGTATATATATTAATACATTCACTACACATATTTGACTATGAATCCAGTTATTATTGTATATTAATTTGAAATTGCTATAATAACCTATAAAACCAAATCCCGTATCCGTCTCTGGATTACAACATGTTAAAAATCTTTGAGCATAAAATTATCAATATGTATTATAAGTTGAACTCAAGAGAAAATTGTTGTTTATATATAGAAAAATGAAAAAGATGTGTGATGATACCTGAAGCAGAGAATTTTTTGCATAGCTATCATCTCCGGTTCCTCCATTCATGTGAAGAACTTTAGCAATTTCCATCTTTGATTCTTTTCTGTGTTTACGTACGTTATGCACTACTTTCGGCTTAGCGATGTTTCAACGGGGGGATCACTATATATATATATATATATATATATAGTATTTCCTCAGATTTCAATTATGTGACACTGTTCAAATTTTGAGAATCAAACCTTTTAATTTTGACCGTGAATTCGGATGGAATCTTTAAGTTTTTTCTAATAAAATTTAAATATTTAAAAAATATTATACATCATACTAATTGATAATTTAAAATATTCAAAAGATATATAAAAAAAATACGTTAAAAAAAGATTTGTTTGACTTTCAAAATTTGAACTGTGATTTCACGTAAACTGGTACACAAGAAATAGTAGTAATTAATACTTATAAGTTTTAATAGTTGACCAAGCAAAATGATCGGTTTATTCTATTCGAACCCCCTTTTTATAAATGATTATTTACGATCTCAGCAAATCCGTCACATGAAGGATCCTTAATAGTCAGTACGGTGCACATGGATCGGGTTGGTTCAGATTTTTTAAACACTAAACCGATTGTGTTGGGTTTTTAAATTTATACATCAAATCAAACCAATAAAATTCGAGTTTTTCAACCTCGGGTTTTTTCGGATTATTTGGTTTTCTCGGGTTTTTCGAGTTTTTTTTCGGAATAGTCTTGATACAAAACATATAACTTTTACTTCAAATATTTCTTTAGTCCTAGTAAGATACAACTATATAATTAAGGTGTTTCATAAGAAAATAATACAAAATGTGAAGAGTGATGACATTGTATTAAAATATTCAACAAAAGATAATAAAATCAGTTAAAATAAATATTGCTAATTAATAAGCAATAAGGAAAATGACAATAATCTAAAAATACTAAGTCATGCTAAAATAAGTATGGCTAATAAGTATTAATTACATGACAAGAAAAAAAACTTAAGTTATGTATTTTCACTCTCTAAACCAATTATACAAAACTAAAGAATAGATATCCAACATTATTGTTATTCCTAGTGGTAAATTGAATTTCTTTTAGTTGTGTTGGTTTTGGTTTGGATTTTATATGAGTTATTAACATCCATAGGATATAAAACATTGACATTCAAAATTTTAAGTTCAAGCTTGAATAATATGATAATAGATAAAAAAAAAATACAAAAAAAATTAAGAAATATTTATAAATTACATTACAAATAAATATTTTTATGTATAAAATATTTTAAAAATTGAATACATGTAATGTCGGGTTGATTGCTTCGGTTTGACTTTTTTAGTTAAAACCAAACCAATTGTGGTCGGATTTTTTTTTTAACACCAAATCAAATCAAACCAAACTACTATTCAACTTTTTTTCTCGGTTTATCGATTTGGTTTGTACACCCCTGATAGTCAGCTTATTGAATTCATTTATCACACACATATCCATATACGATTAAATTCCCAAGTAATTTTTCGTCTCTATATACGTGGAGGTTGCCAGGAAAGCAGCAACCTCCATGTGGGGGTTAATTTCTTTATTTGTGTGAATATTATATATATCCTCATATTTCAACATCTTTTCTGCGTTTTTTTTTAATTTATTTTGATAAAAAAGTTATCGAATATTTGGGTAAAATCCTCTTTGGCGGTCAATCCGGATCCCTTTCAATTCCTTAAATAGTCATTGAATTTGTAAAAAAAGTCTCGATAAAGTAACTTTTGAATTTTTTGGACAATAAAGTCATCAAACTATGTTCTTGTTTCCAATAAAGTAAAACAAACTATTTTTGGACATAAGACCCCTTAACCCATTTTTAAATTATAAAATTCATTGCAAAGCACAATTTTTCGATACTCCGAAATTCTTGTTTAAATTAATCTTTTTATATTTTAATAATAAAATTGAAATATTCTAACGTATTTTTTCAAGCTATAAGAATAAAACAATATAATCGTTCAAACTATAAGTATGCTATAAGGTTTTCTTTGTTATATCAACTTCTTTTGAACTATTTTGATATTTTCCTATTGCTCAAAACCGGAAGTTAAAGATTTTACTGAATGGAAGTGCTTGGACATAATTGAAACACAAGAGTCGTTATATATATGGATGATGCATGTAGAACATTTGGATAAATTTTCTCAAGGAAACAACGTGTTGGATAACTACTTTCTAAAAATATAAAATGTATATATTAATTGTAATCCACTTATTTATATAACTTAATTAATATCAAGGGAAAAGGGCCTGATTTGCCCCTCTACTATTGGAAATAGTCCACATTTATCCCCCGTTACGGTGCAAATTTGCCCCTACCGTTACCTAAGTAGCAATATTTGGCCCCCGTTTGGATGGCAGTCCACCGTGGCAATTAAACTTCCACGTGGCCCGACATTTGAAGGTGGCATGCCACCTCACTACCCTCTTCCCTCTCCATTTCTTTCTTCTACCTCCAACCAAAGCCACCTCCAACCACCATTAAAGCCACACCCCACCACCATCTCGTCCAACAATTATATCTTCTATTTCACTAACCCATCTCACAGGAATCACCATAACCGCCACTACTATCACTTTACCCAGATACTGTCCATTTATCTAACTCCAACCCAAAAACCTCACAACCATTAAAATTCTTAAAACCCATTTGACAAATATGAAGATTCTTTTAGATAAAAACTTTAAATCTTTCAATAACATAAAAGAATGTCTTTTAACTCTTGTTAGCATTAACATTATTGCTAATCTTTTTGCTAAATCTTTACGATGATGTGAAAGATTAAGAAAAAGGGTTTCATCATTGTGTAAAAAAACAATATTTGGGTATTGAATGCTTGAAAGTTTTGAAAATAAGAGGGTTATTTCGAATGAATTTGAGGGCGGCGGTGGGAAGATTGAGTTAGGGTTTGAGAGGGGAAATGGTATGACAGGGTAGAGATTTTGATTGGTAATGGGTTCTTTTCATTTGGGTTGAGATGAAGGAGAAAGGGGGAAAAGGTTGTTTGGTTGTCTTGGGGTGGTGCTATGGTGTATCGAAAAGGTGAGAGAGAGAGGACGGGGCAGTGGCGTGTGGTGGTTGTGGAGATGGGTTCGCTAGAGTTAAGGTTGTTTTGGTGGTGTGGTTGCGGCGGTCTTCAAGTGTTTGAGGGTGGTTGGTGGTGTGGTTACTTGAATCTGATTTGTAAAAATTGTGTGGCTTCAATGGTGGTTGGAGGTGGCTTTGGTTGGAGGTAGAGAAAGAAATGGAGATGGGAGAGGGTCGTGAGGTGCCATGCCACCTCATCTAAATGTTAGGCCACGTGGAAGTTTAATTGCCACGGTGGACTGCCATCCAAATGGGGGCAAATATTGCTACTTAGGTAACGGTAGGGGTAAATTTGCACCGAAAGTATAACGGGGGTAAATGTGGACTATTTCCGATAGTAGAGGGGTAAATCAGGCCCTTTTCCCTAATATCAAATATCACAAGTTCATATCCAAGAAAATAGAAATAGTAACTAATTTTTTTGATAATAATTTTTTTCATATACCAGGGAAAATTATTTACATTCAGTCAAAAAACATATAGTTAACCACTGTGCTCAACTCTACTATCATTCAACTGTGTCTTTTTATTGTCTAATTTAGACACAGTTTTGCAATGTTTTAATTTTTGTTCGAATTAATATTTTCATATTTTGAAAATAAAATAGAAATATTCAAATGGGTATTATGATTTAAAAATAAGTTAAGGGGTCTTATGTCCAAAAATAGATTGTTTTACTTTTTTGGAAATAAAGATATAGTTTGATGATCTTATTGTCCAAAAAAATTCAAAAGTTACTTTAGTGAGACTTTTCTACAAATTTCATGATCATTTGAGAAATTAACTCTTAATTTATATAATAGTAGTTATTAAGAGATTTTTTAAATCTGCTTCCATGTGTCTTATGGTTTAATTTGGGTTTAAAATGTGTACTTTTGCCAACCATGGAATCACAGGCAATAATAAAAGCACAAAAGAATATTAAAAGTCATATTTTTTTATGATAGCTTTGACAGGAAAGGTCAGTACTTAGGTTGTATATCGTAGATTTTCATTGAAAAGAAAATAAAATAGAAAGAATTGATCCTTAATCACAAACATTTCATTTCATTTATTCATTATCATAATCTCTAAAAAGATAAGGCTAGATGTTATTATTATTATTATTGAAAAATCTTACGGAAAAAAGTTAGAATTCTCGTAGCTTGAGGTGTCTCAAGGATACTATCTTAAGGATATTTCACCTATAAAAATATATCCTCAGAATTCAATAGTTAAGTTTTTCAAATATAAACTAGGAGAAGAAGCAACAAAGATTCAATAGGAAAGAGAACTCAACGTAACGTAATATGAGACAAAGAATTTGTCATGATATTTTTTCACTTATCTAAAAGTGAAGCGAAAGGAAATCATATAAGCGATAAAACTGGCAGAGGCTAAAGTACAGATAGGAAGAGGAACGTCCTGGTATTAAAGAATAATAAAAGCCATAAAAGCTATTCAACGGTTAATCAAAGATCTATTACAAATGCATAAGTGACATTAAAAATATATTACTCCCACCGGTTCAAAAAGTATTGTCTGCCTAGTCATTTGTCACCCGTTAAGGAAATACTAATTTCTAAGCAAAAACAGATAATTTAATTAAATTACTTCTAATTAAATAGGTATTAAGATAGGATAATTTAAATAATATATAATTCAGCATAAAATATTACATTCACGTAGCCATATTTCAACTTACATCTGCATAGCCAATCTTTTTTTTTCCAACAACGTTTATACACACGAGATATAACATTATGCACTTACTGTAAACAATGTATAAACATTGTGTATAAGTGAATAATAATGTTTAAAAGGGTCATTTCGGGTAATATTATAAATATGAGCCATTTTGGGTAAATAGTTTCTCCAAATAGACATGCGACTGTTATTTTCCCTATTTGGATTTGATCACTTAACACGTAATAAGGGCAAATCTGAAAAATAAAGTTAAATTTTTCTTAATTTGGTAAGTGGATACTCTTTTTTAACCAAAAAATAAAGGCTAAGTGGACATCCTTTTTGAACCGATCGAGTACTATGGTAAAAGTGGCTTTTAATATAGTAGAGAATAAACAATATGTTATAACTTATTCTTTTTGGGATATATATAAAAATTACAGTATATTTTTTCCAACAATTACATGACAAACAACTGAAATTTCAAACGTAGGAAATAACAAAGGGGAACACACACACACATGACATATATATATATATATATATATATATATATTGCATGTCCTAGTTTGTTTTGGCCAGGGATACAGGCATATTTACGAACATATTCTTCTCTTTCGCCATGCTATCACTGTCAATTATCTCTTTGTATTTGTGGCGACATATTGTACTTCTCATCATCAGATGAATTCCTACGCATTTCTGAAGTTTCCAAGACATCAATGGTGAAAGATCCCTCTTTCTCAACTATATATACATGTTACTTCCGCAGGAGATGGGTTGTATAGAGGAATATTAAATGAATTTACTTTTCTCTTCTTTTATTGATCCCTGCAGCATAAAATAATCATATAATATTATTCGATCACGATATTAATTAGGAGTAACTACCTAAAGGATTAAATCAATACAGAAAACCATCTACGATATTAATTAGGAGTAACTACCAGTACTCCCTCCGTTTCAATTTAAGTATCTTACTTTTTCTTTTGGTCTGTTTCAAAAAAAATATTTCTTTTTATATTTAATAAGTTAACAATTCAAACATCATACATGGCAAATTTAAAATCACAAAATTTAAATAACATTTTAGTATACTACGCACATTTTTAATTTTAGTATCACAAGATTCAAAAGTCTCTTTTTCTTTTTTAAGTTGTATGCCAAGTCAAACTTAAACACTCAAATCAGAACGGGGGCATAATATTTAACTCTCTCTTTTCGTTTTCCCTTTGAATACTTTTCTTGTTTCAATGTATGGATTGATATTCAATTGAAAGCATACATACGTACACCTCCATTTTTGCCATTATCGGCAAAATGACGCAGGAAAGAGAGCATGTGGCGCAGCTTAGGGTTTGTAGAAACTCCTTCTACAAAAATGAGACCCTTTGGGGTCTGTTTGGTGGCTTATAGCCGAGATGGGCCTGGTCTGGTCCTATCTGGACTGGACTAGCCATAAAAAAAAAAAAAAAGGGGCGGCCCTATTGTATATATACATATACACGATATACATATATATATATATATATATATATGTATATGCATGTATATCCATGTATATGTATGTGTATATATGCCAAGGAAAACATGTTGTTTAATAAATCGCCAAAATTTAAAAAGTCAATTAATTAAACCTTTCAATTATGACCAAGTTAAAACTAATTAATCAATTAATCATTTTAAAGACACGGCGAATTGCATAAAAGGACTTAAATTGCAAACATAGTCTTAATTGATCTAAACCATAAAATTGGTTATTTCAATTATGATCATAATTAAATAACAATTTAAATAACCTTTCAAGCCGAGGGTTTCTCGGAAACAGCCATCCTACCTTGGTAGGAGTAAGGTCTGCGTACATTCTACCCTCCCTAGACCCCAAGATGTGGGATTTCACTGGGTTGTTGTTGTTGTTGTTTTCAATTGTAGCCACAACTAATCACATAATAAGCAATTTTCAAATATAACCTCAATTAAACATCTAATTAATTATGATTAATTAAAAATTGCAAATGCAAATTAATAATGCGAAAAATTAGAAATTGAAAGGTAAAATGATTATTTATTTAATTAATCAAATTTATTGAATTAAACAGAGTAAAATATTTGATAATTTGATACTTGATAAATTGGAAAATTAATTGAATAATTGTTTTAAGTTATTTTCTGATCAAACTTGACAAATACTTTAATATTAATAGTAAAATATGTAAATTGTTTTCAAATGACTTACAATATATATTTCAAGTTATTTTTCCAAACGAAATGGCAAAATATTATCAAAATAATTTTGCATAATCGGATTTAAAAAATACATATTTCACTCCTTTTGAGATCCAAGAACTGTGGGCAATTAAATAAAATTATTGGAGGTCAAAAATCAGGTGTCAACAATAGCCAATGTAGAGATTTTTTACAACAATATGGAATCATACACCAAAGTAGTTGCGTCCATACAACATAAAAAAATGGTAGAGTAGAGAGGAAGCATAAATCTTATTTTCTGACAATTGTTGATGATCATATTAGATATACTTGGATTTATCTCAATTCAAATCTGAAGTCATAGCAGTTCTGAAAATATTTCTATCTATGGTCCAAAATCAGTTTAATGGCCCTATTAAAACTATAAGATCAGATAATGGAACTGAGTTCATTAATAGCCAATGTAGAGATTTTTTACAACAATATGGAATCATACACCAAAGTAGTTGTGTCCATACACCACAACAAAATGGTAGAGCAGAGAGGAAGCATAGACACATTTTGGAGACTGCAAGGGCTTTGAGGTTTCAAGCTAACATTCCCATCAGGTTCTGGGGATTATGTGTCAAAGGAGCAACTTACCTGATAAACAGATTGCCATCTAGTGTTTTACATGGTCACACACCTTATGATATGTTGCACAAGAAAAGGAATGCAATTGCTCATTTGAGAGTATTTGGCTACTTGTGCTATGCAACCAATTTGGTAAAGGGAGACAAGTCTACAGAAAGAGCCAAGAAAGATGTTTTGATGGGATACTCAGGAACACAAAAGGGATACTTACTATTTGACATTTCTACTAACACTTTTTTTGTCAGCACGGATGTCACATTCAAGGAATCAGTATTTCCTTTTAAAAAATTGAACAATGCAGTGAATCGGAAAGATAGTGCAACATGGAGCATTCACACTTAGTGGAGGAACAACAATCTCCACTAATGTACATGACTATACCACAACAATCACAAACCGCACTACAAAAAAATGGGTAATTTGCTGGAGGTTGAAAGTTGTAATTCGCGGAGGTTTTAGCCTCTTCTAGAAACTAGTGAAGGCTAAAACCTCCGCGAATTGCAACTTTCAACCTTCAGCAAATTACCCATTTTTTTGTAGCGCCGGTTCAAACACTGATGCAAATATGGAGGAAGGAGAAGCATCCGATCAAAGCACTGATGCAGATATAGAGGAAGGAGCAGCAGACTCGAATCAAAGTGCTGGGGATGATGTGACAGATGATGCAACACTCAACTCACACAACTCAGTTGAACCTGCAACTGGTGCATCAGGAGAGCAACATGATGATGCAGTCACAAATAATGCCGATAAAGGACTTGTAACCACACAGGTACTAGATGAAGCACCAGACAGCTCCACCAATGTACCATCATACACAAGAAAATCCCAAAGAGCCCATTTGGATGAAGGACTATGCCACTCAAAAGAAAGAAAGCACCAGTTTGTATCCTATAACAAACTATTTGTCATATGACGAGGATTCTCCTAAGTACCAAATCTATTTAGCCAAATTCTCAAGTTCAACAGAACCACAACACTTCAGAGATGCAACTAAGGATCAAAGATGGATTGATGCTATAAAACAAGAAGTACAGGCTCTGGAGGAGAACAAGACATAGGAAGTAGTTAACCTGCCCAGAGGGAAGAATATAGTTGGATCCAAATGGATATATAACATCAAATATAAAGGAAATGATGAAATTGAAAGATTCAAGGCAAGACTAATAGCCAAGGTCTATAGTCAAAGAGAAGGCTTGGACTATCATGATACATTCTCACCAGTTGCCAAGATGGTGGCAGTGAGATCTGTTATAGCATTAGATGCTTCTAGAGGATGGAACATGTTCCAGATGGATGTGTGCAATGCCTTCCTTCAAGGTGATCCTAAGGAAGAAGTGTACATGGAAATTCCAGAAGGTTTTAGAAGATAGAGGGAGCACAACGTATGCAAATTGTTAAAGTCATTATATGGTCTAAAACAAGCCTCAAGACAATGGCATATCAAACTCACAGATGCACTGGTGTGATGCTAACTGGGATTCTTGTCCAAACACAAGGAGGTCTGTCACTGGTTTTGCAGTCAAAGTTTAGAGAATCCTTGATCTCTTGGAAATCGAAGAAGCAACAAACAGTTTCTAGAAGCTCAGCAGAGGCTGAGTATAGAATTTTGGCAGCAGTAGTAGCAAAAATCACATGGTTGCAAAGACTATTCAAAGAACTAAATGTGCAGATTTACAGGCATATTACCATCTTCAGTGATAGTAAGTCTGCAATTCAAATTGTAGCTAATCCCATATTTCATGAAAGGACCAAGAACATAGAAATTGATTGTCATTTCATTAGAGACAAGATCAAGGAAGGGTCAGTGCAAGCAGTCCATGTGAACACCAAGGAGCAGCAGGCTGATTTGCTAACTAAAAGCCTTACCAGGATTCAACATGATCATTTGCTTGGCAAGATTGGAGTATTCAACATTCTTCATCCTCCAGCTTGAGGGGGAGTATTAAAGTGTAGAGTGAAAACTTAGTGGTTAGATTGTAGTTAGCATTTCCGAAATTCTGTTAGTCTGTTATTTCTGTTAGTTCAGTTACTGCACAGCTGGAAGTTGTGACAGCTGTGCACAGCTCAACATGAGCTGTTAGAAGTTAATTAAGTTAAATTGTTGTATTAGCTTAGATGATGTAATTAGTCCATTAGATATTTTGCCTAAGTTAATCTGTTAGTTCATTGTATATATAGGACTGATCTCTCAATGAGATGTGTCAGTTGAAAATTCCCAAAATATATGTTTCTTCTTCCATGATCAAAGCTCCTCTATAATGGAATATTAGATCACAATTACACCATGAATGCATAGTTTTTACATGATCTTTTATAATTAAAAATGGGGTTTTGTATGCTATCGAGTTCTCCTATAAGGTTAGGTTTCATCGTATCTTAGGAAAATTATATCATGAAAACTTGTCCCAAACAAATGTATGTTGTCTCATTCAAAATATGATAGTTTATTAACTTACTTATACTAAAAAACTCATTCGGAATATGATAGTTTACTTATACTTAAAAAAAATCTCAATTTCTTCTTCTTTTGGAAACAAAAAGTAAGCAACCGATGTCCAATGGAACTTCCAAATGCTACTTAAAATTTTAACTAAAACAAAAAAGATTTAAAGCAAGAAAAAAGGAGAGGGAGAAATGGACTTCTTTTTGTACATAATATGCATTACAAATAACATTATTTGCAAATTAAAGTTCAATTGAAAACAAAGCAAATACATAGTACAATATATATAAAAGAAATTTAAGATTACATAGAAAATCAATTTAATACTTCGATCACCCCCACAATAGAAATTAATACCCAGCATACTAATTAGAGACACTATGGAGCACAACAGTCTCAACTGTTAGCCCAGGCCCAAATCCAAAGAGGACACCCCAATCAAGGCCTTCACCAGTGCTACCAAGCCCTTCTTTGGCTGAGGCCTTCCTCATTTCATCCAAAATAAACAAAACACAAGCACTAGACATATTTCCATAGTCACTCAAGACTTGCCTTGTAGCTCGAAGTTTTTCAGGCTTTAAGGCCAACTTTAGTTCAACTTGGTCCAGAATTGCCGGCCCGCCTGGGTGAGCAATCCAAAAGAGAGAGTTCCAATCAGAAATGCCCAATGGTTGGAATGCTTCCATCAAGCTCTTCTCAATGTTCTTTGAGATCAATCCAGGAACATCTTTGAGTAAGTGAAATGTTAGCCCAACTTCACGAAGGTGCCCATCGATAGCACCTTCACTGTCTGGGAGCAGAGTTTGGGCTGCTGAGACAAGCTCGAATAAAGGCCTTTCAACCTCTGGTAATGGATCAGAACCTACAATGAGTGCACCTGCCCCATCCCCAAATAAGGCTTGTCCAACCATACTATCCAAATGAGTGTCACTTGGGCCACGAAAAGTAACTGCAGTGATCTCTGAGCAAACAACAAGGACTCGAGCACCCTTGTTGTTTTCGGCTAAGTCCTTGGCCAATCGGATAACAGTACCACCAGCAAAACAACCTTGTTGGTACATCATGAACCTCTTAACCGAGGGTCGAAGCCCAAGAAGCTTAGTGAGCTGGTAGTCGGCCCCAGGCATGTCCACCCCACTAGTGGTGCAAAATACCAAATGGGTAATCTTGGACTTGGGTTGGCCCCATTCTTTGATGGCCTTTTGGGCTGCTTCTTTGCCTAGTTTTGGCACTTCAACCACCACTATGTCTTGCCTAGCATCAATAGAAGGAGCCATGTATTCACAAATATTGGGGTTTTCTTTTAGGATTTCTTCAGTTAAGTGCATGTACCTCTTCTTAATCATAGATTTGTCACCTGCATTACATGGAAAACCTAAAGTCATCAATAAACTTCGAGTATGTATAGTTCTTAAACTTAAAATCATTGAATGAACAAATTGCGCCTAATCAAAAGTCAAAAAGTTAATTATGATAATATAAATCCTACTAATTGCAAAGATAACAAAGAACTAAAACAAAAGCTCAGCTTCCTTCGAATCTTGTTTCATTCAAAGAATCTAAACTTCATCTCGGAGAAGCTAATTATAAAGGAAAATGTGACCATCCCAATGTAAACCTTTTAATCGCTTATTGCCCAAAGGGATTCAAACATACTTACACTATTTATTAATTTTTAAGAGAAGAAAACATTTTAAAAAATAGATCAGATAACAAACAAAAGGTCAAACCAATTTTTTCTTTTTTTTTTTGGTCAAACCAATTGGGGTATAATTTTAGAATTGTCTAAATCCAATATTAAGGAATATCATCAATATTATTAAGGAATGTAATATAGGATTCAGTCAGCATAAAAAAAAAAGCATATCACATGGTACGCTATTTAGGAACACTACATAATTACTAGTATATCATTTACCTGCGGCAGAAAAGAAAGAAAGGAGAAAAAAAAAATCAAGAACATGCATAGTTTTGGTATACGTAGGTATCTTTCTTTAATTATAATCTACAAACACATGTTATCATCAAAACTGCAGTTATATTATATGATAGTACTACTAAAATAAATTTGTAACTTACACATGCGCTTAAATTTCTCCTTAAGCTCAGTCATATGCTCACTATTAGTGACTCGAAAATAATAATCAGGATAGGTGCTTTGATCAACACAATTCGAAGGAGTGGCTGTGCCAATGGCCATGATGGTGGCCGGACCTTGTGCACGTTGCGCCTTTCGTACCTCCTCGACGGTGACCATTTTCGCCGGAAAAATATAGTATTTTTACTAAGAAATTTGGTGTATGTTTATGAAAATACCAACTATTGTACAAATGTATTACTAGCTATAGCTAGTGAAGAAGATAAAATGGATTGTGTTTGAAGTGTTTGCATGGGGTTTGGATGTATTTATAGAAGAAATTTTCATATCAAACTGGTAGCTAGTATTCACGTGCTTGAGCAACTTTTTGAGGCCGGTTAGCACGTGATATTTTTCTCTTTTTCTTTTTTTTTAATTTATTTTGTGCTTCTTTTTCCCAACTCTCATTTTCCAAGCAATTAACCATTTATTTTGTCTGGATTCAGAATCTGAATTTTGATGGGTTTAACTTGTAAGATTTTTAGTAATGAGTTCACTAATGAAAAAAGACATTGAGGTCATTGTACTTTTAGAATTATGGGCTCACAATTAATATTAGTTGAAATTTTGATGGAATTTCAAGTACTCCTTATAATCTTTCAATTTGTTTGATACTATTTTTTATTTGTTCGCTACATTTCTATATTTGAAAATAAGTAACTTTGAGCTTTTCATTTTATCTTAATGAAAAGCGTTTTTACAGCCACATAAATATTGTGTCATGTTTAATTAAGATTAACGTTTCAAAAGTCTTATCACCACAGAAACGTAATGACATATTTAATACTATGAATAATAAGGGGTCTTATTTTTTTCCTGAAATTTTATGGCTAATCAAGTTATGCCAAACAGCTAAAATAGACAATATATTAATCTATCCGCCATAAAAATATTGGGTTTGGGCGAACTTTTATTTAAAAGCTCCATCCGCCACTTATGCTACCTACTTCTCATAATAATAAAACGTCATGCCTTTTAGCCAGTTAATCAACCCAATGAATTGGGTTTTTATCATTTTTAGGCATGATAATGAAAATAAATGTCACGACAAGAGTACGACACGTATAATAGTGTTCTGATGTGGTAAATTAGAAAGTATCTTTAAACTATTCCATAATTGAACACTGATACAAACATGTTCCAATATATCATATATAGAATAAATTTTAATTAGCATTGCAATATCTAATTAGGACGTCACCATCGGAGTCGTTAAAAATTATTCTGCCGAGTGTTTATACTGTAGTTTACTTGAGTCTTCTACTTCCTATTAGCTCTAAATAAGAGGAAAAAAAAACACCTTAAAAAAAAAAAAAACATGTGTGCTTGAAAGGAAAAACAATATTCTTAAAAATCAGAAAAATGACTTTCCTTGTGGAATCCGGGAAAAAAGTTGCAACAGTAGCTTTCCATGCTGATTAACTCCTCCGTGCACCCATCCAATATCCTACATTTACCCTTATAGTGTTTGCTTAAATTAGAGTATATAAATATTGCTACTGCTAGCTAATTCTATAGCTAAACGGTAAAATTTGTCTCTAATCATATTTAGCGACAAAACATTATCAAAAATGATTGTTGGCGACGAATTAACGACGAAGTTCGTAACTAATACAATTTCTTTTGTTGTTATGGGATAATATTTTCTATTTACATACTAAACATTACAAAATAAATGAAAAACTCACTTATTTTCTTGAAAAATATCTTACCGAACATACCTAGGGGCTAGGAGACCGAGGTTTCTGGCCAGGTATTAGTGTGAGGTTGAGGGTGTGACCACCGAATAAAGTTTTAGTTTAGGCAGAAAAGTTATTAATTGCATGAATAAAATTAAATGTTTACAAAGAGTGATGATGTTTGGTACAAAATAGAAAGGAAGCTAGGTTTATTAAGTGTTCCACACAAAGGGACTATATTGAAGAGGCATTGTAAATATTTTGTTCTTGTTGTTTAGTTGTTTACCATATAAGGCATTGAATTGTTTGATTGTTAAGTAGGTACACTGTGTGGTGTTGGAAGATTTGGTATAATATGTGGACTACAAAGTTGGAACGTCATCTCTTTTCACTTTACATATGTAGCATCAAAATAACGTCTCAACAAAAATAAAAAGAATCTCTCAAATACTTCTCCTTTTGTTTTTATGATCTTAGGAAAGGACAAAATGGAGAATACCATATATTGATTCCTTTAGGAAGGGAAAAGATTCTACAAAATGGGTTCAGTTGGAACTTCAATTAATCGGTTTTAGTAAATATTCTTTTAGCTATGATTTTACACTGAAGATTATTAATTAATAAAATATTAATTATATCCATCAAATTCATGGTATATATATCCAGAAGCGAATGTAATGTATAAGTTATGTGTTCATCTGAATCTAGCAAATCATATATATATATATATATATATATATATATATATATATATATATATATAGTACTAAATAAATATATAGTTACTATCATAGCCAATAAATCAATTCAAATAAATGGGAGTAAAATTTCGAATTCAAATCCTGAGATTGTGCAGGGAGGTTATGGATGTATACTGTAGGTAACCTTCTTCATTTGTGAACAAAGGTTTACGCCTTTGGACATGATTTATCGTGTGGTATGTTGAGAGATTGTTTTTTCGTATGGATAATATACGTTTGAATTACATTGAAAGTAACCTATCAGATACTAGTATTTGGTGAATATAAAGGTACTAGTAACACGTCAATGTTTTGACATAAAATTCTTTTAAACAAAATCTAAAAATTGATTAAGAGCCTGTTTGGATGAGCTTAAAAAAATAGCTTATAAGCTGAAAATAGCTTATAATCCAAAAAAAAAATAAGTTGGAGTAGCTCAATTTTTTTTTTTGGCTTATAAGCTGCTTTAGATAAGGTAAGCCAAAACGGACTCAATTATTTTTTGGGTTTATTTTAGCACAAAATGACTTATAAGCTGGCCAGCCAAACACTCAAAAAAATTAAAAACGGCTTAGAAGTCAATCCAAACGGGCTCTAATATTGCTTCTTATAGCCTTATATATAGGTCCCACCATGACAAAATACAATATGCTCTATCAAAGAAAGTATATCGTTAGCTTGAGACTAATTTTCACAAGTGAATCAATGGAGGTGTTTGAAAAGTAACCTTTATTTTTTTGGTTAAATCAAGAAAAGCGACTTTATTACAAAAATGTTAATAGTAACTGACTGTATAAGCAATAAACTCCTCTCATTTGATTTGTTTGAATTAAGAAGGAACATTCTGTTATACTTTAAACGATATTCTTGTAATTAAATGCATAAATTCTTGACATGCACAGCGACAAAGATCCCTGAACAAATGAAGCCAGGGACTACAAAAATTTATATTTAAAATTTCCCACAAGATTATTCAAATATTACTACTTCCATTATAGCAGATGTTAGATAGTATGTAATAGAAGTCCTAAATTAAATAGACACATCTGTTCATGAAAGGACATGACTATTCTGAAAATCATCTCTCAAACTCTATAAATATAAGAACACTCTTGACTTAGTATATAGAAAAATCAGCAGGTATAAACACAGTTTTTTATATTCTGAAGGGAATTACTTGTATTTTTCTCAATCTGTATACGAGCAATATCTCTTTAAAGAAAATCGATTTATCCTCGCCTCAAGGCCATTTTTTCTTCAATTATATATGTTTACCTATTTTTCTAACTGTAGGTGTCCTCTAAGGAATTGGTTAAGAGTTTTTATTTTGCACTAATTTATTCAGATATTTTTGTTTCCGTATACCTAGCTTGGTCAGTACTAATTAATACTCACAAAATTTTAAAAGTAAATTCTTTCTTAAACTTCATATGCAGTCTAACATAATCACTTAAAGTCTAACATAATCACTTAAATTGGAACGGAGATAGTAACTAGAAACTGAAGGTGTTAGGTATAATTTAAGGTCAAATTTTGGCCACCAGGGAACTTCAATTCTGTCAATAGCATTCATCTCGCACTTTTAAGTTTTTCTCCGGTTGGCGTGAAATCAATTAATCAACCAAAGGACAATGGTCCATTAACCAAACACTTGATATGGTCACTTTCCTTGGTTTTTCCACGTTATGATTGTGTTTGGATTTGATGATGTTGTGACCAAAAGTTTTTATGGGACCGAATTAGGAAGTAGTCAAATTATATGCCACCAAAAGTTTTTTGACAAGTTACAGGCTAATTAATTGACTTTGGCAATATTGGAAAGAATAAATAAACAAGCTAAATTCAGAAAGAATAAATAAACAAGTTAAAATCTTTCGTAAGCTATATAGAAAGGTAGTTAAATTATATGCCAACGAAAGATTTTTGAAAAGCTATTAGTTATTTGACTTTTTTTGGTATATTGGAAAGACTAAATAAACTATTCCTTCTGGATCAAAAAGAGTGTCCACTTAGCTTTTTTTTTAGGGTAAAAAAGAGTGTTCATTTATCAAATCAAGAAAGAATTTACTTTATCTTTCCAAATTTGCCCCTATTAAGTGTAATGTGATTAAATCCCAATACATATTTAATTAATTAAGGGCAGTTTAATCAAATTATTTATTTTTTCTAGAAATTAATATTTTTCTTAAGGAATATTCAAATGGCTAAGTGGACACTCTTTTTGATCCGGAATGAGTACTAGTTAAATTCTTTCGTAAGCTAAATACATGGCTTAAATCACAATCACCAAGGAAAGAAATTTCATTTACTTGAGCGCAACTTCCCAGATTATCAACTTTTCTTCATGCCCGTGACCTTCATTTGCTACAAAATCTGTACCTTTATTCACCTCCTTCCAGACATGTAAATTGATAGCAAATACTTATAAGTTTCAAAAATAGCCTTAAGAAGATGGCATTAATGTCCTCCTCTTTAATAAGTTTAGTCGAAGTAAGCAATCGATTTCCACCTGTAGATCTTTATGTCCCGCGTGTTATTTGACGATTATGCAAAGAATGAGACTTTGCTGCTTCTTGTAGGTTTCTTGGCTTAATCGAGCAAACTCTAATTTCAAGAGTCAAAAATTAAAGCTGTCTGCAAATTAGAGTTAACTAACTACATCATTTAACAATAATAAAATTAGGCTACGGAAATCTGTATAAAAGTCTTGTAAAAGCTGAAAAACGATAAAGAATGCAGAAAAAGTAATTGAAATGAACTTACCCAAATGTGAATCGGATTGGTTGTTATGTTGATTGGATGGTATCTACCACTATTTAAAACGATCTTGTGAACTGCTAGCAAGTGAAGAGGCAAGTCTATATACATTTACTCACAGATGCAGAAAATAAGGCAACCAGGGCTTGGTTATTAAATTTTTGAAAATAGAAAGCTTTTCTAGGAGGATTTACACTTTGTGTGGGACTGAGATGTTATTATTGTTATTAAGTGATCTTCATATATAACAGAATATTTTGTTTAAGTTTTTCCTTGTAATACTTGCATTTTCTATGGTTCAAATATTATAAAAAACCACTTTTTATTGCACAGGGGTGGGGAATCGAGTCTCACCAACAAGGTAGTTTCCTATCATTTATAGCTATCTTTTAAAAGTTACCATTTGTAGTTATGTTTTCCCAAATTAAGGTATTTTTTCGGATGTATTTGATGTTTATAAATACATAGTAACACAGTAAAAAAATAAAACATATCCCTTGATTTAAGGCCATAACGGTTGGATCAATTAATTAGCTATTAATTGGTATTTTTTACCATACTCTTCCACAAAATCATATTTTAGATTACTTTTCCATAACCATTGTCTATTCCTTCAGCCAATCTTCAACATTCAAACATAAAAAATCAAAAATTTAAAATTTGAAAACATTCAATAGCCAATATATTTGAAGTTTTCAATATTGATTTCGTTCTTGATTTACCCATGTATTTGATATCATAACCAATGTATTTGAAGTTTCCAATCAAACCCCATGTATTTTATATTAAATCTCATGTATTTGTGTGAGTAACAATTTGCATCACCCATGTATTTTAGGGGTAATGTATTTGAAATTTTCAATATTGATTTCGTTTTGATTTACACATGTATTTGATAGCATAACCATGTATTTGAAGTTACAAATCAAACCCCATGTATTTGATAGCATAACCAATGTATTTGAAGTTGCCAATCAAACCCCATGTATTTTTATATTAAATCTCATGTATTTGTCTGAGTAACAATTTGCATCACATGTATTTGATGGATTAATTTGAACAAAATACACAAATATATAGAAAACTTACAATGTATTTTCGTTACTCATGTATTTGAAACTAGATGAACTGATGAAATTAATTTGAACAGAATACACAGAAATATAGAAAAACTTACATAAATAGACCACCAACCACAACAATTGGTAGCTATATCATAGAACATACACAAATACATATATTTTTCATCTTTTCAAAACCCTAAAAAACCCTAGACCACCAAAAAAACCCTAGCCACAGATCCAATGCAACTCGGTCCAAATTTATGGGCATTGGTCCACAGCCCAAAAGTCTTGGCATTTATAGCTACAACTTGCCCACAATGGGAGATAAGCCCACCACCATAATGAATGATCATTCTAGTTGGAACATCATTCACATAAAAAAGAAAATGAAAAGGTTAATTACCTTCTTATGTTTAATTTGTCCACAAAGCTAGAAATCATGGAAACCAAAAAAAAAAAATTGAGAGAGGGGCGGCTGCCACCCGTGGTGGTGATGGTTGATAGAAGGAGAGAGAATTTTTTAGGGATTTGAGAAACGAAAAATTTAAAATGGGTAGTGAGTGAGAATAGAGAAAGTAAAAAAATTATGAAAAAAGAGAGAGAATGATAATGTATATTAAGTGATTAATATTGTTACCATTAAAAGGGGGATATGAAGTTGGGGGTGTTAAATTTTAGGTGTATTTGTGCACCAGTAACTGAAAGTTACTGTGTAGCTATATTAATTAAATTCAAAAACTATTTAGTTGTTATTAGTAATTAAAACAAAATATAGTTAATATCACTAATTCTGTACTAAAAGTAGCTATAACACGTAATTTTTCCTAAAAGGAACTCGAAATGGATAATTGGAAGATTTGAAATGGCTTGGAGCTCAGTCAGACAATAACAAGAGGGCCTAAAACAAAAGGAGAAGGGAGGAGAATGTTTTAGAAGCAGGCCCAGATAAAAGGATAACTAATATGACCAACTATGCAACTTAAATACTTGTTGCTCAAGAAAAAATGATTTATACCTACTGATAGCAGAAAATGACCTGACAAAGATCATTTGTGTTATTTATTTTTCACATGTTAAAAGCGTCATATAAGTAAAATACTACTTGTAATGAATTACAAAATCAAATCTCCAATTAGTGCTAATATGAGTATTTTCTGAATTCCTTGTTAAAAAAAAAAATCTAAAATCTAAGCTCCCCGTTTTTTTTTTTCCTTTGAGAAGACAAAATAAGATGTAAATGAAACAGCAAGAACGAGAATCAAGACTTTGTGACCCCTAATTACCCTACATGCTATGACATTACTACAGGGAAAAAGTGTATAAGGGAGACAAGTTGTGATGCTATAGTACTATATATAGGCTATAGCGACAAGAACTAGAATGTAAATTGGATAATTAGGCGTTGTTTGGAGAGAATTAGACTCTATTGTTAGGATAGCTAGTAGAATGTAGCCAAGTTGCATCCTCTAGTGTGTAGAGGCAAATTTAGGATTTGAGCTTTATGGGTTCTAAATTTCAGGACAAAGACCTCAAATGCTAATAACTTGAATAAATTTAATATTAATACGTATTTAGCAAACTTCTTAACACATATATAGGATTCGTGCAAAGCTATTGAATTTTGCGGAACTCATAACTTAAATCCTACATCCATCCCCCGTAAGTGCCAGCAGCTTAATTTTCCCAATATACCTACATGGCAATGAGCTGGAATTAATATGGAGGAATGATGAGGATATTTTAAGAGTTGTGTGACCAGAAAGTCACCGGTTCAAACGTAGAAATAACTTCTTGTTTGAAATACAAGTTAAGGATATGTACGACAAACCTAATAGAGGTCAATCTTACCTGAACCTTACAAATAATGGGAGCTTAATGTATCGATTGTCCTTTTAACGAGGATGCTTTATGTTTAGAAGGCTTTTATAGGGTAAACAACAATAGAAAATTCTCATGATGTCTTTAGATCTTTATATTTCTCAAGGTTCAAATCCTATAATTGTAGTGACTCAGAACCATGTATTTTTTATTTTGATTTTCAAAATTACCGCATCTTATTATCATCGTAAAATAAGCATGCATCTGATTTTTATATCATTTTTAACTCATACAAAAAATACAGTAGCAGTAACAATTAGTCTCTTTCTTTAATATCCAATTTATTTCTGTGGGGACTATATGGACTACATTAATTGTGCACTATATTAGGAGTACCAAACTATCAATATAACATGCATTATTAGTTGCAGGGTCACTTGGCGAGCTAATTATATAACTGGCATGCAGACATAATTATGGGACACATTAGTAAAGTATCAGTGGTGGTAGGCTAGTAGTGTCACTTAATAAAAATTATAAGTACCAAACTTTTATTCTCATAAATGAATAGTAATATATCAAGCAGCCCTCAAATGGCCCACATATCAACCTCAATAAAGCATAGTAATATGAGTTATTTACAAATAACATCCGAACAGAGTCACGATTTTCACTAAGGGGGTTCAAATATAAAAAAGTAAACATAAGAAGAAGCCAAAGGGGTTCAACATCTACTATATACATATAAAATATAATTTTAATTATGTATAAACAGTATTTTTTTCCATCGAAGGGGGTTCGGCCCCCTCGGTCTTATGTGGCTCCGCCCCTGCATATGAATACTCATTGTCAAAATACAATCTCGACTTTATTTATGAAGCCTCTACGACACTTAAGAATCATCAATCTATATATATATATATTCCGTCGAAGGGGGTTCGGCCCCCTCGGCCTTATGTGGCTCCGCCCCTGCATATGAATACTCATTGTCAAAATACAATCTCGACTTTATTTATGAAGCCTCTACGACACTTAAGAATCATCAATCTCTCTCTCTCTCTCTCTCTATATATATATATATATTACTACTATTAAGAAGAGTGAGTGGGAATCACTTTTTCGTCGTCCGTTGTGGGCCCCCATAAAAAAAATTGGGCCCCATATTATAGAGGCCCATAAAAAAAATTGTAAAAAAAAAATGGTATATATATGCATAAAAATAGTGCAAATTAATAATGTAAAAAAAAAAGTGATCCCCGTATTAAAAAATCAAACAATATTCATGTAATTTTCAAAGTATCTCATTAAGTCAATAATGATGGATTCATTGTCACGTGTGTATTCGTAGCAAACACTAATATAATAAATTTTTAAATACGGAACACAAATTACAATATTATATTAATCGTGTTTTGAACATAGTATCTCATATTGACAAAATCAAGCACTATATATATATATAAAAAAAAAAGTGAATCCCATATTAAAAAAATAAACAATGTCAAAAAAAAAAAGTGCAGACTTTATATTCGTAGCAAACACTAATATAATAATGTTTTAGATACGGAGCACAAATTACAATGTTATATCAATCGTGTTTTGAACATAACATATATAAAAAAAATTGTATATATATATATGCATAAAAATAGTGCAAATTAATAATGTCAAAAAAAAAGTGCACCCCGTATTAAAAAATCAAACAATATTCATGTAATTTCCAAAGTATCTCGTTAAGTCAATAATGATGGATTCATTGTCACGTGTGTATTCGTAACAAACACTAATCTAATAAAGTTTTAAATACGGAGCACAAATTACAATGTTATATCAATCGTGTTTTGAACATAGTATATATATATATATATATATATATATATATTATATGCATAAAAATAGTGCAAACTAATAATGTCCAAAAGGGTGGCCCCATACTAAACAACACCAAGCAATATATCTAAAATGGATGGGAATTTCTTTCCAGAAAAAATTACATATATTTGGCGTAAATCAATGAGTTTGTTTTGGTCAAGCAATAAATTAAAGTAAAAATGCAAATAAATCTACTGCAATTAAAAAACAATTGTGTGTCCCATATATATTAAACAACAACTAACTATTAAGAAGAGTGAGCGGGAATAACTTTTTCGTCATCCGTTGTGGGCCCCAGAAAAAACAAATTGGGCCCCATATTAAAGAGGCCCATAAAAAAAATTGTATATATATATATATATATATATATATATATATATATATATGCATAAAAATAGTGCAAATTAATAATGTCAAAAAAAAAATGCATCCCGTATTAAAAAATCAAACAATATTCATGTAATTTCCAAAGTATCTCATTAAGTCAATAATGATGGATTTATTGTCACGTGTGTATTCGTAGCAAATACTAATATAATAAAGTTTTAAATACGGAGCACAAACTACAATATTATATTAATCGTGTTTTGAACATAGTATCCCATATTGACAAAATCAAGCAATATAAAAAAAAAAGTGCATCCCATATTAAAAAAATAAATAATGTCAAAAAAAAAAGTGCAAACTTTGTATTCGTAGCAAACTCTAATATAATAAAGTTTTAGATACGGAGCACAAATTATAATGTTATATCAATCGTGTTTTGAACATAGTATATATATATATATATATATATATTATATGCATAAAAATAGTGCAAACTAATAATGTCCAAAAGGGTGGCCCCATACTAAACAACACCAAGCAATATCGCTAAAATGGATGGGAATTTCTTTCCAGAAAAAATTACATATATTTGGCATAAATCAATGAGTTTGTTTTGGTCAAGCAATAAATTAAAGTAAAAATGCCAATTAATGTACTGCAATTAAAAAAAAAATTATGGGCCCCATATCTATTAAACAACAACTAATATTAAAAAATAAAATAAAATTTGGGCCCCATATTAAATAGGCCCATAAAAAAATTGTAAAAAAAAAAATTATGGGCCCCATATTAAACACCAGCCAGTATTTTAAAAAAAAAGTGGAACCCACCACATCCAAACTTGCAGGAATAAAAAGAAGTGGACCCCATATTAACAAAAATAAATAATATTAAAAAAATAAACAATGTTAAAAAAAGAATTGTGAGCCCCATATATATATATATGCATAAAAATAAAGCAAATTAATTAATGTCAAAAAAAAAGTGCACCTCGTATTAAAAAATCAAACAATATTCATGTAATTTCCAAAGTATCTCATTAAGTCAATAATGATAGATTCATTGTCACGTGCGTATTCGTAGCAAACACTAATATAATAAAGTTTTAAATACGGAGCACAAACTACAATATTATATTAATTGTGTTTTGAACATAGTATCCCATATTAACAAAATCAAGCAATATATATATATAAAAAAAGTGAATCCCATATTAAAAAAAATGTCAAAAAAATAAAAGTGCAGACTTTGTATTCATAACAAACACTAATATAATAAAGTTTTAGATACGGAGCACAAATTACAATGTTATATCAATCGTGTTTTGAACATATATATATATATATATATATATATATATGCATAAAAATAGTGCAAACTAATAATGTCCAAAAGGGTGGGCCCCATACTAAACAACACCAACCAATATAAAAAATAAAAAATAAAATAAAAAGGAGAAACTATATAAAGCATGGGTTTAGACCCATGTTTCGTCGTCCGTTGTCCCTTAAAAAAAAGGTGGGCCCCATACTAAATAACACCGAGCAATTAAAAAAAATGAAGAAAAAAAATGGAACTCACCATCTCCAAACTCATGAGAAAAAAAAGTGGACCCTATATTATCAAAATCAAGCAATATAAAAATTAAAAAAAAGTGAACCCTATATTAAAAAAATATAATGTTAAAAAAAAGTGTTGGCTTTGTATTCGTAGTAAACACTAATATAATAAAGTTTTAGATACGGAACACAAACTATAATGTTATATTAATCATGTTTTGAACATAATATATGTATATATATTATATGCATAAAAATAGTACAAACTAATAATGTCAACAAAAAAAAAAGTGCACCCCATAAAGGGTGGACCTCATACTAAACAACATCAAGCAATATAAAAATAAAAAAAATGGAACCCACCATCTCCAAACTCACTGTAAAAAAAAAAGTGGACCCCATATTAACAAAATCAAGCAATATAAAAAAAAGTGAACCCTATATTAAAAAAAGAAATATAAAAAAAATGCAGACTTTGTATTCGTAGTAAACACTAATATACTAAAGTTTTAGATACGGAGTACAAACTACAATGTTATATTAATCGTGTTTTGAACATAGTGTGTGTGTATATATATATGCATAAAAATAGTGCAAATTAATAATGTCCAAAAAAAAAAGTGCACGCCATATTAAAAAATCAAACAATATTTATGTGATTTCCAAAGTATCTCATTAAGTCAATAATGATGGATTCATTGCCACGTGCGTATCAATCAATTAGTGAGAGCAAATGATATTGTTTTTCTTCAAAAAGTTAAGTAGTCAAACGATATAGTTTTTTTTTTTATATTAGCCTGAGATCTAATCTAGATATTAAACTGTTGTATTTGATATTCCGTCATGTCATTTATTTGTTATGTTCACTAAAATAAATATACTTAAAATATTTATATTTTAAAATAAGATAGAATTTAATTACTTTTTTATTTTTATTCTTACTTTAATAAATGTGAAAAGAGATTAATGTCGTAAAACAAATATATCAAATGGAGATCAAATAATGAATAAGGTAAATTAGTCAAATTATAATTCTAATCGACGTTTTCTTAAAAAAGCATGCAAAAGACAATATGACAAGTAAGATGAACTAAACCGAGAATATTTACCAAAAATTAAAAAATAGTATTTCTTCGTTTAAATAGAAAATCAATTTCTACTTTGTTTCGTTTTAAACATGTAAAATTAATTTAATGATTTGAATTAAAATTATCCAAATCAAAATTTGATAAAAAATAAAAAATATTTTACACCTCTAAATTAATCGAATTAAAATTGAAAATATCAACTGATGCTTAAATATTGCTATTGTTTTATCTCAAAGAGAGGAAAATAGTTTCCTTTTAAACAAGTCTTCTCTTTTAAAAAATATTAATAAAATAACCTAATCAAACTGACAATATATATATATATATATATATATATATATATATATATATGTATGTATGTATAGAAAATGTTTGAAACTTTACGATATTAATCTTTTGCACTCTTGACTCGTAATCTATGTGTTTGCTTTTATAATAATCCAATTTTTGTGTTTACTTTCTAGTTTAATTTGGTATTTTTATTTTGATAATTCTAAGAATCTATTTCTTGTTCAAAATAACTAGTTTTTGGGTTCTTTAATTACTCATCAAGATATCTTGATATACCACAAATAGATCTTTATTTTATGTGCAAAAACAAATTCATTGTAAGAACTTTTTTTATGTTCCTTAAAAATGGCTAAATTCTTGGATGATGCATACAAGTTTTTGGAAAAAGTACATATATAACTTGATTAGGTTTTGATTAGGTTTATATTTCCTTCTTTTCTCAAATAGGAGTAACTGATTTGGCAGTGTTGTGCTAGAAAATAGTCAATTTAATACGTGTTTGGACGTATATTGCCATATATTTAAATAAAAACCGCCAAAAAACTGAAAACCCCGAAAAACCGAAGCAATAAAAAACCGACTTAATTAATTTGATTTGATTTTAACATTTGAAAAATCGACTAAGTTGATTTGATCATCTTTTAGAGGATAAACGACTTAAACCGAGCCATGAGCACCCCTACATGCACGGTTTAAACTTTAAAAAAAAATTGAAGTGAGAGTGGTTGACTTATCTATTTATCCATTTGAATTTAAAAAAAAATAATAAAAAAAAATTATAAGAAAAAAACTTAGAAGCCAATTAGCAGTTTAGGACAACACTCCAATAAAATAGGAAATAGAAAATTTTTGGAAAAAAAAAATTCTACAATTCACCGTGAATTCAATTCAAATTATGATCCAAATTAAATTGAATCCTTTGACAGATTAACTTTAACGTCTTCTTAAGATTTGATTTTCTCAAGCATGTCAGCATGTCCGTTCCATCCATAATATTAAGTTTTGGTTAAGGGAATTATTAACAAAACAATATAATAAATTTCTAAGTGAATATAATATTAACACTCTTTTATTTACAATATATATATAAGCGGCTTGGTGTGGGGGGGGGGGAGGAACACGGCTCCCCAAGCTTGTACTGACAACTTCACGAATTGTACGCGCATTAAATTCTTGTATCATGAGCTATATAATTTGTATACTTTATCCAACTATTTTTATATCTCGTGTAGACATGTGTCATAGTACTTAATATTTATTCTCTTCTCATGTATAGACGTATGCACTTTAAATTTAATTCTCCGACACATTTATTTCCTCCGTGTACTTTTACTTGTTCACTTTTGACTTTTCGTGTTCTAGCTGAATATTTAATCTATTATCATGTATAGACATATGCAGTTCAATTTTAATTCTCTTACACAAATTTATTCTCTCCATGCACTTTAATTTGTTCACTTTTGACTTTTGACATTCTTTGAGAATTAATAAATCCCACGTGGATATATGTCATAATACTGAATATTTATTCTCTTCTCATGTATACACGTGTGCACTTCTATTCTAATTCTCCGACACATATTTATTTCTCCGTGCACTTTTACTTGTTCTTTTTGACTTTTCACATTATTTAAGAATTAATAAATGAAGTACTCCTTCCGTTCCCTATTACTTGGCTACATTACTATAATTGACTTTTTACGCTCTTTAAGAATTAATAAAAATGAAGTACTCCCTTCATCCATATTAACGTAGACATGTGTCATAGTACTTAATAGTTAATTCCCTTCTCATATATAGACGTATGCACTTCAAATTTAATTCTCCGACACATTTATTTTCTCCGTGCACGTTTACTTGTTCACTTTTGATCTTTTATGTTCTAACTGAATATTTATTCTCTTCTCATGTATAGACATATGCAGTTCAATTTTAATTCTCTTACACAAATTTATTTCCTCCGTGCACTTTAATTTGATCATTTTTGACTTTTCACATTCTTTGAGAATTAATAAATCACACGTGGATATATGTCATAGTACTGAATATTTATTCTCTTTTCATGTATACACGTGTGCACTTCTGTTTTAATTCTCCGTCACATAGTTATTTCTCCGTGCACTTTTACTTGTTCACTTTTGACTTTTTACATTATTTAAGGATTAATAAATGAAGTACTCCTTCCGTCCTATATTACTTGGTCACATTACTATACTTGACTTTTCACGTTTTTTAAGAATTAATAAGAATGAAGTACTCCTTTCGTCCATATTACTTGGCCACATTACTAAAAATATATGTCTATTTTTCTATTAGATATTTATCTTCTTTTCTATTTCTATTATCCTCGTTTTCCTTCTTTGTCAATACTTTAAACATGAAGAGAGGATGAACAATAGCAATGCAAATTTGTACCAAAAGTTATTTTAATGCTCCTACACATAACTTGTTCACTTTTGACTTTCACGTTCTTTGAAAATTAATAAATAAAGTATATATTTTATCATAATATCCATATTTATTGGTGTATAATCTCAATAGCCTTAGAAAATGATTTGAAAATGAATAATTAATGTGAAGGATAAAATAAGAAGAAGAATTTTTTTTCCTTGATATGTTAACGTTGACAAGTAAAAGTAAAGGGAGGGAGTGACATTTATCCTCGTTTTCCTTCGTTGTCAACACTTTACTTATTTACTCTCATTTTCAGTCTCTAATTATTATTTCTTTACATTTATAGAATGTATTACTTTATATTTTCATTTCAGAATTAAAATTTGGTGATTAATGATATAACATATATCTTTCTAATTTTGATTTCTTTGTAACAATTAATATAAAAAATTTATAATATATTTTTTAATTAATTTAATAAAAATATTTTAATTCAATATATACAACAAAATGGTTCTTATGTTTGGATCTGAACAGTTACTTAATTGAAATGGATATCAACCTGTCGGTATACATATAAAATATTAAAGAATTTAAAAGAATTTTTTAGAATCAAAATATTAATTTTCCCTCATATTCTTACTAATTTCTTTTATATCAATGAACAACTTTCATTGTCATGATAATGATAAAAAAAAGTCTGACTCTTTCCATCTCAAAGGCTTTTAATTACAACTAAAGTAATGGTACATAATTTTTTTTTTGTATATATAATAACAATTAAAATATTTTTAAAAGTTATTTTCAAAATACAAATCTTAAAGACTGACTAATTAAAGTGAATAGACATTTTCAGCCCGTGCATCGCACGGGCATATATTGCTAGTATTTCGTTAAGAGTGTTGAAGTTGTTATTGGGAAACATGGAAGGATCGTATGAAGTGAGGATGATGGGAAACGTGAAAGGATCGCAAGAAGTGTTGAAGTTATTGGGATACGACAGCGCCAATTCGTTTAGTAAAGGAGGGTGACATATTATTCGTCCAAAGAGTTTGGTGGAGAGTTTAGAGATTGAGCCAACCCGAAATTCAAATTCAAATTTGATCTTTTTAAATATTTGGATTATGGATTGAACTTTTGATTTTATTTTTAAAATTTATGAATTTCAGATTGGATATGAATTTAGTACTCCGAAAATCCAAAATTTTTATGTCCTATATCTAGACCTACCTATATCATATGTGTCCATTACTAATAAGTCTATTTTCTAAAGATCCAATAGATTAGTAGCTAAGGCTTTACCCATTAAAATATGAAGTCCAATATATAATTCTCCACTAAATCAAATATAATATAGGGTTTTCTTACTTCTCAAGTCTCAAAAGTCTCCTATTAGTGCCACCCACTGTAGAATTCTTTGTTATTTTTCCAGATGACTACTTAAATTTTATTTTGTTCATTTATACTTTTCAAAAATGCTTTTATTTGGTATGGATTGACTATGTTGGACATGACTTGGATTTGTTAATCCTAATTTGAACTGGAAGTCTTTTTTTACTGAGCAATTAAGATTTAGATTTACCTCTGTGAAACTAACACATGAATTTCGTTCCTAGTAAGTTTGCCTTTAAGTCTGAAGAGTCAAATCCGAAATATCCAAATCGAATAATCCGAAACCGAACTTAAAATATCCAATCCATCCAAACTTATTTGGATTGGATTTTGATTGTAATTTTTTCAATCCGAAAATCAAATATTCAAACCGAAAATTTCATATCCAATCCGATGACCCGAACGCTCACCCCGGGGGAGTTCTTCTCGGCTAATATTTCCTTTCTCCATTTTATGTTATAGCTTAATAATTTGCATGCTTAAAATACTAAGATGTGTACAGATTTTTTATATTAACTATTTTATTAAAAGATGATTTCCAATTATACGGACGTATTTGAATTTAAGTTAAAAGATAAATATTGAGTCCTAAAATTAGTTAATCATAGTATACCAGTGATTATTTAGTCCTACACCAGTGATTATTTAATCCTTAAGAAATAGTATAATTTAAGCATAAGAAGAAGTAGAAAAGAACAAGCATACTAAAGAAATGATAAAACATACTTCAGATTTTATATTACTAATATATTATATACATGGGTGCATTCTGTAGAGAAATATAACAGAAGAAAAGTAAATCGGAGAAACCTTCTGCTAGCCCAAGATCGTTACTAAGATTGGAAGATTCAACTAAAGAAGAGGAAGCTTTCGAAAGGAGAAAGAAAATTTTAGATAGGAAAACTTGGTTATGGAAGAAAGACTTTCTTGAATTACTTGAATTACTTAGTTACAAATGATCAAGTTCACTCCTATTTATACTTGTCTAAGGATGGTTCTAGACACTCTTCTAGATATATCTATGAGAAAAATCTAGCAAACCTTATCTTCTTGCAATAATCTAGACTATCTAGAAATTTCTTCAAGATATTTGTCCAAGATACTATACTAGGCTATTCTAGAATCATTACTAAATATCTAGGATTTTTTTGTAGTTCCAAAAAATCTACTTTATGTTTTCACACTCCCCCTTAAAGTGAATTTTTGGAACTAGACCAAGCTTGTCGTGAAAGAACTCGAATGAAGCTTTAGGAAGTGACTTGGTGAAGATATCAGCAATATTCTCCTAACTTCGCACTTCCAAAGTATTTATAGTTCCATCAAGAACTTTTTCTCTGATGAAATGATGTTCCACCTCAATGTGCTTAGTTCTGGCATGGAATACCGGATTGTTTGTAAGCTTGATGGCACTTTGAATATCTTCGAAAATAGCAGTTGACTTTGATATAGATAGATGCAAATCTTCAGCAAGTCTTTGGAGCCATACACATTCTTGAGCAGTAAGAGCTGCTGCTTTATATTGCGCCTTCGTAGTTGATAAAGAAATTGAGTCTTGCTTCTTGCTGCACCAAGAAACACTTGTTCCACCACAAAGAAAAATATAGCCTGACATAGATTTTCGATCATCCATATCACCACCAAAATCGGCGTCAGTATATCCAATTAATACCAAATCATTTTTCTTTTGGAAGAGTGGGCCCATATTTGATGTTGAGTTGATGTATTTCAAAATCCTCTTTGCAGCTTCCAAATGAGGCTTTCTTGGTGATTGCATAAATCTGCTGACATATCCAACAGAAAAAGCAATATCTGGTCTTGTAATAGTCAAATACAAAAGACTTCCAACAAGAGCTCGAAAAGGCTTGGGATCTGCAAGAAGTGAGCCTTCTTCACGCCTTAACCTCGTGTTAGTCTCAAGAGGAGTAGGACACTTTTTGCTTTGTTTTATCCCAAACCTGTCAACAAGCTTCTTGGCATACCCTTCTTGGGTAACAAAGATCCCTTTACTCGTGTTTGTCACTTCTAAGCCAAGAAATGATGTAGCTCTCCCAGTGATAACGTCCAAATACACTCCTCAAAGAGAAAGTGTACACGGTCGTATGCAATATATTTACCCAACTATGAGTCGGGGTCGATCCCACAGGGAACAATATGCTAGGCGATTAAGAAAGTAAGGAACTTTCACCAACTACGCTAAAGCCAAACGATAAATAATATTTTGGGTTTTTGAGAAAATTATAACTAATGCGGAAATGTAAAATTACCTAGAAAGCGAGTAAAATGATCAATGGCCACAAGCATGGATAATAGGATATTACACTCAAGTAACGATCCAATGTATTTCACGATTTTACAACTAAGAACGGGTTTATGTCAATAGATAATGATTTCTAAAATCTCATTGAAAGTCTTCCAACCAAATCAATGAATTTCACTCTAAGCTTTTCCAAGCCTTAGAGTGTGATATTAGGCACAATCAATTTAACCTCAAGTAACTATCCTCTTCCGAGCTCAAGTTATTAGATGAGTTTAATGACCCAAATTCTTGTTAATTAATCTTTCCCAACCTAGATTTCCTTTTCCAAGCTCAATCTAAGTAAATGGGTGAGTCCTAGGGTTAGCTAATCCCTTTGGAAACATTCAAGAACGAGATTAATTAAATCAACAAAGACCCACTTCTATAGCAATAAGAATCATTCAATACATAAGCATAACAAGAGTTTCAAACCAAACTTTAATCAAGAATACTTTCATAAACGAGATTCAAGTCTAGAAATGAAATACTACACACTAAAATATTCAATACAAAACAAGGAGTTGAAGAAAGGTTTAAGAATTATCTCATTAAAGTGCTCCAATCTTCTCCTCCAATGGTGTAGGTGAAAACCCTAGCCTCCAAAACTTGCAAAATGACCAAAGATAGAAAATGTTTTGCCCTAGCCTCTCTTTTGTAGCTCCCCCCAATTTTTCCAAGTCCAAAAAATGTCAAAATATGCCCCCATATTTCTGTTTTTGCAATTCTGCCCGTTTTTGCAAAACTGTCCACTTTTTGACAGTTTTGCAAATCTGTCCCGTTTTTGCAAAACTGTCCAGTTTTGACAGTTTTGCAAAAATGTCCAGTTTGACCTCTTTTTGACTTTCTTTTCACTTGGTATCTTCCGATCACTCATTTCAGCTACTTGGCTTGTTTTGCTCTATTTTGTTCCATTTTGGTCCATTTTGATCCATTTTGCTCTTTTATGCTCTTCGGGCATCTTTTCCTACAAAACAACATAAAAACACAAAAAGTAACAACAAAAGTGCTTAAGGAGTCACAAAAGCTTAAGGAATTAGCGTCGAATATCGCGTAATTTCACGACTCATCACCCAGCTTCTTGATATCAAATCTTATAGCAAGCTCCTCTTGAAGCCTCACAACTTCATCATCATTGTTTCCTGTTATTATCATGTCATCCACATATAACAGAACAACAACATACAAGTCTCCATGTTTCTTAACAAACAAGCTAGGATCTGAATGTGATGCAGCATATCCACAAAAATGCAGATATTGTGCAATTTTTCCATACCATGCTCGTGGAGCCTGCTTGAGTCCATAAAGTGCTTTCTTAAGCTTGCAGACATAATCAGGATATAAGTTAGAGACATATCTGGGTGGTTGATCCATATAGATATCTTTGTCAAGTTCCCCGTACAAGAAGGCATTCTTCACATCAAGTTGCCATAATTTCCAACCGTACGATGCTGCCATAGCTAATACAACTCGAACTGAGATCATCTTAGCCACCGGACTGAAGGTTTCTTCGTAGTCTTCACCATACTTTTGAGAAAATCCTCGAGCAACCAGCCTTGCTTTATATCTGTTTATGCTGCCATCTGCTCTTCTTTTAATTTTGTAAACCCATTTGCAAGATATGGGTTGTACGTCTTTGGGCTTTGGTACAAGACTCCAAGTTTGATTTTTCATTAAAGCCTCCATTTCATCATTCATAGCAAGCTCCCACTCTTTGACTCATTTAGCTTCTTCAAACGAGGAAGGTTCTTCATCGTCAATAGGTCCTACAATCGTCAATAGGTCCTACAAAGAAGCAAGAATATGTACTAACAAAATTTTCATCTCTGAAGCGGGCTGGCTTAACAATAGTTCTTCTTGGTCTTTGTGAATCACGTGAATTATCTTCTTGTTGAGCTTCATATTGTTGAGTTCCCGGGCTCCCCCTTTCTCCTAGCTCCTCTGCAGCTGTACTATCCGAGGAAATACCTGTGATGGGTAAGCTTGGAACTCCAGGATTCAAGATTTTAAAACCCTCTCCTTCTGAAGCTGCTCCATAATACGAGGAGACTTCATCAAATACGACATCACGAGAAACAATGAAGCGATGAGTTTTCGGGTTCATGCACTTCCAGCCCTTTTTCCTTTCGTCATATCCAACAAAGATGCATTTCCTTCACCTTCTTTGACAGATACACCAGCCAACTGTTTGGCTAATAACTCCTGTGACGATAACAAATTCTCAAATTCCTCTAAGGATGGTTGTTGAGCCCATCCTTGAATTGATGTAACAAAAGGAATATATTTTGACTTCAAATCACGAATGATAATTCTTCTCATTCGTGCTTCAGAAATAGCCTTGTCCGGATTTAATAGAGATATTTCAGAACATAAGTTTTTAATCTTCAAGAAGTACTCAGCAATAGAAAGATTATCTTGAATGGTGTTGCCCAATTCGTTCTCCAAAATCTGTAGCCGAGCTTCATCCTTCTTGTTGAACAAACGATCAAGGGTCCTCCATATTTCATGAGCTGATTTACACCTTATAATATGATCAAATAAACTGGGAGAGATGGACCTCTTCAGGATGAACTCCGCCTTGGCATTAATCTGCTTCCACTTCTTACGTGCGTCATTATTTTCCAGTGCATCGGCAGGAGGATTTGTGTTACTCCCATTGACAACCTCCCACAAATCCTCGCCAACAAGGTAGGACTCCAAACAGGTCTTCCATACCTTGTAGTTGTACCGGTTCAATAATTCCATCCCCAGTCCATTAGCACGACCACACACATCCATTTAGAAAAAAACAATTGAATCGACCACTAACCCGATCTTGAAAATATATCCAGAAGCCAACGTATATGGTTATGGCTCTGATACCATATAGAGAAATATAGCAGAAGAAAAGTAAATCGGAGAAACCTTCTGCTAGCCCAAGATCGTTACTAAGATTGAAAGATTCAACTAAAAAAGAGGAAGCTTTCGAAAGGAGAAAGAAAATTTTAGATAGGAGAACTTGGTTATGGAAGAAAGACTTTCTTGAATTACTTGAATTACTTGAATTACTTAGTTATAAATGATCAAGTTCACTCCTATTTATACTTGTCTAAGGATGGTTCTAGACACTCTTCTAGATACATCTATAAGAAAAATCTAGCAAACCTTATCTTCTTGCAATAATCTAGACTATCTAGAAATTTCTTCAAGATATTTGTCCAAGATACTATACTAGGCTATTCTAGAATCATTACTAAATATCTAGGATTTTTTGTAGTTCCAAAAAATCTACTTTATGTTTTCACACATTCTCTCTACTTAATGTGCAAATCAAAAATAAATATCGTGGTTAAAAAAAGCCTCTTACTGCCTAGATAATTCATTTATCTTTTTCCTCCGTTAGTTGGGGCTATCGGTCAATTCCTTCTCACTTCTACAAAAAAAAAAAAAAAAAAAACCTACCGCTTATTTCATGGCTAAACAGTTTCGCCTTCTACATATTTTTTATGAACTGTTTCTTCAGTAATGCTAATGGTGGCCTATCAGTTACACCCAAACACAACCAAAACCACGCCTATTCTTTTTCTATTCCATGAAACCCCAGAGCTTCCAAAGAAACCACGCCTAATCCTTCTTTATTACATGAAACCCCAAAACCACGCATTTTTTGCTCTGTTTCAGTACACATTGTCACCAAAATCTCAACCTTTTGGTCATTTGTCTTCACTTGCTTGCAGGTTCCATCACAAAATGGAATAGAAACATTTCAGTAATTGGAGCAAAAGATCAATCATTATCGTCATTAGTTGGTAATCTCTTCCTTCTCCTCTTTTTCGTCCAAGTTAAATTTTTGCTTCAATTGGTTTATTATATGTTTCTTTACATAATCTTTTAGCACTTAATTATAGTTAATCAATATGATGACTGTAGGGTTTTACATTACGTATTTGTTCATTTCCTCAAACTTTCCCCGGATAAACTATTGATATCCTAAAACCATTTGAGTATTCATGGATTTCCGATCTCTGCTTTTGTCTTTTCATTTTGAATGTAAATAGACATGTAATTTAGCGGCCATTTGTTTCTCGGGAAAACAAGTTTAAGAGATCTTTCTAATCTATTGAAAAATTATGTGATCTTTTGTTGACTCCATATTATGCTCGATATCAACTTCTGGTTTGAGAACCGTGGAAGTTAACCATTGTTGTAGATTTTTTGAATGCAGAAGGAAGTACATAACAAAAAAGATGCAAAGCAACGGGACTGATTGGTACATCTTGAGGCGATCAAGATTGTTGACATCCCAAAACCATGTCAGTAATCATCGAGTTCTGGTCTTTGCGTTTTAGTTACACTTGAAATGTTGATGGATATGTAATTTAGTGGCCACTGTTAGGGAAAAAAGTTTAATAGATCTTGCCCAACCTATTGGTGAACTTTTCCGATTTCGGGCAAGTCCTTTTTTACCGGGAGAAGAAGTCTATACATGCCAAACTTTAGTATAAGCAAAAGAAACAAGGCATAGGTTAATGGAAATGAACAAATGAGGAGTATAGGTTAATGGGAATGAACAAATGAGGAGTTTAACGGGATGGATGTTTGAAGTCCTCATTTGTACTTTTGTAGATGTGTATAATACTTCACCCTTAATTTTGGGGGCAATTCAATTAAGGAAAAGGTCTATACATGCAGGGACAAAAAAAATTCTTATGAAATTCGTCTGCCTTTCTCTCTTTACTGATTGAGGTGATAATTTTTCTGTTCTTAGTTCACATTTTTTAAAGTGTTCTATCATTTCTTCCAATGTTAAATTTCCTAATTTACGTCCTTTACATTTGAAATTGTTGTTTACCTTTTCTATGAATTTCCCTTGCCTTTTCTAAGACAATGTCTATTTCAAAGTCTTCTTGTGTTATTTTGATGTTCATACATTTAGAGTCAGTATCTGCTAATGTACTTTCTTCATCTAATTCTCGCTGAGTAGCGTAATTATAATCTGTGAATCTTATTGAGGTTTCTCCTTTAAAATTAGTGTACATTAAATGAGATTTTTGTTTTAATATCTTTTTCTTATTGAGGTCTTCTAAATTCCATTCTAAACCTGCCTATTCTTCAGGATTTATCTTTATGGGTTTTACTAACTTCATTCCTCTATTTCCCATTACTTCTACTACATCATCTACTTTAATCTTGAATTAGTATTACTATTATTTGTCATTTTTCCTAAAAATGCTACACACATTAATAAATTATTTCCATTATTCATTTCTTCATATCCTTTAATAAGTATTCCTATTTTATTTTTTTTTCCAAATTCTGCAAGATTAATCATAAAGTCTAGACTTATATAAAATATTCCTCCATTATTTGTCATATCTACTTCTATTAATCCTAATATGGATTTCTTTGAGTCTGACCATCTGTCATCATAAATTGCAACTAGTACTTTAGTTTCTAGGTTCTTTCTAGTTAACCATTTTAATCCTATTACTATTAATCCCATATGCATTAAACTCTTTTTAGAATTTCTTATTTGTCTTACTGATTTAGGATTAATTAGATTTATTGTTGTAACATTACTTCTTATAGCTGATAATTGTTCTTCTCTATACTGCCTATATAATTGTGTTGTACTTGAGAAATGTCCTATATTATATAAGGTCTTTGGGTTAAGTAATCTTAATTGATTTTGCTGAAAATTTTGTATATCTCTATCTATGTCTATTACCTCATCTAATTGTTGATTTTCTTCTAGTTAAAATTCACGACAACATATTATTACCTATTATATTATCTGAAAAACTTACTCTTGGTCTTTCTTCGTTTCTTGACCGACTTGGAAGAAGGTCCCTTTTTGCGGTTTTCTAACTATTTTAACTTTTTAGTTTTGAGGTGTTATTTCTATCCCTTTTAACTGTTCTATCAAATCATCTACTTCTTTATTTCTTGGAGCTTCTGTATTAGTTCTTACTTCTTTATCTTTAATAATTTTATCTAATTTATTGTTAACTTCTAATAGTAATGCTATTATAGTATTATTTTGTTTTATTATTATTTGATCAAATTTAGCATTAGGAACGTACAAATTTAGCACTAGGAACGTAATATGTAAATCCTTCTGTGTTAGCCTGAAATTTAGTTGTTAATTGTAATGCGTCTTTATATATTGGGTTTTCTAATTTGTTCATGAAAGAAAAATTTCTTTTAACGTTTCTATTGTCTTTTTTAATTCGCTAATATCACTAGTTAAAACTTCTACTTGTTGTGTTATCTTTGCTACCAATTGGGTTGTCTTGATCTCTAATTTTTTAGGCTTTTCTGTGATAGTTCTAATTAGTCTTTCTATTTCGTTCTTTGTAGGTAGTTTTTCTAGATTGAACTTGTTGTTTAGAAATTGAATCTTTCTATCTATCTTTAATTCTTGTGCTTTTTAAAAAATCAAAGGTTTGTTCTAATCTTTCTAAAATCTTCATTTTGTTTATTTTGTAAAGATTCTATTACATCTAATATTCTAGCTATATTCTTATTACTTTCTTGAGATTTTTCACTAAAATTTATTATTAAATCTATTAAGGTATTGTATTGTTTATCTTCATTGTGTAATATGTGTTCTCCGCTATTGAAATTACACATTATAACTGTATGGTCTTTTAAGATTTTATATTTCTTTTCTGGATATATTCTTAAATCTAAGTATTCTAAAAATTTTAATGTATCTATTGTGTCTGATTTGTCTATTATCCTAGTGAAATCCACACTTTATTTTCTTTTTAAAACTTAATTCTCTTTTCTATTCTTTTTATATCGTCTCTTATTCCTTTTAATTCCCAAATTATGGCAGATATTGTATTTTCGTTTATAATACTTCGTAAAACTCTATTTACTATTAATGATAATAACTCTTATGTATTTATTACTTCTAAAATTGCTTTCAAAACCTTTTCTATTTTCTTGAGCTCTTGTCTATATTTTATATCTCTATGTAAATACCAGTAATTAATAGCTATTTGTTTAGTCAAAGGATGTTTTTTCATATAGGAAAGTTTACTAAGGCTTAAAGCGTTTTGGTGTTTGCTTCTTAGAGGATCTTCTAGATTTTATATATTCTAATAATCTCTATTTTAATCCTTATATTATATCTATTAATTCTTGTAGCCTTTGTTGATTAATTTTAGAGTTACTTAATCTAATATATTGGTAAAACCTATTTAATTCGTCTTTTACTTCTAGATAGTGATCATGCGTATATTATCCTAAGGGAATAAAGCTCACTTTTCTCTTTTATAAATCTTATATAATCTTCTCCTCTATGTTTTTTTTTTTTATAAATTACATGGGAGTAGGGGAAGGGGAAATGGGGAGGGGATTACAATATGGGAATTCGAACCCTCACTAACGAGGTGAAAGTTCAGGTAGCCAACCAACTGAGCTACTAAGTCCCTACTCCTCCATGTATCTCTTCTGTTGCACTGTATATCTCCCAAAGAAGATAATTTTTAAAATTTAAAGTGTCTATATTATTTTCTAATTCTACACGATTGGTTGTTTCTAAATAATTAACGTATTCTATTAGTAATTTTTTTATTTTTCTAGTACTTTTGAGTTTTTGGCGGGTAAGATGTGTAATAAGATAATGTAATCTTATATATTTAATAAAACTATGTTGTCTCGTAGAAACTATGGTCCAAAATTTTTTTGGCTCTGATACCAAATATAGAGGGGGGTATATCGTAGAAAAATTATCGAAAAATATAAATTTTTTTTTTTAAAGTTTTGGATGGTTGTTGTATATCAAATTTTAACAATCCTACTCGGTACATTTCGCTCCTTGAATATCTTTTAATCATGCATTTGTCCTTATATTTCTAAGTTTCTGTGTTTTCTCCTTTTTTTTTTTTGGCTTATATGTATATATCTATATAGAATAGAAGAGGCAAAAAATGAATAGGATGACAATTGTCATCACCACAAAAAATTGAATTTAAAAATACACAATAAATAAAATAAAACAATGCAACATTTAAATAAAAGTTGCAAGGGGAATGAGCGTGTCAGAAGATTAAAAAATTAAAATAACTGCAAATAGATAACTGCAAAAACCCATGTTTACAAATTTTTTAGATAACCATACAACACAACTTCAAGACTTACAAAGTAAAGAAAAAAAACCAGATAACTGCAATCCAAAGTTATTAACATTACATGCAGAGACCTTTTCAAATTTTTCCTCCACACTTGCGGTTTCCTTGCCACTTCAAATCTATCACCAGCATCCAAGCTCCAGTTTTCCCAGGTAAGTTGCCCAACATGTTTCAGCTACATGTTTGTTTATGAAGGTTTTTAATGGGATGGAATTGGTTATTTATTTAATGAGCTATATGAAGGCTTTCAAGTTTGGAGGTCTTTTTTCTCTAACTCCTTAAGACAATGGATGAAAGTTCAACCTATAATCAGGGTAGGCTAAAAAATCGTTGTCATCGCCTGATAACAAGTGAAGGCATGAACATCTTTTTTAAAAGTTTTAATCGCCATATCTCTGTATTATCATGTAGGCCTTATATTGAGTTTGTGATTCAGCAGATATGTACAAATAGAAGTTATTCAACTTTCAATTTTACAACAAGTGGTACTCTCAATTCCTTTTCCCTTTCAGTTTCGGTTCATTTTTTTTTTCCGTTGTCTGGAAACAAATCTGTAGAATTAGAATTTCTTTGGCCTGCTTTGGTATGTATCCATTCCTTTTCTCTTTCATAGTAACATACTTTGGCACTACATATTTTGGTATGTATCAGTTTTAATTCGTTCTTGCTATCTTTTTCGGGTGGCTTGATAGTTTTCTTAGAATTAGTCTGATTGTGATAATTCTTGAATCCTTTTAGAAACGAGTATATCGACAAGGATAAAGAGGATTAATATAAGGTTACCTTAAAGGAACTAACCGTTTTACATATTTGTAAAGTTTCAATCATCTTTAAACGAGAAGAGGATAGTTCAAGGGCAGGAATTCTTAAATCATTTTCGAGACGAAAAACCAAAAGGTATAAATGATAATCAGATTACGAACTCTATGAATTTATCGAGTTGATTATGTTTAGTTTTTATTATCCACTATCCTTGATAAGTAAATCTCTTCCAGACTTAGTAAAACTGTTCCTTACTTTTTCTGAGATGTTGAAATAATCCAGCTTTCCTACCATCAATTAATCATTTTATTTGTAAAGTTCTGTGGCACAAGGTTTAGGATTTAGCATTTAAGAAATTTTACAGTACCTGGCTATAAGCTTTGATGCCCTCTATTTAGATTGAAAACAGATATTATAAAAAAAAACATAAAAGCAAAAGATATTTGACATGATGAGAAGGTTTAACAACTAACTCATCAGTAGATAAGGACGTTGCAGATTTGAAGTGATTATTCAAAGAGAGGTTGCTCCCGCGAGTTTGTCAGGGCATATGTGGCTGGAAGTTGATGGGAAGAAATACAAACATCAAAGGTATTAACTTTGTAAAATCTAAAAAAGAATTATTCTAACCAGCAAATAGAATGTCGGTATATTTGGTATTGAGTTGGATGCTTGCTAGAGTTATTCTTCAGTTTCAAGTAAAAAATTGTGAAAACCACACCTTTTTTTTTTAAGGTTCTGAATTTTGTAATACTATTTTCTTATTTTGCTGGTCTTTTCTTATTTGAGTATGCTTCTGCAGGGTCCTTACAGTCCTTAAGGTACATATACTAGTGGTACTCTTGCCTTTTTTCGGGTTAGGGAGTGTGTGTTGTGGTTTTCTTACATGATGAACAGTTAGCCATTTTAATGCAAACCACCAAAAAATTAACATACTTTGGCACTACAGATGTAGTTTTTGTGTTGGGTACTGGAAAGATTTTGCTCAAGGTCTGGTGACACACCCTACACCGAAGAGTTTGGTTTAGTATCATTGATATGCTGTTTAAGTTTTTTGTGGAGTATGGAACTACTTAATTACTTTTATTTAGAAGAGCATTATCTATTACTATCGTGTTGGTTGCAGAAACAATAAGTTCTGCACTTTTGCCTTTATTATGCATTCTTGATTCCTGATTCAAAATTTGTTGTGACATACTAAGTACGGTCACTGACAATTTCATCTATAAAATTTGGACGTTTATGATTTGTGATTAACAATGGCGCTAAAACAGTGTTTATTTTGCTTCAGATTTTGTGCCTACTGCTTACTTTTGGATACTCAACTGAGCTTTATCTCCTTTGCATTTCACACGATGTTGAGAACTGTCTTTGTAGGATTTGTTGGGTCTCACATAGTCGTGATGTAAGCGCTTACCTCATCTTAGTCGTGATGTAAGCGCTTACCTCATCTTAGTCGTGATGTAAGCGCTTACCTCATGATAGTCGTGATGTAAGCGCTTACCTCATCATAGGAAATTCATTCCTATAAATAGGTAGCTTATGGTTCATTTGTAAGACATCATCAAGATCATTTGCTAAACACATCCCAAAGAGAGAAAAAAAAAATCTAAGAGAAATACTCTTAGTGAAAGGCCTAAGTAAGAGGTCTTTGAGAGAATTTTCTGTGATAAAATTCTTGAGTGTAATTGGGATTGGGGTTGTGAGGTTGAGTGTTGTAAACACTTGTAATATTTCTTCTTTAATAAGATCTGCAGCAGCAACGTGGACGTAGCTCTCACATTGAGGGTGAACCACTATAAATCTGTGTGTGCTATTTAATCTTCGCTTACATCACAGCGTAAGTAGGTTCTGTCTAAGGAGGTTGGTATTTAAGTGGTCCAGCTGTGACCCTCCAATTTTTCCTGGGAACCTGCTTCCAAAGGTCGGATTTGGGATTCAAATCCTAACAGGATTCACGTTCAAAGTATTGTAGTAACTCTTCATGTAAAAATAATGACTATTATAGCTTTCTTAGTCTGATAATTAAGTTCTGTATTCAGTTGTGCATATTTGTTCCTGCTGAAAAGGCTGTTGATTGATCACTTCGATGTTCAGGAACAATGCTAGCAGCTGCTACAATCTTTACTGCACTATGCACTCTCGGTGTGGCTAAGGAGTGGAATAAAAGCTACGAGAAGTGTAGCAGCTATGTTTACACAGCTTTTGTAAGTATAGTATACTTTTTAGGAATATCAATTTATTGACAAAATTAGCTAGAGATGTTTGATTGTGTCCCTTCTTTTTGGTATAACAGGGAATGCCCTAAATTGATGGTTTCTTTCCGTTAGAAGGCCGCAATTGGGAAGCTTACTGGCATGCAGTGAGAGTACAACACTTCTAAATGTGGATATGCTCCTAGATGTGAACCAGCTTCTTTCTATTAGAAGCAAGGTTCTAGGATGATGTAGGAAAAGTTGTGCACACATGATGCAATGATGAGCAACATAAGTTGCCCCTGGCTAATGAGGGCGGAGGGTGTTTGCGTTCTTTTGTTGCGGAGAGAATCATGTTTTATTCGTTTATTTGGTTTATTCACGTACATTGTTGACATTGCTGGTATTTTGTGAAATCTTTTTTTTCTCACTTTTTCTCGAAACTTTCGGCTTCCACCAGATTCCTCCTCATATTTTGTTATTAGGATGACAATCCAGTCTTTGCAATCACAATCAACAAATACTAAATTGATTCATATTGTTGAATAAACATGTTTAATTGGAGTGAAGCGGGTTGGGGGAAATTTGGCGCATACGTATTCATCATCTTATCGTTTTCATCCAGAAAAATTTCGGTATTACTTAGAGATATCATTTGGAATGCATATTTGCCAATTTGGTTGAAAGATTATTTATTTTAATTCTTATATTTTTCTATTTTTTGGACTTGGCAAGAATTATTAATGCATGATACAAGGGAGATATCTCCGAGCTATAGTAGACATGGAGCGAATTACATTCACCAAAAGTTGGAGTCGGGCAATTGCGAGTCAACATAATCCTTTATATATTGACACATTACAGGAGATTCTTGCTTGAAGAAACATAGTTGTCTTTTGAATTTTGAGTAGATCTTTTCCTAATTTATAGAATACTTCTGTTAAGGAGTAAGGTGATTTTGTTTTAGAAACAACATCAAGCGGGTGCAAGTTTTTACAAGGCAAAAGCCATACTTTAAATCTTACACTAATTTTTTATTTCATTTTTCGCACCAAAATCCATATGTACCCGCTGATATTATACCTTGATGTCGTTAGACTATTGAGCAAACAGCATCAACACACTCATCTATCTAAACTTGAATCCTCTTAATAGCATGAGCAAAAAGTAATCAGTACTGAAGTAGTAGTAGCTACATACACCATATACACTGTTAGCATGTAATAAGACTTGTATAAAAAAAATGAGAATATAAAATCTGCCATACGTCAAACATGATTCATATATACATGTTTTTACCGATTACCTTTCTCTGCTCTTTTTCCTTTGATACAATCCGCTCACGCGGGTACATATACTAGTAATATAAAATAGTAATAAACTTACACACTCATTACAATATAGAATAGTAATAAACTTACACACTCATTACAATACTTACATGGAAACATATCAATTATTCCTTTTATAATACTTGTTCCAACGGGACTCTGCTTTTGGGTTCTTGAACAGTAACTTTATTTTTCTCAGGTCTTTCGGTGAAAGCTTTAGACATCACATCAGATTATGCTCCCTTGTTCCTAATACGAGCCTCATTGACTATAGCACCAGCTGCTCCTTTCATTGTTGCCTTGAGCTTATCACTCAATTTATCCAATCCAACTATCTTTGTCGGGTCAGAATATTCACTTGTTGACTCATAGTGGAGAAGAATTTGGGCCAAACAGTACACTAAGGCAAGACAATTCTTGGTCTGTAGAGCAGGAAAATACTGCGGTCCCAATATTCTAGCATATCTGACTGCTGTGTTAGTTCTCCCTGGCCTTAACTCCCAGTTATTCAGTATCGCCCTAATCTCCAATAGGGCATTTTTGGTTAACGGATGAAGAAGTATAGACAACAGCCACTCATTCTCTTGCTTGGTTTTGTCTTTGACATCACAAAACAGTTTATAAGCATGCATCCCCGAGTAGGAAAGTGGAAGACTAAAGAGATATCGAATCATTTCTGCTTCTGGAGTGTCAGCTTCATTGTAGTCACGCTCAACTCTGACCACAATCTTTATTGCTGTGTTTGTAGATTTCCTATCAAAGCTAAATTGGTTTTTGATATTCTCCAGCCATTCTACTGAAGGACTTACCCACTTCTTAGGCAGTTCTCCCTCAAAGAATTTTGAGTATGTCCGATGACAGGCTTCCCAGGTATTTCTTACATTTTCAGGGGCTTTCACCATGGCCTTATAGAGAAAACTTGCTATGAACAAACCGAAAGACCGATCACTTGGTGAGAGACTCTCTCTGTTTTCTAAGACTTGAGTTTTAACAGATCCTTTGCCTCTAATATCTTCTCTCGTGCTTCCACTGGCTCTTGCAGGACTTAGTGTAGGTTTCCAGTCTAAGTTCTCCTCTCCAAACACTCTCTCTGTAAGTAACAACGAGTTTCTAGTGTTAGGTTTTCTGAGATAACAAGAAGCTGCAACAATCATTCGACTCTCATACCCCGTAGTTTTCTTAGTTAAAATACTATTCTTAAGTTCCAACAAGAGATTGTCTATCTCGGCATCAGACAATTGGGGTATTGTATATCCTTCTGCATTATCTAGGATGTCATCACTCCAACTGTTAACTGGAAACAGAGAAAATATTATGTCTTCTGGCACATCTTTGAGCACATCTTTGAGCGTAGGAAACTCGACTTGCTTCCGACTCATCCTGAGAAATCAAAGAGTATTGATATTTGGAAGATTAATGAGAAATCAAAGAGTGTGTGTATATATATATATATATATATATATATATGTGTGTGTGCGCGTGTGTGTGTAAGACCGACCTCAGAAGGGACATCATCGAAAGAGTCAAAGAGACCTATCGTCGTTATCCTCCGACTATCGTTATTGTCGCTACGTCTTTTATCTTTCAAATTACGAAACAACCAATCCAGGGAACATGAGAAATACAAAATTTACATTTCACATGAAGCAAGGATTGCCTTTCAATTATCATGAATTATGATCGACATAAGCATTTGACGAAATGAATGACTCAAAGGAATACTAGTTCATTTTTGAGCAATGGACAAAGACTATGGGAATACGGGATTATATTTTTCTTTGTAAGTCATTTACAAGAACGGGCCGATTTCCTACACCATATGAACCATTCGGGATCAAAACCAAGTTCATAACTTATAGAAATCTTCATTTAGACATTTAAACTAGCAACTTGCGGGTGCTAGTTTATAGGCTCATTTGTAGCTTAGTTTTCCGTAAAATCCTACCAAATATTACTTTTCTACTCCTCCTCACTTCAAATCTACACGAAACAGCCCAACAATTACGCTATATTCATAAGAGTTAGTAAGAACCTATTCTTATGGAAATTTCTTCCAATTTTCTAGGTCTAAATGTTCGTAGAGTTCAATGAGATGCAAAGAAGGTTAAAGCATACCTCGAGTGATGGTAGAACACTTCAAACTATAAATTACTTTAAGGCGAAATTTTCATTCGAGAAGCAAAATAGCTAAAGAAGGATGTACTAAGGTTTCCAGATCTTGGAGATGACAAAATGAAGGTAAAAATGCTGAAAGGCCTTATATATATATATATATATATATATATATATATATATATAAAAGCAGTGACGGAGACAACATTTTTACTAAGAAGTTCAAAATATAAAAACGTAAACATACGGAAAAGTCAAAAGGGATTTAATGTCTACTATATATAAATAAAAAATAATTTTAACTATGTATGAATAGTATTTTTTTTCTGCCAAAAAAACCCCTCGGCTTTTGATAATGTACAAAATCCACTATTTAAAGAGAAAGTGTATCCAATCATATGCAATATAATTTATCCAATTATGAATCGGGATCGATCTCACCGAAACAATATAATAGGAGATTTAAACAAAAAAGCAATTATCACCAACTACCCTAAGCCAAACACTTTTTCGATATTTGATTTTTTGTTTTAACAACTAACAAATATAGCACTAATTAGAAAGCGCGTAAAATGATCAATGACCACAAGTATGGATACAAGAAAAATTACGCTCAAGTAACGATCCGTATTTCATGATTTTACAACTATGAGTGAGTCCATGCTAATTAAATAATGATCTCTAAAATCTCATCAAAAGTCTCTCCACCAAATCAATGAATTTCGCTCTAAGCTTTCTTAAGCCTTAGAGTGTGATATTAAGCACAATCAAAATAATCTCAAGTAACTTTCCTATCTCTAGCTCAAATTATTAGATGGGTTTTAAAGCCCCAAATTCTTGTCGGTTAATCTTTCTCAACTTCAATCTTCCTCTCTCGAGCTCAAATCGAAGTAAATGGGCGGTCTTAGGGTTAATTAATCCCTTAAGAAACATTAAAATAATAAAATTAATTAAAACAACATTAACTTGCTTCATTAGTAATAAAAATCATTCAATACATAAGCAAAACAAGAGTTTCATCCAACACTTTAATCATAGAATATTTTCATAAATAAGATTCAAGTGAAGAAAATAAATACTATATACTTAGATACTCATTAAAAAAGCAAGAAATTAAAAAAATGAAGTAAAGGTTCAAGAAAGTACTCAACCAAATCTTCAATCTTCAACTTTAAAGTATGGTGTAAAAAAATGCCAAAGATGATGATATTTGCCTTCAAGGCTTCCTTTTATAGTTTCACAATTTTCCAATCAAAAAATAAGACCAAAACAACCCCATATTCTCAGATTTTACAAAACTCTCCAGATTTTGCAAATCTGTCCCCTTTTTTCAGTTTTAGCCATTTTTGTCATTTCTTCAATTTGGCCTCTTTTTTACTTATTTTTTACTTGGTTTCTTCCAAAGCTCTTCTCAATCATATGAACCTATAAAATGGAAGTAAGCGATATTAAATGCACTATTTTCTCAATCAAATCATAGCAACAATCTAAGATTAAAGAAGAAATAAGTTGGTAGCATATCAACTTATCAAAATGTGGCTCCGCCCCTGTATACAAGGCAAAAGTGCAGCCGTCGACTCTACTTCGCTATCCCGTGGCTATGTGCACCCTTGGATGGAAATGCAAAATCTCTCTGCTCTGATGTCGAATTGATAAACGGCTAAATGCGATGGAAAGTAGACTCATAGACCTTTAATTTGGTGGATAGATCACCCCATAACTCCAAGTAGATTGAGAGAAAAGCTCTATAACATCTGCCCCTAAATTCCAGCAAATGTACCGCCATAACTTGCGACTATCTTTGTCGACTTCCGCATTATAACTCATTTGATTACAAAACTTAACATACAACTATCATACTATTTAAATACCTCATAACATTACCGTTTTAGCATGTTATCCACCTTACGATATGATAACGCACGAAAACACTAAGTGTAAAAGTTCTCAAGTCGAAGAGTTGTGGGATCATTTTTACCAGTCTTGTGTTCTAAAGCTATGTCACTGTTCCGGATCAATAATGCCACAATTAATTGCATATTACTTACAGACGTTATCTAAAAGAACTAATTGGCGTTTTATTTAAAATCTATCTTATTTAATTTTATGGCTAACGACTGGGATTAGTTTAGTGGCTATATATTCTTTTTTTTTTTTTTTTTGCGTGGAATGCCTTCTTTTGGAGTGGTCTGTAAATTTTGTCCCTCGTATTTGTGGTCTTTAAATTTTGCCCCTCATATTTATGATCTTTAAGGTTAGCCCTTCGCTTGGAAAGGTGGGCGAATACATGTGGTTCCGGATTCGAACCCCCGCTCAGTCAAAAGTTAAAATATATATATATATATATACTTTTCAAGGTAAACTTTTAGTTATGCCTTAACTAAAAGTGTGACTCATCAGATATAATTAAAAGCATGTGTCATAAGGCGAAACTTTTCCTTAGGGCATAACTAAAAGTTTGCCTTATAAGGCAAAGTCTATGCCTTCAGGAAAAGGTCTTGCCTTATGGGACAACTTTTGGTTATGCCTTAACTAAAAGTCTTCCTCATCGGGCATAACTATACTATGCCTTAAGGAAAAGTTCTGCCTTATAAGGCAGACTTTTATTTATGTCTTAAACTAAAAGTCTGCCTCATAAGGCATAAGTATGTCGGGTCCGGCATAACTTTAGTTAACTTGTGGATGCTCCTTACATAGGAAAATTTGGTGTTACCCGAACCATGTCACCTAGTACTCCCTCCATCCATACTTGAGAAAATGACCAAAATGGTCCTTAATATATGGGGGTTGGACTATTTGAATCTTTCATATATACTAGGTATAACCAAAATAATCCTTAATGTATATATAAAAAAAGTGATCAGTTTCGTCCTTCATATATACCACGTAATCGAAATTGTCCTTAATGTATGAAAAAATATTCATTTTTTTTAGTTCTTCAAATATAAAAGATAATCGAAATAGTCCTTAATATATGAAAAAAGGGATTAGTTTCATCCTTCGGGTGCGTATAGGCTAATTCATGCTGACTCGACCCAAAAAAAAAATCCTTTAAATACTTAAAACCTCCATTACGGAAGCATCATGCTCAACCAACTGAACTACCCTTGCGGGTTAACAAAGTAAAAATATGACGAAGCTCAAAAATACAATTTATTTTTCTCACAATGCAATAATTGTGACTCCCTCCTTCTCAAAATAGATAGTATTATTTTTTTTCCTTTTATGAGAGTTAATTTAATTAGTCTTCGAAGTTAAATCAATTAGGACATTTTGATATTTTAAGTATTGGTCAAAGCTCACCTCGTTTTGCACAGCAATGTAGTTAGTTCCAAAGATTATTTAATGAGTTGACGAATGCGGGCGTTTCCTTTTTGAATGACTATTTAATGAGTTCTCGTTTCAAAGTTATTTTCTTCGGTTTGAAAAGATTAATGAGTTCTCCTCTCATCATACACAGATCTAAAAGTTTAATTTTAATAGTTCAATATGTTAAATTTTTAGCACTAAATCATTATATTTCTAAAATTATGAGTTCATATCTATTATTTATTATAATTTTAATAAATTTTTACATATAAATTTATACTCCGCATTAAATGTTTGGGGTTCAATTGAACCCCAAGTTATAGTGCTCCATCCATCTCTGCTTTTCATAGTTATTCTTTTCGATTTAAAAAGAATGTTCACTTAGCTTTTATTTTCTTTTTATTCAAAAAGAGTGTTCATTTACTAAATTAAGAAAAAATTAATCTTATATTTTTAAATTTGTCTTTATTAAGTGTTAAGTGATCAAATTCTAATACCTATTAATTATGAATAATTTAGTCAAATTGCCTATTTTTGCTTAGGAATTAATAATTTCTAAAAATGTCCAAATAATTAAGCGGACATTCTTTTTTAATTGGAGGGATTAATCCTTTTCTACTAGTTTCAATTAATCGTAACAAGCTGGCACAAGGCATTACTTCTTATATTTATCTCTGTTGACTGAGAGGTCTATTACTTTAAGTGAGACGTATATGTAAGTCTGGAAATGTGCAGCACTCTTGTTCTGAGAATGTGTAGAGCTTTTTGGAAATCCAAACCAAGAAGCAACAAGAAAACTATGAAAGGATCGGGAAAAAGAATTGTTAGATGCAGGAAGCATTCCGTATTTATATAGGCTTAATTTTATCCTGACACATACATTAGTTATTGGTTTTACGATTTGAATTCGTGATCTATAAATCATACAGTGACAATTGTGCCATGACTCCAATGTTCCACTTGTGAAAGGACCAGAAGTTGGGGCCATTCGTTTACATACATGACATTGAGCTTGACTCTTGTTGCTATTTACACGTTGATTCTTCATCGTTAAGTTGCCTTATGTTTATTTACTATTTTTTCTTCCTACCCTTATGTGACAATAAAGTGCGCCTAATTTGACAGGTGGCCTTTTTAATAAGGTGAAAAGAAAAGAACTTTGGATTAAGTTTCTTTACGTGCCTCACACAATTGACTTTAATTGTTTAATATGTGTCTCATACAATTGACATTAGTCATGTGAGACTTCATTTTGTGAGATAAAAAGTGGACCTAAAATTTGTAGACCTAAAAATATAAGATGTTAAAATGTTATTTCTTTATACACAAGAGTTACTAGTAGTTGTTGTAGCTTGTGGTGATGATGATGGTTAGAAATGATAGTTATAAGGTGGTTATTGGTGTTAATAATGTGCCATGAGATAGTTATTGGTGGTGATCGGAGGTAGTGATTGTGCATAATAATAGAATAAATGGAGACTAAATATTAAATTTATAAAAATCTTTAAATGAACTACATATGTTTGGGAAAAAAATATCTTAATAATTTGAACTAGATCAAGTAAATGGTTACAAAGAAATTATAACGAGTTGAGATCTGAACTATTCAAATTCAGAGTCCATACATAGAGGGGCGCGGGGGGGGGGGGGGGGGGGGGACCTAAGTAGACGTTTGAACATGCGGTTTGGAACCATGAATTGAAATCATGAGACGAAACCAGCGATTGGACATGCATTTCATCTTATGGTTTCAAAAAATTTAAATATAAAACTTGACCCATAAGTTTATATTTTATAAAAAAAAAAGACCTATAAGTTAGTAAATATTTTTAACAATTACTCCCATCAACCATTTACTAACCTCATTAACTTTCACCAACCTTTATTTATGTCTACAATGTGGGAGGATTATATTAAAGAGTAGTTACATTACTATTCATGTTAAATTTTCGTTTTCATTGAACTAAAATTTGATCAATTGATGTTGTATTTTTTAGAAAGGCCTTCTTGTAGCTTATTAGTTTTGTTATGAACTATGACTTGGTCATTTGGTAAGATTATATAAGAATTAAGAATGTTTTGATAGTTTTCACAACTTGTGGATTTTTATGTTTATAAGAGAAAATATAACTTAAGACATCCAAATTACATGTCCAAACATGATTTCAAATCATGGTTTGAATCCATGATTTCAAACCACGTTCAAACGGCTCCTAAGTAGGCGCTTGGACATATGATTTGAAACCACGGTTTGAAATCATGAGATGAAATCAGCGTTTGGACATGTATTTCATCTCATGGTTTTAAACCATGGTTTGAAACCCCAAATCATGCCTTTTTGGATGATTTGAAATTTCAAACCATAGTTTCAAAGTTTTTAAACATAAAACTTGACCCATAAGTTTATATTTTGTATTAAAAAAAACTTATAAATTGGTAGATGTTTTTAACAATTACTCCCACCAACTATTTATCAACCTTTATTTAGACAATTACTCCCACCAACTAGTTATCAACCTTTATTTATGTCTACCATGTGGGGGGATTATATTAAAGAATAGTTACATTATTATTAATGTTAAATTTCCTTTTTTATTGAACTAACATTTGATCAATTGATGTTGTATTTTTTAGAAAGACTCTCTAGTAGCGAATTAATTTTGTTATGAATCATGACTTGCTCATTTGATAAGATTGTATAAAAATTGAGAACATTTAATAGTTTTCACAACTTATGGGGTTTCTATGTCTATAAGAAAAAATATAATTTAAGAAATTCAAATTACATGTCCAAATATAATTTCAAATTATGAATTCATCACATGGCTTCAAACCAATCATGATTTGAAACCATGTCCAAATCGCTCCTAGGACAACTCTTTCCTAGTAAGTAATCTTTTGTTGACTGGCCTAGTTGGGTTTTGATTTAAAGCGTTCATAAGCAATTTTTCTAAGGTTTTCTTGATTTTCTTTCTTATCTTCATCAAAAAAAATATTCCGGTTAGTGAAATTTCTGGGGTCCATCTTCCACATGGAACAAACTTAACTATTGGTTAAAGCGACAGCTTTAATTTAGTGCATTACAAATTTACTTTTTCTTAATTTTCATATTATATATTCTTTCATAAGAAGACTTTCATAGTCTCTTAGATAGATGAAAGCTTTAAAAACACAATTATTTAGCTAAAGCTGATGGGGAAGGATTCCAATTGATTGAATCCATTGGAGTAGTACTTAAGTGGTTTTTAATAAGGTGAAAAGAAAAGACCTATGGTTTTTTCACCCCAAAAGTAGTCCAAATGAAAAAATTTACTACATGTCTCACACAACTGATCTTAGTTATTTAATATGTGTGTCACACCATTGACATTAGTTATGTGAGATTTCTCCTTGTGAAATAAAAAAGTGAACCTAAAATTTATGAACTCAAAAGTGTAAGATGTAGATCCACTTTTTTGTCTCACAAAAAAGAGCCTCACACAACTAATGTTGGTTGTGTGAGCCACATAATAAACTTTTCCTGTTTCATAAGCCTTTATTTTTTTGTTAAAAAAGAGTGCTTATTTTCAAATTAAGAAATAATTAATTTTATATTTTTAAATTTACACTTATTAAATGTTAAGTGATTAAATATAAATATCTATTTAATTAGAAGTAATTTAGTTAAATTATTTATTTTTACCTAATATTTTTTTTTAAAAACGCGTAAATAGTTGAGTGAGTAATTATGATATTCTCTCTTGCTATATGGGACCCATATTCCACCCAACTTTTTTGAAACAACGTTGAAGCATTGTCATTAAAGCGACATCTTTGTTGATCTTGTTCACTTTCATTTTTCTTTCTTTTTCCCGTACAAAAGATAATATTAGTAGTAGTAATATTTTCACTTTTCAGTTTACTTTTTCCTTCTTTCGTATAGAATAAGACTTTCATGCTCCTTTCATGACAACAATCTTTTGCTTTAAAAAACTCAGTTACTTAGCTACTCCCTTTTTCTTTACTTGTTCCTTGTATTAGAATTGTTTTTTTACTGATTCATTTTAACAAATCAAGCGAGATTAATTATTTCTTTCAATGTTATCATTATTATTAAGTAACTACATAAAATATTAATAGTAAAATTTAGATTTTCAAAATATAATTTAGTAAAACAAACCCCTAATAAATTGTCTTCCTTTCACGAGTCTAGACGTACTATTTTGACCTACTAGGGCCATAAGGAAGAATAGAAAAACAAAAAAGACAAAACGAGGTAACTTAAAAATGAAGAATCAATGTGTAAATAGCAAAGGATGGTCAAGTTCAGTGTCGTGCAACGTAAATAAATGGTCCTTTCATAATTTTGTTGTTGCTTGCTCGTATTAGCTTCCCCGAAAAGCTTAAATACTATCCAAATTAAAGTGCTGCACATTTCGAGGCCTGCATCTCCATCTAACTTAAAGTAGTCGACACAGTCAACAAAGATAAAAATTTAGTAGTAAAAGACACAGATTCATATAAAAAAAAAGCTTAATATCCAGATGGACCCTTAAATTTGGCATGTTTTGTAAGATAGGCATATAAACTTAGCATATAAACTTATAAGGTGACCAGATAGACACTTAAACTTACTCAAAGTGTATTTTTCAAATTTTTCAGTTGTTTTGAAAACAAAAACTATATTTTTCAAACACTCACAATTTTCATGGCCAAACAAGCCCTAAATATATCACAAAATATTTTTTTTTAAAATGCAAAAATAAGGCAAACGCATATACATGAGACTATAAATGTGCACTTAAACCAATAAATACTCGCTAATCGCAATTTTGCAGCTTTCAATTAACTCGGTTTTTTTTTACACTTGAATAATTAAAAAACAATAACTTTAACCAATAAAAATCCTTAAAAAAAGAATTTCAAATTAAGAAATTTCTTTTTTTTTAAGGATTTTCTTCTCGGCTTTACAGTTTTCTTAATTTGAAATTTCTTTTACACTTGAAATAATGAACTTAGAAATTTCTTAATTTGAAATTTCCTTTTTTAAGGATTTTTATTGGTTAAAGTTATTGTTTTTTAATTATTCAAGTGTAAAAAAAAATCCGAGTTAATTGAAAGCTGCAAAATTGCGATTAGCGAGTATTTATTGGTTTAAGTGCACATTTATAATCTCATGTATATGCGTTTGCCTTATTTTTGCATTTTAAAAAAAATATTTTGTGATATATTTAGGGCTTGTTTGGCCATGAAAATTGTGAGTGTTTGAAAAATATAGTTTTTGTTTTCAAAACAACTGAAAAACTTGAAAAATACACTTTGAGTAAGTTTAAGTGTCTATCTGGCCACCTTATAAGTTTATATGCCTATCTTACAAAACATGCCAAGTTTAAGGGTCCATCTAGGTATTAAGCCAAAAAAAAATGCTCAATTAACTATTTACATATTTTATTAAAAAAATATTAACTTCTAAAAAAGATAAGTAATTTAATTAAATTATCTCTAATTAAATAAGTATTGAAATTTGATGATAGCACTTAACAGGGCAAATCTTAAAAATTAAGGTTAATTCTTTCTTAATTTGATAAGTAAACGTTCTTTTTTAGCTAAGAAAAAAGCTAAGTGAACACTCTTTTTTAATCTGAAAGGAGTAAATAAAAGAATCTATTACATAAACAGCAAACTAGTAGTAGGTAATTATATTTAATAGTTATAGTTTAGATTAATTAGATCTTATACCTAAAAGTAATATGTTAAATACAATTAAGATAGAAAGAAAAATAGCAAACTTTCAAGAAAACTTGAACATGAAGTTTGTTCATAATTACGAAACGCTTTTGGGGAAAGAAAGTGATACACTGTTGAGTTACTATATATTGATGGATTCAATGAACAGGTCATCCCCACAAAGGCAAGGCCTATCCAAATGAACCACGAGTTAATGGAAACTTGCAAAAATGAAATCATTGACCTTTTACAAAAAAGGATAATAAGACCCTCTAGATCCCCTTGGAGTTGTTCGGCATTTTATGTAAATAAAAATGCCGAAAAAGAAAGAGGATCTCCGAGATTAGTTATAAACTACAAACCTTTAAACAAGGTGCTACAATGGATTAGGTGCCCGATACCTAATAAAAGATATTTATTTAAAAAGAACTTACAAAGCGAACATCTATAGTAAGTTTGATATGAAATCAAGATTCTGGCAAATACAAGTTGCTGAAAAAGATAAATACAAAACTACATTCAATGTCCCTTTTGGACAATATGAATGGAATGTTATGACTTTTGGGTTAAAAAATGTCCCGTCTGAAAATATTATGAATAATATTTTTAATCCCTATAGCAATATGTCTATTGTCTATATAGATGATGTATTAATATTTTCTGAAGACATAGACTCTCACTTTAAACATCTGAATACTTTATTTAAGATTGTTAGGTTTAGTAGTAAGTGCTAAAAAGATTAAATTGTTTCAAACAACAATTAGATTTTTAGGACACGACTTATACCAAGGTACTTATAAACCCATTTGTAGAGCCATAGAGTTCTCTTCTAAATTTTCAGATGAAATTCCGGACAAAACCCAGTTACAAAGGTTTTTAGGAAGTCTTAATTATGTTGCAGACTTTAACCCTAATATTAGAAAAATTTGTGAACCTCTCTACAAAAGTCTTAGGAAGAATTCAGTCCCATGGAGTCTAAAATAAACAGAAACAGTTAGAAAAATCAAGACTATTGTCAAAAAACTTCCATGTATAGGTATTCTAAACCCAGATGCTTTCATGATAGTAGAAACTGATGCTTCTAACGAAGGATACGGTGGAATTCTTAAACAAAGAACTTCCCCAGAGTCTATAGAACAACTAGTTCGTTTTACGTCAGGGATCTGGAATCCTGCACAAAAGAATTATAGTATTGTTCAAAAAGAGATTTTATCTATAGTACTATGTATTACGAAATTCCAAGATGATTTGATAAATAAGAAATTTTTATTAAGAGTTGATTGATAATCAGCAAAAGAGATTTTACAAAAAGATGTTAAAAATCTTGTTTCTAAACAAATTTGTGCCAGATGTCAAGCCTTACTATCAATTTTTGATTTTGAAATCGAATTTATAAAAGGAGATTTAAACTCTTTACCAGATTTTCTGACAAGGGAATTTTTACAGGGTAACCATGAGGCCAAGAGCCCCAACCTCCCCTTTCTAGAAAAAACCTAATAAAAACCGAATGATAACAGGTATTTAGCCTTAGCTGAATTCCCAAACTTAACCAGGCCCATGAGGCTCACATTTCCAATCCAAAACAAAAAATTAACCATTCTTGGTTCTATTCCCCAAACAGAACCATCATCACCATTCCAAAGGATGCAACAACCCTCTACCAGCTCAGCAACAGGTAAAGGGAAAATCCAAACCAGTGATTGCTATGAAATGAAGACCCCAGAGTCTTTCGCTCAAGCAGTTAATCCCAACACTCCCTCAAAGAAGGAAGATAAACAGCAGGCAACCACTGAAGAGTTCATGCTCTCTGTTATGGCATTAGATAAATATTATTCAGACTGGAAGGTTGAAGATCTACTAAAACCTTGCTATACCAATTTTGACTATATTGAAACCAATGATCCTATCAAGAGTAGGAGATATTGCGAATTTATCCTGACAGACACAGGGTCAATAACTATTGAACACACTTTGAGTAATAAGTACGGCCAAAACGGTCTTGCATATTCAAAGTTCACCATAAACAAGATTATTAGTCCCTTTGATTGGAAAGTAGATCATCTACATACTCCAATCGTATTATCAAAACAACATAGGCCTCAGACCTATAATTACTATGATTATGAATGGGCATGGTACAATTTTCTGCATGTACGACCTATTTCTCACACATGGTTCATAAAATACAGCGAACAAATGTATAAGTCAATAATCCCTAGATGGTTCTACACTTGGTGGGAAAGATTTGGAGGTAATGAGGCAACAATGCCTAAAAGCTTCAAAATTCATTACAAAATATTCCAGAAGGAACAAGAGATTTCCACCTTACCGGATCATATTAAATTATGTCAATATTACATAAGAAAAAGAATTTCTTACATCACCAGTTGGTCTTTTGACATAGCTGAAATATCAAGAATTAAATACTTAGTTTAAACCATCAAAATCAAAGGATGGACACCGGAGTATAAGAATTTGAAAATCAAGAATCCAAAGCCATCCAGCAGCAGGACGGGATTAATCGAATCCAAGGCAGAATTAAAAAAGAAGCTCCTAGAAGCTCTAAACAATATTGATGATGTCCAAGAACTACTGGATACGACATCTTCATCAGCAGAAGATAATGGCGACATGGTGGACCCACAAGGAATGACCCAAGCATATCTTCATTATCAAGAATCAGGATAAAAGGTATTTATCCCTTCGGAAAATAAAGAGGTAGAAACAGATGGACGACAACTTTTCAAAAGTAGTCGTCCAAACTTTACAACAGAAAAGTGGCTGACAACTTTGCCGTCCAGCTTTTCAAAAGCAAAAGTAGAAGGCATATTTAAAGATAGCTGTCCACTTGTAACCATCCAGGAGATGTTAATTATTTTCGAGGTCTATATAAGACTCTCAAATTGTAACTAGAAAGGCATTCGAAAATCACCCCCGACTTCGAAATAGCCTTTTCCCCTTTCTTCTCTGTAAAATTCCATGTGTGATTTCAATGTTTGAATAAAACGTCTTCAACTTTTGTTTGTACTTTCGTTTAAATTCGCAATTATTTTACTTACTGTTTTAGCCGTAAAAATATCCTTAAAATATAGAAAAAATATAACTTAAGAAATTCAAATTGCATGTCCAAATATAATTTCAAATCATGAATTCATCGCATGGCTTCAAACCAATCATGATATGAAACCATGTCCAAATCGCTCCTAAGACAACATTTTCCTAGTAAGTAATCTTTTGTTGACTGGCCTAGTTGGGTTTTGATTTAAAGAGTTCATAAGCAATCATGATATGAAACCATGTCCAAATCGCTCCTAAGACAACATTTTCCTAGTAAGTAATCTTTTGTTGACTGGCCTAGTTGGGTTTTGATTTAAAGAGTTCATAAGCAATTTTTCTAAGGTTTTCTAGATTTTCTTTCTTATCTTCATCAAAAAAAGATATTCCTTCTTATGACTGATGAGTCGTGAAATTACAGCACATTCGACGCCAACTACTGAGTCTTTTGTAAATCCCCAAGTACTTTTGATGTCGTTTCTCGTGTTTTTGTGTCAATTTGTAGAATAACATGTGCCGGAAGCTACTTGAAGCAAATAAAGAAAAAATCCAGTTGAGCTGAACCAGGGCATCACCTGCGAATAGCAGGTCATGCCTGCGAGTCGCAGGTGGTGCAGCATTTGCTAACAGTGATGGCCAAAAGAAGACAGGACATGCGGCACCACATGCGACATCAACTGCGAGTCGCAGGTGGTGCAACATCTGTTGACAGAGATGGCCAAAAGAAGACAGGACATGTGGCACCACATGAGACACCACATGCGAGTCGCAGGTGGAACATGCGAATCGCATCCTATGTCGCAGATGCTGCTCCACAGATGATTGAAGGTGCTACACCTGCGATGCTTTGGTGCAACCTGCGACTCGCAGGTTGCACATGCGACACCAGGTGCGATTCGCACCAGATGTGCAGGGGCATTTTTGTCTGAAAATTATTTCCGTTTTGGACATTTTATAAATAGATTTTCTAAGGTTATGGACTCATTATTCTACAGTTTTTTAGCCTAGATTTTTGTGGAGCTCATTTATTATTGGTTGGTGAAGCTTTTAAGATTCCTTTGGCTTTTGTCATCTTCTCCATTCAATACTTTTGTAAGCTTTATGAATACACTTTATTTTATTGCTTTACCTTTAATGAATATTAGTAGCTAATCTTTTTAGCTAAGGTTGTGGGACCAAATGTGTTAGTTATGTGATTGGGTTTCATAATCATAGTACATTTATATGCTAATGGTTTTTTCTATTAACTCTTCAAACATTAATGTCTTGTGATGGTGTACAACATTACTTGTGCCTTAATACCATTACTTTGCTTGGAAAAGAAAGTAGAGGTTAGGAAAAGAGTTAATAGCAACAATTTGGGTCATTAAATCCGTTTAATAGCTTGAGCTAGGAATATGAAAGCTAGTTGAGGCTACATGAGAGTTCTCTTACAAAACATTCTAGGGCTTGGAAAAGCCTAGGATGAAATTTGCTAATTGATTGGAAAACTTTTGGCAAGATTCGCGTGACCCTTGGTTTAATGCACTTAGGCATATAAATAAGTTGAATTGATACCCAATCGCAGTACTTTCCATTGGAACCACAACCTTAGTTCATTCACCAATAGTTTACATCTTATAACCATTCTTAGTCCTTAATGAACAAACAACAATCAAACCACTTATTATATTCCCCTTTCCCTTGAAATATAGACTAATAGTCGGGTGTTGCACTTATTAAGTATATTTATTCATTGTATTCTCTGTGGGATTCGACCCCAACCTCGTTGGATTCTATATTTGACAACGACTGCTTACTCCTGATATTAAAGGTGTAATTTGGGCGTATCAAATTTTGGCACCATTGTCGGGGAATACGGTTTAGAAAGTTACTAACTAGTGTAAAACTTTAATTTTAGTCTTTATTTCTTTTCTTATTTCCTTTTGTTGTTGTGTGTTGTGCAGGAAATATGGAGGAAGATGGTATCCCTGTCCAAAATCCACCAGCAGCGGTTGGTGAAGAAGCTGCGGGGGCAGGCTATGCAGCCGCAATTTAGCCCCGCCTCTGATTGGAAACTCGAGTTTCCATATAAACAACACAATGTTGCACCTGGTCAACACTAAGGGCCTATTGGGTGGTCTACCTAAAGATGACCCGAATAGGCACCTTAGGAACTTTCTTGGGGTCTGCTCCACCAATGTGTACCCGGGCGTCTCAACTGAAGCAGTCAAGTTATGACTCTTCCCGTACTCCTTAACGAAGGAAGCCACAGCTTGGTTAGATGATCTTCCATCCGGGTCCATCACTACTTGGGAGGAATTGACCGAATCATTCCTCAAGAAGTTCTTCCCTCCATCGCGGATGTTACAACTCCGTGATAAAATCAACAACTTTCGTCAACTTCCTGATGATGTTTTCCATGAAACTTAGAGTCGTTTTAAAAAGAAAGTCAAAAGGTGTCCCAAGCATGGGTTGCCCGATGGTGTGCTTCTACAAACATTTTATAGGTCTCTGGATTCGGTCAACAAATCAGTGGCGAACAACATTGCAGAGGGGTATATTATGGATAATTCTTATGCCACCGTTTGTGAATTATTGGATAAATTGGCCGAGACTAATGAGGCATGGCACACTAGGAATTCAGAAGTGGGTGGAGGAAGTTCCTCCAAACATGTGCTCACTCGTGAGATGATTAAGAAGGAGGAAGAGAGAGATGAGTCCACGGCCAAACTTGTCACCCAAATGGACCTTCTGACAAAACATGTCATGGGTGGCGGAAGCAAAAAGGTAAACGCGGTAGAATTCTGTGAAGGGAGTCCTCCGGACGAACAATGTTTCCAAATGTTTGATGAGGAAGCGAGTTATGTCGACAATCTAAGGAAAGGCTCCCGTCCGAAATACCAAGGTCCGAGTAAAGGATCTTGGCGGCAAGGTAAAGGGAATCAAGGTTGGAACAAAGAGAAATGTCACTCTAATTGGAGAGATAATCGTGACAACAATCAAGGGGGTTACAATAGCAATTACAACAATCATCGGAGCATAAATACGTATGTCCCTCCAAAGGGAAATCAACCAAGCTCTGTTCAACCGCCCAATAGAGACCCCACTAGTTCAAAGATATGTTATCAAGGGTATTGAGGTAAGTGGAGTCCACCGACACCTTTTGCAAGGAGACTAAAGATGAGGTCAAATCCATGGGTCAAGTTGTAAGTTCACACTCCACCTCCATTAAACAATTGGAGTCTCAACTTGGCCAAATCTCGGCAATCCTAAACCAAAGGCAGAAAGGCTCACTCCTTAGTGACACAGTTGCAAATCCAAGGAATGATGGTGATCATAAATGCAATGCAATTACTACTAGGAGTGGGAAAACAATTGGGGAAAATGAGTTGGTGAAAGAGGATGCGTTGGGTGATGAAGATAAAATGGTTGAAAAACCCATGGTTATTGAAGAAAAAGCGAACCCAAAGAATATGCGGGCTGGTATTGAAAAGCCCATTGTTAACAAGGACTTTCCGGAAATCAATGATGCCTCGGAAAGCAAGGAAGCGACGGAGGAGGTACCAAGTGCTTCACCGCCCGTTATGAGGCCTCCCCCTAATTTTCCCCAACGATTGACAAAGAAAGCGGAAGATGAAAAGTTCCTCAAGTTTATTGAACGACTAAATGATCTCTCAATAAATATTCCATTGGTTGAGGCACTTGAACAAATGCCCGGTTATGCAAAGTTCATGAAAGATCTCATGACTAAAAGAAGGAGTCCTGGCATTGACACATTGGGGGGCACTCAACATTATAGTGCAATAGTCACCAAAGCTTTGGTGCACAAAAAAGAAGACCCCGGAGCATTCACAATTCAATGTACCATAGGTAAATACAAGTTTGCCAAAGCTTTATGTTATCTTGGAGCAAACATCAATTTGATGCCGCTTTCTATATTCAACAAGTTGGGATTGGGCACCCTCCGCCCTACCACGATGAGATTACTTATGGCAGATAGAACTGTAAAGAGGCCTATTGGTATTCTTTATGATGTGCTAGTGAGAGTGGATCAATTTAATTTTTCCAACCGATTTTGTAATCTTGGATTGTGAAGTTGACTTTGAAGTTCCCATAATCTTGGGAAGACCATTCTTAGCAACAGGGCGTGTCCTCGTAGATGTGGAAATAGGTGATCTAAAATTTAGAATGAATGATGAAGAGATCACGTTCCATAACTCCAAGTCGATGAAACAACCGGCGGATATGAGTGTTGTGTCGGTTATTGACAGAATTGATGAAGCAATTGAGACAACCATAGAACATGTGCATATAGGTGATATGTTAGTTCCGATGATAATGAACTATGAACGGGACGATGAAAAAGAATTTGAGGAGACCGTCAATGCATTGATTGGAATGGGGCTTACCACCTCAATCCAAATAGACTCGATCTTGACTTGGAAAATTGAGCAAATCCTCCTGTAAAACCTTCAATTATTGAGCCTCCTACTTTGGAACTCAAACCCCTTCATTCACAGTTGAGGTATGAGTTTCTTGGACCCAACAACACATTGCCCGTGATTATATCTGCTCGGTTGACGAATAATCAAAGAGAGAGGGTGATAGTGATCTTGAGAAGATATAAAAAGCTATTGGGTGGAGTATTGTGGATATTCATGGTATTCTACCCGGTATTTTTACTCATAAAATTCATCTTGATGAAGACTGTGAGCCAAGAGTTGAACATCAAAGGAGGTTAAATCCTCCTATGTAAGAGGTTGTCAAGGTTGAGATAATCAAATGGTCGGATATCGGGGTTGTGTACCCCATTTCGGATAGCTCATGGGTGTGTCCGGTTTAATGCGTGCCCAATAAGGGTGGGATCACCGTGATTGCGAATGATAAAAATGAGTTAATCCCCACTCGTAAGGTTACCGGATGGCGGGTTTGCATGGATTATCGTAAGCTGAATAAGTGGACCAAAAAGGACCACTTCCCAATGCCATTCATGGATTAAATTCTTGATAGGCTTGCGGGAAGAGATTATTATTGTTTCCCTGATGGGTATTCCGGGTACAACCAAATCACCATTGCTCCCGAGGATCAAGAGAAAACTACCTTCATTGTCCTTATGGGACCTTTGCTTTCAAGAGAATGCCTTTTGGGTTATGTAATGCACCCGCGACATTTCAACGTTGCATGATGTCTATTTTCTCCGATATGGTAGAGGCGTCCATTGAAATCTTCATGGATGACTTTTCCGTGGTTGGGGATTCCTTTGATGAATGTTTGGAGAATCTTGCCCAAGTATTGAAATGATGTAAAGAGACAAATTTGGTTCTAAACTGGGAGAAGTGCCTCTTCATGGTTAGAGAAGGCATCATCTTAGGACACAAGATTTCGGAAAAGGGGCTTGAGGTTGATCAAGTCAAAATTGAGGTTATTATTAAGCTTCCCCCTCCAATTTCTGTTAAAGGTGTTCGTAGTTTCCTCGGCATGCTGGGTTTTATAGAAAATTCGTCAAGGATTTCTCGAAAATAGCCAACCCTCTATGCAAATTGTTGGAGAAGGAGTCGAAGTTAGTATTTGATTATGCTTGTTTAAAGGCATTTGAGGTTTTAAACGAGAGACTCACATCGGCTCCTATCATCATTGCCCCGGATTGGTCTCAACCCTTTGAGTTAATGTGCGATGCTAGTGGATTTGCTATGGGGGTTGTTCTTGGACAAAAGTGTGATAAGATCTTCCACCCAATTTACTACACAAGCAAAACTCTGAACGGTGCCCAATTAAATTACACTGTCACGGAACAAGAGTTGCTGGCTATTGTGTTTGCTTTCGAGAAGTTTCGGGCTTATTTCTTGGGTACCCATGTGATTGTTCACATCGATCATGCAGCTCTACGTTACCTCATGACAAATAAAGATGCAAAACCGAGGTTGATATGTTGGGTCCTTCTCTTGCAAGAGTTTGACTTTGAAGTTAAAGATAGAAAGGGGTGTGAAAATCAAGTGGCGGGCCACTTTTCTCGTCTTGAATAGGGTGGGCGTCCATTGGATGGCCTATAAATCAATCTGTCATTTCCGGATGACCAAGTAATGGTGGGGTCGCATGACATGATCCCTTGGTATGCCAATTTTGCGAACTTCCATGCAAGTGACATTTTGCCGGTGGATTTGAACTTCCACCAAAAGAAGAAGTTTTTGAGTGATGCTCGAAAATTCTATTGGGATGAGCCATATCTATTCAGGGTTTGCGCCGAAAATATCATAAGGAGGTGCATACCCGAAGTAGAAATGATGCCCATCATCGAAGCTTGTCACTCATCACCGGTTGTGGACATCATAGTAGCTCAAGAATGACAGCCAAGGTTTTTCAAAGTGATTTCTATTGGCCGACAATCTATCAAGATGCTCATGACTTTGTAAAAGCTTGTATTCAATGTCGGAGGCATGAGGTCATATCAAGAAGGCATGAGCTACCAATGACATCGATTCTCGAAGTTGAATTGTTCTATGTATGGGGAATTGATTTTATGGGTCCATTTGTAAGCTCCTACAGTAACAAGTACATTCTTGTGGCAGTAGACTACGTGTCCAAATAGGTGGAAGCCGTCGCGCTCCCCAACAATGAAGGAAGAAGTGTCATTGCATTTTTGAAAAGGGTATCTTCTCAAGTTTTGGAACTCCAGGGGCAATCATTAGTGACGGGGGCTCTCATTTCTACAATCGATTATTCAAGACTCTTCTTGAGAAGTATGGGGTCAAGCATAAAGTTGCCACTCCGCATCATACCCAAACAAGTGGCCAAGCTGAGATTTCAAATAGGCAGATCAAGAGCATACTTTCCAAAACAGTGAATGCTAACCGGACTGATTGGTCAAAGAAATTGGATGATGCTCTATAGGCATACCGAACATCCTACAAGACCCCAATTGGCATGTCTCCATATTAATTGGTGTTTAGAAAAGCTTTTCCTCTTCCGGTGGAACTCGAACATAAGGCATTGTGGGCCTTGAAAAAGTTGAATCTAGAATGGGGTGATACCTCAAACTTGAGGTTGGAGCAGATTAACGAGCTCGATGAATTTCGACTTAAAGCATATGCGAGTTCTTCACTCTATAGGGCCCGCATGAAACACTTCCATGACAAGAAGATCTTACAAAGAGAGTTCAACATCGGGAATCGCGTATTTTTGTTCAACTCCAGGCTCCGGTTGTTTCCCAGAAAGTTAAAATACAAATGGTCCGGCCCGTTTGAAATCACACAAGTGTTCCCATCTGGTGCAATCGAACTTGTTTGCCCAAGTGGTAATAAAATCAAAATGAATGGGCAAAGGGTGAAACATAACTTGGGATCTCATAATAAAGAAAAGATGGTCAAGGTCTTCCTCCTCAGTGAGCCACAAAAGGGCTGAACAGGTATCAACGTCGTGTTGCGACGTAAAATCAAGCGCTTTTTGTGAGGCAACCCACGTTTTATTTTCATGTATTGTTGTTTTTACTTTTGTGATGTTTTTGATGTGTGTCCAAGTGTGTAGGAGTAAAGTGTGTGCACAAATAAGAAGAGTTTGAAAAATGGCAATTGGCATGACCTGCTGCACCACATGCAATTCGCATGTCGTGCCTGCGATTGCACCTGCGAATCGCAGGTGATGCCACAATGCAACCCATGAAATCCAAACTCTCTATCAGCATCTGGGATGGAATGGCACAATATGTGACTCGCATGTTACACATGCGATAGAATCTGCGAGTCGCATGTTGTGCAGGTAAGTGAAAATCACGGGTTGACCCGACCCAGCGCGATTCAGTTTTCTTTTAAATAAAAGAATGTAACTGATGTTTTCATCAGTTATGATCTTCACTCTCCCTCTCCCCCTTCTCCTTCTTTCCTCCTATATCACTCCATAATTCCATCACTTCAATCTTCCTTAATCACACCTCCAAACCCTAACTAGTGCTTACCTCCTTTTCCCCTAAAACCAACGGATTTCAAGATTTCCTACTTTCATCAACTCTCAAGGTATATCGACTTTTCTCTTCTTTACATTAGGTGGTATCTACTAATTATTCAATTCCATTTCATTATCATGCCATACCACTTGTTGTATTTAGTTAGTTGGGTAGATTTATCTTATGTGTTATGTGGGTTTTTAGAAGTTGATGAACAATGGGGAATTCTTGAGTACCCAAGAATTACCAATGCTTGTGTAGTCCTTCTAGGAAGTAGTTATTGAGGCTGAATTAGATCGCAACTGGGGAATCTTGAGTACCCATTTGTTATAGGAACTGATAGTTAATACACGCTCACAACATGTTTGATCAAATGCCTAAACGACCCTGTGAGTGTGCGAATGTTGTGGAAATTTTATCATCTGCCAAAACTGGGGAATTCTTGAGTACCCATAGCACGTTACCTGTAAAATAGGACCCGTGATACCTTCTGATTTGCAAAGTGTTCTTTTCTGTTGAGAGGCAACCATCTAACATAAGCATGCATAATTAAATAGCTTTTCCCAATGATAGACGGGGTGACAACCCTCTTAAGGGAAAACGTTAGATAAGTATGTTCTTGTATGTGTGCGCATCTGTGTTGTGTGTAAAAAGAATTCTCTTCAGTGACTCACCTACGAGCATTATCTGTGATTTGCATGTTTGACATGCGAATCGCACCTGCTGCAGCAGGTGTTGACAGTGGCAAACTGATAAGTAGGTATCACTTGTGCACCACCTGCGAGTCGCAGGTCACACATGCGACTCGCATGTGGTGTTTCGCAGGTGGTGCCACCCTTCAATGCCTTGTTTTTTTTTCATACCTCTTTATTGTTGCTAAAGGACCACCATAAATCATGGGTATATTTTTATATGTTATGCGGGATGGTTCGATCAAATCAATCTCAAGGTGGAGGAAAACGAGTAACACGACAAACCTCCACCTCCAGAAGGAAAGAAAAAGCACCAGCTGATCTAGTACCCTAGTCTGAAGAGGGGACACATAAGGCACCCTCTCCTGAGCCCGAGGATGCCGTCACCAGAGGTGAACGCAGGGAAGCAATGGAGCAACGGTTCACCGTTCCTGGATCCAGGGAACTGTATAAGGCTTGGAATGTTATTAATCCCGATAGGAATCCAGTCCAGGGCCTCATTGTAGAAAAGAGGGTCACTCTACATGGTCTACCCGACCAATGTCCGGGCATCATTTGCAAGCTTGAAGCTTTGAGATGGAGCTATTTCATGCAGCCCGCTGAATACTGCCGACCCTGGTAATGGAATTCTATGCAGCCTATGCGGCCAAATTGAATGCAAAGAGGTCGCGCCGCTAACTAAAGAAAAACATGGAACACTTTTGTTGGATTCCGATTCGGGGGAAGGATATTGATTGTGCTGCCGATACCATAACATCTATCCTATATGAGCAACGCAATGAAACAGCCCTTATTGAAGGTTGGCCTCCGGTGAGTTCTGAATATGATTTAAATATGGAGAATCCGGAGGAGCAGCGAGAGTGGGTTGCTTCAGTGATTGCCTCGGGGACCCCACCATGGCTAGACCCATCTGTCTCGATTGAGAAGAACACTTTCAACCTTGAAGCCAAGTTTCGGCTATCCCTAGTATCATCGCGGGTGATTCCTTCCAAGAATAACACCGACATACCCATTACAATGTGTATTCTCATTGCTTCACTCATGTCCGGGTACCTCGTCAATATGAGGGTGATTATCAGAGACGAGATCAAGAATAAATCCACTCAAAAAGGAACATCGCTCCCTTTTCCTTGTTTGATCACTGAATTATGCCGCCGGAGAGAGGTTCGTGATATTCCTCGAGTGGACAGGATGTTAAAGGCTGACCAAATGATCAATTACACCAAATTAGAACAGGGGACTAGAAAGCGAAAGCGGGTGAGCTCAGATCCAAGAGCTTCAGGGACAACACTTGATGCTCATATTATTGAGCCCGAAGACTTGGCCACAGATTATGAGGAGGAAGCTCCTAGCACTGCCCCTCGAGCCTCGAGGGATGATCCTCCGAGTCCTTCCACTACAGTTCCTGCTGCCCCCGCTCCACTATCCACCACAGCAGCTCGTGGAGTGTCCACCGAAGGTATGCGAGTATTTCAGGCAGCGGATGCTAAAGTTAATTGGTTGGTTGAGAAGCTTTCAAGTTTTGTGAAAGAGGCTATTGAGACAGCAATGGCACTCTACACTCAGGCGGTCACAAATATTAGAAAGTAGTAGGACAAAATTAAGGAGCATGTTCGCCAAATCGATCGTCGGTTGGAGCGTATTGAGGGGGGCAGTGAAGGCGGCCTTCCGGCCATTTGGGAAGACCTAGCTAAGGTCAAGGAGGACATTCGAGTGTTGAAAGTCCCCGACATTGAGCTCAGTGCACCCATTCTACCATATGGTGCCTCCTTATTCTTCACTGGGCCCACAACGCCCGCCTTACCTTCGAGAAAAGGGGTTGAGGAGCCAGCTGGGGAGGAAGAAGAAACTGAGGAAGAAGATGAGGAAGAAAGTGATAAAGAATTTGATGTGGAGTTGGAGGGTAACCCAGCTATTGAGGAGGCACGTACTTTCGCCCGGGCTGCTAGTATCGCTGAAGATAAGATTGACACATATGTCACCATGCAAGAGTCCCTTGAAGCGAGTAGAAAGTTCGGGGGGCCTATCGACCCCTGAGGGCGGGGGAGGCCAGTTCATCAACCACTCCTCCAGCTGGCACACGATTGTCCCCGTCTATGGAGCCTGAGAGATTGACACCCGAGCTGGAGGGTGATATTGCACCGCTCTCATTGATAGTACCTCCGTTGGAGGTCCTCTCTGCTGATCAGACACCGTCGGACGCCTGATGCGTCCATCGTGAGTTACTCATCCCTTGTACTACATTTGATGCATTGGGGACACAACATATTCCTTTTGTTGGGGGTGGGACAGCTCACGCTGCATATGTTTTTTTATTGTTGTAGGATAGGTCAGATGTTTGTTTTTATTGTGTTACGATAGCTCATGTTTAAGTTTGTGCACTTGTAGTTTGTCATTGCCAAGTATAATAGTGATGGTTGATCGGTTCATAAATTTTCTTGGTTCTTTTTTCCATCATATTTTGATAACACCCCTCCCAAAATTCTTGCATATGTACTCAGTAGGGAGGAGATAACACTAACATGACTCATTTGGTGACACAAATGTTTTGCAAAGCCTAAAATGATGGGTTGAGAAGTAGTTAGAAGATATAAAAGTAATCCATGTGCCATGTGTGTGAAAGGTTATTGTTCTAGTCTTGTGCAGAATTGTGATCTAGAACTTGCTCGGAAAGTATCTCAAGGCGAAATACTAAACTACACTTGTTTGAAAAAGGATATTAGGCTCTCTTTGGACAGCCACTAAACCTAAAAATTCCTACCCATTGCATTGATATCCTAGTTAACCCATTTTTGAGCCGTAACTTTGTTTTCTTTTCTTTTATCACAACCTTGTGAAAGTCCCCATCCCTTTTGCCCTTGTTTACTCACCTTTTGGCACCCTATCTCCCTAAGAAAATCGAATACACTACAATAGGCTAAAGCACTTAAGTTTGGGGGTGGTAGCTAGCAAAAAAAAAGAAGTATATGTAGATATTTGTGTAGAGAAATGTTTGTATATATACATATAAATTGTATGTTTAGCAGTGAACGCAAGGGTGTGAATAATAGTTGTGACGTAAGGAATAAATGGGGAAACTAGACAAGAAATAACGATATTGGTAAAAGGAGGCACGAATTGGCAGATAATGCTTAAATGCTGAAGAAGGGACGGATTAGGTGAAGGAAGCGTGTTCGAAAATGCTTAGGGAGACGTCAAGTCACTCTAACCCAAATCTCACCCCACCTTAACCCCGAACCTTAACTATGACCTGCAAGTCCTAATTGATTTTGAACAAAGTGTGTTTACATTAGTGGAGAAATACTTAAAGGGCAAGCTTATGGCACCACTTTTTTTGTACTTGTACATTTTCTTTTATGAGTATGAGTTGTTCTCTCTTTATTCGTCTTTTGTCCCAGTTGCTATTCATGAATATATGTGTATGGGACTTTCTTTGGTATTTTGTGAGGGCATGTGGATTACTAGGCTCAACGAAAGAATTACTTCTTGGCACTTCATTTGAAGCCGTTTCTTTTAAATATAGAATAACATTGTGTCACTAAGTGCAGCAGTTGGTTAATGCTCGCCTTTTGAGGAAAGGCACCATGTCTCGCAATAAGAGGGAGGGGAACTCGTATTTTGAATGATTATGTTTTGACTGATCATGATCATCATTGTAGTACCTAGCAATTGACATATATTGTAGTTCTGTTTTAAATGCTTGAGGACAAGCAAAAGCTTAAGTTTAGGAGTGTTGATGAGTTGTGCAATTACGGCACATTCGATGCCAACTACTGAGTCTTTTGTAAATCCCCAAGTACTTTTGATGTCGTTTCTTGTGTTTTTGTGTCAATTTGTAGAATAACATGTGCCGGAAGCTACTTGAAGCAAAATGAAGCAAAATAAGCAAAAATCCAGCAGAGCTGAACCAGGGCATCACCTGCGAATCACAGGTCATGCCTGTGAGTCCCAGGTGGTGCAGCATCTGCTGACAGAGATGGCCAAAAGAAGACAGGACATGCGGCACCAGATGCGAAACCACATGTGAGTCGCAGGTGGAACATGCGAATCGCATCCTATGTCGCCGATGCTGCTCCACATATGATTAAAGGTGCTACACCTGCGATGCTTTGGTGCAACTTGCGACTCGCAGGTTGCACATGCGACACCAGGTGCGATTCGCACCAGATGTGCAGGGGCATTTTTGTCTGGAAATTATTCCCGTTTTGGACATTTTATAAATAGATTTTCTAGGGTTTTGGACTCATTATTCTATAGTTTTTTAGCCTAGATTTTTTTGGAGCTCATTTATTATTGGTTGGTGAAGCTTTTAAGATTCCTTTAGCTTTTGTCATCTTCTCCATTCAATACTTTTGTTAGCTTTATGAATACACTTTATTTTATTGTTTTACCTTTAATGAATATTAGTAGCTAATCTTTTTAGCTAAGGTTGTGGGACCAAATGTGTTAGTTATGTGATTGGGTTTCATAATCATAGTACATTTATATGCTAATGGTATTTTCTATTAACTCTTCAAGCATTAATGTCTCATGATGGTGTACAACATTACTTGTGCCTTAATACCATTACTTTGCTTGGAAAAGAAAGTAGAGGTTAGGAAATGAGTTAATAGCAACAATTTGGGTCATTAAATCCATTTAATAGCTTGAGCTAGGAATATGAAAGCTAGTTGAGGCTACATGGGCGTTCTCTTATAAAACATTCTAGGGCTTGGAAAAGCCTAGGATGAAATTTGCTAATTTGATTGGAAAACTTTTGGCAAGATTCGCGTGACCCTTGGTTTAATGCACTTAGGCATATAAATAAGTTGAATTGATACCCAATCGCATTACTTTCCATTGGAACCACAATCTTAGTCCATTCACTAATAGTTTACATCTTATAACCATTCTTAGTCCTTAATGAACAAACAACAATCAAACCACTATTATATTCCCTTTTCCCTTGAAATATAGACTAATAGTCGGGTGTTACACTTATTAAGATATTTCTTCATTGTATTCTCTATGAGATTCTACCCCAACCTCGTTGGGTTCTATATTTGACAACGACCGCTTACTCCTGATATTAATATGTAATTTGGGCGTATCAATGACCAGTCAGTGAAATTTTCGGGGTCCATCTTCCACCTAAAACTAATGGAGCAAACGTAATTATTGGTTAAGAGACAACTTTAATTTAGTGCATTACAAATTTACTTTTTCTTAATTTTCATATTATATATTCTTTCATAGGAAGTCTTTCATAGTCTAGATAGATGAAAGCTTTAAAAACACAATTATTTAGCTAAAGCTGATGGGGAGGGATTCCAATTGATTGAATCTGATTCTCTCCATTAGAGTAGTACTTAAGTGGTTTTTAATAAGCTGAATGAAAGAATTATTTTCCGTCGTTTCCTTTCATTCCTTGAATTGGTTAATATACAAAATATCCTAACCTAAAATAGAAGAGTATAAAATATTACAAAATATTCTAACCTAAAATAAGAGATTACAAAATATTACAAAATATTTACATAATCTATCACACCCCCGCAGTCGAAACGGGAGGTTTACGAACGCTGAGACTGTCACGAAAATCTTCAAAAAGGACCTGAGGAAGAGCTTTAGTGAAAATATCTGCAATCTGATATCGGGATGGGACATGAAAGACACAAACTTTTCCTCGCGCAACCTTCTCACGTACAAAATCCATCTCAATATGTTTGGTGCGTTGATGTTGCACCGGATTACCGGACAGATATAAGGCACTCACATTGTCACAATATACCAACGTAGCCTTGCGAACCGGAAAATGTAGTTCCAATAAAAGATCCAGCAAGACTCAGAGACAACATTAGCCACACCTCGATACTCTGCTTCAGCGCTAGACCGAGAAAGTGTTAGTTGTCGCTTTGACGACAAAGAAATCAAGTTGTCACCCAAAAATACACAATACCCCGACGTAGAACGACGAGTGTCCGGACAGCCACCCCAATCTGCATCGGTGTAGAAGACAAAGTCGGTGATCGATGAGGGGTAGAGATGTAATCCATGGTCAAGAGTGCCCTGAACATACCGCACAATCCGCTTAAGAGCATGCACATGATCGTCCCTCGGATCATGCATATGTAAGCACACCTGTTGGACAACACATGAACTGAGATTCTAAAGAGCACCTACGAGACTACGATAATGAGTGGGATCCTCATAAGGAGAACCCGAAGTAGCACTGACCTTCGATTTTATGTCAACTGGAGTGAGAGAGGGCTTGCAAGATGACATACCCGCGAGAACAATGATTTCCTCGGCATATTTAGGTTGAGAGAGGAACATCCCCCCCTTGTGACGGGTCACAACAATGCCAAAAAGATAATTCAAAGGACCAAAATCCTTCATAGAAAATCCGGAACCAAGCCTATCCATGATTGAACGACGGAGAACGTCTGAGGATGCAGTGAGTATAATATCATCAACATATAGTAAAATGTATGCCATTTCAGTCCCCGTCTGGTAGATGAACAAAACATTATCAGACCTATTATTAGACAAGACAATAGAAAACACAAAATCTGCAAATTGTCTATGCCAAGCACGTGGAGCTTGCTTAAGCCCATAGAGAGACTTACGCAATAGGCAAACATAATCAGGATGTGTGCGATCCCGAAAACCCATAGGTTGATGCATATACACAATTTCCTTGAGCTCACTGTGAAGAAAAGTATTCTTCACATCTAGTTGATGTATAGGCCAATGCTTTGACAAAGAAAGACTAAGAATAGTGCAGATAGTTTCCGGTTTCACCACTGGACTGAACGTCTCACCACAGTCAATGCCAACCTGTTGAGTTTTTCCATCACCTACAAATCGGGCTTTATGCCTCTCAAAATCACCATTAGACTTTTTTTTATGAGTAAAATTCACATAGAACGAATAACATTAACATTAGGTGGACGGGGGACCAAATCCCACGTCTTGTTCGTAACAAGAGCATCAAATTCATCATTCATAGCCATTTTCCAATTCAGGTCACGAAGAGCGGCCAATGGGTTACAAGGTAGAGAAGATTTCGTAACCGTGGTATGTAAGTTAAACTGACATTGAGGCTTAACAATACCTCGTTGGCTGCGGGTGAACATGGTGGGACAGGGAGTGGGGATAGGCGGTTGGACAGTGGCATGGGGAAGGGGGCTGGCAGTCGGACCAGCTGGGGCTGCCTCACCATGGGGCTAGCAGTGGTGACGGGAAGTAGTGGAAGAGCACTGGTTGGCTGGGAAGAAGGCGGGGAGGGGGCAAGTCCCGATTTTTAGAGGTGATGAAAAATATAAGGGGAGATCCCTTCATCCAAAAAATCGTATGTATGGGATTGAGGAGTAGGAAAGTTAGCAAAGGGAAATCGAGTCTCATAAAAAACAACATGACGACTAAGGATGATCTTATTTGATGATAAGTCATTTGTAGCCTCTATGGTTTGATGGGTACCCCAAAAATACACAAGATGTAGACCGGGCCTGCAACTTACGAATCGTAGTTGACGGGAAAAGAGGGTAGCACAAACAACCAAAGACCCGAACGTGAGAGTACATAGGTTCCTTTTGATATAGAGCATGGATGGGAGACTTATGGTTCAATAACTTGCTTGGTAAAATATTGAGTAGGTAAGTTGACATTTGCAATGCATGATGCCAAAAGGAAGGTGGAAGAGAAATGTAGGCAAGAAGAGTTCGCACGACATTATTGATAGACCGAATCTTCTTGTCGCCCTTCCCACTTAGTGAGGACGTATGAGGACAAGAAATACGGAAATACATCCAATTCGACTCACAAAGACGCCAAAAATCATTATTCTCATATTCTTTCCCATTATCACATTGGACATTTTTTATTTCTCGTTCCAAATGCGTTCAGACATGGGCTCGAAATCCTAAGAACTTAGCAAACACATTAGATTTACTAGATAAGGGAAAAGTCCACAAATATTTCGAGAAATCATCCAAGAAAAGAAAATAATATCGATGACCCATGGAACTTAAGACATGAGAAGTCCATAAATCACTATGAATAATATCAAAAGGCATACAAGTGTTCGAACTATACGGAACAAAAGGCAACTTAATATGTTTTCCAAGCACGCAAGAACGACAAATACTAGATCAACTAGAATTATTACATTCAATGCTTTTATTGATCCTAAGAGAATTCAAAACTGACGCTCCCAGGTGACCCAAACTATCATGCCAAAGAGAAGAAGACAAAGCATAAAAGGTTGATGGAGAATTGGCTGTGTTTGTGATGGTGGTGGTGATGGGATATAGATCGCCCCGGCTCTCACATCTCATTAGTAGCATCCCCGTCTGAAAATCCTTCACAGAAAACCCATATGGATTAAAATTAACAGTCACAGAGCTATCAGTAGTGAACTTTCTAACAGAGATTAAGTTTTTAATGAGTTTTGGGGCGTGGAGGACATTTTTCAACAATAAAGGAGGGTTTGGGGGAGGCAAATGAGTATGACCACAACCGTGAATTGGAATTAAATGGCAATTACTAACAACAATACTATGATGATGATTGCTCAAATTAAAATAAGACGAGAGATTACCATTCGTGGATGTCATGTGAGATGTGGCACCGGTGTCCATGTACCACTTCTAGTCCGGAGCTTCCACGGGTGACGCGGCCAGCTTCCTGGCGGTGGCTGGGAATTTTCGCCGCTGTGACCACGGCTGCTGCCACGGCTGCCTTTGCCGCCACTGTTTCCATGGCCAGCGCCGTTCCGACGGCCAGAATTGCCGCCTTTGTTGTTGTTATTTTTGCCCCTGTTATTCACAGCATGACTAGACGAATGAGTATTATAAAAAAAAAAGTCTAACCCTCACCACCTGTGGCAGCCACCATCGCCGAAGGAGTAGAGTGGGACGCCTGCATCGTCTGTTTTCGTTCCTCCAGAACGAGTGATGAGCGCGCCTCGGTGAAAGGAGGCAATGGTTTGCTGTGACGTATCTGCGTTCCCACACCCTTAAATGCGTCGATGAGACCCGAAACAAGCTGAAGAACAAGGCAGGAATTGGAAACCGGAGCCCCCACATTTTTTAACTGATCGGAGATGCTCTTGAGCCTTTGACAATACGCAGATGCGTTCGGGAAGTCTTCCATCCTAGTTGTGGAAAACTCTTGTTCGAGCATGACGACACGGGAGTTTTGATGATCCTGGAAGATGTCACGCAAGCGATCCCAAGCTTCCATGGCCATTGCTCCAGGTTCAAGAATAGTAGTAAAGAGGTCTTCGAAATCGTGGAATAAATGCACTGGAGCACAGTCGCACAAAGGGTCAACCAAAGTTCTTTGTCGTCATCGGAGGGAGGGGCTGCCTGCTTCCCTTTCTCTGGTGCGACGATATGGTATGTGACCCTATGGGATTTGGCGTGGATTTTAAACAATTTCGCCCATGTACCGTATTGTGCATTCTCCATTTCAAGAACCACAGGAATGTGATTGCGGATGTTGGAGACGGCGAAAGCGGAGTGGAAGGATGATTTGAGTCGGACATGGTGGCAGAAAAAGGTGGCAGCCGACGGAGCTAGGGCAGCGGAGAGGAGAGGAGAGGGAAAAAAAACCTAGACTGTTGATACCATGAAAGAATTATTTTCCGTCGTTTCCTTTCATTTCTTGAATTTGTTAATATACAAAAATATCCTAACCTAAAATAGGAGAGTATAAAATATTACAAAATATTCTAACATAAAATAAGATATTACAAAATATTTACATAATCTATCAGTGAAAAGAAAAGACCTATGGTTTTTTCACCCGAAAAGTAGTCCAAATGAAAATTTTTACTACGTGCCTCACACAACTGATTTGAGTTGTTTAATATGTGTCTCACACAATTGACATTAGTTATGTGAGATTTCTCTTTGCGAAATAAAAAAGTGAACCTAAAATTTATGAACTCAAAGGTGTAAGATGTAGATCCACTTTTTTGTCTCAAAAAATTAAATTCACACAACTAATATCGATTGTGCGAGCCACATAATAAAACTTTTCCTGTTTCATAAGCCTTTATTTTTTTTTGTTAAAAAAGAAGTGTTTACTTTCAAATCAATAAATAATTAATTTTATATTTTTAAATTTACTCTTATTAAATTTTAAGTGATTAAATATAAATATCTATTTCATTAGAGGTAGTAGCTTAGTTAAATTATTTATTTTTGCCTAATAGTTTTTAAGAAATGCGTAAATAGCTCAGCCAGTAATTATGATATTCTCTATTGCCATGTGGGACCCATATTCCACCGAACTTTTTTGAAACAACATTGAAGCATTATCATTAAAGCGACATCTTTGTTGATCATGTTCACTTTCATTTTTCTTTCTTTTCCCCGTACAAAAGATAATATTAGTAGTAGTAATATTTTCACTTTTTCCTTCTTTCGTATAGAATAAGACTTTCATGCCAACAATCTTTTGCTTTAAAACACTCAGTTACTTAGCTACTCCCTTTTTCTTTACTTGTCCTTTGTATTAGAATTGTTTTTTTACTGATTCATTTTAACCAATCAAGCGAGATTAATTATTTCTTTTAATGTTATCATTATCATTAAGTAACTACATAAAATGCTAATAGTAAAATTTAAATTTTCAAAGTATAATTAATAAAACAAACCCCTAATAAATCGTCTTCCTTCACGAGTCTAGACATATTATCTTGACCTACCAGGGCCATAAGGAAGAATAAAAAAATAAAAAAAAGACAAAACAAGGTAACTTAATAATGAAGAATCAATGTGTAAATAGCAAATGATGATCAAGATCAGTGTCATGCAACGTAAATAAATGGTCCTTTCATAATTTTGTTGTTGATTCCTTGTGTTAACTTCCTCGAAAAGCTTAAACACTATCCAAATTAAAGTGCTGCACATTCCGAGGCCTGCATCTGCATCTAACTTAAAAGTAGTCGACCCAGCCAACAATGATAAAAATTAAGTAGTAAAAGACAAAGAGGAGAGTAGGAAAACCAATTACACAATATAATCTATTAACCTATATTCATATATAAAAAAAAGTGTTTACGTAGCTATTTAAATATTTTATTAAAAAAATATTAACTCATAAAAAAGATAAGTAATTTGATTAAATTATCTCTGATTAAATAAGTATTGAAATTGGATGATAACACTTAATAGGACAAATCCTGAAAATTAAGATTAATTCTTTCTTAATTTGATAAGTGAACGCTCTTTTTGACCTAAGAAAAAGGTTTAGTGAACAATTTTTTTAATTCGAAAGGAGTAAATAAAAGGATCTATTACATAAACAACAAATTAGTAGTAGGTAATTATATTTAGTAGCTATAGTTTAGATTAATTAGATCCTATAACTAAAGTAATATGTTAAATACAATTAAGATAGAAAGAAAACTAGCAAGCTTTCAAGAAAAACTTGAACATGAAGTTTGTTCAGAATTACCAAAAGCTTTTTGGGAAAGAAAACGACACATTGTTGAGCTACCATATATTGATGGATTCAATGAACAACCCATCCCTACAAAGGCAAGACCTATCCAAATGAACTACGAGTTAATGAAAACTTGTAAAAATGAAATCAATGACCTTTTACAAAAAAGGATAATAAGACCCTCTAGATCCCCTTAGAGTTGTTCAGCATTTTATGTAAATAAAAATGTCAAAAAAGAAAGAGGATCTCCCAAATTAGTTATAAATTACAAACCTTTAAATAAGGCGCTACAATGGATTAGGTACTCGATACCTAATAAAAGAGAACTTAGAAAGAACTTACAAAACAAACATCTATAGTAAGTTTGATATGAAATCAAGATTCTAACAAATACAAGTTGCTGAAAAAGATAAATACAAAACTACATTCAATGTCCCTTTTGGGCAATATGAATGGAATGTTATGTCTTTTGGGTTAAAAATGCCACGTCTGAATTTCAGAATATTATGAATAATATTTTTACTCCCTATAGCAATATGTCTATTGTCTATATAGATGATGCATTAACATTTTTTGAAGACATAGACTCTCACTTTAAACATCTGAATACTTTCATTAAGATTGTTAGACATAAAGTTTAGTATTTAGTGGTAAAACGATTAAATTGTTTCAAACAGCAATTAGATTTTTAGGACACGGCTTATACCAAGGTACTTATAAACCCATTTGTAGAGCCATAGAGTCCTCTTCTAAATTTCCAGATGAAATTCCTCACAAAACCCAGTTACAAAGGTTTTTAGGAAGTCTTAATTATGCTGCAAACTTTATCCCTAATATTAGGAAAATCTGTGAACCTCTTTACAAACGTCTTAGGAAGAACCAAGTCCCATGGAGTCTAAAACAAACAGAAACAACTAGGAAAATCAAGACTGTTGTAAAAACATTCCATGTCTAGGTATCCCAAACCCAGATACTTTCATGATAGTAGAAACCGATGTTTCTAACGAAGGATACAGTGGAATTCTTAAACAAAGAACTTCCCCACAGTCTATAGAACAACTAGTTCGCTTTACGTCAGGGATCTGGAATCATGTACAAAAGAATTATAATACTGTTAAAAAAGAGATTTTATCTATAGTACTATGTATTACGAAATTCCAAGATGATTTGATAAATAAGAAATTTTTATTAAGAGTTGATTGCAAATCAACAAAAAAAATTTTACAAAAAGATGTTAAAAATATTGTTTGTAAACAAATTTTTGCCAGATGGTAAGCCTTACTATCAAGTTTTGATTTTGAAATCGAACTTATAAAAGGAGATTTAAAATCTTTACCAGATTTTCTTACAAGGAAAATTTTACAGGGTAACTATGAGGCTAAGAGCCCCAACCTCCCCTTTCCCAAAAAAAAAAAAAACTAATAAAAAGTCGAATGATAATAGGTATTCAGCCTTAGCTGAATTCCCAAACTTAACCAGGCCCATGAGGCCTACATTTCCAAACCAAAACAAAAAATTAACCGTTCTTGGTTCTATTCCCCAAACAGAACCATCATCACCATTCCAAAGGATGCAACAACCCTCTGCTAGCTCAGCAACAGGTAAAGGAAAAATCCAAACCAGTGATTGCTATGAAATGAAGACCCCAAAGTCTTTTGCTCAAGCAGTTGACCCCAACACTCCCTCAAAGAAGGAAGATAAACAACAGGCAACTCCTGAAGAGTTCAAAATTGTTAACAAAGCCATGCTTCCTGTTATGGCATTAGATAAACATTATTCAGACTGGAAGGTTGAAGATCTACTCAAACCTTGCTATACCAATTTTGACTATATTGAAACCAACGATCCTATCAAGACTAGGAGATATTGCGAATTTATCCTGACAGACACAGGATCAATAACAATTGAACATACGTTGAGTAATAAGTACGACCGGTATTGCATATTCAAAGTTCACTATAAACAAGATTATCAATCCTTTTGATTGGAAAGTGGATCATCTACATACTCCAATCGTATCATCAAAACAACATAGGCCTCAGACCTATAATTACTATGATTATGAATGGGCATGGTACAATTTTCTGTATGTATGACCCATTTCTCACACATGGTTCGTAAAATACAGCGAACAAATATCTAAGTCAATAATCCCTAGATGGTTCTACACTTGGTGGGAAAGATTTGGAGGCAATGAGGCAACAATGCCTAAAAGCTTCAAAATTCATTACGAAAGATTCTAGAAGGATCAGGAGATTTCCACCTTACCGGATCATATTAAATTATGTCAATATTACATAAGAAAAAGAATTTCTTACATCATCAGTTGGTCTTTTAACATAGCTGAAATATCAAGAATTAAATATTTAGTCAAAAACATTAAAATCAAAGATGGACACCGGAGTCTAAAAATTTGAAAATTAAGAATCCAAAGCCATTCAACAGTAGGATGGTATCAACCGAATCCAAGGCAGAATTAAAAAAGAAGCTCCTAGAAGCTCTGAGCAATATTGATGATACCGACCCAGCAGATGTCCAAGAACTACTGGATACGACATCTTCATCAGCAGAAGATAATGACAACATGATGGACCCACAAGGAATGACCCAAGCATATCTTCATTACCAAGAATCAGGATAAAATGTATTTATCCCTTCGGAAAAGAAAGAGGTAAAAGAAGATGACCGACAATTTTACAAAAGTAGTCGTCCAAACTTTACAAAAGCAGTCGCCTAACTTTTCAAAAGCAAAAGCAGAAGGCATCTTTAAAGATAGCCGTCCACTTGTAATCATCTAAGAGATGTTAATTATTTTTTAGGTCTATATAAGACTCTCAAATTGTAATTAGGAAGCCATTCGAAAATCAACCCCGACTTCGAAATAGCCTTTTCCCATTCCCTCTCTGTAAATTTCCATGTGTGCTTTCAATGTTTGAATAAAAAGTCTTTAACTTTTGTAAGTATTTTCTTTTAAATTCCGCAATTATTTTACTTACTATTTTAGCCGTAAAAAGATCCTTGAAATTTGATTTCGTTTTAATCCTTAAGCCACATGACATTATTAGTAGTGTTTTTATGGGTCAGAATCAAATTTGTAAAAAGTGGTCTTGGAGTTTTTCCCTCGCAGTGATGTTATTTTGCACCCAGTGAGAGAAGAGAATATTTCTCAATCGATTTGCCATTTTCGATACAGAATGTATCTCAATCTATTTGTACGTAATTTTACTGCATATTTGTCTGGGAAAAGTCCAATTGAGCATACTAAAATTGGTCTGATTTAGATCTATTTGCCACTGCACTGTCCATATTATGTTCTCAAATTTGTAATCACAGTGTTAAATGGCAATACTAGCGGACAATGATCAATTATACTACTTCATCAATATCAATTTATGTGACATGATATCTTTCCATATTTAGTGGTAACAATTTAATTTCAAACTCCTCCCTTTTATTCTTAATGAAACTATTTATAGCCATGACAATTTGGAAGCGGCTCCCTCCAGTAGGCTTTATTATCCACTTTGCCCAATGCATTGCTAATCTAATGAAACCTGTTCATTTCTAAATCTACGGGTCAAGATCTATTAAACCAAAAAGACCTCCTAAATCATGATTAAAATGTGTATACGATCTGGATCAATACCACTATAGTTCTCTATTTTATTCTTTCCTTATTGGCAGCATATATGTTGGTGAAAATCTTGTTATCATAAGCTAGCTTTTTTCTTTTTTCTTTGCGACCAGTTCTCTTTTTTATTTTTATTATTTTCATGGGTTTTTTATTTAATTATATTCATCATTTTCATGGTTTTTTTTTTTTTAACAATGATAAGGAGATGTTTAGGTTAAATAGATTTTGACCCTTAGATATAAAATTGGAACAGGTGTAATTTGATTAGCACTGCACTGGACAAACTGGATAGTGAGTCTACTGGAGGGAAGCTGCTTCCCAAAAATTTACATAGCTTATTTTAGACCATTAAATTGGAATGAAGGGAGTAATAACTAGGATGCCATGTTAAAGGGGAATATATATATAGTCTGTAGAGTGCAGGCACGAGATAATTGTAACGCCTCGAACCATAGCCTGGCGAAACACGGCACTCGGTGCTTTACTACATGTGACCGAGCAAACCACATGGCTTGCTGAATCATCATGAGACATAACATGAGCGGAATATAATGTGAATGCATGATGAGCCTTTACAAAACGTAGTAAGTCATAATACTTAATTAAAAAAAATACTTGTTTAAACATGAGTACGGAAATAACATGAATGAGCCAAAATGGCTATATGACTCTGAATATCTGACATAACATAACTGACTTGTCTAGTCTATGAAACCTCTATCATGAGTCTGACTGAAAACATACTTACTGGGACAAGGCCCCCAGCATATGTTAGATGCATAAATAATCATAAAACAAAAGTTGACTAAACCCCGAATTAGATGGGGCTCACCAAGAGCTGATACGAGCAATGTCCTAATAAGCAAATCTGCTATCCTGTCAATCAATATTTGCATCGTGAAATGTAGGGTCCCGTGCAATAGAAAGGGGACGTCAGCACATTGAATGTACTAGTATGTAAAGCAACTGAATGAAATAGAATGGGACATGAAATAATAATGATAGGAACTGAAACCTGGTCATGAACATGAATACATACTTATATATATATATATATATATAACATGGTAAAATATCATAAGTAGGGAGAGCAATAACTTATAATGGATTCATGGTCCGGTGCTTGCGTCCCGCCAGCAGAGCACTCAATCCTTGCCAGGGAACATGAGATTTAATAAAATATGAAAGGATCCAGTCATTATGAGAGATCGCCCAGGACATGGGTGGAGCGATCCTCATCCTACGGTGGCTACGTAGTTTCAGGCTATCCGAAGCCGTCCTCGGTAATTAAAGCAACTCACAAAATTAGGAACATGTAAAATAAGTGGCACTTGCTGCCCATGGTTTTCATGAATATAATTTGCTTGTACATCGATATCATAAATTATAGCTTGCTTGCATGAACTTGTAAAACATGTATATTATTTTCTTGAAAATAGCATTATATATCATAAACTAGCATGCATGAACCCATGAAATGAGTTATATGGGTTTTTCATAGATTACAAACAGATTCTTAATAATCATAAAGAAATATTAAGAACTAAATGATGGAATTATAACAATTCATACATAATATAATCATGTACATTGACCGAGGGTTATCATGAACATGGTATAGAAACCCTAGTTTTCGTAAAGAATCATAATTTATGGATTATGAGGCGTGCGGAAGAACAATGATGTTCCCACACGTAGATAATAACTCTACATACCTTAATCGCTCAAAAACTTAAAGAAAAGTATGAATCTTTGAAGAAGAATTCCAAATTCTTGAGTTCTTGAACCTTGAGATGGGTTTTCTTGAAAACCCTAGTTTATGAATAATGATTTCTTGTTTAGATTACAATGATTAGAAGGGTTTACTAAAGTTAGAAAGAGATTAGGGACTCGAATTCAACCTAGAATCATGATAAAACTTACCTTGTAAGGTTCCTGAGGCTTGAGACTTGTTCTTCTTGACTTTAGGGTAATTTTTTGTGACCAGGGGTGTTAGAGAAATAAAACCCAAGCTTAAATATAACTTAAAACGCGAAATTCCAACTTTTTGACCTGAACCCGACCTGTTACGCGATGGGTCCGAGATGCGGGACCATTGCGCGACATTCTGCAGGTCAATACTCAGAGTTGCACGATCGGTCAGCGATGCAGGGCCATCGTACGCGCCCTCACGCGCCCCGTGTGTCGGTTCTATGCAGTGTTCGGTAAAATGATCATAACTTCTTGTACAGAGCTCTGTTTGGGCTCCACAATATACCGTTGGAAAGATATTTCAAAGAGATACAACTTTCATGTTTTAAATTTTCTCAAATTCCCAACGGAGTTTCATGAAATTTCACCGTAAGGCAAACATATCGAAAATTTAGCCGATTCTATCGAATTTCAAGTGTCTTACTATTATCCATATTGAGACGATCATATCTCCTTGCTACGATCTCTGATTGGCTTGGTCCTTATATTATTAGAAAGGTATTTCTACATACTACAACTTTTATTAGGGTACTTTTTCAAATTCCCAACTAATCAAGGAGTTACGGGTGCCCGAAGTAGGCTGGCCAACCACTTTCGTAATACATACAAACTTTCAATTTTTTTCTCTCAAACTCTAACGTTACAAGTCTAACATGAGTTCTAAGATACGAGGTGTTACAATAATACTGCATCTATCATTCTTTTATTAAGTTTTGATTGATGCTATCATATAAATCTATAAAAATGTATATACATGCAACAGTTTGTTACAAAAATTCTCAAATTTTCATATTTTATTGATCGGTGCGTAGTTTCTTGTATCTTGGACGATATGGTAGTTGAAAGTTAATTTATCAAAATATTACTATTAGTATCGTCCAAGTATCAAGGTCTTGGTTGCCTAACTCTTGAACAAAACTTATATAATCTTGTTTGTTTCTTTTTTAAACACACTGGTTTCTTCATAAACAAAAATAAATAAAGACACCGGTTTCTTCCTTTGGCGTTGAAAAGGTGCCAAAGAAAATGACCGTGACAAAGTTGTAATTTGATAGTGGTAAGTATGCCCAAATAACCAATGATTCTTGGGATAAATTCGTAGATACAAAAGTTAAAAAATTAAAGGTTTTTTATGCTACCTATTTTTGGTGGAAAGAAAAGTTTTTGATTATTCACCAGACAAAACAGATACAAAAGGAAAATGCTACCTATGAAAGTGACTATTTTTACAGTTAATAACAATGGTTTCTTGGAGCTATATTACAGTGACTATTAGTTAATATATCGACTCCGCACAGCTGAATTTTCTATATTCCAAGCACAAACAACTATAGGTACTTTCTTCGAGAACTTGCAATTAAAAAAGCGCATGTAAGTCAGGTAATGCTAATTGACTAGTAATTTCTTGTACTTGGCATCAATTCATCGAGGAATGAATTGATATAAATATTGGTCGTATCTTCCAAGTATCAAGATGTTCGCTACCTAGGTTTCTTCATAATAAACAAAGATAAATAAAGATGCCGAACAATTGTAGGAAAGTGCCAAATATATTTTTTGGACAATGTCACAAAATTGAAACATGGCAATAGTTGTAAAAGAATATAATGTGATGATCAAACCAAACACCTTTAAGATAATGGGTGTAATCCAAAACTATGAAAACCCGTAAACAATCAATGAGAGACGAGTACATTTTCTAACATCCTCTCCACGTGTAGTCCTTTTTTGTCATTCTTTTTTAACTAGAGACGAGAGGCTCAACAAGAGTGGAGCTGCATTAGAGAGTTAGAAATTAGACTCTATGGCCAAATGAGTGGATCTAGAGCAATATCAATGAATCAATAGGCTTATTTAATTTGTGACAGAAATGAAGCCCAAGAGGGAGCCAGTGAGCTAAGAGAGAAGCTCAAAGCGATAAGACTTGGGGAGAGAAACTGTCAAAGTTTGACTTTAAAACCATATGAAATAATTTGAACATCCAATCAAAAATTGTAAAACAATGAGCAGAGTATCTGAATACATTATAAGTCGATCCCATGAAAATCCTTACACAATCCATAAGAGAGAAGTGTATTTTCTAATCATTGTACTATGACCCTAATAACATTGATTCATGGTGGTAACTTCACATATACTCCTCCCGTCTCAAATTATTTGTCGTTTTTTGTTTCATCCCCTTAAAGAAATATTAATTAGGAGGAGTATTTGACTAACTTTACCTTTTTTATGTCTAAGTTATATTTTTTCTCTATTAAATGTTTACTCTATTTATGTCATCTCCATTAGTGACAAAATTATACTAAGAATAAAATAAAATAAAATAATAATTAATTATGCCTTAAACTTCTAAAACAATAAACAATTTGAAATAACTAATTTTAGTTAAACACAATAAATAATTTGAGATGGAGGAGGGAGTACTGAAGTACGGAGTAAATTAGAAAGGGAATCATCCGACCATTGGAAAAATAAACAAAAGTTCCATGTTATATTTTAATGCAACCTATGAATCGAAATTCAGAGAGGGGACGAATATGTACGGGTAAAGTCATGGAGCTTTGCCTTCCTCTCCTCCCAATGCCTAATCTTGTCCTCGTCAACACAATATCAGTATATCACCGTCCTTTAATTTACTTCACGATGCCCCCCATACTCCTCGCCCTAAAAGAACGAAAAAAATAATTAATTTAAGTTTGTGTTTTCTCTATAAATAAATAGCTTCATATCTCTCTATTCCAAACCCCACAACTTCTTTATATTAGTATTGGTCTTTCTTGTTGTTCCTAAAGCTCGCAACTTTCTTTAAATATCTTCAAAAACAAAAATGGCCATAATTAGAAAATCAAACAAGTTGCCACAAGCTGCAGTCTTGAAGCAAATTATGAAAAGGTGTTCGAGTTTAGGTAAGAAGCACGGATACGACGACCAAGACTACACTCTGATTGACGTACTCAAAGGACATTTTGCAGTTTACGTCGAACTCGTTACATTGTACCTATTTCTTTTTTGAGTCATCCAGATTTGCAGAGTCTCCTTCATCATGCTGAAGAAGAATTTGAAGTTGATCACGACACGGGCATCACTATTCCCTGCGACGAAGTCGTCTTCCGGTCTCTTACTTCCATGATTCAGGAGTAGTGAAGTGTTAGAAAGGAAAAAAAAAAAGAAGTAAATATGAGGTGTAAGATTCTGGAGTAGTACTCACTACTTGGAGTGGTGTTTATATATATTTGCACCCTGTAAGAGAAGTGAATGTCTCTCAATCTATTTGCCATTTTCCATACAAGTATCTCTCAGTGATTTGCACTTTTACTGAATGTCCTACGTAATTCAATGTGTTACGAGAGCATGCATAAGTTCTAGTTTCAAGTATCAAGTTCACCCTTGTTAAAAATAATTCCACATGCTTAGAAGCTTACGAGAAATATACAAATTGGTCACACAATTCAAACATTTATGCTATTGTTTCGAGAAACAACAACAATAACAAAATGTAAAGAGAAACAATAGTTTTTATTTTCTACACCACAAAAAAAGACAACGTAGGGCATTACATGTAAAACTTCATCATTTTATTAAAACATAATTGTCTAACTTTTTTTTTAATTAATCGGAATGATTTTAATCCAAACCAAACGAATATAATAGTTACCAATGAAATGTGCAGAGTGTATCAATCAGTAGTGCAACATGCAATATCCCAATTGATGAATTTACAAGAGAAGACGTCTCAAATTCTTTAACACATATTTCTTGTTCTCACACTAAGATTTTTTTTTTTGACAAAAAAAAGAAAATGCAGTCAGTGGATTCAGAGTATATTTTATTCGAGTTCATGAGAACTCAGTAACTTTTACTCAAACCTTATAAGTTGTACATGTATTAAAACATTTGAATGTAAACCCAATTATATTATATATTAACTTGAGGTCACGGTAAAAATTTATAAACTTCATATTTTGAATCCACTTTTGCATCAGTTTCTCTATTGCTCTTCTTATTGTCATTGGTTGTATCGTATGTAAATAAAATGGATTTCATACAGCTGAATTCTCCTTATTCCAAATGTAAACAACAAGGGGTACTTTCTTCGAGAATTGCCCTCATATTTTTATGCGAAATAGAGCATGTAATTCAAATAATGCTAACAACTGACTGGTAATTTCTTGTACTTGGCATCATATTCTTTAGAACAACCCGATGCTCGTTAAAATATTGTTAGTACCATCCAAGTATCAAGGTGCATGTTTGCTGTCTCATTTTGGAGCTCTATGTTTGTTTCCTTTAAAAATACTTCCTCCGTTCACTTTTATTTGTCCACCATGGACTTTACACACTCCTTAATAAATAAAGTGCATATTTATCATAATACTCATATTAATTGGTGCATGACTTCTTAATGGGTTTGAAAAATGATTTGGAATGAGTAACTAATGCTAGCTAGGGCTAAATCAGAAAAAATAAATTATTTTTCTCTTGATATACTAAAGTGAACAAGTAAAAGTGAAAATCTGTTTTTGAAATAGTGAACAAATAAAAGTGAACGGAGAGAGTATGTTGGTTTCTTTTCAAACAATATAAATAAGAATGCAGTACAATTGAAAAGGAAGCTAAGGTATCATACATTTTATTGAACAGTACGAAATCTACGGAAATAAATGTGTTATCTAGTTGTAGTCGCACAATTCTGTTTCGAGAAATACGATATAATTAATGAATTTGCTTGCTTACTGAATCTTTCAACTCCTCCTAGAAATTATCCAAACTCCAAAAAGTTTGCCTAGGACCACTCTTTACCAAAAAATAGGTGTGTTTCAACTTGTTTGTTAAAACAAACTAGGATAAGATAAAAAAAAAGATAGAGATCAGCTAATTAAGTGATCTAATTGTATTAGTGCAAGATCTCAAAGATTCTAATCTTTGAAAATTCCATCCTTTTATTTTATAGTGGTACGAAAAAATATTCATACAAGAGAGTATAAAATTTTCTCTCTTCCTCCATAAATAGCTTCACATTTCTCTATTCCAAATATCACCACCTTCTCTCAAAACAAAAAGGAGGTATTGATCTTTCTTCTTCTTACTAAAGCTCTCGACTTTCTTTATATTTCTTCAAGAAAACATACAAAATGGCAATCAGAAAATCAAACAAGCTACCACAAGCTCCAATTTTGAAGCAAATTCTGAAAAGGTGTTCGAGTTTAGGTAAGAAGCACGTCTATGATGATGATGAAGATCACCTTTCTGTTGACGTACCAAAAGGACATTTTACAGTTTACGTTGGAGAGAATCGAACTCGATACATCATACCTATTTCTTTTCTGACTCATCCAGATTTTCAGTGCCTCCTTCGTTGCGCTGAAGAAGAATTTGGCTTTGATCATGACATGGGCATCACAATTCCTTGCGAAGAACTCGTTTTCCAGTCACTAACTTCCATGATCCAGTAGTGAAGTGTACAACAGGAAAGAAAAGAGTGAATACTAATGAACTAGGTGTAAGATTTTTGAGTGAAGAAGGATGGGCTCAATCAGAAGCAAATTGGTGTTTTTTGCTTCACCTTTTGCTAACATCTAATTTCTTCACTCCACTATTTTTTTTCTTTTTCTAGAAACCACATGATATTACTAGTAGTTTTTCTTTTGGGGTCAGGATCAAGATTTGTACAAAAAAAAAAAAAAAACTTGGAAATTTCCTTGCATTGGTGTTTTGCACCCAATGAGAATAGAGAATCTCTTTTAATCTATTTCCCATTTTCAACTCCCAATACATTTGCATTTTTACTGTCAATTGATCATATTGGTATTGGTGCTGTCAATTGATCATACTGGTATTGGTGCATTCTTCTTGAATTGTAATATACTAGCAGTGCATAGTAATTACGTGGTAGCAATGACATTCTTGGCTCTACTCTGAAGACATGATTGAACAGATAAAATATATCACTCTTATAATTTAAACTTTTAGATAGATTTATCACATCATTTAACATACTATCATAGTAGACGGTGGTTCTGGTTTCAAGTGTTAAGTCAATCTGCATTAATTTCTTTCACGTGCTTACCCAGAAAAAATGAATCGAACAGTTACTCTGCCAAAACTTGTACACGAGTCCATTACACAACCCAATATTCTCATTATTGTTCTAAGCTTTAGTTGACTATTACAAAAGGAAACCAAAAAATGATAGTAATGAGAATGCTGGTAATCCATTAAATTGTCAATTTTGACACATCATCCGCAATTGGAATCATGCGTGAAGTTTGCCGGAATCGGGTGTCCACGAGATACACACGTGTAAAGTTGAAGTGTCTATATGGTCATAATGAAAGTTGGGGTGTTCAACTGTCACGGAGGCCAAGTTAAGATGTCTAATTATATATTCTGCCAAAGGAAAAATATGTAAACATAGAAACAAAAGTTTATTTGCACCCCGAACAGGAAAATTACTCTGTATTGTTTAAAAAAAAAAAAAAAAAAAAAAAAAGAAGGTCCGATTTCTAAATTATAGGCCATTACCGACTGTAATCATAAGAAGCTTTTATGGGATTAAAAGAGTAATCATCATAATCATTTTTATAATCCAAATTCCAAACCAAACAGAGTTACAAGAGAATGAATATGTGTGTATTCTATCATTCAGTACTAGTGCAAAATACAAAATCTCAAATCTCAATTGAAGAATTCAGAAGAGAAGACATCTCAAAGTCTTTAACAAAGACTCCTCGTTCTAACACTATCATTCTTTTATCAAAACAAAGGCATGCATCTACTTCTTGCTTCTTGTTATCGAGTGCATGGTATATAATAACTGTGGTTTTTAGTAGTAATGATTTATTACTAGTTAATGATGATTCCGTACGGCTGAGTTGTTCCAAGTGCAAACAAACCAGGGGTACTTCATCTTCGAGTACTTCGCTCATTTTTTTTATGCTAAAAAATGCTACTAATTGACTGGTAATTTCTTGTACTTGGTATTGTTTTCTTTCGAGGAATTAATTGATATTTGTAAATGATAGTTCATTCGATTTTTCTAGCAATTTGTTTATTTGCATTTTTGTCACTTTGTAAACATCTAATTTCCTCTGTACTTCCTATTCTGCAAGAACAACCCATCAGTTAAAATATTAATAATCCAAGTACCAAGCTGTTAGCACCCTAAGTACTCTTGTGCAAAGCCCACACAATCTTGTTTGTTTCTTTTACAAATACGTTGGTTTCTTCATAAACAAAGATAAATCAGTTGGGGTCTTCTTGCATATATGGCTTCACATTCCTCTATCCCAAACACTACGTGCAAAGCCCACATAATCTTGTTTGTTTCTTATACAAATACGTTAGTTTCTTCATAAACAAAGATAAATCAGTTGGGGTCTTCTTGCATATATGGCTTCACATTCCTCTATCCCAAATACTACCACAAATACTTCTTTAGTAGCATTTTCTTTCTCTAAAAGCAAAATTAAAAGTATTGGTGTTTCTTCTTCTGGTTGTTCCTAAAACTCTCAACTTTCTTTGCATTTCGTCAAGCAAGCATACCAAAATGGCCATCAGAAAATCAAACAAGCTAACGCAGGGTGCAGTTGTGAAGCAAATTATTAAAAGGTGTTCGAGTTTGGGTGAGAAACACGGTTATGATGATGGAGATCACCTTCCCATGGATGTACCAAAAGGACATTTTGCAGTTTACGTGGGAGAGAACCGAACTCGATACATTGTACCAATTTCTTTCTTGACTCACCCTGAGTTTCAGTGCCTCCTCCACTGCGCTGAGGAAGAATTCGGCTTCGATCATGACATGGGAATCACCATTCCCTGTGAAGAAGTTGTTTTCCAATCACTAACTTCCATACTCCGGTAATAGAAGTACCTGATTAAAAGAAGAAAAGAGTGAATATTAGTTAAGTGTAAGATTGTTTAGAAAGAAGAATGGCTTCAAGCTGAAGCAAAATCTTTTGCTTCTCTTCTTTCTAACATCTTTCTTCAGTCCAGTTTTTATTTTCTTTTTCCTTTTTTGGGCACTTCCTAGTTTTGTTACCCTCTTCTAACACAAACCTAGGAATCACATGACATCATTTGTTGTTTTATGGGTCAGAATCAGATTTGTAAAAAGAAACGTGTAATTTTTGTTCTTGCAGTACTGGTGCTTTTATGCACCCTGTAAGAAAGCATTGTGAATGTCTCAACTTATATGCTATTTTCGATACAAAAGTCTCTTGAACTATTTGCATTCTTACTGCATCTTTGTTTTGGCAAAGTCCAACATATTTGAACCCTCATAAAGTACATTCCAACTACATCAAGAACAACCCCTTAACATTTTTAGCAATTTAGCTTAATCGATCAGAGTCCTCAAAACCCCACAACCTCAAACCATTTCTACTAAGCGACATGAATCCATGCGTAGGAGCTCTTTAGGATCGACATCTTTAACTCATCTTGTGACATATACAAGGCTATGTCAATGCCTTTCTTTAAGCCCTTCTTTATCTATTCACCTGATTTCTCAATCTAATTCCACATACTGTTCCTGACATTCAATCGTGAAAGCCAAACATAAACCCCGCTATTTAGAGGTCCAACTGGATTACCCTTTGAGTAGCTGAATTACCAGTTCATGAACGGGATTACTCAATTCAAATGCAAAAAGCCCAATAAACGAGAGAAATTTGATTCGTGTAAGGTTTAAAAATGTCATATTCATCACCAATGCAAGGCCACCACCCACATCTTAGTTTCGGAGCAGCCTGACAGGAGTGCATTGGGAGATCAATGAACACATCTCACTGCAAGGAATTGTGAGACCACCCATTGGATGATCGAAACCGAATTCTTCTTCAGCTTGACAGAGCAAGTCTTGAAATAAAGGTTGACTCAAGAATGATACGGGGATCACATATCTCTTCTTCTGTTTCTCCTCGACATACACAGCTAAGTGGCCCTTAGGAAAATCTCCAATTGTGGAAGATTTCTTGAGTATACGAGGCATACGAATATCCATGATCTTTTAGATTTAATGTATATGAGCAAAGAAGGAAAAGAAGAATACAAAAGACCTCAAAAGAAGAAAAATATTCTTTGAATGCTTTCAAGTGTTGCTAAGAGCTGTGGTGGTAGACACTCTCTAAATGTGTTTATATAGGCCAAATGGCAACTCAGAGTATCCTGCTGATAGTGAAGACTTATTTCGTGGGCGCTCCCAAAAGACTATATTACCTTAAGTAACACGGTTTTGTCTTCCAACTAATCGTCCGATATTAATAACTCTAGGAATAATTAGTTGAAGATAAAGGCCCGACCTTTTCCCTTATTAACATACACCTAGACATTTCTTGTCTTTAACATAGTTTTGTAATAAAGCAATTATTTTTTTAAAAAAAGGGGAATATCCATCACCAAACACGCCAATAGAACAAAGGAAAGTGGGATGTTCCAGCCCTCCCAGTGCTTTCTTGCTCGGTCCTGAACTTAATACGAAATACTCCTAGTGGATTGCATATATATGGAGATTTAGGAACTATTTCCTAAGATTAAAACAAACAAACACCTGTTCCTAAGATTATAACAAACAAACACCTGTTCCTAAGATTATAACAAACAAACACCTGATCTTAGGAATGCTTAACAGAACCAACTGACTTACAAATTTGACTAACTACAGGAATTAAATTATGTCTTAGGATTTGAACAACAGATAGATATGGCAAAATTTAAAAAATTGAAAAAGATGTAAGAGGATAAAGGAGAACTTTAGCTCCTCAATGAAAAAGATAAAGAAAAACAGAACAATTCCTAACTGCTTATTCTAGTTGGTCTACGATTATAAGAAAACTCTACCAGGCAACATGCAATTGAAGTATTTAGATTTTATGCGTTGAAGTATGTAAAACACAAAATGTTATGCGTTTCAATTCAATAACCTGCAAACAAGCAACATTCGTTTTTCTATTTTGCTAATTACATTAGTTACTGGCATAACCACCATTTTTGGTAACTCGCCAGTAAATACTAATAAATATTTAGAAATAAGTTGACTAAAATTAGGTATAATTGTTGATGCTGCATAACATAAGTAACTTAGTCAGATGGATTAAACAACTTCCTGAATCAGAATTATCCAAGTTTTTTCAGCTGGTCGAGAGAAATTCTAATAAATCAAGCCAGAGAGGTAGAGATTTGTTTTAAAAGGAGCAGAAAAAGAAAATGTATAATGGAGTACGATTTACTAATGTCACTTTTCATATCTTGAGTTAATTAACATAGACTTTAACACGATGGAAGCTCTGATTCCCAAGTTATGGAGCAAATGGAGTCTTGTAAAGAAATTTCTCCAACAACAACAACAACCCAGTGAAATCCCACAATGTGGGGTCTGGGGAGGGTAGAGTGTACGCAGACCTTACTCCTACCAAGGTAGGACGGCTGTTTCCGAAAGACCCTCGGCTCAATAAAAACATAAAAAGAGGTCAGATAAGTCTAAGAAATTCAAAGCGGTATGGAAATGAAGTAACGCAAGCGACACAGATAACATAGAATAATCAAAGCACAGGAAATAACAGATAATAGCATAAATCAGAGCACAGAAAATTATACTACGATAATGCGACTACTAATAAGACAGGATAATGGGACTATCTACTAGCCTTCTACCCTAATGTGGGTCCTCCAAACCCTCCTATCTAAGGTCATGTCCTCGGTAAGCTGTAACTGCGCCATGTCGTGTCTAATTACCTCTCCCCAATACTTCTTTGGCCTACCCCTACCTCGTCTGAAACCATCCATGGCCAACCTCTCACACCTCCGCACTGGGGCATCTGTGTCTCTCCTCTTCACATGTCCAAACCATCTCAATCTCGCTTCTCGCATCTTGTCTTCCACCGAGGCCACTCCCACCTTGTCCCGAATATACTCATTCCTAATTCTGTCACTCCTGGTGTGGCCACACATCCATCTCAACATTCTCATCTCAGCAACTTTCATCTTTTGCACGTGAGAAATCTTAACTGGTCAACACTCTGCCCCATACAACATAGTCGGTCTAACCACCACTTTGTAGAACTTGCCCTTAAGTTGTGGTGGCACCTTCTTGTCACATAGCACTCCGAAAGCAAGCCTCCATTTCATCCACCCTGCCCCAATACGATGTGTGACATCATCGTCAATCTCCCCGCTGCCTTGCATAATAGACCCAAGATACTTGAAACTACTTTTCTTCTGGATGGCTTGGGTACCAAGCCTCACTTCCAAGCCAGCCTCCTGAGGTGCTTCACTAAACTTACACTCTAAGTACTCTGTCTTGGTCCTACTCAGCTTAAACCCTTTAGACTCCAGAGTTTGTCTCCAATCCTATAGCTTAGTGTTAACTCCGCTACGAGTCTCGTCGATCAGGACTATGTCATCCGCGAAAAGCATACACCATGGCACCTCACCTTGAATTTGCCACGTCAATCCATCCATCACCAAGGCAAATAAAAACGGACTAAGAGTTGATCCTTGATGCAACCCCATCACAACTGGAAAGTGCTCTGAGTCTCCTCCTACTGTCCTTACCCTGGTTTTGGCTCCCTCATACATGTCCTTGATCACCCTAATGTACGCTACAGGTGCACCTTTAGCCTCCAAGCATCTCCATAAGATCTCTCTTGGAACTTTGTCGTAAGCCTTTTCTAGGTCGATGAATACCATGTGTAAGTCCCTCTTCCTCTCCCTATACTGCTCCACCAGTCTCCTCACAAGATGGATGGCTTCTGTAGTTGAGCGTCCCGGCATGAATCGGAACTGATTCTCTGAAATAGACACGCCTTTCCTCACCCTCATCTCCACCACCCTTTCCCACACTTTCATAGTATGGCTTAGCAGCTTGATACCTCTATAGTTGTTGCAACTCTGGATATCTCCCTTGTTCTTGTATAGAGGGACCATTACACTCGACCTCCATTCTTCAGGCATCATTGCCGTCTTAAAGATGACATTGAACAACCTAGTCAGCCACTCCAAACCTGCCGGGCCCGCACTCTTCCAAAATTTCCCAGGAATCTCGTCAGGTCCGGTCGCTCTTCCCCTGCGCATCCTACGAACAGCACCCTTAACCTCCTCAACCTTAATACTCCTGCAAATTTCTCCAACAAGAATATTGAAAATCCAATTGGCTAAAGAATGAATGTGAACAGATTTAATTTGCTTAAGAATGTGCTGTATGTCTTTTAGACATCAGCTACTGAAAATTACATTCAAAATTGTGATGTCCCATGTCTTTTAGACATCAGGTACTGAAAATTACATTCAAAATTGGGGTCTACTGATGCAGCTGACAGTAGCCCCGCTATCTAATTTTCAGTAATATGGTATAAATAATGTGTCTTTCCTAATTCCTCTACTGTACAAGCTGAATATCCTGTTCTATACAAAACCGAGAAAGGAAACGCCTCAGATCCTACTCAATTGAGAAGTAAGATCAATGAACACATCCTCGCTACAGGGAATTGTGAGTCCACCCAGTGGATGATTAAAGTCAAATTCTTCCGCAGCTTGGCTAAGCAAGTCTTGAAATAGAGGTTCGCTCAAGAATGATAGCGGGATAACAAATCTCTTTTTCAGCTTCTCCCCAACATAAACAACAAAGTGGCCCTTTGGAACATCTCCAGTTGTAGAAGACTTCTTGATTATACGAGGCATACGGATAGCCATTGTTCGTTAAGATCAAGATGAGAAAATAAGGAAGGGAAGAATTAGTAAGGAATCTGAAAGCAGAGGAAAGCTTTGAATGGTTGCAAGTGTTGCTGAGAGTTGATATGGTAAACCTATTTTGGATGTGTTTATATAGGCAAATGACAAGTTGCCAAACCCCACTAATGTGTGAATAGCCATTATGTGGACACACCTATCCAAAAAAAAGGGCACTCTGTGGACACCAGCTCAAGACAGTAGCACCTGAAGTATCACATGGCTTTGCCATCCAACTCATTGTCAAATTATTTTACCATGAGATTAGTCTAAAAGCAGAAGGTCCCACTGATTAATCACAAAATGCGAATCTACGAGGGCATATGATGCCAAAGCAATGGCTCAGGATACAAGTTGGTTTTTACGATAAAAAACTATTTATGGTTCCAAGTGGTGCTGCAGTTGAAGACTTATAAAATGGTCAAATTGTGATGATTATTGGAAATAATAAGCATTTATAAGGTTAGAATATTTCTCCAGCTTCATTTATCAATTAGAAGTTGTAGGTAATGCAATGTTTGTGGTCAAAGAAAAACCACACAAATCAGTGTCCACTTGTGTTGAGCATGGGTGGACCTAAGCACTAACTTTGTAGGAAACAAGGAAAAGAAGAATGAAGAAGCTTATCTTTAATCTGGTGAGCAATTATGATAATAGAGTGGTACTCATCCAAAAGAAGAACATGCTGGCTCAAATTTATCAAGAAAATCAATTTGACGCAGTGCACCTTTAAGTGATCAGATTATGTATATCCAACAACAAGTTGACTTCGAACAGCACTTTACTAGGAATCTAAATTCCTATACCAAATTTAATATTCTAAGTAATTATGAATAGCCAGAACTATGGCCCATATGGTACTAGGGACAAAGACCTCAAAAGATACAGAAAAACTATAAGAGCTCCAGACAGGGAGAAATAGCCTCTGACTTTCAAATGATTATTTTAGCAACCACACAAAACCATCAACTTTTAGCAGTTTATATGAAGAGCAAAATCAAAAAAAGCAGAAAAAACTAAGAGATTGATTTAGGCAAGTCCATGACTATTTCAATTCTTGGATGATTCTAATTGTTTAGTAATCAAAACTTTAAATTTTTTTGGTCCTAGCATTGGGTAGTTTGTTCATTATATGGTATCAGGCGGCAGAGCTGTAAAATAGAAGAGCAACTTAAAAGATGTGCTGGTTGATAATGAAGATCAACATGGAAATGAATGATGATGCCTTTTCCTTGATATTTTTACATTTTGCTGTCATTTTGTATAAGCTCGGGGAAAAAGAAATCTGATTCAAAAGGAGAAAACAGAAAAGTTAGTAATCTATTAGTCCCAGCAATTCTTTTAGACAGTGAGTTGAGTTAACTGTACCCTTGCAAATGGTTTTGCAGTGATAAGAAATTCATTTGTTCTCAGTGTGCTACTGCTCTCATTTTCTTAGCGAAGAAACTACGGCACGGTGAAGCACTGTCTTTGCAGTTTGCTCAATCTTACTAGAAATTTAAACTTGTGGCAGCACTTCCGTGTAACAAACCTCATTATGAACATTCCAACTCCATCAAGAAGAGTACCTTATCACATTTGTCAAAATGATTTTAAAGCGAACAATTACCTTATAAAACTTTTTCTTTTTACTTTAATTTAAGTTTAACTGATTAGATTCAGTAATATATTAATTCACATAATATCTTGAATGATGGAGAAGAAGAAAAAGTTATCACACAATCGCTTGAAAAATCTTTGCGACCGAAGTCCTCAAGCTACACCACTAATACCTCAAACCATTTTCAGTTGACCAACATGAATCCATGAGTAAGAGAATGTGGTTTCTTTAAAATCGGCATCTTTAACTCATCTTGTGACGTCTACCAGACTATGTCACTGCCTTTCTGTAGGCCCTTCTCTGTTCCCTTGGTTTTTCGTTCTTATTCCACATACTATTCCTTGCATACATTTTCGAAAGCAAAAAAATAAACCACATCATCTAGAAGGTCCGCCTAGAGCACCCTTTGAGAAGCTAAATTACTTATTCAAACATTGTCAAATTACTTCAGGCACTCGGCAAGACCCACTATATATAAACAGTTTAACTAGTCATTCTCGTTAGAGGGGAACTCACTAACTAATTTCCACACATTTGCATGATAATGGGTCTATGGTGAAGTTAAATGGAGTGGCATGGTCAGTCAGGATTCATATAACCGACCCCAACTTGCTTGGGATTGAGGCATTGTTTGTTGTTGTTATTTTACACTGGCATGACAAAAAAAGCCTATTAAACAACTATAGTGCATTTGCACATATAGTGTTCTTCAGAGGAATTTCATCGAACAACGTAGCTGCATTCTTGGTAAACAATGACTTGGTAAACAAATCAACCAAAGTAGAGCACAAATATAAGCTTAAAAGCAAACCAGAATATTCATGTAAAAGGGCGTGAATCACTTGAACCAAAGTTGACGTTTTGAAGGCAAGATGAAGATATGTTACAGAGATATACCTGTAGCGACCAATGCGAACACCATTTGAATGCATGGAAGAGAAGTGATGGAGAGCAAGAGCATCGAACCCAGTTTGTAAATAATGAGGAAAATATTGAGTTTAATAGCAAAGGGTTTTTTTGGCTGAGGATCTTGAAGAAGCTGTTGTTAGGAAAGGCAAGTTTGCACATATAGATATCATATGAGTTTGATATGATGGTCAGAGAAGAAGTTGACATTCCTATTCTAATTGCTGATAGTGAAGAGTTATTCCGTGGGCACCATCTGTAGACTATAGCACCTTAAGTAACAGGGCTTTGTCTTCCAACTAATCGTCAAATATTGATAACTCAAGGACATATTAGTTGAAGATAAAGGCCCTACCTTTTCCCTGAAGTTGGAACATAGCATGCCTCACATCAAATTGCTAAAGAAGAGATGTATCTTTGAGTGATCAACATACACCTAGATATTTCTTGTCATTAACATAGTTGTCTAGTAAAGCAATTTTTTTATTTTTTTTAACAAAAAAGTAATATCCATCAACAGACATCAGTAGAACAAAGGGAAGTGGGATGTTCCAGCCCTCCAAGTGATTTCTAGCTCGGTACTGAACTTAATCCAAAACATTCCTAGTGGATGGCATATACTATGAAGGTTTAGGAACTCGTTCCTAAGATTATAACAAACAAACACCTGATCTTAGGAATTCCTAACAGAACCGACTTACAAAATTGACTAATTACGGGAATTAAATTATGTCTTAGGCTTTGAACAACAGACAGATATAGCAAAATTTAAAAAATTGAAAAAGATGAAAGAGGATAAAGGTGAACTTTAGCTCCTCAGCGGAAAAGATAAAGAAAAAGAAAACGATTCCTAACTGGTTGGTCTAGTTGGTCTACAACTATAAGAAAACTCTACCAGGTAACACGCACTCGAGGTATTTAGATTTTATGCGTTGAAGTATGTAAAACACAACATGTTATGGGTTTCGAATCAATAACCTGCAAACAAGCAACATTAGTTTTTCTTTTTGTGCTAATAACATAAGTTAATTACATAACCACTATTTTTGGTAACTTGCCAGTAATATATACAGCTGTACTAATAAATATTTAGAAATAGTTGACCAAAATTAGGTACAATTGTTGATCCCTCATATCATAAGTCATTATAATCTGATGGATTAAACAACTTCGTGGAACAGAACTATCCAAGTTTTTCAGCTGGTCGAGAGAAATTCTAATAAATCAAGCCAGAGAGGCAGATATTTGTTTTAAACAAGCAGAAAAAAGAAAATTTCTAATGGGGTATGATTTATTAATGTCACTCCTTTCATATCTTGAACTCATCAACATAAACTTAACACGACGGAAGCTCCAATTCCCGAGTTATGGAGAAAATGGAGTCTTGTAATGAAGTTTCTCCAACAAGAATATTGAAAACCCAATTGGCTAAAGAATGAATCTGAACAGATTTAATTTTCTTAAGAATGTGTTGTATTTCTTTTAGACATCAGCTACTGAAAATTACATTCAAAATTGGGATCTACTGATGCAGCTGACAGTAGCCCCTCTATCTAATTTTCAGTAATATGGTACAAATAATGTGTCTTTCCTAGTTCCTTTACTGTACAAGATGAATATCCTGTTCTATACAAAACTGAGAAAGGGAACACCTCAGATCCTACTCAATTGAGAAGTAAGATCAATGAACACATCCTCGCTACAGGGAATTGTGAGTCCACCCAATGGATGATTAAAGCCAAATTCATCCTCAGCTTGACTAAGCAAGTCTTGAAATAGAGGTTCGCTCAAGAATGATAGGGGGATAACAAATCTCTTTTTCTGCTTCTCCCCAACATAAACAACAAAGTGGCCCTTAGGTACATCTCCAGTTGTAGAAGTCTTTTTGATTATACGAGGCATACGGATAGCCATGGTCTTTATGATCTTGATGAGAAAATAAGGAAGGTAAGAATTAGTAAGGACCCTGAAAGCAGAGAAAAGCTTTGTATGGTTTCAAGTTTTGGTGAGAGCTGTTATGGTAAACCCTTCTTTGGACTTTGGATGTGTTTATATAGGCCAATGACAAGTTGTCAAACCCCACTGATGTGTGAATAGCCATTCTGTGGACACTCCTAACCAAAAAAAAAAAAATGGGGCATTCTGTGGACCAGTGTTGTCAAAGGCGCGCTTTAAACGCGCTTAAGCCTTGAAGCGAGGCTCAAAACATGTTGAGCGCTTCGCCTCGCTTTATGTGCGCTTCAGTGTCATATCAAGGCTCTAAGACATATTTTTCCTTGCCAATGAGCCTCTCTTGAAGATGTGACACTAGATAATTGGTATTTCACTTTATCGTAATGTTTTTACAATTTCTGTGTCCATATATTTGTTATTCATGCTTATTATTATTAGTCTTGGACTAAACATATATATATTTGTATTTTTGCACCATTGCGCCCTTTTTCATTAAAGCCCACACTTTATTTGCGCTTTGCGCTTAAAGCCCCAGTCTGACCTTAGAGCTTTTTTGCGCTTTTCGCTTTTGATAACACTGCTGTGGAACCCTCAGGGGTTGGCCTGGTGGTAATTGGCTTGAGTCTTGGGGTGCTCCCCTTCAAGGTCTCAAGTTCGAAACTCACTGGGTGCAAACAATTTCTGAGGGCCATCGGACTGGGGTAAAACCCTGAATTAACCGTGGTGCACTTGCGGGAAACTCCTTGCCGAGGGCCTGTGCACCCCCGGGATTAGTCGGGGCTCAAAGAGACCCGGACACCCGGTGCTTAATCAAAAAAAAAAAAACACTGCTGTGGACACCAGCTAACGATAGTAACACCTGAAGTATCACATGGCTTTGTCTTCCAACTCATTGTCATAGTCTAAAAGCAGAAGGTCCCACTGATGATCACAACAAAGAACAGATGAAAACTTTATCTTCTTGAAAAAATGGTTTAGCTAGGGACCACCTCTAGCCATTTTTTGATGTTAAATCAACAAGTGGTAGTCAGATTCATGAATCTATGAAGGCATATCCTGATAATTTTAGACGAACTTTGATCACTCATAATGCCAAAGCAATGGCTCAGGATACAAGCTGGTATTTATGACAAAAAACTATTTATGGTTCCAAGTGGTGCTGTAGTTGAAGACTTAGAGAGAGAACACTCATAAAATGGTCAAATTGTGACGAATATTGTTATTGGAAATAAATAAGAATTGTATAAGGTTAGAATATTTCTCCAGTTTCATTTATTAAAAAGGTCATAGGTAACGCAGTGTTTGTGGTCAAAGAAAAACCAAACCAACCAGCGTCCACTTGTGTTGTGTCAATGCTGAGCATTGGTGGACCTCAGCACTAATTTTGTGGGAAACAAGCAAGAGAAGAACACGGAAGCTTATCTTTAATCTGGTGAGCAATTATGAAAATAGAGTGGTGCTCATCCATATGACGAACATGCTGGCTTAAATTAGTCAAGAAAAGCAATTGACGCAGTGCACCTTTAAGTGATCAGATTGTATATATATCCAACAATAAGTTGACTTTGAACAGCACTTCACTAGGAATCTAAATTATACCAAATTTAACATTCTAAATATTTATGAACAGCCAGAACGATGGCCTGTATGGTACTAAGAACAAAGACCTCAAAAGGTACACTAAAACTAAAAGAGTTCTGGACAGGGGGAAATAGCCTCTGAATGCTCAGTGAAATTAATTTAATCAGGTGACTGAGAATAACAGGCTTCTTAGTGCCTAATTCATCCTCAGGCTACATTTTCACAATTGAAAATTTAGCAACCACACAAAACTATCAACTCTTAGCAGTTTATATGAAGAGCAGAATCAACAAAAAGCAGAAAAAACTAAGAAATTGATTTAGGCAAGTGCATGACTATTTCAATTCTTGGATCATTGTAAGTGTTTAGTAATCAAAACTTTAAATTGGTTTGGTCCTAGCATTAGGTAGTTTGTTCATTATATGGTATCAGGAGTCAAAGCTGTAAAACAGAAGAGCAACTCACAAGATGCACCGGCTGAGAGTGAACATCAGCATGGAAATGAAGGATGATTCCTTTTTCCTTGATATGTTTACATTTTGTTGTCGTTTTGTATAAGCTCACGGAAAAGGAAATCTGATTCAAAAGGAGAAAACAGAGTTCGTCCTGATAACAGCAATTCTATTAGACAGTGAGTTGAGCTAACTGTACCCTTACAAATGGTTTTGCACTGTTAAGAAATTCATTTGTTCTCAGCCTGTTACTGCTCTCATATCCTATGCGAAGAAACTACGGCACGGTGAAGCATTGTCTTGCAGTTTGCTCAATCTTACTAGAAATTCAAACTTGTGGCAGCACTTCCGTGTAAGAAACCTCATTATGAACATTCCAACTCCATCAAGAAGAGTCCCTTATCACATTTTTCGAAATATACCACAAGCGACCAAAGTCCTATAACTGCACCACTATACCTCAAACCATTTTCGGCTGACCAACATGAATCCATGAGTAGGAGAATGTGGTTTCTTTAATATCAGCATCTTTAACTCATCTTGTGACGTCTATCACGCTATGTCACTGCCTTTCTTTAGGCTCTTCTCTGTTACCTCGGTTTCTCATTCTCATTCCACATACTATTCCTTGCATACATTTTGAAAGCAAAAAATAAACCATGTCATTTAGAGGGTCCAACTGGAGTACCCTTTGAGTAGCTAAATTACTGACTCAACATTGTCAAAATTATTTCAGGAAGTCAGTAAGACCCCCTACATAGAAACAGTAACTTGTCATTCTTATTAGAGGAGAAATTGCTAACTAATTTCCATACACTAGCATGACAATGAGTCTACCATGAGCTTTAATGGATCGGCAAAGTCAATCAGGATTCATATAGCCGACTACAACTTGCCTGGGATTGAGGCATTGTTGTACACTGGCATGACAAATAAAGTCTATTAAACAATTATAATGCTCGGAACTGTGTATCACATACTTAATCAAAATTCATATCCCAAGACTTACTACACCATCTGGTTTGGTTCCCTCCGCTACCATGCCCTTAAACAAACTAATCACTACTCTAAATTTATTGGATACAAGCCTAGCCTTATATGAGATAGCTCGTTATAGCCTCTATGGCAACTTCTCTTAAACAACTCAGTTGTCACCCCCCTAATCAAAAGACTTATCTTCAATTTCGTAAGGGAGACATCGGCACGACATTGTAGTAATATTACTCCCTCCGTCCTAATTTAAGTGTCTTAGTTTGACTGAGCACGGAGTTTAAAAAATAAAGGGAGATTTTTGAATCTTGTGATCTTAAATAAAAGATATGTATAGTCTTTTAAATCTTGTAGTCTTAAACTTGTCTTGGGATTGGAAAACTTACCAAATATAGAAAGAGGCCTTCTTTTTGGGACAGACCAAAAAGAAAAATAAGACAGTTAAATTGGGACGGAGGAAGTATTATATTGAATAAGAATTGTAGTAGGGCATGGGGCCATTAGTTCACATTTGCCATAATATTCAAACAACATAATTTGATCAGTTTCCATGCCATGAGCTTTTCCAATAACACATCCCTGAACCTGCTTATCCAATCCAGATGCAAAGATACCAATAAAAGAGAGAAATACCCAATCCGTGTACAGGTTTAAAAATGGCATTTGGCACATACAGCATTCTTCTTCACAGGAATTTCATCGAACAACTCAGGGGCATTCTTGGTAAACAATGACTAGGCATACAAATCAACCAAAGCAGAGCACAAATATACGCTTAAAAGAAAACCAGAATATTCATGTAAAAGGGCGTGAATCACTTGAACCAAAGTTCATGTTTTGAAGACAAGATGAAGATATGTTACAGACATATACCTGTAGTGATCAATGCGAACACCGTTAATTGAATTCATGGAAGACAAGTGATGGAGAGCAAAAGCATGGAACCCATTTTGTAAATAATGGGAAAAATATTGAATTCAATAGCAATTTTTTTTTTTTTTTTTTTTTTTTGGGTTGAAAATCTTGAAGAAGCTGTTGTTAGGAAACGTAAATTTGTTCATGTAGATATGATATGAAAGTCACAGAAGAAGAAGACATTCCTATTATAATTGACTCTTTTTTTTTTTCAAACCATTCGGCATCCATCCCTAGTCTGACTAATTTATATATTTTTTTTTTCCCTCCCATTTTAGGAGGATTTATAGTGTTTTCACACTTCCCCTCCAGTGTGACTCGAACCCAGGACCTATCGGTCATAGATGGAGGTGCTTAACCACTGAGCCATCCCCACTTGTCATGTTCACGTATTATTTAAGTTGACTCATACAGGTTTTTTTTTTTTTTTTTTGATGCACAAACGTTCATTAGCCAAGAAGGGGAAAAAAAAAAGGAAAAAGAGAAAACTGACAAAACTTGAATATTCGGTAAACATAATGAAGAACATAACTGTAACACCTCGTAATTTCGGACGAAAGTTTGACTCATAAGATGATACTATAATGAAACCAATATGAGAGCTATAGGAAGTGTTTTGAAAACCAATTAAGTCATAAGAAATGTCTTTGGGCAAAGAAAAGTTGGAAGCCACTCTACGGGACATGTTTGCAAGTGAGTTTATGGAATGTCTTACTTCCAACGATCATAACCCCTTTATTAATTGAGAATTTGGGAAAACTTCCTTGATGAAAGTTGTAGCCCTTTGAAATAGCTTTCCAACGGTATATTATGGGTCTTAAACGGAGTTATATACAAAAAGTTATGGCCATTTTACGACAGACTGTTCGGCAGAATATCACCCTCTGTCACACTTTGCGGCTCAAGATGCGGCCCGCAAACACGACATGCGGCCCCGCAGTTCCGACGCAAAGTGTGCCAGAGAGATTTTGTCCAGAATTTTCTGGACTACTTTAAATAAGACCCAACTCGACCAAAATCATATTTTTCATCATTCTTGGTCAAGAAAACCTCTAGAATACTCTCTAACCTTCATCCACACGAAAATTCAAGGGAAACCCATGATCAATAACACCAAATTCATGAACCCAAGTGTATGAAACCTAGCCAAAGTTCATCTAATTCAAGAAAACCGAAGGGAAGTGAAGTAGGGTTTTGGTGCTAGAGGAGTAACTTCACTCAAGACTTGTTCAACCACTATCTAAGGTAAGTTTCATGACTTTCTCATGATGATTAAAGTGTTGATGAGTTCTTGGGAGAATAGTAAATGGGTTTGATAAAGAGAATTATATGAACTATGCTAGAGTTGTTGGATTGTTGACTTGGGATTGTTGTATTCATATGGGTGATGAAAAATGATGTTAATTACATCTTTTGAGATTTTAGAATTTGCTAGTTGTAATAGAATGGGGATTTGGTGAAGAAAACACCATTAATGAGGGTTGTGGAGCTTCATGCCCACTAAGTGTTTGATAAAATGCTTAGATGACCAAAGCATGAATATTATTGCTAATATAGAATCCCTTTGACTTGTATTGATATAGATCAAAGTTGAAAGGGTTGACGAACATTGTATTACGCTCAAAGGCTGGAATTAAGGTATGTGAGGCTAACTATCTACGTTAGGGAATGTTCATGATTCTCCCTACGCCTCATTCTTCATACTTGTCAGTAATTTGACTCAGAATACAGTTTAGCCCAGTTTTATGGTATGTTGTAGAACTGTTATCTTCTAGGGTTGCAGTTACAGAATTCGTTCATGGTTATCAATTTGAATATCATGAACTCAGCACGTAATCTTTATAGACTTATGTATTGTTACCACATGAGTCTCAGTCTAGAAATTCAGTATGCTCAGAAATAGTCAGTGTATTCAATTCAGTCCAGCATGTCTATTTCAGTTCAGCACTGTTCATTGTTGTTATGGTCTCAGTCCTTATTAATTAACCATAATTATACATATGTGATTTTGCCCGAGGGCACAGCACAGTCTTGTGTATACGTATACATGGCTGAGGCCATTGACTGACGCACTACTAGGCCGAGGCCATAGCATGCATTTATTACTGGGCCGAGGCCCCACATATACAAACACAGATAATACAGATGATTCAGATACAGAGCAGGGAGTATTCATATCTCTACTTCCTTGCTATTACAGTTACAGTTATCAGTTTCAGTTTCAGTTTCAGTATTTTAATTGCTTCAGTTGCTTTACATACCAGTACAATTCAAATGTACTGATGTCCCTTTTTATTGCTTGGGGGTCTGCATCTCGCGATGCAGGTAACGATACACAGGTTGACGACTCAGCTAATTAGGAGTGCACATATCAGCTACTGGTGAGCCCCACATTCCTTCGGGGCGTTGTCAGCTATCCAGTTATTTCAGTTTATAGACAACTCTATTATTCAGTACTCTCAGAGGCTTCATAGACACAGTTCAGACAGTCAGATATTTATTATGTTAGCCTTGTTGGCAGTTGTTCAATCGTTTTGGTTTAGACATGTTGGCTACAGTCAGATATATTTCAGATTGTCTAAGTATTTCCGCATTATGATTTCAGCCAGACCTTTAGTATATCATCATGTGTTTAGTTGTTTCCATATTCAGTTATGTTTTGATATCACATGTTGATTCAGTCAGCCAGTTGGTTCGCTCGGTCACATGCAGTCAGGCACCGGGTGCCGTGTTATGTCCAGGCCCAGGTTCGGGGCGTGACAATAACTAAAGGATGGACAAGACAGCTTGGAAGATACAATACAAAGAACTAAACCAAAGTACTGGCACTGTCTCTAAGTTGATTTAGTGGGAGAGAGAAGCATAATAAGTTAACATGCTTTGCAGCTCTTCCGACAATATCCTGGAAGGCCTGCACTTCCCAGCATGTACTCTGGATTCTTGGTGCATTCCCCGAAAGCAGCCCATCTCTCACAATTCTCATCAGCATCGGTGCAATTTCCATCGGAAACAATTTTGTCAAAGGAATCCACATGAATCCACTTTGTTGCTGACCATTTCTCACCTTGAATGACAGGGCACCCACCATGGAGACTAATAGGATCAGGAGTGGCATTTGGATGAAGACTATAGAAAAGCAGGGCATCTCCTTTCCGTGGTTTCACTGATATGCCCTTCCTTGCACATTCAGACAAGCTGTCATCTGCTGCCATTGACCTACGGCGAGGAGATCCTTCTGCTTTAGGGAAGACAGTCTTACCTCCCTCTTTAACATCCGTGAGATACATAAGTACAGTGGCCACGCGGTGTCCACCTCGAGCGATATTAACCTTGTCTACAAAGTAATCATAGTGCGGCTCATATTTCTGCCCCTCCTCATATCGTAGTACTTGTATTTCTTCTCCATTCTCTTTGGGTAGAAAGGTCCAAGTTGCTATCTTATCCTCTATCCCAGAGACAATAGGATCCTTAGCTTTGGAAATGAACATCCCGGAGCTCGTCCTAACCTCACTGTGCTTACTTTTTCCAGACTCATTATCTGCCACAGCCGATCTCTTCAGCTCCGATTTCGCAAGAGATATCAAGTGATTGCATTCTTCATCCGTAAGAAATCCTTCATATACAAAAGCTCTAGGTTTCCATGAAATTTGTTTGGCTTTGGATGGATTGATAATTTCTGAGCTGGACGATTTGTGCACAAAAGCTATGATCAAGAGGAAGAAAAGACTAGCTAAATGCGAAGAGTTTTTCATGAGTGTTGCCGTTGAGTAGAAAAATGGGCACAATTTTTTCAGGGAAAGTATTCAGATTTTGTAGTATGTACAGGTGCTTTTGGTATGGATTATGATGTGTTCCAACTTTTCGAATTTTCATGTTTGGTTGGTTAAATAATTTGAAGGGGAGCCTTGGCGTAACTGGTAAAGTTGTTGCCATGTGATCAGGAGGTCGCGGGTTCGAGCTGTGAAAACAGCCTCTTGCAGAAATGCATGGTAAAGCTGCGTACAATAAACCCTTGTGGTCCAGCCCTTCCCCGGACCCCGCGCATAGCGGGAGCTTAGTGCACCGGGTTGGTTAAATAATTTCTCTTCAAAAAAAATTCTTAAAAATCAGGAATATGACATTCCTGACTGGTGAGGAAACCAGTTCACTCTGAGCTTAAGATAAGGAATTGGATAAACTTGTTAAATTCTTTCACAACCTCCTTCATCTAATCAAATAAGAGTATTAAAAAATCTATACACTGATGATGTATAGTTTTTTTATTGTCAGATTAAAAGGGATATATAATGAAATAATAGGTAAGTGTCTAAAGTAATCCCTGATTTGGTAACATCAAAAGTCAACTAAATAATCTACTATAACCGGTTAAAAATTAATTGATTTTTACACTAACTTGTATATAAGTGTAATGAATTGACAATGGAATTATGAAATTATGGCAACAATTGAAATGTCGAATCAAAGGGAATTTTATTGATAATAGTTCTTCACTACAATTCAGTGAAATTACAATATAGAACAGAAGGGAACTGTAAATGAATACTTGGAGAAATTTGAAGAGTTAAAGGCTTGGGTATTAATTAGAAATCCTACAATTCCTGAAGAGTTCTTCCTAGAATTTTTGATTGAAGGGTTGAAGGAAGACATAAGGAACACAGTTAAGTTGTTAGAACCTTACTCTTTTATGAAGGCTGTTGAGAAGGCTAGGCACCAAGAGAAGGTTCTTGAATCTGCTGACAGAAGGAATAAAATACCATGGAGCAGAGGAACAAATTCTAACACTGGTGGAAACACTAATTACAATAGAGGAACAAATGGGGGTAATGTGAGTAATAAGTTGTTTGAAACTAGAAGAGCTCAAGGCCTATGTTACAAGTGTGGAGAGAAGTATTATCCAGGTCACCAGTGCAAAACCAAGCAACTCAATTCTATGGAAGCAAACATAGAACCAACTGAGGAAGAACAAGGTGAAGCAGTTACAGGAAGGTTCTGCACAGAACCAACTGAAGAGGAACTGAATGCTGCATTTCAATATGGAGAAGTAATTGATGGGGAAATTTGTTTGAATGCCTTGTCTGGCACTGAAATGCCAAACACCATCAGATTGAAGGGTGAAAACAAGAAGAATAGCTTGATCATATTATTGGATTCTGGTAGTACCCATAGTTTCTTAGATCTGGAGACTGCTAAGAAAATTGGGTGTGTGATCAAAGAGGCTATCCCTATGAGGGTTACTGTTGCTGATGGGAATCAGATAATGAGCCTACATATTTGCCCTAATTTCAAATGGAAGATTCATGGCATAGAGTTCACAGACTCAGTAAGACTTATTAGAATAGGGGCAAATGACATGGTGCTTGGGGGTGATTGGATGAGGAGCCATAACCCAGTTTTGTTGGACTTTGTGGAGTACAAGGTGCAAGTAACTCACATGGGAAAAAGGGTAGAACTAAAGGGCATATACCATCAGGCAGAATTAAAAAGCATGACTGCACATGGCATGAAAAATCTACTCAAGAAGGGTCACACTTTATGGGCTCATTTGTTCACATTAACAGCCACAGAGGTGCAGGAGGAATAAAAATTACCTGAGGAGATTAGCCAGCTGATACAACACTTCCCTGATGTTTTTGCTGAACCAAAGACACTTCCACCTCAGAGAAAGCATGATCACTTCATTCCCTTGAAGCCTGACACATTACCAGTAAGCATTAGACCCTATAGATACAATTTTTTTCAAAAAAAATGAGATTGAAAAACAGGTCAAGGACATGATGAACAATGGCATAATTCAACCTAGCCATTCCCCCTTCTCCTCACCAGTTTTATTGGTTAAGAAGAAGGATGGTAGCTGGAGGTTTTGTGTGGATTATAGGGAGCTTAACAAGATGACAATCAAGGACAAATTTCCTATTCCTGTAGTAGATGATTTGTTAGATGAGTTGAATGGGTCCTGTGTATTCTCTAAGATAGACTTGAGGGCTGGCTATCATCAAATTAGGATGTTTGAAGGGGATGTATACAAAACAGCATTTAGAACTCATTTGGGCCATTATGAGTTCAAAGTCATGCCATTTGGCTTGACTAATGCTCCAACCACCTTTCAAAGCCTAATGAACCATGTGTTTAGAAACCATTTAAGACACTTTGTATTAGTGTTTTTTGATGATATATTAGTGTACAGTGCCACTATCCAAGAACATACTGCCCACCTTAACATGGTGTTAGAAATCTTGAGGAAGGAGCAACTTTATGCCAAAATGTCTAAGTGCTCTTTTGGGCAGGACAAGGTGGAATACCTAGGCCATATTATCACAGGTCAAGGTGTTTCCACAGATCCAGCAAAGATTGATGCTATGACTAAGTGGCCAACTCCTAAGTCACTTAAATCACTAAGAGGATTTTTGGGACTTACAGGTTACTACAAGAGGTTTGTGAAGAACTATGGAATTATCAGCAGGCCTTTAACTAACTTGCTAAAGAAAAATTCATTTCAATGGACTGAAGAAGCTACAACTGCTTTTGAAGCACTTAAAATAGCCATGTGTACTGCACCTGTATTAGCACTGACTGATTTCTCTAAAACATTTATCATAGAGACTGATGCTTGCTCTACTGGTATGGGGGTTGTACTTATGCAAGAATGCAGACCCTTAGCTTATTTCAGCAAAGCTTTGGCCCCAAAACACCTTGGGTTATCTACCTATGAGAAGGAATTCATGGCAGTACTATCAGCAGTGGATAGATGGAGACACTATCTCCAAGGAGGGCATTTCATTATAAGGACTGATCATCACAGCCTAAAGTATTTGTTGGAGCAAAGAGTAAACACAGCTTTACAACAAAAAGGCTTGACTAAACTCTTGGGTTTGGATTATGAAGTTCAGTATAAAAAGGGGACCGAAAACAGAGTGGCAGATGCACTTTCAAGAAGACAGGCCGAGGAGTCTAGTCTGCAAGCCATGACTAGTGTGGAACCTACCTGGATGCTTGAAATTTCTCAGAGTTATGAGCATGATCCAATTGCTTCACAACTACTAACATAGTTGATAACTGACCCCACCACCAAGCCTGACTACACATTGCATCAAGGGATTATCAGATTCAAGGGGAAGATCTATGTAGGTAAATCATCTGACCTTAGAACTCAAATTTTTGCTGCATTTCACACTTCACCCTTGGGGGGACACTCTGGTCAGCAGGGAACTTATAGAAGGGTGAGTTTGATTTTCTATTGGCCTAATATGAAGAAGGAGATTGAGTCCTTGGTTGCTGCTTGTGACACTTTCCAAAGAGTCAAGACTGAGCATGTTCATTACCCGGGGTTATTGCAGCCCTTACCCATCCCTGATCTCCCTTGGCAGGATATAACATTGGATTTCATTGAGGGATTGCCCTCCTCCGGTCATAAAAATGCCATACTGGTAGTCATTGACAGACTCACTAAATATGGGCATTTCTTACCATTGAAACACCCATATACAGCTAAAGAAGTTGCTGATCTATTCTTACAAGAAGTGTACAGGTTACATGGACTGCCCAGAACTATTGTATCAGACCGAGATTCCATTTTCACCAGCCTATTCTGGCAACAGTTGTTCAAAACTATGGGCACTAAGCTTGCAATGTCCTCTGCTTACCATCCCCAGTCTGATGGACATACTGAGAGGTTGAACAGGTGCCTTGAGTCCTATTTGAGAGCTATGGTTTTTTCTAATCCTAAGAGCTAGATGAAATGGCTACCATTAGCAGAGTGGTGGTATAACACCAATTACCACTCTGCACTTAAAGCCACCCCATTTGAGGCACTTTATGGGTATGCACCACCCCAGATTCCATTGGGATCATTGCCTTTTTCTACACACACGACTGTGGGAGCTAGCTTAGCTCAGCGACAAAGCTTGCTACAACAATTTAAAGACAACCTACAGGTGGCTCAAGCACGCATGAAGTTTTTTGCTGACAAAAACAGGACTGACAGGGTGTTACAAGTCGGGGATTGGGTTTATTTGAAGCTTCAGCCCTATCGGCAAGCCTCTGTGGCTATCAGGAAGAACTTAAAGCTCAGTACGAAGTTTTACGGACCTTATCAAGTACTAGAACGAGTTGGTTCAGTTGCTTACCGTTTGGCGTTGCCTGATGAGTCCAGATCCACCCTGTGTTCCATGTCTCCCAACTGAAGAAACGTGTGGGTCCGGACATCAACCCTAACCAGCAATTACCTATCTGCGATGCGGAAGGTAGGGTGTTGATCCAACCCTTGGCCGTTCTTCGACGTCGCATGGTCAAACTCAACAACGCAGCCATCGTGAAGGTGTTGGTTCATTGGTCAAATTTGAGTGTGGAGGAGGCAACTTGAGAGGATTGGAACTATATTCGAGCTCAGTTTCCAGAATTTGCAGCTCAATTTTGACCTTGAGGACAAGGTCGTTTTGGAGGGGTTGGTATTGTTATGAATTGGGAATTCAATTAGGTTAAGTCGAATTGGGGAAAAATGAGCTTGGGTACTGAATTGTAATTAGGAGCAGTGGGTTGACACGTGGCATAGGCAGAGCCAATCACTTAAGACACGCGGATAGAAGGGCCACTTAAAGATCAACACTCAAGATTAGACGTTAGCTACAGGATCCTACGGTGGAGATCACTTCATTTGTTTTAGTTGAGACTAAGTGTTAGTTAGCTTAAATAACAGAAATAAGGGAGGGAAAAGCAGTTATGATCTGATATTAGTCTTTCTCTCTCTACTCTTCTTCTTCCTTTTCTCCTCTCTCTTCTTCAATCCCTAATTTCCCAAATCCTCCATTGCAAGTCACGTACAAGCTTGGAGATAATTGATCATCCACCCTATCTTAGTTCATATTACATTGTAATTTCACTGAATTGTAGTGAAGAACTATTATCAATAAAATTCCCTTTGATTCGACATTTCAATTGTTGCCATAATTTCATAATTCCATTGTCAATTCATTACATTTGGTATCAAAGCCTGTCCTGGCCCACATTATGACAATCACTGAAACTAGATCGAAATCCATGGAAGAAAGTGTGAAAAAACTTGAGTCGCAACTAATGACTCATGTTGCAGAATCTAACAAAAGGGCAGAAGCCACTGAAAACAAGATAGAAGATATGGGAAAGAAATTGGATTTGTGGATGGAACGAATGTTTACATCTCAAAATGGGGCCAATGAAGCATTGGGCTCGGGCCCAAGTGGTACAGCACAAGTTAACAACAATGGCATACTGGGTAGTGGGCCAGTTGAAGTTACCCAATTGAATGTTCATGGTAGTGGTAGCAGGAGCAGAAATCATGAGAGCCCTGAACAGAACTTGGGAAAAACTCTTGGCAATTCCTTCAGTGCGAGGGTAGAGTTTCCATACTTCGAAGGGGTGGATCCTTGTGCATGGTTGAGGAAGTGTGAAAGGTACTTTGAGTATCACAACATCATGGATCCACAACAGAAGCTTGAATCATCAGTTCTCCACCTTAACGGTAAGGCTGAAGCTTGGTTTTTTTCCTATCACATCAGTAGGGGAAGGGTCAAGTGGTCAGAATTCACAGAAGAGATTTGCAAAAGATTTGCAGATGCTGATAATAACAAATTAAACTTGATAGGAGAAAAGGAAGAAGAAGAGTAGAGAGAGAAAGACTAATATCAGATCATAACTGCTTTTCCCTCCCTTGTTTCTGTTATTTAAGCTAACTAACACTTAGTCTCAACTAAAACAAATGAAGTGATCTCCACCGTAGGATCCTGTAGCTAACTTCTAATCTTGAGCGTTGATCTTTAAGTGGCCCTTCTATCCGCGTGTCTTAAGTGATTGGCTCTGCCTATGCCACGTGTCAACCCACTGCTCCTAATTACAATTCAGTACCCAAGCTCATTTTCCCCCAATTCGACTTAACCTAATTGAATTCCCAATTCATAAAAATAAGTTATAAATCGAACAATAACTGAAAAAATATATTAGAAGCTGAACGGTTCAGCATTTCAACATAAATTTCTTTGGGACACATTCAGTGGGAGAAAAAGAATGTGGTATCTGTATTATTTGTATTAGTCTTTGGGTGTCAAAAACAACAAATTTAGTGATGCTAAGCTTCAATGAGCTTCTAACTAATTAACTGTACAATATGGATCTACTACTTCAGTATACGAAATTGTGATATAAAAAATAAAAAATAAAAAAAGGAAAATGAATCTCAACTATGTTCTTAAATCCTAAACTGAGAAGTGATGTCAATGAAGATGTCCTCTGAGCAGGGAATGGTGACACCGCCCATTGGATGGTCGAAGCCAAATTCTTCTTCTGCTTAACTTAGCAAGTCTTGAAATTAAGGTTGGCTCAAATATGATATGGGAATCACAAATCTCTTCTTCTGCTTCTCCCCAACATAAACAGAAAAATGGCCCTTGGGAACATCCAAGGATATCGATGACTTCTTGATTATACGAGGAACACAGATAGCCATGATCTTTTATTTAAGATGAGCGAAGGATGAAAAGAAGAATTACTAAGGATCCTGAAAAGCTTTGAGTTTTCTTGTTTTGTGGAGAGTTGTGTTGGTGGAAACTTCACCAAACATGTTTATATAGGCAAATGAAAAGTCATAAAATCTCCTGATTTGTGGTGAAGAGCCATTTGAGTTGGGCATCAGTAAAAGACAATGATATATCAGTAACCACATGGTCCTGCCTTCCAACTAATTGACATGATTATTTAATTCAGCTCATATAAGTTCAATTGTTCAAGAACACTAGGTCCTACCTTTTTCTCAAACATTGAACAAAGGATCTCTCAGAATCAAATCAATAAATATTTCTGGTGCCTTATGATGATTTCTAGGAATAAAACATACCCCATATGCAAATTATGTGTACAAAAAAAATATAAGAAAAAAAAGTCAATAATATGTAAGATTTCACTGGTGGAGAGGCGTTTGTTGCGCTGTGGATTGACAATAGCACATGCATGGTTTTTCTACCCAACTCATTGTCAAGAATATATGATCTTAATCATTGCTCTTGAGTCTTGAGTATCACCAGACCCCAGTGTTTTTCATGAAATATAGAGAACACAGGATCTTTAGAAATCAAATTGATAATAATAATAAGTAATTGTCTTGATATGATTCAGGTCTGGACCACTTGGTCTGCAGTTAGAAATAAATTTACTGCAATATCGGACAACTTGTAGTATCAACTTTCCGAACTAGAATAACTTGTGATATCGCAATAGAATTTGAAAAATGTTTCCAAATAGTAGATAACAGAAATGCTTACTGGCTATCAGCATGTCTGTGTCTATGTTTTGAAAATCTCCATAGAATTATGAGTCAGTCAAAACCTTGTTACTTCCAGACATTTGAGTTCATATTCAAGAAATTATAGATATATATTTATTCAGTTAATTACTTTGCATCCATGTTCTATTGTGTTTAGTTGCGCAAGTACTTCCAGAATGCTGCAGATCTAGTACATGTTGAGTTATACTTCACCGTATGATGGCCACTACTAAGTGCATCTAACTTCATTTGAAACCGCCAAGTGTAATTATCATTTTACCAATTGAATATCATTCTGATATGCAAACCATGAGAGTTCAGCAAAAGTTTTCTACTGAAATGAATTGATTACATCAATATATGGAATACAATGGAACGATAGAAGTAAAATGGTTCATTACTTCAATTTCTATTGAAGTAGTAAAAAATGTTTCCCAAGTCTACCTAGTGTTTCTTCTAACTCCGAACTTTACACAGTGGAGATCCTGATTTACAACTCTACAAAATTGTGTAAGCAAAAAATGGGGATTGGTTTCCTTCTCACTTCCTCAAGCGAGATGTGAGATCATTGAACAAATCCTCACTACAGGGAATAGTCACACCACCCATTGGATGGTTGAAGCCAAATTCTTCCTCAGCTTGACTAAGCAAATCTTGAAATGAAGGTTTGCTCAAGAATGATATTGGAATCACAAATCTCTTCTTCTGATTCTCCCCAACATACACAGCAAAGTGACCCTTGGGAACATCTCTAGTTGTGGAAGACTTCTTGATCATACGAAGAATAGCCATAATCTTTTAGTTACAGTTGAGAAAAGCAAAGAATTACTAAAGAACTCAAAGCAGAGGAAGCTTTGAATACTTTGAAGCTTGTTGAGCGCTGTGGTGGTAGATACGTCTTTGAATACGTTTATATAGGCAATGGCAACTCATTCAGCACTGATGATATGTGTTGCATAGGAATTTGTGGGCACCATCAGAAGACAATGGCACTGAAGTATCACATGTTTTGCCTTCCAAATATTAATACTTTGCACTATTAGTTCAAGAACAATAGGCCCTACCTCATTTTGAAACTCGGAACAAAGCATTAATCATTGTATAATTTTTTAGAAGAGATAACCTGGAGCTTATTTATGCCTGGCCCACTGGGATAAAAACATACAACTGGATATATATAGCCGTTAAAATGGATCTATAGTAAGCACCATATTGGGATACATAAAATGTTAACAATTACTATCCCAAAACGACAAGTAACGTGAGAGAGGCCAAGTGCTTCCTAGCTTTGTTCAGATTTAAAAAGCCTTAGTTCAAGGACAGCAGGCCCTACCTTTTCTTTGACCTTAGAGCAAAATATCCCTCACAATCAAATTGCTAAAGAAGAGTAATACCATTTTATTATTTACGTCTAGGTACACATCTTTTGTTGGAAGCGTTATCCCTGAGAAAATAAAAAGATTCATATGAGAGTTCCAGTTCCAAGTGCTTATTAGCTTCAGACTATAACTTGATCCAAAATATATGAGATCTCCATATGTGTAGGTTTGGGAAGTGCTACAAAGATTGTAATATTGCTGCTGTGCCATGCCATCGTCATACTGTCACTTATCGTTCTACTTGTCATTAAATTGAATGTACATAGCAGAAAGGCCACTCATAGGCTACCTAATCAGTGTGGTGATTACAAACATTTTATTTCAGATCATATATGTGAAGAGAGAGAATGATACCTGATCATGGTAATAATAAGTGGTAAAAATTACTTAATTGATGTCTGTGAAATGTTGGGTTTAAGTTAAGCTGAATGGGAAATTTTTCTGAAAAGATACAACTTAACTGAAAAGTTGCAACTTTTGAGTTGCACATTTTCACTTTAACTCTACCCAATTGCTATATAAATCTGGCCAGTCCATCCAATTTTCTTTACGAAAATTCTAAACTTCTCTCTTCTTTCTTGCACTAAAATAAATTCTCGTGTGATGTACTGCTGTCGAGTGGTTCGCTGTCACCTGAGCTTGTTGTACCGCTAAAACGCTGAGTAAATCGTTCTATCCTGGGAGGATATATTCCACAACACCGGGTACATTGAGGGGAATAATTTCCTTAAGGACACACTGTGCATTCAGTGGGCTCAATTTAATTCCTTATATTTTTAACATACTGTTCTTCTACATTTCAGAATCTGCTTTTTTTAGTTTTCAGTTTCAGGTTAAAATAATTTTTCGAATACAGGTTGATAACATGAAAGACACTAGCACATAAAGGATCATATGGCTTTACCTTCTATGTTCTTTTGTGTAGTACTTATAATTTGAGGTCATTTTGGTGAATAATAGATATGGTCCTACTTTCATGACTATATCATCAATAAAAATTAGATGTTTAGACTAACTTAAATGCATTCGATCACGTTGTTAACTAGTAGCTTTGCAATGTCTTAGGAAATTAAGCAAAGCTCTTTCGCCTTCACAGTTTCCTATTTTAGTAGTAACACAACAAAGTGACTGATTATCGTCAAGTTTGGGCCACTTTAGACATCACTTGATTCTGCCTCATAATTGGTAGCAAACCACGGGACTCGACAGTAAGGAATCATAAGGAGAAAAAAACACCAAAGCTAACTGAATGGAACCATCAAGTGGAAAAAGATTCAATACTTTCAATATATTTGAAGTACAAAAAAAGTAAAGTGACTATTCATCTCTTTGACATGAATAGCAATCAGGGTTTGTTAATATAAGTTCACTAATCTGCCTAGTCAGAATGTCCCTCAATCTAACATCAACTACAGTTTTCTCTAACCCCTCAACTGTACTGATCGTGCTTTGCTCCTCTTATAAAATTGTGAAAGCTAGTTTCTGTTTCAGTTCCTCAAACGAGAAGTAAGGTCGATGAAGACGTCCTCTCTGCAGGGAATTGTAAGACCGCCCATTGGATGATCGAAACCAAATTCTTCTTCAGCTTGATTGAGCAAGTCTTGAAATAAAGGTTGACTTAAGAATGATACAGGGATCACATGTCTTTTCTTCTGCTTAAAGTTTTAACTCCACTACTATGTTCTTGGTTTGATTCCATGAGCATAGTAACTCCTTTTGGGCTCATATTTTTAGCTTTTGGGGCTAAAGTTGTTTTCATAAGTCTGTAACATACTCTATATATTACAGCTATTTCTTTTGTATTAACTTTGCTATTCATGTTCCTTGTTTTAATATTAAGATTTAATGTATCCAATATATTCTGGTCATTGATGTCAACCGAATAGTTTGGATAACAGTTAAAGTAAACCCGACCATGAGCTAGGTTACTTTGTAAAACTCCTAATAAAGAATCATTAAAGTTTAATAACCTATCATCTCTTAGTAAGAGACATAAAGGTGTGTCTAAACCTAATCTGTAAAGAGGTTTGCCAGCAACTTGGACAAGTCCTATGTGAAGAAAATTATAATTTTTCTTACATCTATTTATATCCTGAATGGATAATAATTTAATAGTTTCTGGTGAACTATTGATAGCAACTGTGGATTCACAAGTTTTCATATTCTAGTTTGTTATAAAATCAAATTTTCCTGTTTTATAAATTTGTCGGAACGGTTCTCTTGGAATATTCCAATTTTGTAAATCATTTTCAACCTTAGCTATCTTTGTAGCTTCTGTTGACATGTTAAAATTATTTAAAATATTCATATTATCAAGTCTCATGATTAAAACTGAGCGACCCAACCCCGTGGGCCATGACTAGTGCCCGACCTGGACTCGTATACGTACCTGTTAGATATAGTCAAACTGAAGCTAAAATCAATATGGAAACTTGCAAAAGAACTCCAAAGGTTCATAACGTCACCATATATACATATATCCAAATAACCGGTCTCCTGGGGAGTCACAACTGATCAGAGGATAATATGATACGCAAGCCGACAAGGTTGCCACAATATATCAACATGATAGGTAAGCCGACAAGGCTGCCACAATACATCAACGTGATACGCAAGCCGACAAGGCTGCCAATACATATCAATACCATAGCACATCGTATAGGCACAGCTGAACAAACTTATACACAACCCACACCTATGTCTACAGACCTCTAAGAGTATCGATAGTGAAATATGACGGGACAGGGCCCCGTCGTACCCCTGGATAAGCATATATATATATATATATATATATATATATATATATATATATATATACACACACACACATCATAAGATCTGTACCAGAAGTCTAGACTCCGGAACAACGGAGCTCTACAAGACAGCTGAGTAGAAGTCCTATGCTGAAGGGTCACCAAATCGACTATCTGTACCTGCGGGCATGAAACGCAACCCCCCGAAGAAAGGGGGGTCAGTACGAGATATGTACTGAGTATATAAAGCATGAAATACAATAAAGAGGATCATCACTGAAATAAAGATTACAGGAGACAAGTATGTCAATCAAAGATACTATTACACTTGCCTTATGAAATGTAAATCATGCATGTCAATATCATATATCATACCCGGCCCATTATGGGGCTCGGTGAATAAAGTCATCATATGCCATCCTTGGCGCCATAATCACTTCATCGTATCATCATATCATCTATATATATATATATATATATATATATATATATACCATACTCGGCCCTCTAGTGAGGGACTTGATGAACAATGCAGTGAAACTGTGCACGAAAACATACCCGGCCCGGGACTTGGTGAAAGACATATTGAGGCATGCACGAGCAGAGTAGTGAACAACCATATACAAACTAAGTCATATCTGAGACTCAATAGAATAATTAAAACGATCTATCATTTGAAAATCAAGACAATAGTCATATCAAGTGCCTTTCGAATGTCACTATAGATTATATCAAAATAGAACTTCTGGAATCATATGCACGTATCAAGACATAATGAAATAGCTTTGGAAATCAAGGACATTAGCCATCCTGGTGGCTCTAAGAATAGGAATTTCTTTGGAATCATATACACGTCGTTTGTTTGTTTCATAAAGATCATGCCAAAAAAAAGGGTTAGCTTTACATACTTTTGGCGCTTAATCCGTGTCTCGATTTGTATACGTTGCCCAAATTATCTCAACCTTATTAAGACGTCAAGACTATGATTAAGCTATGAAAAGGCATAAAACGTACTTCAACGTTAGTAGCTTATTTCAAGACAATTGGGAAGCATTTCCCCTATATCGCTCAATTTCCTCACATTTACTCCAACTATACAATAATCAACATAGCAACAACCAAAGCACGTCTAAGTTATCGCATTAAGAAATAGTCGAAACTAGATCCGAGGATACTCCAAAACCGCCCACATACTATAACAATGCCCAATACACTTCAAATATCTAAAATATACACCCAACAAGCCACATACGCTTCGCATACGATATCTTATACATTTCTTTCTTATCAAATTAGTGATTCACATTAGCAACAACACAACAACGACCTCAACCCTATATGCAAGAAAATTATCTTAACAGTATAACAAGTCCTAAGGCAGCCCATCAATCGCAATCAACACAATATATAATCATAACCCTTAATCCCTCAATTTAACAAGAACAACCCACTAAATAAATATAACTCCAACTTTAACCATCAAATTCCTTTACTTTCATCATTTAATCCATGACAACAACAGCAACAATATCAGTTAAAATTAACTCATCCTACTAGCTTAAAACAGCCCCATATTCGGCCCAAACAAGTCTCAACATCAACCTACACAATTCTTGCATTCAATTCCATATCCACCAATTCATACAAAGACCAAACTATCACTAAAACATGTAGGAGAGTATTAACCCTTACCTCAAATTCAATTAGGACACCTTAGAAGCTTAAGTTGATCAAAATTTGCCATGGCTGTGAGCTGCCATGGCTGTTGAGATTTCCATTTCTTTCTCCAATAGAACTTGAAGATTGCCAATTTATTTATGTAGAGGGGAGGGGGCTGGCCGTGAACTGCTCAAGAGCTGCCATGGCTGTGAGTGGCCATGGCTTGGGAGCTCCTCTCTCATTCACTAGGTTTGTGAATAGAATTATGGCATCACCTAGTTACCAAGTTGCTATTTATATGAATCCTAATACTCCTACATGTGCCCACCATGATGAATCATCCATTTCATTTCATTTTGTTATATTTTTTTAATTAACAAATTGGGTGAGGCCCACTCAAGGTGTAATTAACTTAATTAATCACCACTTAATAATATAATCATGGTTAATTAATCCCTAGTCTCCACTAATATTTCTACACCAATTGAATTTACAAGCAATCGTGCACTCATTAAAAATCGGAATTAGAAAGTCCTTGTCTCATATCCTAAAAATAATCTCGTCCTTAAACTTATGCCGATAAGCTTACGAATAATCCAGTGTATAAAATTTGGGGTATAACAGTTATGTTATCAAGTTGGTTTTGACACCACCTAATACTATCTTCAACAAAAGACAAATTTTCTTCATTGGCTTCTAATAAGCGTTCAGCTGCTTGTATAGAAATTAATACTTCAGCTAAAGTAATATTTCTATTATCTCCTTTGTTATAGACGTCAAGAACTCTAGGATTCTTTAAGGAATTTTGAAATGATATTTCTTTTTCAAAGAATCTTTTGTAAAATAATAAATCTCATTTTTGAAAATAGAATTGCCATTTGAAACTGCTGTAACATCTTAATCTTTTAAAAGATCGAAGGGTTTTCATAAACTTTTTCTTTCTCAGAAAAGAGTTATATTTTGGGGATACTATCCTAGGCGAGTACATCTATTATCTCTGTTATGTTTTATCCTACTTGTTCTTGTATTGTAATCAGTAAGAGCTTGCTTGTTTATCTTTCTTAATCCTTATTAACTTGTTTCTCTAATGTCCTAATGTGTCTACCCTTTCTTTCTATGTGATCTTGGGGACGGAAACATCCAACCTTGGCTCCTAGCATCTGTTGTAGTCTTAAATTTTTAAGTGTAGACCAACTTCATCATTTTAAGAAAATATGTGTATACATTTCTAAAAGTGTTTTCATGTATAAGCATCTGTTGTAGTCTTAAATTTTTAAGTGTAGACCAACTTCATCATTTTAAGAAAATATGTGTATACATTTCTTGGCCGTTTATAGTTCGTCTTCTTGATGTTATTCCTTATTATTTGTGTGAGACATATGTACCTAAAATTAATGCATTTTTATCCTTACCCAAAGGTATAAGTTTTAAATCATTTGGTTTTATGACTTCTTTAGCCGTTTTTGTGTTCAATTTAAAATCGTTATTTCTTTTTTCCTGAATTTCTCTTCTTTAAATTTTTCTCTAAGCGTGCCTTTACCATTTTCTGAATTTATTATCGTTATTTAAATGTCTTATTTATTTATTTATTTATTTATTTATTTATTTTGCAATTGTCTCCTACTTCTTTACATGGACCCCACTTTAATTTTCTTTTTCAATTATCTTCTACTTCTTCATGTGGATCCCCCCTTAATTTTTTTTTAACTAACTATATTAGAAGAGTGGGTGGTTGACGACTAAACCCACTCTTCTGATATAATAGAATAGTAACTATATATATATACACATTAGTTTGGTGTACAATGTAAAATCCCAAATAGAAACTGGAAATGAAGATAACTAATATGACCAACTATGTAACTTAAAATACATTAATACCTGTTGCTGAAGAAAAAAGATTTGTATCCACTTACAGAAGAAAATGACCTTACAAAGATCTTTTGTATTTAAATACAAAAGATCTTTGTAAGGTCATTTTCTTCTCATATTAAAAGTGGCATAACTAAAATAATACTTGTAATGAATTATAAAATCAAATCTCCTAGTAGTGCTCATTTGAGTATTTTATAATTCCTCATTTATGAAATTTTCCAAATCAATCTTCCCAATTTTTTTTTCTTTCGAAAAGACACAAGAAGATGTACGTGAAGCAACAAGAATGAGAACCAAGACTTTATTTACCACTTAACATACATGCTTAACATTATGACATAACTATGGAAAAACACCATAGGGGAGTAAGGTTAAGATTTTATAGTGCTGTATATAGGCTATAGCTACAAGGAGAATGAAAATTGGATTAATTGGGCGTTGTTTAGAGGGAACTATAACCTATTGTGAGTCAAACTAGTATATTGTAGGAAAGTGTCAGCAGCTTAATTATTCCCAGTATACCTAGCTATATGACATAATGTCAATGAGCTGTAATTAATTTGGAGGAATTAGATTTTCAAAAAGAAGTTGTTGTGTGGTTAGAAGGTTTCACAGGTTCAAGCGTGAAACAATCTCTTGTCAAAGAGTACAATGTAAAATTGTGTACGACAGATCCGATAGGGATAGATTGGTCTTTTTACTGGATCCTGCACATAGCGGGAGCTTAGTATATCAAACGATCCTTTTAATTAACGAGGATATTTCAAGTTCGGAAGGGTTTTACAAACTAATTGAGAAAACTTTTCGTGGTGTCAGGGTAGTCTTTGCATGGAGAAAAACTTCATATCTTGTAATTGTGGTGACCTAGAACCATGCAATATTATCCCCAAAATGAACCGCATCTTATCAAATCCTAAAACAAGTGTATAATTTTTAACATATACAAACAATATAGTAGTAGCAACTATTAGCCCCTTTCATTAATATCCAAGTAATTTGTGTAGGGCCTATATAGAGTACATTATATTGTGCACTATATTAGGAGTGCCAAACTTTCAAGTTTAAAATTATATTAGTTGTAGGCTCGTCAGCTAAATTAATTATGTAGCTCGCAGACAGAACTATAGGAAATAAAGTATTAGTGGCAAGCTAGTCGTACCATCGCTTAAACAATAGGAATACAAAATTTTAAATTCTGCGTTGTGCTTATTGAGCAAAAACTTCTCTTTTTCGCATTACTTTTACGTGGAATACATCAATAATCGTTTAAATTTTTCAATAAATTTATTTAGACAATTGAATTACTGTTTATTCTAATTGAGCACCTAAATTGAAATACATGATTGGTGTTTTTATTAGACATTTCGTGCTTAAATTTTAGAAAATCATTTACACTGCGGCGGACCCAAATGTATTCAAGGGTTATCATCCTACACACCTTAATCGCGAACTTTTTTTATTTATATATGAATAATACTTTAAAGAGATGACCCTGCCAAGCAATATAGCTTCAGTAGCTCATTGGTGACGCTCTTCAACAGCAACCTTGAGGTCATGTGTTCACTTTGAAAAATTTACTCATTTTTCTTTTATATTTTTTAATTTGGAGATTAAAGTTACTTTATAATTTTTGGTGTTGTGTGTTGCTCTTTCAAATGTAAGTTTTTTTAATTTTTTTGAAAACATTCATCGTTTTCTTTTGGAGTTGAATTTTATAAAATTATCTAAAGTCTAACTAAATTGATATATTAAGTTGTAGTTCAGCTTAATTTTTTTTTTCTAAGATATAATGTCATTATAGTAATTTTTTATTTTTTTTTACTTCTTTAAATATCGACCCTACTTATGAAAAATTCTGCGTATGCCACTGGTGTGTTCTCAAGCGCCTATTATGTGGATACATTAACCACATAAAATATGTCTCCTCCTCAATTGCAACAAGCTTGAGGCTAATGCATGTAATAAAATGAGGTTATATATTTTAAATGGTTAACTTATATATATGTATTGCTATTTGTTGCTTCATTTGCTTTGTCTGTTGCTATTTGTTATCATATTTTTCTTGCAACCAGGTTTGAAACTTTTCTATTGAGCTGAGGGTTTATCAGAAGCAGTTTCTCTACCCCCACAAAGGTACTCTTCCTAGACATACTTGAGATATTATACCTGATATGTTGTTATTTTTGTTTTAAGCTACATGTGTAATGGGCCATTGCGAACACATACATAAATTTTTTCCAAATTTGAGCTAAAAATATATAATAGAAACACTTTATTATTGTTAGATGCTCAATCGAAATATGCCGTAATTTGAGTGTTTATATGAAATTATTAGACAAATTTACGATAATATATCTAAGAGTGTGTTACTTATCTCAGACATAAGGGACCCCATCCTTCTAATTTTCTCATAAAAAGAATAATTTATTCAGTTAATCATATCATATTTCTATATAGAAGCATGGGTTAAATTCATGCTTCGACTTCAGTCACAGACCAAAAAAAATAAAAAATCAAATGGATCCCATATTAAAAACACCAAACAATATAAAAAAAAAAAGGAAAAAAGTGGACCCCACCATCTCTATGTTAAAAAAAGTGGATCCCATATTATAAAAAAAGCAATGTAAAAAAAAAACATGCATCTCATATTAAAAATCATGGGTTAAACCCATGCTTTGTCATCAGTTATGGACCCAAAAAAAAAAAACGGGTGGACCCCATACTAAAAATATCAAGCAATATTAAAAAAAGGGAAAAAAGTGAACCTCATATTAAAAAAAAAAAACGTACACCCCATATTAAAAATAAAAAAATATTCATGTAATTCCCAAAATATTCCCATTAAGTCAATAATGGTGGATTCGTTGCCACATGCGTATCAACCCATTAGTGGGAGGAAATGAAATTATTGTAGAGCAAAAACATAGAGTCCATATTATTACTTTTCTTCAAAAGGTTAAGTGATCAAACTATACAATTTTCTTTATTTTCTTATATTAGCTTGAGCTCTAATCTAAATATTTAACTGTTGCATTTGCTATTCCGCCATGTCATTTATTTGTTATGTTTACTAAAATAAATATACTTAAAATATTTATATTTTAAAATAAGATAGAATTTAATTACTTTTTCATTTTTATTCTTACTCTAATAAATGTGAAAAGATATTAATGTCATAAAAGAAAAATTAATATTAAATGGAGATCAAATAATTAATAAGGTAAATTAGTTAAATTATAATTCTACTTGACGTTTCCTTAAAAAACCGTGCAAAAGACAACATGACAAGTAGAATAGCTAAACTAAGAATATTTACCAAAAATTAAAAAATAGTAGTTCTTCGTTTAAATACAAAATTAAATTTCTAATTTGTTTCGTTTTAAACATGCAAGATTAATTTAATAATTTGAATTAGAATTATTCAAATCAAAATTTGATAAATAATAATAAGTATTGTTTAGGTCTAATCTACATACATTAGTAATAAATATTTTACACATTTAAATTAATCGAATTAAAGTTCAAAGTATCAACTAATGCTTAAATATTACTGTTATTTTATCTCAAAGAGAGAAAAATAGTTTCCTTTTAAACAAGTCTTCTGTTTTCGAAATATTAATAAATTTTTGCCAACTTTATATTCGTAGCACACACACTAATATAATAAAGTTTAGGATACAGAGCACAAACTATAATATTATAGTAATCGTATTTTGAACATAGTTATATATATATATTATCACTATTCAAACACAATTACATATACGTAAATATACTATAATCATACTCACGAGCATACGCTGTCTAGTTTTATAAAGAAGATTCCAATAATGATAAACATGCCTCTATTTTCAAAAAAGAAAAAAACAAAAAAATTAGGTCCCTTCTCCACCCTTTCTCTCTTTCATTCTTATCTCTCACTCAACAACACAAAAGAGTCCAAGTATATAAATAAACCAATCTCCATTTTTGTCATACTTCTCCCCACTTCACCTAAAATCCTTTCACTCCATTGAAGAGTCCCTTAAACCCTTCACTCCATTTTTATCATTCCCTCAAAATCTTGAAAAATCCCTTAAAACCCTTCTGCTAAAACCTCTCACTAAGCAAGCCCATTTGCTTTCTGTGGGTTATGAATAGTTCGGGTCAAAATTTAAAGGATCCATCTGTTTAATTAAAATTTAATTAAGTATTATATTATTATGTCATTAATGAAGAGATAATTTTAAGCTGAAAACAATATTAGGGACAAATTTTATCTTTTTTTTTACCATTCTCTTCGGGAGCTTTTCTTTTGCTCCTTTAGTGACTCGAACACACAATCTTTGAGTTGAAGGTAAATGACGCTTACCATATGAGCAATCACTGCTAATATGTTAATCACATTTTTTTACCATAATAGGCGTTAGAAATCACAATTTGATCCTTTGAGCTAGTTCTAATATGTTAAGAGCAATTTTTTTTTTGAACTTTTCCGTTTTATAAATACTATTTCAATAATTTTTTTTATTTATTTTCCATCTAGTGCCCGGTACTCCCATTGAAGCCCGACTATACTCGGATTTATGCCGCATAGGGCCTCATTTTAGAGGAAAAATGCTCCCTACCAAATTTTTTTCTCATACCCAAAATTCGAATTCGAGATATCTAATTAAGGGCGAATAGCTGCACCACATCCTGGTTAATATTTCAATAACTGATAACATGCCTCTATTTTTTTTAAATAAAAAACAAAAAATTTAGTTCCCTCCTCCACCCTTTCTCTCTTTCATCATTCTTATCTCACTCAACAAACAAAACAAAACAAAGAGTCCAACTATAAAAAAACACAAAAACTTGAAACGTATCTCCATTTTTTGTCCTACTTAAATCCCTTCACTCAAATCTTGAAAAACCCCTTCACTCCATTTTTCTCAATCTTGAAAAACCCCTTAAACCCTCCCAAAACCCCATTTTTCTCTACTTCACACTATGCAAGCAAATTTGCTATCTACACCTATATACCCCACCCCTACCCCCACCCCCACCACCACCCCAACCACCAACCTTTTCCCAAAATGTAGGCCCCACTCAAGAAAACTCACCATCCGTGCCGTCGCCACGTCATCAGATACATCACCACCCCAACCATCACAAAAACTCAACAAATACAGTAGTAGAATAACTGAACCAAAATCTCAAGGTGGGTCTCAAGCAATACTATATGGTGTAGGATTATCAGATGATGATATGAACAAACCCCAAATAGGGATATCATCAGTTTGGTATGAAGGGAATACTTGTAATATGCATTTGTTGAAACTTGCTGAAGCTGTTAAAGAAGGGGTTCAAGAAGCTGATATGGTTGGATTCAGGTTTAATACTATTGGTGTTAGTGATGCTATTTCTATGGGGACTAGAGGCATGTGTTTTAGTTTGCAGTCAAGAGATTTGATTGCTGATAGTATTGAAACTGTTATGTCTGCTCAATGGTATGATGGAAATATTGCTATTCCTGGATGTGACAAAAATGTAAGCCTCTTTTAGACTTTTCTCATAGAATCTTGAAAAAATTAGTTATTAGTTAATGCTTAAATTCCTTTTTAAGGGGTCGTTTGGTTCCTGATTAGAGTTATGCAGGTATTAGTAATGGAAGAATTAGTTATAGAGGGTTTGGTTATGAAGAGTTTAGTTATCTATGTACTAGTTATTCCATGTGTGTTGGTTACGCTTGATCGTGAACTGTTAGTCAAACACCGTACTTGGTGTGCTATATAACAGCTAAATGCTACCAAACGTTGTACTAGTTATTGTGGTTTTAGTACATGGATAACTCACTTCCTAACCAACAACCAAACAGCCCCTTAACTGAACCTAAGTCCAGGGTGGGTCCGAGGCGATTATGTACGGTGTCGGATTATCAGATGATGATATGGACAAACCCCAAATAGGGATATCATCAGTTTGGTATGAAGGAAACACTTGTAATATGCATTTGTTGAAGCTTGCTGAAGCTGTTAAAGAAGGGGTTGAACAATCTGGAATGGTTGGATTCAGATTTAATACTATTGGTGTTAGTGATGCTATTTCTATGGGGACGATGCTATTTCTATGGGGACTAGAGGCGTGTGTTTTAGTTTGCAATCAAGAGATTTGATTGCTGATAGTATTGAAACTGTCATGTCTGCTCAATGGTATGATGGGAATATTGCTATACTGGATGTGACAAAAATGTGAGTCTCTTTTAGACTTTTCTAATAGAATCTTGAAAAAAAGAATACCATTTTTAGTTATTAGTTAATACTTAAACTCTTTTTTAAGTGGTCATATGGTTGCTGGTTAGAGTTATGCAGGTATTTAGTAATGCAGGGATTAGTTATGCAGGGTTTATTTATGCAGAGTTTAGTTATTTATATATTAATTATTCCATTAGTGTTGGTTTGGGGTTGTACACTGGTGACCTGGTAACTTGGTAACTGGGATTATAAACTTCGCTATTATTGTGGGGAAAAAGATGTGAGCTTTGCAATTTTCAATCATCTGTTCAATACTTTTTCTATTATTGTGGTGGTGGGGGGGGGGGGGGGGGGAGTGAGTTTTGCAATTTTATTGCTACTTTTTAAAAAAATGGATGTTCTTCATATTTGGGGAAATTGCGAGTTTTCTTATCCAATTCTGGAGTGTGAAAGTTGACGATATGGGAAATAGTTTCTATTGGGGTATTATGTTTTATTTCTTGAATAAAAGATGCAAACTTTGCTATTATTATGGGGAAAAAGATGTGAGCTTTGCAATTTTATTGGTCTACTCAATACATTTTCTGTTTTGCTTTCAAAAAAGTTGCTGCCTATCCCTGTAAAGACTTGCAATATTTTGTGTAGGTTATATTTCTTGGAGTAGATAAGATCCCAGGTTGATTTCCTGGAGAGTTCTATGTATATGGAACATACCACTTTCAATTAGAAGTGGGTACAAGTATAATATTCTTAAGATTTTGTGTAGAATTGAGCATTTTTTTCAGTTTGAGCAAGCAAAAAACATGTATTCCAGCATGCTGTATCTCTTCCGAATGATAACTGCTTGTTGTACTTTGGCAGATGCCAGGCACAATTATGGCAATGGGAAGACTAAACAGACCAAGTATCATGATATATGGTGGCACCATTAAGGTCAGATAGGAACATTCATGTTCGAATTCTTTCTCGTTGATCCAAAGCCTTTTTTCCTGTAGAGTATATATTATCTTCTGAGATGTTGCTGCTTGGAACCATGCTATCACTTTCTAAATTTCTTCGAGAAAAGTGAAGTTGAATAACAATGGAGAATAAACAAAAAGGGAGACTGAACTTTCAGGGAGGAATATAAAAAAGGATAGGTGAAAGAGAAACAGTGTAGTATTTGAAATCTATGTTTTGATGTACTGAGAAAGTGAGATAGTAAAGGAAGCACTCAATATGAAAGACATTTTCTTTTTAAATTATTAGAGGATTTTCTAATAATATGTCTATTTAGTCGCTAAATATTAGTTAAACTTTAACAAATAAAACATGGAAACAAAAATTCATGTGTAAATATTTGTTTGTTCCTTTATTTTTCATTGCATCAAAGAGTGAATTTTCGTTGCATTACAAGTACAAATCAAAATGCTAAAAATTGCATTGGAGACACTTGCTGCCAACACATCGATTAGTTCACTCCCTAATCATTAGGGTAACCGACTTTTTAGAAATAACACTAAATAAAAAGAGACAAACAACTCTAGATTCTTACTAATATAACAACCATTAATGATATTTTGAGGTCATTTGCTGCATCACGTGTTGATTCCTAATTCTGTTTGCTTCTGAATCATTATTGATCCTTTACCTTTTCTCTAATGTACAGCCTGGTCATTTTCAAGGGCATACATTCGACATAGTATCGGCGTTCCAGGTATGTGTAGTGAATTGCTAGTTTGCTGTTCTAAGTTGTTCTTATTGCCCCTTTTAGCAATTCTTCTGTCCATTTTGCCTTTGAAGTGCTATAAAATTCTTCTGTTTAGTTAGGGCTTTGAATAGACTTTGTGACACATGGAAAACAATAAGCTCACATGTGGTAAAAACATATCACTATATCAGTGGATGGTCTATAGAAATAAAACCATTGAAACTAGGAGAAAGCATGTTCTGGTTGAAGTTCTCTTACCCTATGTAAGTACTTGAGGAACCATGGAGGAGCATCTGGATATTTGAGAGGCTTTTGTAAAGTGAGTTCGAGTTGCCTAAAGGATGGGATTTTTTTGGATGATCTTTTTCTTGGATAAGACACATATATGCAGTAAGGAGGTGAAGTAAAAGCTTTACTGGATTCCGATTTCTTCTTAGCTATATAATTTGTTATTCTAACCCAATATTAATAGTGGGAAAATAAAATTTTAAACATTTCCAAGCCTATGTCATTCCATCTAAACATATTCTATTCGTGTCCCTCTATATCATGCTCTAGGGGAGAATGGTCTTTATCTGCTTATCATAATAAAATGTATGCTGGTCTTTATCTGCTTATCATAATAAAATGTACCCTGATGTTAGGGTAAATTTAATTAAAAAAAATATATCAATGAATACTTTGTTGAAGTATTCCCTTGACACCTTACTTGTTTTTGACTTGTATACTTTCAGGTAAAGTCTTCGTCCTCTTATTTTCAGCACAATTTTTATCCATGTGATATTTTGTGGCAACTGGCGAAGATTTTTCTTGACAAAAGACCATCCCCATTATGACAATTTTGATCTTTTATGTAAAAGCATTTAAAGGGTTGTTGAGCGCTTTCAGACGTGCCATTTGTGATTTGTAGTTGTTATGGTTTATACGATAGATGCATGCTGTGTGACTTGAATTTTTTTTTATGAGAAGGCTAAACTTAAAAGACAGCTTTCTGCCTTAGATTTTTCAAGAAAAAAATCACTCACGGATCTTCACTTCTGTAGGAACTTTGGTGTTGACCATTTCTCTGCTTTGATTTTAATTACAGGTGTATGGAGAGTATGTTAGTGGTGGTATCAGTGATGAAGAAAGGATGAATGTAGTTCGTAATTCATGTCCGGGTGCGGGGGCTTGTGGTGGAATGTATACAGCAAACACCATGGCATCGGCTATTGAGGCAATGGGAATGTCGCTCCCTTACAGGTAAACAATGTGATGTAGTTTAAACTTTGTTTAACAAGAATTGTTGCTAATATGTGCTTTCAGCGTCTCCTTTTCAATGCTATAGCTCTTCCACACCAGCTGAAGACCCACTGAAAATGGATGAGTGCCGCCTAGCGGGAAAATATCTTTTGGAATTGTTGAAGATGGACTTGAAACCTCGAGATATCATCACAAAAAGTTCACTTCGAAATGCAATGGTGATAGTCATGGCACTTGGTGGATCTACAAATGCTGTACTACATTTAATTGCTATTGCAAGGTGAGCAAATTTTCTGCAGAGTTCACAATTTACTTTTGGGATGAGTATGTTAGTCATGATTTTGCATCTCTACAGGTCTGTTGGCTTGGAATTAACTCTAGATGACTTCCAAAAGGTCAGCGATGAGGTTCCTTTCCTTGCAGATCTGAAACCTAGTGGAAAATATGTTATGGAGGATGTGCACAAGGTTTGTGCAACACTATGTATGCCAATATAATTTTAGTTTTGGTTATATGGCCAGTCACTGCTGTTGATTTTTGTTTTGATGAATTGATGAGCTTGATTATGTAGATTGGAGGTACACCTGCAGTCATCCGCCACCTATTAGAGCTTGGGTATTTGGATGGGGACTGTATGACTGGTATTTGGTTTTGATGATGGCTTTAGTAGACATTTTCTTATATTTGTCATCTAATAAGTGGTGGAACTGATTTCACGTGCTCTTTGATTTGTAGTCACGGGAAAGACCATGGCTGAAAATGCAAAGCTATTTCCTTCTTTAGCTGAAGGTCAGGTAAGGTCTTTTTACCAATGGTGCTTACCATGTGTTGCAGTAATGTTTTTTTATCAGGGATAAATACTCACTTCTGTCCATCTTTCTTTTTCTTCTAGCAAATTATAAGACCATTGTCAAACCCCATCAAAGAAACAGCCCATATTCAGATATTATATGGAAATCTTGCACCAGAGGGTAGCGTGGCAAAGATCACTGGAAAAGAAGGAATGTACTTTAAAGGTATGTTCTCCTTATTTAGAATTTTTAATATTTGGTGTCTTTGAGCACTGTCTATTTACCTCTTGAAGATAGAACATTGACGGGAACTTGTTCATCAGGCCCCGCCCTAGTGTTTGAAGGAGAGGAAGCTATGCTTGCGGCTATCTCAGAAGATCCTTTGAGTTTTAAGGCAAGTCAGCTAATCCGTTTCCCTGTATTTCTTTCTTTTACTTCTATCCTGATACACTAGGCAATGAGTGCCAAAGCGTCGATTTCTAAGGAGCATTAATAGCTCAGATTAATAGTAAATACTGAAAGCTCTTGAAGTCCAAAGACAAAACGGGTACAAGCTTATACTGACAATAAATCTTATCTTCGATGAATCAATTATAAACAGATTCCCCTTTCTAGGCATTTTTAATGGTTAAAAGGTTATCAAAATATTAATACATGAAAGCCTTTTGCCTTTTGCCATTATCCTTTGGCTATTTCTCGTACGCTTTGGTTAACTATTGCTAGTTTACTAATGAAAATAAGCTGTGCTCTCTCTCTTTTCCTTTTTGCTTTTTGCTTTTCTTTCATGTATTTCTTGAGGCAATGGTCCTTGTCTTCTTTATGGGTCTAATGCATGACATTAGACTTTTCATTTTTGATAAGGCAGCAGAGAAGAAACAATGAAATCTCTGCTTTGTTCATTTTTCTTGTTGTATAGACTTACACATCGCGCTATCTCTCTGCTGTAAATATATAGTATCTTATATTCTTCCTTTTTTTGAGTTGCTGTAATTAACCATCTTATTGGAATTTCAGATAGGTAAATTGGATACTTTGTGGAAGTATCATGCCCACTGACTGTTACTTTAGCTGATTTCTTCAGTTTTAGCTTGCATTTGCCTCGTCTGTTTGTTGATTAGTAATTGGCTGCAACAGTTTGAGCTTTATTTTTCAAGCCAGTTCCATTGTGTTGGATGTTGGGTAGTCTAGACATATCTTCTGTGTACCATCTTTCAGGGAACAGTTGTAGTCATTAGAGGAGAGGGGCCTAAGGGAGGACCAGGAATGCCCGAAATGCTAACACCCACAAGCGCAATTATGGGTGCAGGTCTTGGAAAGGTACGCAATGCGAGATTTTTTTCTTCCTTGTCTCTTATATCTTTCATTCTAGTCAATACTTATAGTTGACATGTATTTCGTAAAAGTTATAGCTTGTCATTCTTTGTCTCTCTACTAGTATTTCATTTTGAATCTGTTGCATGACGTTAGCTCGTAGCTTCTGTTTTCCGTGTTGCTGAACGTTTATTTTGTTTTCCTTGAACCTTAGGATGTTGCATTACTTACTGATGGAAGATTTTCTGGAGGTTCTCATGGATATGTTGTTGGGCATATATGTCCTGAGGCACAGGTACATTAGCTTTTGTTTTCTCAACTTGTTGCTTCTTTTGCATCATGCATAATTTGTTCCTTTCTCCCGTCTTACCAGATTGCTTTCACTGTGTTGTCTAGCTTGTACTTTTTCAGCCATCAGGAACTTCGGAGCCACCTTAATATCTTGGATGCGGGAATAATCTTTAAAGGGGGTGGGGGGTTAATAAAAATGACACCCCTATGAGCACCTCCCCCTGAGGCACTTAAAAGTTTAACCACAATATAAGCACCTCACCATACGCAGTTAACAACAACATACCCAGTGAAATCTCACAAATTGGGGTCTGGGGAGGGTAGAGTGTACGCAGATCTTACCTCTACCTTGGGAGGTTGAGGCTGTTTCGGGGAGACCCTCGGCACAAGGACATGATGCTATAAAAAGCCGTGAAAAATACTATAGAAACATGATAAATATGTCTGAGAAAAAGAAAGTCGTAGCTACCACAAGTTAATAAGATAGTGGAAGTACAAGAAACAACATATAGTAGTAGAAATTGAAGGACAAGAAACTACAAAAAGTAATACTATGACTACTAGTATGAAAGGATACATAGGACAATGCTCAACTACCTACTAACCTTCTACCGTAATCCGTGTCTTTCATAACCTCCTATCTAAGGTTACCATACACAGTTAAGAGAAATGTCAGTGAAAATTTGATGGCACTTTAGTCAGAAAATTTTCTTTTGATATCATGCTTCAAATTCTCTTCCTTTCTTTTGAGCCGAGGGTCTATCGGAAACAACCTCTCTACCCAACAAAGGTAAGGGTAAGGTTTGCGTACATCCTACCCTTCCCAAACCCCACTTGTGGGACTACACTGGGTATGTTGTTGTTGTTGTTGACTTTAGTCAGAAAATGTTTGCATGATAATAGTTATTACTGTATATCCTAAAGTACCAGTTTCAGCTGTTAAATTTGTTCAACTAATAGGTTCCTAGTTTTGAGAGGGCAATCACTAGTTTTGGTAGCCAGACTTTTCTTGTTTGTTTCCTAGTGTTGATCTCTTTCCACCTAGTTTTAGTGTGCTCATCTACATGACTTCATTAATTTACTTAAGTTGTTGAATATTGTATTTCCTTCTAAGAAAAATTTGTTGTAGAAATATAAGCATGCAGCTATAGATATCTTTGCAGTCGTGATGATAACAGTCTGAGAGTGTTCGGATTGGCTTATTTGAAGTGTTTTTTTGGCTTTTAATCCCTTTTTTTACTTTTTGTGGTGTTTGGGCAAGATAAGCACTTTTAGGCCAAAAAGTACAAAAATATATGAACTTGATTTATTTACATTCAAACCCCTCATCAGGAAGGAGGTCCAATTGGTCTTGTTCAAAATGGAGACGTAATAACAATTGACATATCCAAGAAGAAAATGGACGTTCAGTTATCAGACGAGGAGTTTGAGCAGCGTAGAAAGAGTTGGACTCCCCCTGTATATAAAGCCGACCGAGGAGTTCTCTACAAGGTACGTTATTTGGTAGTAATGGATATATGTTTGAAACCAAAGAGTTTTATATCGACGTAATTTTTTTGTTTCTTGCAGTATATCAAAAATGTGCAATCTGCTTCCAAGGGATGTGTTACTGATGAATAGACAAGAGAAGCAATTTTTATGAAAGCATAGAGTGAATCTGGGAAAATTCCTGATTTGTAGATTTTGCATGAAGCTGCAATACGGGCATTTTCGCGGCTCTTAGCATATTAATGTTAGGTTTATCCTATTTATGTTTTCAGATGTAACTCATATAAATTGGTTCGTTTGAAGTTGAGGGAGCATTATTTTTTTCGTCTACTTTGTAAGTCTGGATCCTTTAACTTGTTGATTAGTAGTCATTTAAATAGTATAATGCTGCATGTTTTATTTTGTGATTCACACTCTATATATCTTATTTTCTTTTAGTGATCTACATACTAATTTTTCATACTTGCAAAATAATATTACTATTCTTCTCTTTAAATTTTCAAGAACGGAATAGGAAAGTAAAAATAAGAGAAATAAAACATACTTCCTCCGTTTCAATTTGTTTGTCTGGTTTTGACTTGGTACGGAATTTAAGAAAGTAACTAAGATATGTAAAATGTACTAAAATATCTTTCTATCTTGTGGTCTTAAATGTGGAAATAAAGAAGAAAAGACACATTCGGAAAGTAAGACAAACAAACTGATACAGAAGGTGTATTGCTCAAAAATATTCAACAAATGAAATATTGATTTGAGAGTTTGAGAGTGGATCATGGACCTAACTTTTTCTAGGCTGTGGTTCGGACTATTCTGACCATCAGATGACCCAATATCCTTGAGTACTCTTGGGCTTTTGCCCATATTTTGCAATGGCCTAATAACCCCAATTCAACACCTGAGAGCCCAACTATCTTTTCACTTTTAGCCCTAACTGTTAGGATTGACCTGTTGGCTGTAATCACGACATTTGCAAGAGTATTAAAGTTTGTCTAACCCTTTTTTTTTTCTTCTTATTTTGTTGATTGATTTAGAGTCAAGTGGGCGAGGTAATATACGCAAATATGCAAAGTGTACAGCTGGTGGTACAGATACCCTTGAAGAAGAGTACGATTCATTGTATACTCAATGGCAGATTCAAGAATTTAGCTCGACGCTTATAAATAGCATCCGCCAGCTGTTGCTTTTCGTCCCCTTCAAGCCGACCTTGCATTCTATATATTCTGCAAAACTATATATTTTTTATTATATAAGATTTTAACTTATGTACACTAATCAACGGTATAATTTTCTATGAGTGTATCATGTTAAGATAAACTTATTACAATAGGTGATAATTTATACTGGCCTTAGTTTGGTAAATTAAAATTTGTTGTAAATGACATGTTATACTAACTTTGTTAAAATACATTGGTAGTTATTTAGCATATATCAGAAAATATAGTACAGAGTTAAATTCTTTAGCCATTCTTGATCGTTGTAATTAATAATATGGGGAAGGTATTACCCTAGTTCCTGGAGGAGTATAGTATATATTGAACTTTTAGTTTAATCATGTTCCCTAATTTGTCTATACTAAACCTAGCTTGTGTATATTCATAATAAGCAGGGTCATGCATGAGTGTTAACCATGTATCATGTACCAAACTATTTTGTATCCATATAATATTGATTTGATTTGATGGGAAAAACCTCTCTACCTCTACGAGGTAGGGATAAGATATGCATGCACTTTAATCTTTACCTTCCCCAGACTCCACTTGTGGGATTACACTGGGTATGTTGTTATTATAATATTCATTTGATTTTCATAACTGCCTTAATCGTAGAAGGTTAGTAGGTAGTTAAGCGTTGTCATACTAGTAGTCGTAGTATTATTCTTATAGTTCTTGTCATTCGATTTATGATACTATTTTTTGTTTTTTGGACTTTGATTATTGTATTAATTTATGATAGTTACGTCTCATTTTTTTAGACATCTTTATCATGCTTCAATAAAATTTTCAAATGACTTTTTAAACTGCTTTGAACTGCCTGTCCATATGTCGAGGGTCAACCGAAAACAACATCTCTACCTCCTAAGGTAGGAGTAAGGTCTGCATACATTCTACTCTTTCCAGACCCACTTTGTGAAATTTCACTGAGTGTGTTGTTGTTGTTGTTGTTGTTGTTGTTGTAACTGCCTTAATCGGTTTCCTTTGTTATTCATTTGGCTTAGTACTCGTAATGTATATATATGCTTCGTTTTCCAGATATAAGTCATACAATTTGAATTTCATGATGAAATTCATGCAACAGACCAGAGAGTGCGATTACGTAGATGTATTTAGCTTACTATTTTAAAGTATATTGTCATACCTTACGTACGTTCTCAACGTAGGTGCCATTTTGATAACAACAAACCCTTTTGACTTAGATTTGTTTTTGTTTAGCTTTTGTATGGGTTTGTTTTATGTTTTTGTTTTGCTGCTCGATTAATTTAGATTTACATGACGCACAACCGATCGAGACATATAAAATATAAAAGAAGAAATCGCATTAGAGAGAGAGAATTTAACTTATTTTTAATTGATATCAAAACTAATAGAGTTATTGCCAGAGTCTGACATCGGTGGGTTAAAGGGTACATGGTCTTCTTATATATACCTGCTTGGTTAGTTCTGTCCGGCCTCATGAGCTAGCCTTTCGAACTGAGTTGAATCCAAGATCCATTTCTTTATGATGAACAGGCTAAGCGATCTGCCGAAATTGTAGGATGTAAAAATACCACCAGTAGGGGACCTTTCCACCTTAGAGAGAGGTCTCCACGCGAGCAGTGTGGATGAAGCGGAAGCGAACATGTCGACTTGAGTAATCCCAACATTGATGAGAATCCAATGCCCTAAAAATCTAAGAGTTCCACCGCAAACAATTACTAATAATAAAATGTCACTCAGCAGAGTAATCTTACATACAAACTGACTCAGACTATATTAGACTATTAATAAGTGGAAGTTCAGGTACGACGAAGGGTACTCTCCAAATAATACCATCTAATAGGGGCATTTTGGTATTCTCAGTTCAGCTCTCTTTTTTCTTTCTCGATGACACGTGCTGTAGCACTTTCACCATTTTGCCACTTCTTCTTCTTCATCACTGAGAACAAGAAGGGCTATCAATTTTGCCAGTTCTTCTTCTTCATCAGTGAGAACAAGAAGGGCATATACGTCAATAATATGATTTTTTTTTATGGCTAATTCTAACCAAACATCTGTCCCACTTCTAAACACTTCTTCAAATGATCTTCTTGGAATGATCCATGTTTATCTTTTTGGAACGATCAGAAAAAAGAAAAAACAGCCTGTCCAACTATCTTGCTTCATCTTCATCTTCAATTTGTGCTGATATCTGTAACAATCTGTTCTTACAATTTAAGGTATGCTTCTCGCTCTTGCCCTAATTTTTTATTCTAAGTTTTCCAATTTATGGGTTAAATTCATTGCTGTTGTTAGAATTTTGATTGCTTCCTTTCTTCTTCTTCTTGAGCTTCGACCCCTCCTTCTAGCGTTTCCATTTTCTTTTTCCCACAAAAATTTAGGTGCAAATCAGTTATCTTTTCTGTTCATATCAATTGAGAAATTAGTTGGTCTATCTTGCTTTAGATTTGATTTTGTGTTTACTCACTTTTGTCGTCTACTTCGTCATCATGGGTGGGCAATTTCGAAATTTCATATTTACATGCTTTTTAACCATTATACTTTATGGTATTCTGTAGGTACTAGTCCTTTTAAAAGTATGAGCCCACTTGATTTCTTTACTTCACACGCTTTTGCAGCCATTTTGACAAATGCTTTTTGGCCATACGGGCTCCACTTGACTTTGCAATTACAAATGACAATTTTGGCTATTTTCTAATGCTAAGAATTGAAATATACGGATTACAGTTCAAATAAATTACTACTTTGTTTTATTTTATATCATTTTGGTGCTTCCTCTTTTAACTGCTAATTTGCTTTATGCAAGGGCTACACATTGTTCCTTTTTCATTTGGCAAAATTTAGTTTTACATTAACAATATCTGTTTAGTAAATCCTTTTTATTTATTTCAAATTCAAACTTATAAATAATTGAATTTAGAAAGAGATGATGACATGAAACTCGGTAGGAGAAGGTGTATTTCAAATCTTTCAATTGTAGAACCAAACTAAGAAAAGTCATATATGGGAGAAGCAGACTAAGTAAAATAATTTATTAATAATTTTAATTAATTGAATTATAATACTTTCTATAATAAAAATTCCATAATCATATTACTAAGAGGTACTCTCTTTGTCCTAATTTATGATATAATTTGACTAGGCACGAAGATTAAAAAAAAAAAAAGATCCTTAAAAAAGTGTGGGCCCCACCTAAACATCAACCAATATTAAAAAAAGTGTGGGCCCCAACTAAATCAAGCAATATTAAAAAAAATGAATCCCATATTAAAAAAACAAACAATGTCAAAAAAAAGTGCATCTCATATTAAAAAATCAAACAATATTTATGTAAATTCCAAAGTATCTCATTAAATCAATAATGATGGATTCATTGCCACATGCGTATCAATCCATTAGTGGAAGCAAATGAAATTATTGTACACCAACATACTTAATATACTTATATATTAAAATAAGCTAGAATTTAATTACTTTTTCATTTTTATCGTTACTCTAATAAATGTGAAAAGAGATTAATATCAAATGGAGATCAACTAATGAATAAGATAAATTAGTCAAATTATAATTCTAATTTACGTTTCCTTAAAAAACCATGCAAAAGACAACATGACAAGTAAAATGAACTAAACCGAGAATATTTACCAAAAATTAAAAATAGCATTTCTTCGTTTAAATAAAAAATCAATTTCTACTTTGTTTCGTTTCAAACATGTAAAATTAATTTAATAATTTGAATTAGAATTATCCAAATCAAAATTTGACAAAAAATAATAAGTATTTACACCTTTAAATTAATCCAATTAAAATTGAAAGTATTAATTGATGCTTAAATATTGCTATTGTTTTATCTCAAAGAGAGGAAACTAGTTTTCTTTTAAACAAGTCTTCTCTTTTAAAAAGTATTAATAAATTTTCGTAGCAAACATGAATATAATAAAGTTTTAGATACGGAGCACAAAACCCATGCTTCGTGTGTATATATATATATATATATATATATATATATACATATACATAGATACACTATAATCTAAAGTGTTGGGCCCGTGCAGACCACCCATGCTTCATCGTCCGTTTCCCCCGGAAAAAAAGGTGTGGGCCCCACCTAAACATCAACCAATATTAAAAAAAAGTGTGGACCCCAACTAAATACCAACCAATATTAAAAAAAAATGGAACCGCCATCTCCAAACTCACGGAAAAAAAAGTGGACCCCGTATTAACAAAGTCAAGCAATACTAAAAAAAATGAATCCCATATTAAAAAAAACAATGTAAAAAAAAAAGTGCATCCCATATTAAAAAATCAAACAATATTTATGTAATTTCTAACGTATCTCATTAAATCAATAATGGTGGATTAAAAAAGTGGACCCCATATTAACAAAATCAAGCAATATTAAAAAAATAAATCCCATAGTAAAAAACAAACAATTAATTTCTAAAGTATCTCATTAAAATTAAAAAAGTGGACCCCATATTAACAAAATCAAGCAATATTAAAAAAATGACTCCCATATTAAAAAAACAAACAATGTAAAAAAAAAAAGTGCATGTCATATTAAAAAATCAAACAATATTTATGTAATTTCCAAAATATCTCATTAAATCAATAATGATGGATTCATTGCCACATGCGTATCAATCCATTAGTGGGAGCAAATAAAATTATTGTACAACAACATACTTAAAATACTTATATATTAAAATAAGATAGAATTAATCACTTTTTAATTTTTTCGTTACTCTAATAAATGTGAAAAGAGATTAATGTCATAAAATAAAAAATAATATTAAATGAAGATCAAATAATTAATAAGGTAAATTAGTGAAATTATAATTCTAATTGACTTTTCCTTAAAAAAACCGTGCAAAAGAAAACATGACAAGTAAAATGAGTTAAACCAAAAATATTTGCCAAAAATTAAAAAATAGTAGTTCTTTATTTAAATAGAAAATCAAATTTCTACTTTATTTCATTTTAAACATGTAAAATTAATATAATAATTTGAATTAGAATTATCCAAATCAAAATTTGATAAAAAATGATAGGTATTGTTTAGGCCCAATCTACATACATTAACAATAGAATATTTTACACTTTTAAATTAATCGAATTAAAATTCAAAATATCAACGGTTTCCTTTTGAATAAGTCTATTAATAAATTTTTGCCAAATTTTGTATTCGTAGCAAACACTAATATAATAAAGTTTTGGATACGAAGCACAAACTACAATGTTATATTAATCGTGTTTTGAACAATATATATATATTACTTTACTACTATATAGAAGAGCCAGTTTATAAGCAAGATCTCGTCCGTCTTTTGGTCCCACTTTTTTATTTAAGGACAAAAAAATCCTTTGTGGTCCCACCCACTTTTTTATTTAAGGGCAAAAAAAATGACATTTTATACTTTATATTACCAACTCTTTTAAAAAGTAGATAGAAATACTTTATTATATTTCTATTTTTCTACTATATAGAAGCATCAGTTTACCCATGCTTTGTCCTCAGTCACTCTTTAAAAAAAATTGTTTCTATAAAAAAAGTGCTTCTATATAGTTAAAAAAAAAAGTGGACACCACCCTCTCCAAACTCATTAAAAAAAAGATTGATCCCACCCTCTCCAAACTCATAAAAAAAGTGAATCTCGTATTTAAAAAAAAAAACAATGTAAAAAAAAACGTGCACCACATATATTAAAAAATCAAATAATATTCATGTAATTTCCAAAGCATCCCCATCAAGTCAATAATAGTGGATTCATTGCTACATGGGTATTAACCCATTAGTGGGAGCAAATGAAATTATTGCACAGCAAAAAACATGAACCCCATATTATTGTTTTTCTTCAAAATGTTTAGTAGGCAAATACATACAATTTTCTTTCTTTTCTTATATTAGCCTGAGATCTAATCTAGATACTTAATTGTTGTATTTGCTATTCCGCCATGTCATTGTAACACCCCATAAACTTGAACTAGGTGTGAATTTGTAAAAATCTAGTATTAAGATGATATTTTATCTATACGAATCCATCTGATGGATTCGGGTGGAAGATGGTCATTTTGAAGTCAAACCAACTAGTGAAGTTCTAAAGGGCTCTTAAATTCGCCTAAGTTTTGGTAGGTCTGTCTTCTGGGCGATTTTCATGAAAATGTGTTGCAAATTTGGAAAAACTTCCTTGATGAAAGTTGTAGATTTTTGAAATAGCTTTCCAACGGTAAGTCGCCCAGCCCAAGAAAAGTTGTGTACAAAGAGTTATGCCCGTTTTACTAAAGATTGTCTTCACTGGAAATTTGATCAATTCGACGAAGCAGATCGACGCTCCGTCGTTCTGATCGACGCTCCATCCTTTGCACCGTCGATTGTGAGGAAAATAAAGATTTATCACTGGAAATTTGATCAATTCGATGGAGCAGATCGACGCTTCGTCCTTTGAACCGTCGTTTGTGCCTGCCGGGCTGAAATTATATAAGTTGCAAAATTTTAGTTTTTCTTCCATTCTTTTCACTCTCAAAAACCCTAAGGACGAAAATCATTCCCCCAAGTCTCCAACACTAAGGTAAGAACATCTTAATCATTGATTATCAATCCTAACAATAAACCCATGATTCTTAATATGATTCTTGTGACAAAAACCTAGGGTTGCAGCATAATTCTTTCCAAAGGGATTCAAGCTAGGGTTTGGGTGTTCTTCATTAGAAAAGTGAATTGTTAAACCTTGTTTAACAAATTAAGGTATGTCTCTTTTGAAAATCTTATTTTGGAATGCATGACTTCTTTTCTTGAAAGTTCTTTATTGAACAAAAAGGGTGAACTTCTCATACAAAACCCTAATGTATGTCTCCCTTTTAAAAACATTATTTTGATTTGTATGTCTCTTTTGAACATACTCTTTTATTTGTTTTTACGAACTCTTTGGTTGTGATTTGTATGTCTCTTTTGAAAATCTTATTTTGGAATGCATGACTTCTTTTCTTGAAAGTTCTTTATTGAATAAAAAGGGTGAACTTCTCATACAAAACCCTAATGTATGTCTCTTTTGCAAACTCTCTTGAAAGATTGATTCTTTATAAAAGCATGTTTTGAATGATATGATAAATTGGTATGGAATAATAAACCTTAGTGGTAAATGGTGATGTGACTACCTTGAGATGAATTGTAATTCGATTTTTATGCTCTGAACTCTGTTGATGTGATTTTTCCTAGCCATTCGGGAGGATGAGTGGTCACCGAGGTTTTCATATTCCGGTGTGCTTATGCCTAGCCATTCGGGAGGATGAGTGGTCACCGAGGTTTTCATATTCCAGTGTATATATGCTTAGCTACTCGGGAGGAAGGGTAGTCACTATGGATCCTAGTGTGGTAATTGCCTAGCCATTCAGGAGGAGGAGTGGCCACTACCGGGTTCGCTACCCGGGGGTGTGATTCAAGCCTAGCTATTCGGGGGGAAGGATAGCCACCGCTGGGTTCGCTACTCGGGGTGTGATGTATGCCTAGCTATTCGGGAGGAAGGATAGCCACCGCGTACTACATAGTCCGGTGTGATTTATTCCTAGCTATTCGAGAGGAAGGATAGCCACCGAGAATTATATGTTCCGGTGTGGTGCGCTATGCGCGATATGATTGATTCTTGGGCCTGTATTGGCATGTGTGATGTTCTTATTCTCTTATGGAATTGTTGATGATTATCTTAATTGATTAAAAAGGTATATTTGAAGTTGTAACTGGACAAGAGGCTTTATAAATGGGTTTTTAATAATTCTTATTGAGATACATATGCTGAATACCTGTTTTTCTATATCGATTAATGGCTTTGTAAACTGTTTGACAAATGATAGTAAGAATCACAAGGTGGAATGACTGTTTTTTTTATACTATCCTTTCAGAACTGATTTCTTTATGTATTGTTATATTTTATTTTTATAATACATGTTGTCCCCGAGGCACTCACTGAGTACGAAAGTACTCAGACATACTGTTATACCCCATTTTAACCGGGTTAAAGTAGAGTACAACATATTGGTGATTCCTCTTTGCTTAAAATTAAGGAGTCGCCACCTAATTATCTACGGTGAATTAGGACACCTAAAGTTAATTAAAGTAATTATCTAAAGTTGATTTTAAAGTCTACGAAACCAAATGGTTCTAGGCAAGGGTTCAACTAATCTAGAGGGAAGGTATTAGGCATCCTCTAAAATCCATTAATAATGGTTAACCGACCGGACTTAGTTATTTAATTAAGGCTAAAATGTAGATGTAATATTTAAATATTTAAGAAAATATCTTGTAAATATTGCTAAAGTTATTTAAAGTAAAACTTGTAGAAAATAATAGTTGCATAAAAGAGTTTAGTTAAAAAATAAACTAAAAGAAGCGGGACATGTAATGTTTTTAAACAATATGTATTTCGAGTGTTGGAAAGGAACTAAAGTGGAAGAGTTATCCATGAACTAGCTTGCCTTTTTTTATTTCTCAAAATAAGCTAACATTAGTGTGAAATTTGTGATGTTTTGAAAATCCTAAGATGGTAAGAATGAAAAATGATTCCTTTAACCCAAAAATATGTAGGCATACTATTTGAAAATCAATTACTCAAATAAATATTATAGATATTATAAATAGTTTAGAATATAAATAGAAGAGAATGTAATTTGTGGAATTAACTACCCATTATTAAACTAACCCCTTAATGTCACTAAGGTTCATCTAAATTAACAAACAAAAATGTTATCCATACAATACACATTAAATGCGCACAAAATAAAATGGAGGAGTAGATGTAATGTAAATGGGCTCAGCCCATTTGGACTGCTATGATCTGTTTGCAGTTGGGCTTCGGCCCAGTAACAATTTATATGTGTTGCTGCTGTTGTCACGCCTATTGGGCTTCTGCCCAGTAACAATTTATATGTGTTGCTGCTGTTGTCAAGCCTATTGGGCTTCGGCCCAGTAACAATTTATATGTGTTGCTGCTGTTGTCACGCCTATTGGGCTTCGGCCCAGATTTTTTATTTCCCTGTTTGGCTGCGGATTGGCTGCTACTGTATGGGGCTGACTCGAGAGGAGTTGTGTTGGGCTTTTAGCCCAACGCCAAATGTGGAAGGAGACGAGTCCCCTCGGACTCGTAGGCGATGTTCATGCATAAAAAATGAAAAAAAAGGATTAGTATCTACTCAACGAATAAGATTAAACATGTAAAACAAAGTTCAAAACAAATCAGTAGATTATGTATATACTGTATATATTCAAGTACAACTCATGTACACACATTCATAAAGAGGTATAGAAGAGAGGGAATAATCAACTCTAGATAAAACACAGCCCAAGCAACAAAACTGAGTGTGACAGTAGGGATGCATCATAGTCAACTAGCACATTCAACAGAAGGGAAATAGCTAAGACAGGTCGTATAGCAGTCACTGTACAAACAGATGAATTCAGAGACAATTCCAGAAGCAGATGTGGGCATGAGCAGGAGGCAATGTACAAGTGCATACATATGAAATTCATATCAACCTTAATGACACCAAACAGTAATAACCAATCAAACCCATACTCCTTTGAAGGGGCCAAGACAAGTAGTAACAACAGTTTCAGTCCAAAATATGACAACAAAGATTAGAAATGAGGAAAAACTAAGGGGTCACCACCATCTTATTTCACATGACGCGACAAGTTCTAAAGGTTTCAAGAACCTTGGAAGGGCAGGCCATAATCCATATGTGAGATGGTTCCCAGAAATTCTACTTGGCTCAAAATAAAGTTTCTGATTTTATTACAAAGTATTGGAAATACTGGTTTCAGAGCGAAGGATATTTAAGCTATATGGTTTATTTAATGGTTTAGACAGGAACATGGGGGTCAAAGTAGGCAGAATTCCTACCTGAGGAATTAGTGTAGACTTTCTTTCATTACAGTTTCATAAGCCTAGTAACCTCTAACTCACACTTGAATCATTGATCAAACTAGATATACTAATAAACCAACAAATGAGGAACCATACAATCATTTTTTTATTAAACATATAGTACATCAAATGACAACAGTTGAGCAAGACTCAAACTGTAAACACATGGACAGCATCTGTAAGCATATGATTAAACAATACTCAAACTAAACTACAATTTACTGACTTAAAACAGGGCAAGCACTTAACTCATAAGACTCAGATGTTTAGTCTCAAGTAAGTTACTGAAAAGTCAAAACAAGTATAAAGCAGTTCAAACAACACTTAGGCACAAGCCAGACCTTAAACTATCATTGATATATCATAAATCACCAAAAAAAAATCAGATAAGTGCACAGATATTGACTAATCATGTGTGTTTGAGGCAGTTTTATGCTTAGTCTTATTTAACAGCATAGTGGAGGCTTGAATCATTGGAAATACAGCAAGAGTGCATCTGAGAATACTTTTAGGCTATAGAGTAGAAGGAAAGGATCATACTCTATTCTAAACCAACCAATCACAAATTTCGAAAAGAAACATCTAATGACCTTAAGAGATCACACATCATGAAGGGTTAATGCAAGGACTAAGACCAAACAGCATATGGACATGTACAAGATTTAAATAGAAACCCAAACAAGGTTACCATTACAATTTACTGACTTAAAACAGGGCAAGCACTTAACTCATAAGACTCAGATGTTTAGTCTCAAGTAAGTTACTGAAAAGTCAAAACAAGTATAAAGCAGTTCAAACAACACTTAGGCACAAGCCAGACCTTAAACTATCATTGATATATCATAAATCACCAAAACAAATCAGATAAGTGCACATATATTGACTAATCATGTGTGTTTGAGGCAGTTTTATGCTTAGTCTTATTTAACAGCATAGTGGAGGCTTGAATCATTGGAAATACAGCAAGAGTGCATCTGAGAATACTTTTAGGCTATAGAGTAGAAGGAAAGGATCATACTCTATTCTAAACCAACCAATCACAAATTTCGAAAAGAAACATCTAATGACCTTAAGAGATCACACATCATGAAGGGTTAATGCAAGGACTAAGACCAAACAGCATATGGACATGTACAAGATTTAAATTGAAACCCAAACAAGGTTACCATTCATATCATGGGACTATACAAAGTAAATAGATACAAACATGCTAATGATTAGGTAAATTTATCTTAGCTCAGGTTAGGTTGAAGCAGTAACTAAACCAGGCTAAACCACACTAATACATACAAACCAGATAACAACCTAGCATGTATGATTTCTGAACTAAGGTACATGAAAACTAGTGTTAATCAAATTTGACTAAATTATAGATTAAGTAGAGAAAACATATCAAACAAATATATAAAGGGCCCATTAATAGACTATTCTGCCAGAAATTAATAAAGTCGCACTAGACATCACATTAAGCCAACCAAAACAGGCACCTAATACATAATTATCAATCTAATCTAACAACTTAATATGATAAAATGTCACGCTTACAAATAGTTGGCTGGACCACATTTGATTAATACTAAACATACATAAACTACTAAAAAAACATGCTTAATGACTAACGAATACCAACATAATCAAACTAATCACTAAGCTAACACTTAACTATCACCTAGGCATAAGTTGAACAGATGGGTAAATCACAAAGCAATGATCACACATGAACATAGATATCAAATTGCATGAATTGAGTCAACATGAGTTTGATTGAAGAATACACTGACTTTAAACACCAAAATCACCTTAAACGACAACCAGCAAACGACTAAACTAATCTAAACAGGTCCAAATAAACATGACTATGTCAAATTAGAGACCAAACACCATCATCATAATCACTGCCACGTGAACTCGTATGAACATCTAAATACTTACAAAACTGAAATTGAACTAAGCTAAAATTAAGACATAAACAAATAGATTCTGTCAACTTCTAGACTGCAAAACCGTAAATTAAGACACGAACATACAAGAATCATTAAAACCAAAATCAAACTAACCAATCCTGAACATGCTCGATACTACAAGTCATAAACTAAGATTAAACCAAATGAAACAAGCATGCGTGAACATATAAATGCTTCTTAACCTATTAGACTGAAATTAAACTACTTAAAGAAAGATCATTTACCTTCTTCGAGCGCAGTGAACTAGGCTCGATCCACAGAGCTACACTCGAACAGATTCAAATCCTAGATCGAAACGAATCCGAAAGTTTTTCGGGTGAGAAAATGTTTAAGAACAGGTAAAAGCGATTTATCAAATGGTGTGAAATTTAGAGTAGGCTACTGATAAAAAAAAATCTCTCTGAAAACGTTGAGTAATCCCCGGCTAAAGTTCACCGGAAAAAATCAAGTTCAAAAGATGATGAGTATCCCTCAAAATGCTGCTGATTCCTCAAAATACTGAAAATGATCCCCCTTCAACTGAATAAATCTTCTCCCTTTATAGAGTGAGGAGAGAAAGGAGCGTATGAGAGAGAGGAGCGTATGTGAGAGGAGCGGGGGACAGAGGGAATTGGAGGTGGCAGAGGTGTGGGAGACAGAGGGAAGTGGGACAGAGCGTGAGAGAGAGGGTAGAGAGAGAGCTGAAGTGAGAGGGGGGGGGGGGGGGTGTGGTGAGAGAGGAAAGAGAAAGGGATTAGGGTAGATGAATAAGAAATGATGGGCCGGGTCGGGTGAATGTGGTTGGGCTGGACCAGGTCGGGTAGTTGGTGTAGGGAATAAAATGTGGGCTGAATATTTTGGGCCTTTATTTGGCTGAAAGTGTGGGCTGGCGGAGTTGAAGAATATTGTATTTGTATTTTGGGCCATTAATTCGGCTGAAAAATATTGGTCCTTCCTCCTTTATTTAAATTATTTTTGGGCTTCTAATTTAATAACTAGTACAAAATATATTATGTGAAGACAAATAGTAATTGGTGTGTATAAAGTAAAAAATTAATTTAACGAGTACGAATCCGAAAATAAAATGATGACGAACCATTTAAAATTTGTGATAAAGTAATACTAGTAATGTTGATAGTAAAATAGTGAAAATTAATAGTAGCGAAAATAAAGTGATTAACTCGTCAATAAATTTAGAAGCCCGAGTAACTAAATTGAAATAAAGGAGGGACAAAATTGGGTGTCAACACATACCATTGTTGTTTTTTATGGTATGTTCGGTAACGGAGAAGAGCAGGTTCGTGATACTCTCGACGCTTAGGAGAACTTGCTGCTGCTATTGATTTGGTGAGCCCACATCATTGTTCGTGGGAACTTCCTGTTTCATTTACTATTCTAGATTTCCGGGCTGCGTCCCGAAGTTAGATGATTGCTGTGTCTCTTAGAAGCTCCATAGATAGTGGTCAGAATTGTGGGTAGATTTTCAAAGTCTCGTACGACTTACTGGGTGGTTGCCACGTTTATGACTATTACTTATAAAGACTTCCGATGATTTAAATCATGTGTTCACGATGTGTTACATTTAATTTATAAATTGTTGGAGACGAAGGTTGAACCTGGCGGGTTCAAGTATTATTATTGTGTTGTTTAGGTTTTTCCGATGTTGTTCATGACGTCGGATGTCGGTCACGTCTTGGGTGAGTTTTGGGGCGTGACAATTGATGCTTAAATATTGCTATTGTTTTATCTCAAAGAGAGGAAAATAGTTTTCTTTTAAACAAGTCTTCTCTTTTAAAAAGTATTACTAAATTTTCGTAGCAAACACGAATATAATAAAGTTTTAGATACGGAGCACAAAACCCATGCTTCGTGTATATATATATATATATATTATCACTATCCAAATACAACTACATATACATAGATACACTATAATCTAAAGTATTGGGCCCGTCCACAGCACGGGCATAGACCATCTAGTACCATATAGAAGCATGGGTTGGCACCCATGCTTCGTCGTCTCTTCATCGTCCGTTTTCCACCCAAAAAAAAAGGTGTGGGCCCCAACTAAACATCAACCAATATTAAAAAAAAAGTGTGGGCCCCAACTAAACACCAACCAGTATTAAAAAAAAAAGTGGAACCCACATCTCTAAACTCACGAAAAAAAAGAAAAGTGAACTCCATATTAACAAAATCAAACAATATAAAAAACAATGCATCCCATATTAAAAAATCAAACAATATTTATGTAATTTCCAAAGTATCTCATTAAATCAATAATGATGGATTCATTGCCACATGCGTATCAATCCATTAGTGGGAGCAAACGAAATTATTGTACAACAACATACTTAAAGTACTTATATATTAAAATAAGATAGAATTTAATTAATTTTTTCATTTTTTCCTTACTCTAATAAATGTGAAAAGAGATTAATGTCATAAAATAAAAAATAATATTAAATGGAGATCAAATAATTAATAAGGTAAATTAGTGAAATTCTAATTCTAATTGACGTTTCCTTAAAAAACCGTTCAAAAGAAAACATGACAAATAAGTGAGTTAAACAAAAAAAAAGTAAAAAAAAGTGGAATCCACCATCTCCAAACTCACGGGAAAAAAGTGGACCCCATATTAACAAAATCAAGCAATAAAAAAAAGAAAAGGAATTTCATATTAAAAAAACAAACAATGTAAAAAAAAAAGTGCATATTTTGTATTTGTAGCAAACACTAATGTAATAAAGTTTTAGATACGGAGCACACATTACAATGTTATATTAATCGTGTTTTGAACATAGTATCCCATATTGACAAAATCAAGCAATATAAAAATTAAAAAAAAGTGAATTCCATATTAAAAAAAAACAATGTTAAAAAAAAAAGTGCAGACTTTGTAGTCGTAGCAAATACTACAACAACATACCCAGTTCGTAGCAAATAGTAATATAATAAATTTTTAGATACGCAGCACAAACTACAATGTTATATTAATCGTGTTTTGAACATAGTGTGTGTGTGTGTATATATATATATATATATATATATATATTATGCATAAAAATAGTGCAAACCCATGCTTCTATACAGTACTAATATATGCATAAAAATAGTGCAAACTAATAATGTCAAAAAAAAAAAGGTGCACCCCATAAAGGGTGGACCCCATACTAAACAACATCAAGCAATATATATATAAAAACAAAAGTGGAACTCACCATCTCCAAACTCACGGTAAAAAAAAATGGACCTCATATTAACAAAATCAAGCAATATAAAAAATAAATAAATTAAACCCCATATTAAAAAAAAATAATGTCAAAAAAAAAAAAGTGCAGATTTTGTATTCGTAGTAAACACTAATATACTAAGGTTTTAGATACGGAGTACAAACTACAATGTTATATTAATCGTGTTTTGAACATAGTGTGTGTGTATATATATGTCACGACCCAACCCCGTAGGCTGTTACTGGTGCCCGACCTAGACACCCGTATACATGTTCTTTAGCTATTTGTTCTTTTCACAACAAACTCAATATGGATCTTATAACGATCAACCATGGTCTCAGATTTGTCGCATAATTATACATATAAAAGCAAACCGACAAGGCTGCCATCACATATCAATATCATATGCAAGCCAACAAGGCTGCCATTATAGACGAACATCATACCACAACACATCGTATAGACACAGCTGAATAGAACCCATACACAACCCACACATATGTCCACAGACCTCTAAGAGTTTCAACAGTAAATATGACGGGACAGGGCCCCGTCGTACCCTTAGTCAACATATGCATATATTTAGATTAGAAAGGATCTATACCAAATCTGGGCTCCGGAACAACGGAACTCACCAAAATAGCAGAAGGGGAATCTTAAGCTGTCGGATCACCAAAGCGAGTATCTGCACCTGCCGGCATGAAACGCAGCCCCCCGAAGAAAGGAGGTCAGTACGGAATATGTACCGAGCATGTAAAGCATGAAATACAGTAAACGGGATCATAACTGAAATAAGAGGTACAGAAAATGAGTACAATAACCAGAATACCAAGTACTTGCTTTTGAAACATAACTCATGCACATCAATATCATATGTCAGATCCGGCCCCATTATGGGACTCGGTGAACATGGTCGCCACCCCGTCTCTGGCGCCATAACACAGCATGCTCCAGAATATAATATAACTCCGTAACACAGCATAACTCCGTAACACAACATAACATCATAACACAGCATAACACCATAACACAGCATAACTCCAAAATATATGTATATATATTGTACCCGACCCTTTAATGAGGGACTCGGCGAACAATGCAGTGGAAGTGTGCACGATAACATACCCGGCCCGGGACTCGGTGAAAGATATATTGAGGTATGCACGAGCAGAGTAGTGAGAAACTATATGCAATTCAAAACATTTTTAAGGACTCAATAGGATAGTCAACACGAACCATCGTTCGCAATTTCAAATAATAGTCATACCATATACCTTTCGGGTGTCCCTGTGGATCATATCAAAATGGAACTTTGAAATCATGTGTACATATCATTATATATAAAACAAAACATAAGTTATGGGAATCATGATCAATAGCCATCCTAGTGGCTCTAAGAATAGGAATTTCCTTTGGAATCGTATATATATATATATCGTATATTCATTTCACAACGATCATGCCAAAAAGAAAGAAGGGTTAGCTTCACATACCTTTAGCTCTTATTCGCCACACAATAAGTATACGCTGCTCAATAATACTTCAACCTATATTAAGATGCCAACAACTACGTTTAAGTTACGGGGATATTCAAAACGTATTCTAACGTTAGTAACTCCTTTCTAGATGTTTAGACGACGTTTTCTCTTGTATCCAAACCAACCACATACAACCAATCCAACATTAATAATTATGTGTTCAATACCAATCCGGACAGCCCACACAATATCCCAAACAGCCCACATTCACAATATGCAATAACGATTCACATACGGCTACTACATTCTCAAGTTACTTCTAATAGTTCGTAGCCTTAACGTTTGCCTGTAACAACTTATAACAGCCTATCCAACACAATGCATAATCTTAATTATAATTAATCTCACAAGCTCAATAAGAATAACAACAACGTGTCAAAACAGTCTGCACATTACAACACCCAATAATAGTCTACATGTGATTATGACACGTCCAATTTATTCTTGTTAGTCTATAGTCATAACATTTCGTCGAAACGATTCTATAACATCCCCACCACTATGACAACATGATGTATATTCTTAACTATAATTAGTTTTTCCAACTTAGCCAAAACAACACGTCCAAAACAGTCCCTAACCAACAACATGTCCAAAACAGTCCCTAACCGACAACATAAAAATGTTCGGAATTCTTGCAAACGTTTACGAACATACTAAGCAAACCACATATGATTCTTACACATTATTTCATGTCTTCTTTTCATATAATTTAAATAAGTTATGACCAGCTATCCACACGACAAGTACAACATCAATTCATACGCAACTAAGCTACATCGTCATCTCTATAATCCTTACAACAATTCACAAACGACTTTGGTTTCAAATCCAACCATTAAACACCTTCATTTCCATCATAAAATTCATGACAATAACAATCAAAATATCAAGTAAAATCAGTTCACTAACTTCTTACAAAAATAGTCCATACACGGTTTCAACATGCTTCAACATCACTCACATAAAATCATAGATTCAATTATTTTAATACTAACACAACTTCACCCTTAACCTTCCAATTCTTTTCATTCTTTTTACCATGAGATCTATGATAGCAACAACCATAATTATTAAAGAAAATCAGTCCACCATTTCCACCAAAACAGTCCCTACGGCCATAATACCATTCCAACACCAACATTCATGATTTTATGCATGCAATTCATGTTCATCAAGTTATAACCATACTTCAACATCAACATATATAACTCCATGGTTACTATCATGTTCCAACATCAACACACATCATTTCATGCATACAACTTATATTTACACATCTACATCACCCTTAACACATGAAAAAAAAAGTTAGATCTTACCTTGACAACTTGACTTCTCAACTTGGCTAGAGTTTGTGAATTGAAATGAAAATGGTTCTTGTTGCTCCAATGACTATATTCACGTTATAGGGACCTTCTAAAGGGTTGAAACACCTTGGAAAATAATTTTTGGATCAAGACTGAAGAGCTCAAAAATCAGCCATTGTGGCCGAGAGCTTTCTCTCTCTAGGTTTAGGTTTTCTTTCTTTGTGTTATGTAGTTGAAATGAATGTATTTGCTGATCTCCTTAGTCCTTATTTGGTTAAACTATGATGCCTACAAGGTGGACACATGATCCACTCATGGCATTGAGTCACTCCATTAACTTTACACAAAATTTCCATTTTTTTTTCTCCTACTTTCGGCTAGGTGTTGGCCGAATTGTCCATCTTTGTTTCCTTTCTTCTTTCTTTTCAATTGTTTACAAGACAATTGCATGTGTAGTGGATGATTCATACACAATCCCTTGTCCATTGTAATCATACAAGATGAATGGTCAATATTTAATGTGAAATGATTCCTCCACCATGTTATGTCTTCATAAAATAATGCATGCTTTCATAAAGTAATGGATGCTTCAATATTCAATTGCATGCTTCAACTTTTTCTCCTCCAATTTTCAGCCATCTTGGCCGAGTATTACATGTATATTTCTTCCAATTTAATTGTCCACAATATAATGAAAGTGTAGTGGATGAATCAACATTAAATGCATATGTGTATGTCTTCCATAATAGCCTTGTTTTAGATGACTTTGAGTCATCTTTTGTGTATTGCACGTTGGTGTTCCTTCTTGGTTCATGGTTGTCACAAAATTTTAATTAACATCACAATTAAGTAGTTCCTAATCTCCAATAACATTTTTATACTAAGTAAAATTTATAACCGATTAGTTCTAGTTTAGAAATTAAAAATCCGAGGTTTCTATCTCACGTCGATTCCTTCGTGAATAACTCGACGTATAAAATACGGGGTCTAACAATATATATATATATATATATATATATATATATATATATATATATATATATATATATATATATATATATATATATATATATATATATATAATAGTGCAAATTAATAATGTAAAAAAAAAAGTGCACCCCATATTAAAAAATCAAACAATATTCATGTAATTTCTAAAGTATCTCATTAAGTCAATAATGATGGATTCATTGCCGCGTGGGTATCAATCCATTAGTGGGAGCAAATGAAATTACTTTTCTTCAAAAGGTTAAGTAGTCAAACCATACAGTTTTCTTTCTTTTTTAATATTAGCCTGAGATCTAATGTAGATATTAAACTGTTGTATATGTTATTCCGCCATGTCATTTATTTGTTATGTTTACTAAAATAAATATACTTAAAATATTTATATTTTAAAATAAAATAGAATTTAATTACTTTTTTATTTTTTATTCTTACTCTAATAAATGTGAAAAGAGATTAATGTCGTAAAAAAAAATATCAAATAGAGATCAAATAATGAATAAGGTAAATTAGTCAAATTATAATTCTAATCGACGTTTTATTAAAAACACCATCCAAAAGACAACATGACAAGTAAAATGAGCTAAACCGAGAATATTTACCAAAAATTAAAAATAGTATTTCTTCGTTTAAATAGAAAATCAATTTCTACTTTGTTTCATTTTAAACATGTAAAATCAATTTAATAATTTGAATTAGAATTATCCAAATCAAAATTTGATAAAAAAATAAGTATTTTACACCTTTAAATTAATCGAATTAAAATTGAAAGTATCAACTGATGCTTAAATATTGCTATTGTTTTATCTCAAAGAGAGGAAAATAGTTTCCTTTTAAACAAGTCTTCTCTTTTAAAAAATATTAATAAATTTGTTGATTTTGTATTCGTAGCAAACATTAATATAATAAAGTTTTAGATACGGAGCACAAACTACAATGTTATATCAATCGTGTTTTGAACATTATATATATATAATCACTATTCAAAGACAACTACATAGACATAGATGCACTATATTCGTAGCAAACATTAATATAATAAAATTTTCGATACGAAGCACAAACTACAATGTTATATTAATCGTGTTTTGAACACATACATATATATATAATCACTATTCAAAGACAACTACATACACATAGATGCATTATAATCTAAAGTGTTGGGCCCGTGCTGTCGTCTAGTTTACTGGAAAACAAGGAATTAGCGACGGACAAAATTTCTTACCTTAACAGCGAAAATCTCATGCTAATCTCATTTAGCTACAGATTATAAGGAAATCTAATTAGCGAGTAGCTATTTAGTGACGGATTAACTAGGAATTACTGACAAAATTCGTTGCTAATTACATGTTCTCTCGTACAAAAGTCCAAATTTAATTATTGCCTGGATACAGTGAATATGAAAAAGACATTTAATTTGTTCATCGGATTATTTTTACAGTAATTTAGGCAAAGTTATAGTCATGTTCATGGCAATCATATTGTTTAGTGTATATATATATATATATATATATATATATATATATATATATATATATATATATATATATATAAGCGGCCTGTGTGCGGCGAGCACAGCGTCGAGGTGCCACATTAATTAGTTAGTATTAGATCAAACGATTTCGCAAATAAAATACAAGATAGTACAATGTATCCTTCACTCGCGACTACAACTTTTTTATTTATATTGTGTATATTAGTTCTACTAGACAAAGTTTACAAAATTTAGAGAGGTTCTTAATATGAATTTTGTGGTTAAACATAAAATGTGTATAATATACCAGAAATATAAAATGTTTTTAGTTGGCGTTTGGATATGAAAATCAAATATTATTTCCTTTATTTGGAATTTTGGTGTTGGACTTGAAGTTAGTTAAATATGGAGTTGTGTTTGGTTATAGTTTTTGCAAATAATATTTGGTAGTTTGAATGTATTGAAAGTGAATAAAGTGAAAACAAGGTTCTAATTGTGTTTCAAATTCCAAATACAACTTTAAGTTGTATTTGAATTTTTCATGACCAAATGCTGATTTCCAAATAAAATGACATAATTTTACGGAAAAAAGTGAAAAAATTTCATGGCCAAATAGGCCCTAGTTTAAACGGACTACAAAAAAAAAGAAGTAAAATACAGAAATTGAAACAGTGAAAGGACAACGTATTGCTAGTTTACCAAATACTCATTCCATTTCAAAATAAGTGGTGTTTTTTATTAGCTTGAGTACATCACTTAAAAAAACTACTCACTCCTAGAAAGTGAAATAATACTTTTAGTAACTTACCCTTTAATCAATTTTTATCTCTTTCTAGGTTGACATAAATTTATTGGTATTTGGCTATTAGGCGATTACTCGTTAGGAAAGCATTAGAAAGATTTAACTTGATCAACATTTAACCAGAGGCGAATCTACCCTTTGGCGGTCGGGGGACATGGAACCCCCTGAATTAATAATTTTTTTGTGTACTTATTTTGTAATTTGCTTAAATTAGGTTAAATATTTGATCCCGTCACCCCCAATCGTAAATTAGACAAAGGTGTCACGGCTGGTAGACATAAGTTTGAATCTATCTTAAACATTTTCTAATCTCGTTTTTCTTTGTGCTTTTTACTTTCTTTGTACTAGTAATTCCCTTTTCGGCTCTCCTAATTTTCTATTTATCTTTTTATTATTTATATTGCCTTTCCATTTTTTTATTATTTTATCTGTGATCTCTAGCGAGAACACACAAATAAAAACTTCAAAATCCTTTAAATTAAGCGTTTCTCTTAATCTTAAATCCGTGTGTATTTAAATTGAAAAACTTGGGTCTCAATGGAATTTTGGATTAAGATCAAAATTCATTTTTTTTTTATAATTTCTTTCGTTTATTACTGCCTCCGTCCATGTTTTACCTGTCTATATTTGATAGGGACACTCTTAATAAGCAATAAATAAAATGAGAAATGAATTGGAGAACTTAATAATAAGGGTAAAATAGGTATAAAATGATAAATTATGTCTTGATTTTTCAAACTATATAACTTACAAGTAAAAGTGGACATACATTTTTAGTATAATGGATAAATAAAATGGACGGAGGGAGTGTATTATAAAAATTTATGCTATTCTATAATTGTTAAATTCAATTTAAATCACTTTACTACTTAAATTGTGATGGAAATTTCATAAGCACTGCTTAGAAAAAATATGAAATTTATAATTTACTTTTTGAGAACTTGTAGTTTATCTAATTCCAATTTACTTATGGGGTGTATTTACCTATTGAAGATTTTTTTTATTGTTTTTCTTATTTTGATTAGTATAATTCCCTTATTAAAGATGTTATTTTACTTGTGCAAATTCATTTTTTAATATACGTAAGAGATTCAAGTCCCTTGGTGAAAATGTTGATTTTAATTCTGTTGTTAATGGGTGTAATTCCTTGTTTAAGATGCTAATTATGTTCGTTTCTTGATTTTTGAGATGTAATTTCATATTTGCAAATAAAAAAAACCTATTGAGTTGAATCGAATAAACTAAAAAGAGATGGACTCGATCTCAATACACGTTCCTAACAAGATGTACATTGAAAAAATTGTGACACCCGTCGCCTTCAAATCCTAGATCCGCCTCTGCATTTAACGAAGCATTATCATTATAACTTTAACCTGATGAACATTTAACGAAGCACTAGCCATAAGCCACAACATTTAACAAACCATTATTTAAGGGTAATTTTGAAAGAAAAAGTTAATTCCTTCTTGATTATGTCATCACTTAAATAGTTGGCGATAGTTCAGGTAGAAAACGTAAACACATGATAGTTCAGTTAAGAAACTTACAAAAAATGATACTTTGAATGTGTTTTTTACCATTATCTCTAATTTACAAAATGAAACGTAAAAACACTGCTTATTTTAAAACGAACCAAAGTTATGGTAAAGTGTTTTTGGTTTTTGAAATGCCAGTTGACGTAAATGTGCTTACGCAAACCATATTAGTGTGAAAACAGAGGTACCATAAGCCTATGGGCTTTACTAACTTAGTTTAACGCTGGCGCCAACAGTTCAATTATTATATAATAAATAATTTTTGACGTAAAGGAAGTAATATTATAAAAACGAAAAAAAAATAGATTTATTACATAATAAGACGTACGTACGTTACATGCGGCTTCGAGCATAGACAGTTCAATAATCGATAAATTATATGTGTGCACAGTTGCACGCTCCAGAAGAGCAGTTACAAAATAATAAGAGCAAAGCTGATGAAAATACTTTTATAAAATAAATATTAAGCTTAAGCATGTTTTACGTTAGGTTGGTCTCTCTCCGTCCTAAAAGATATTTAACTGAACATCAAGTTAAAAGGGAAAGAGAGACTTTAAAAATGTATTAAATTAATAAAATATTTGTGTGGTTATAATTCTCTTCAATAAAAGTAAATTAAAAGATTTAAAGTTAAATGTTGAGTAAATATAGAAAATGTTTTACATAAATTTGGACAGAAAAAATAATATTTTAAGTCAGAAATTCGGGGTTTGAATTAATCTGTGGTGGTCTTAATTACTGGGATATTCTAACCAAGAGAAACTGGAGGGGTTAATTAACAACACATCCACGTGGAAAAATTGCTACATATGTGTATGGATTGGGCTCCTCTCCATTCCCTTTCTCTCAATTTTCCCCAAGTTCTACCCTGGATTAGAGACACATGGCATGAGCTAGAATTAATGACTAAGATTTAATTGACTAAAACAATGCCCTAACCATAATTTAAATAATTAATAACTTATCCATAAATATATTAAAAATATTTTCTCTTTTTTCCTATTTTAATATTCCATTTTTTTCAATTACGACAACTCTTTAATGGTGATATTTTACAGAATATAGACAACTCCTTCAAAAATATACAATTACCAATTGAATAATGGGGTCTATTTCTACGTAAGGAAAAAAATTAAGTGGAAAAATTAATCGGGTAAAGAAAAGATATTTTACTTCATAGGAAAAATAAAATAGGAAGAGAGAGAAAATATTCTTAATATATTTACGGATAAATTATTAATTATGTAAATCATGGTTAGGGCATTGTTTTAGTCAATTAAATCTTAGACATTAATTCTAACTCATGCCATGTGTCTCTAATCCAAAGTAGAACTTGGGGGAAATGGAGAGAAGGGAAATGGAGAAGTCTAATCCATATGTGTATCGTTTATTTAATTTATTTATGCATCTCACTTTTAAAAAAAAAAAATATTTAGAAGTAGTGTCACTTTTTATATTTAGCACATCTTTAAGTCAAATATCCTTACATGAATAGATTTAAGATCACAAGATTTAAAAGACATTTAGGCGGAGCTACACTTCAATCAGGAGGTCCAAACCATTAACAGAAGTAGTGAATGGTTTAGTGATGTCTAATTGGCTAGTATAGCCTTCAGTTCCATGACACGTGGGTTTGAAACCAGTTCCAGTATTTTCTTTTTTTCTTTTTGTTTTTTGCTATGTGCTATGTGACGCCTGTCCTCCATCTTCCGACATGTGGTTATAAATTTTCTAGTCTAGTTCTTTTGGCATACATAAGCAATTCATTTTAATTTAAAAGTAGCTCATTTACAAGTAGAAAAATAGCTCATTAATCAGGCTCATACCGAAAAATTGAATTAGAAAAATCAAACAGTGTTCCGTACACACATTCGAATAATCGAAGAATCGAACGCCCACCCGTATTTATTCATTAGTTTGACGGTTGTTATATATTAGCTTGAGATTGTTGTCCCGACTTAAAATTTCGAACCGACGCACAAACCTCAAATCCTAGCTTCGCCTTTGCATTTAGGCGCGTGTGTTGTATATGTATAGCTATCCTTTTCTTGTCTTGGATTTTTATAAAACGGCTATATATCAAGTATAGTTACTTAGGATGAAGCGGTAGTAGACATAACAAGTGTGCCAGAAATGCGACTCAAATGTAGTAGGTCTAGACGTTTAGCATGAAAGAGCCTTCTCAAATAGCAGTACTAATTGTTTTCCAACAGATAGATAGCAGTACTATACCTTAGTATACATTGGGCGTAGGATACCTGATTTGAGTTCCGTTGCATGCTTGACAAATAATATTGTTGACAATACGATGACTATCACATTATTGTTGCACATCATGACTTGATTATTAAAATGGTATACTCGTCAAGTTTCAATCTCGATTGGAGGAGTCAAATGAGTGGATTTGACGGAATTCCGATGAATCAAAATGAGCTAAAAAGCAGGCCATAACTCAATCTGTCAAATTCTTATTAAGTTTTATTTTTTTTGTTAAATTTTTAAGTACCTAGTAGAACTATTCTTATTCTATGGCGATATATAATATATCAAATAAAACATCTTTTAAAAAATATCTTGACTTCTATGAGTCAATTTGAGCTACATATCCCAATTAAGATTACATATTGTCCTAATTTTAAATCAACCGGAATAAGTTGATCAACAGATAAATGAGCCATTCACATTTTCATGAGCTAATTGTGCCATCTTTTTTGAATTATGTTTACAAAAAAATCATATTCCTAATATATAGAAGAGCCCTGAAGCAGCTAAAGGTCGTCATGCCTGCTTCAGGGGCTCTTTCGAAAATTCAGTAATTATCAGCTTTAAGGTTGTTGTACTCAAATGGTGTTGTTCACGTACATTTCATTTTTCTATTATATATAAGTGTCATATGAGGACTAGCACAACATTAAAAAGTTGTACCATAAGCATTACAAATTGTACACTTAAACACAACAATGAATACTTGTACCAAAAGTTACATAAATTGTATACTTTAATCAATTACTTCTTTATCCCACGTGGACATATGTCATAGTACTGAATATGTATTCTCTTCTCATGTATACAAAAGTTGTACCATAAGCATTACAAATTGTACACTTTAACACATCAATGAATACTTGTACCAAAAGTTACATAAATTGTACACTTTAATCAATTACTTCTTTATCCCACGTGGACATATTTCATAGTACTGACTATGTATTCTCTTCTCATGTATGCACGTTTGCACTTTAATTTTAATTCTCCCACACATTTATTTCCTGTGTACACTTTTACATGTTCACTTTTAACTTTTCACGTTCTTGCTGAATATTTATTCTCTTCTCATTTATAGACGTATGCAGTTCAATTTTAATTCTCCTACACAAATTTATTTCCTCCGTACACTTTGAATTGTTCACTTTTGACTTTTCACGTTTTTTTTCTATTATATATTAGTGTCTTAAAAGGACTAACACAGTATTGAAAAGTTGTACCAATAAGCTTTACAAATTGTACACTTTAACACAGCAATGAATACTTGTACCAAAAGTTATATAAATTGTACACTTTAAGTTGGAAAGAAAAATGTGGCCATGAGTTATGAGTTTACCGTACGATGATAAAGCGATAAAGCAAGACTATCATCAACGACAAATACGATATGATTATGATTGGTTTTGAAATCAATGTTGAGTGCAACTCAAGAGTAAAAGAGTATGAGGGATAAGGGGCATTAGTTGCGCATGAACCTTAGATCCTTGAAAACTAAAATGGTGGGTTTTAAGGGAAAATGCATTTACGGTTACTATAAGTCGATTACGGGAAAGAGAGGAATAACTTAAGATGGGAAGAAGATGAAAAAATGACGCTATAAGTGAACTTTGAGTATCGAAGAATGGGATAAGTGACATCTAGACATACTACTATTTCGAGTACCCCTATGGGACAAAAGTTGTGAATTGGAGCGGATGTAGACATTGACTCATAACTAACAAGTTGAGCTAAGTAAAATACATCCTTGTTTGGATTGTTATGCCGGTTACATTACTTGATTACAAAACTGCAAGATGAGTATGTTAAGACTTCGCCCATGAATTACTGTAGCTATAAATTATGGGAAATGACATGAATATGATGTAGTATAATAAGGGAATTGAGGAAATAGATATATGAATTCAAGATTGGAAGTGAGGCAACAAATTTGAGAATGGTGTAAGTAAGACCCTTAAGGGGGAAGGCGAGTAAGGAAAATACAAGTGTAGAGATTGAAACGACGAACCCTAAGATGTGACAGATATAGACTCTAAAACAAAAAGTGAGAGTTATGCACAAATGAGTCTAATAGCTAGTAAATAAATGAACAAGAATCGAGCAGGTGTCTGAGACTGTATTGAAAATCATTCATGGAAACCTTGAACAATATGACATTGAGAGCAAATAACTCAAGGAATATTGTAAAGGATGGCGATGCTATACTGAAACAGAGGTAAAGGAGTTGACAGTAGAGCCGTTGGTTAATGATATTGTAATTTATAAGTGGCAAATAAGAAGGGACAAATAAAGGAAAGAAAAGAGTATGGCGAAATAAGTTACAACAGATAAAGAGTTTTGGTATGTAGGAGATATGCAAAATAGAACGAACCAAAGGAAGGGAAGTTTATGAATAAGATTAGATGTTCGTACATGAATCACACAAGAACGGTTATGTAACCTGCAAGTATTTACATGTCGAGAGCGAAACCAGTTGAGTACTTAAAAAAAAAAGATTAAGAGGCAAGCAAGAATAGTGTATTTGTGATACTCCGGGTCAGTTGAGGGAAAATATATGGTAATTCATAATGTTGAGTTGGAATTTTCGTCAAGGACAAATAGGACAATTACCCTGAACATGGTGTAAGTATATGTTATACGTTTCCTACGATAGCCCTGGGATGTGTTAGATTACTTGCGAACTCGATAGGATCATTGAATAAGGGTTTTTCTAGGAGAATATTACACCTTGGAACTTTCATTTTGTATCATTATGGTCATAGAGAATTTCCAACAGTTTACCAGAGGGTTATGAAATTCTTGAAAATTATGAGGCCTTTGACGAGCCGACGATGGACACCTATGACACGACACCTGGGGTTGAATTTATCTCGACACTACAGACTGAATCAATACCGTTATCATGGTCATATGAAAGGAAGGAAATGGAAGATATTTGCAAGCTATGGGAGGCTTAATACCATTAACGAGCAAGGAAAACGATCGACGAGTCCGAGTATCAAGGAGGATCATATCAGGAAAGTGATTCACTTATGTCTCTCGAAAGCATGTTTCTGAGGAATCGAGGGATTATTGAAATCGAGAGTCATTACTAAAAGGAAAACTCGTTTTTCAACTATTCAAAGGGAATGTTATAGATGGTGCATGTCAGAGGATTAAAAATATGACTCAAAGAAGGAGGTACACTGTGGACTATGTGACTTAAATAAAGAGTAGAAGTAGACCTATAGGAATTGGAAGAGGAAACAAAGGGAACTAAGATGTGGTGGTAAATCTACCCAAGGGAAAACAACTCCACCCTGCAGTGTTACTGAAGAGATGACTTCAAAACAAGAAAAAAAAACTCGACCTAAGCTTCAAACGTAGATGGATATAGTGAGTTGCAGTCAATTACGGAGGTAGCTAAGTTATGACCATTTTCTTTGGGAATTCAATAATAACCGATGTAAGGCGGAGAATGGTATTAAGTTAAGCAAGGAGAGGTACAACATAATAGAAGAGTAATTGATTCGTCATAAGATTACCGTAACCAGCATACTTATACAGGACCAGTTTAACATTCGAGGACGAATGTTCCAAGGGGGAAGAATGTTACACCTCGGAAATTCCGGAGTTGTTGCCTTATGAGTAGGCTAATGTGAACTTAAGGTGATTATGAAATCCTTACAAGATTAAGGGAAGTATTAGATAGCTCAAAGGGAATTCTATAATATTTTGAAGTCATATGAATATGTGAAATCTAGTTTGTTGAAGGAAGTGAAAAGTAAGTTGTGTTCGGAAAGGGTTTGCAAAGTACCGAGCTAATGTTGATTTAATAATGTCTTGCGAAAAAGTTATAACGCTTCTTAGATGGTTAATGAAGTGTTAAACAAGTGCTAAGAAGGTTCCATAAGGATCGGAGATCAAACGGGACGACGAGAGTAACTTCGAAAAACTGGGAGTTATACGGCCCATATAACTTATACGGTCTGTATAAGGGACCGTATAACCTGTCCAGAGAAGGGTTCTCCACTGGAAGTATTATACGGTCACATATACGGACCGTATAAGTTATACGGACCGTATATGTGTCTGTATAACACTGTCAGGACAGATTTTTAATTTTACAAAAGAGACCCCAAGTCCTCATTTTTCATTTCATCTTTTCTCCACACCTCAAGAAATCTATAGAACTCTCTCCACACCATACCAACACATATCCAAGGGAAAAATTAAGATCAAACACCAAAAAGTAGTGGAATCAAGTGCAAGAATGCTAGCTAGTGTCACGACCCAACCCCGTAGGCCGTGACTAGTGCCCGATCTAGGCACCCAAACCCATCTATCAAATGCATTCAAGTATATACCAGAAGCCGACGAGGCTATATTCTAAATTTTGACAATTCCCAGAAAAATTTCGGCAGAGTTTCCTCTGTTTTACAGACTATCCAAAATAACCCTGTACACAGCAAACACCAACAAAGGCCACAAAGGGCTAGCAAAGCAACGTATAAACATATGCGGACCGGCCGCCTCGGCGTATGGGATCGCCTAAACAACATATACACCTATCCATACAGAAAGACCCTAACCCACAAACATGTCCACAGACCTCTAAACAGACCGACAGAATCATATGACGGGACAGGGCCCCGCCGTACCCATGAACGAATATATACAAATGCACTAATAAATATATATACCAAAAGTATAAGCTCCGGAAAGAGAGGAGCACTCCGAATAGCAGAAAGGGTGTCCTAAACAGGTGGATCACCAGGCTGTGCGTCCGTACCTGCGGGCATGAAACGCAGCCCCCGGAGAAGGGGGTCAGTACGAAATATGTACTGAGTATGCAAAGCAGAAGGTACAGAAATAAATCTGAACAATAATCGAATCAGATATATAGAAAATAATACATATAAAAAAAATATCAAAATGTTTATTTCCAAAGTATAAATTATGCATAGGGCACAGGAAAATGTGGTCGCCCGCCTGTCGATGGCGCCACAACATAGCATAACACCAGAAAGTTTCAAATCTCCGAATCCCCGTCACACATCACAACACAGCATAACACCAAACATAAGTGGAACCCGGCCCTCGAGCGAGGAGCACGGTGAACCATAATCACAGCATAACACCGGAATGTATCACAAAGCGCACGACAACAGAACCGGCCCGGGAACCGGTGAACGATATCACAGTAGGCACGAGCGGAGTAATGAGGAATCATATGCATAAAATCATTATTATAAATCTGAAGGATAAGTAAAATAGTCATATTCGAAATCAGAATAATAATTATCACTTTTTGTTTCAAAGTTGTCGAATTTCAAAAAGGGCGTCGCGGGACCCACGGACGAGTATAGACCCGAACTGAGCCCGCCTATGAAAAACATACTCATTTTATATCATACAAACTCCTACGAAAATTTCAAAGCAATCCGAGCTTTTCTGAGGAAATTATGGGCGTTTGAAGTTTTGGAATCGCTAAAGAATGAACTTTAAAACAAAAATCAGCTTTCATGTAATCTTTACAAATTATGGATTCCAAGAACATAAGGATCAATGTTTTGCCATGACAAGGCAAGGATGCCAAAGAACAAATGCGATTCATAAACATGCTCGGATTGTGAGAATAGAGTTTCCTCGAGGCTTATATCATAGCCTATTTTAACTAAGGCATGCCGAGGAAGGAAGATTACTTTACATACCTCAAACGCTCTCCAATATGATCCAAACTCAAGCTAAATCCAACCTATGATTCGGGCTGCCCACGATCTATAAACAAGCCATAAAATGCCAAACATTAGCTAAAGACTCTTTGGGCATTAAATTTCAATTTCGCCCTTAATTCTACAGAAATTTGGGCAGCATTTCCCCTGTAAATAGGCTACCCCGAGAATTTAACTCGGCCGTATCAATCAACAACAACAACAACAACCAACCTAACAACATTAATAATCAATCCGAAAGGTAATACAACAATAATAGCTCTCTTTTCCATCATTCATCAACTTTCATAAATTCAATTCGACGACTTACCTTCAAGCCAAAATCGACGCTTATACGCTCACATACTAACTCGAACCCATACCAAAACATTTCAAGACATTCTAAGCAATTTATACAATTTTTCCAACAATCCATAAATTTTCCCAAGCTTCCCGAAACAGCCCCTAACCGAGACAGCCCCCCTAACTTTTTCTTCATTTCCAAATCATGGTTCGTATCTACAATTTACATTCTAACAATGCTATTTTCATCAATACACAATTTACATTAAATGTACAACAACTTCCAAATCAGTCCGCAATATTTACAACATCAATTTGAGTCAATAAACTTTCATTTCCAACATAGAATTCATGGCGACGACGGCTAAACAATAAGCGATACTAATTCAATTCTTGGCACATAAGGTGACCCATTTTCGGCTAACACTACACATATACATATATGGATGATTCTCAATTTTTCTTCACCTTACAATGATCATAATCAACTAACTAGGCATTAATTCATAATTTCAATCACAACACAACAACACCCATTTACACGGCTCAAGCTCCACATACACAACTCACCTCCAACATTTCATATTTCATGATTTTCCTCCATTATAACATACTACAAGATACAAACAACCTTTATAACACAAAAGCAAGATCAACTCTTACCTATCCTCTTCAATTCCACAAAATGCTAGGGTTTCCAATGGATGAAAAATAATGGGTTGATCGCTCCAACGACACTCCCACGCTACTTAGGGACCTCAAAATAGTGGGTTTGTACCAAGGAAATAATTTTGGAAGAGCAAGAAATAGGGGTGGATTTTTCCTTGGGCTGGCCGAGAGCCCCCTTATTGTGGTGCTCTTCAATTCCTTCTTTTTTTTAAGAGTTGGAGTGAAGTGAAATGAAGTGGTCATCTTTTTAACAATGCAAGACTTAGTCAAGGGTGCCTTGGCCCACATAATGAGTTGTTCCACTTAGAAGATGACACAAAGTTGTGTGGGCACCACATGGAATTTGTGGATGACTTTCCACTTCAAATTTTATCACCTTTGGTCCCAAATTTTCCTAATTGTTCCATACCAATAAATTCATGCACAACTTATATCTCAAAATAAATTCGAAGGTCAAGAATCCCGACTTTGTATCCCAAAATAATTTTGTCCTTAGCTTATCATAAATAAATTCGGATTATTCCACTGTACAAAAATACGGGTTCTAACACTAGGGTTGATAGAAGCAAGAAATCTCTTTAGAATTGAAGTTAGGGTTTTCTCCAAGTGAAGTATTTTCATCCAAAGAACATTCCCACATTATCAAAGGTAAGTTTTGTGTTCATCTCATGTTATTAAGAGTATTGAGAGGTTAAAAGACTTGGATTATGGAAGGAAGTGGAAAATGAAGTCTAAATAGGGGAATAACGATGTTTTTGAGTAGTAACTTGATTTAGACTATAGTTCTTGACATGTTATGAATATAATCTTATTGTAAATGATATTAAGAGTGTTGAAGAAGCATTGTGCATTGACGAATATGATGTAGTGTGGTAATTTTAGTTATGGATGATTTGAAATGGAATTAGGAGAACTAAATAATGTATTGTTGATGAAGATTGTTGATTGTGATGTTTTGGGTGTTGTTGTTGACATTTGGGAGTTGTTATAATATATGGAGAAAGTTGTAGAAACAAAGGAAATACTGCCCAATTCTTGTTAGCCCTTAGTCGCTCTAGTTTAAGCTCAAGTATGTTTTCTGTTATTTGATTTTAGTACGAATTCTCTTGAATGTAGAATCGTGAACATTGGAAGGAAGCGTTAAATTGAGAAGGTTAAAGAGACAAAGAGGTATGTAAGGATAAACCTTCTTTCTAAAGGCATGTTTTTCTCATTTTGCGCCTATCTGAGATATTCACGCTACTCCTATTTCTACAAGTGCTATAAGCTCATAATCCTTGATGATTCTCTCGATATTTTTGACAATGTTCTTTGTGATGATAATGATAACGATTATGATGAAGAGTTCAATTCTAGAGATGCCATCTAAGATATTCAAAATGCCTAAATCTTAGAGATGCTAGAAGTTCATAACTTACAATATTCTTGAGGTACTTTGGCAAAAGCTCCTAATAGTGATGACAATAGAGATGATGGCAATTCAATAATAGAAAGCGGGAGTTATTGACCTTGTGTCACCCCGATAGTGTTGAAATATTTCTCTCGGATATATATGTATGTTATAAATATATGAATGCTATGTTGTGACACGAAGCTTATATGGCCGGGTATGATATCTATTGCGCGTACACCACTGCAGTTGGGTACGTATACCACGGAGCCTTGGTAGGGCCAGGTACGAATAACACTGAGCCTTGGTAGGGCCGAGTACTTATAACACCAAGCTTTATTATGGCCGGGTACGTAAGGCACTGAACCTCTATGGTCGGGTATGATACTACTATATATACAAATGTATGAAATGGAAGTTTTCCATTAGAAAGAGGATAAGTAAATATAACGAACATTGCTAGAGGTATACCTAGCTCTTTCATTTCATAACTCGTTTATCTGATGTTATTTCATATGCTTTCATTATGCTATTGATTATTCTTTACATACTTAGTACATTATTCGTACTGACGTCCCTTTTCCTGGGGGCGCTGTGTTTCATGCCACACAGCCCCATATTGTTTCGCAGGAAAGTTATCACGAAGTTTGGCTATAGGATGTTCCAGGCTATCAGCTGGATTGGTAAACTCCATTCGGTTCGGAGTGATGCCGCGTCGGAGTGTTTCCTTATGAGATGAGTCATATACATTATGGGTGTGTTGGGGCCCTGTCCCAACTTAGGTTTTGGTGTCATATCTTACGTTAGAGACTTTTGCAGACAAAGTCATGTATACAGTTCGTCAGCCTTGTAAGCAGCTATGTAAGCCGATGTATCATTATGCATTACTTTACAAGAGTTCATATGATTACAGGTTTTACTTGTTTTAAGAAGGACAAAAAGAATGTTTTTGAAAAGCTTTCATTATGCATTTCACCTCATGATTTAAGAGTCTAGTGAGACTATGAGTATAACGAGAACCAGCGGGTTCGCTCGGCTCTAATTAAAGGTAGGGTGCCCATCATGCCCTATCAGGATTTGGGGTGTGACACTCCAACACATTTATTTCCTCCGTGCACTTTTAGTAGTTCACTTATGACTTTTCACGTTCTTTAAGAATTAATAAATCTCACACGGATATACGTCATAGTACTGAATATTTATTCTCTTTTCATGTATACACGTATGCACTTCAATTTTAATTCTCCGACACATATTTATTTTTCTCTGTGCACTTTTAGTTGTACACTTTTGACTTTTCATGTTCTTGCTAAATATTTATTCTCTTCTCATGTATACATGTATGCACTTCAATTTTAATTCTCCGACACATATTTATTTCCACTGTGTACTTTTACTTGTTCACTTTTGACTTTTCATGTTATTTAAGAATTAATAAATGAAGTACTACCTTCTCCCATATTACTTGGCCACATTACTATATTTGATTTTTCACGTTCTTTAAGAATTAATAAAAATGAATTACTCCCTTCGTCTCATATTACTTGGCCACATTACTAAAAATATATGTCTATTTTTCTATTCTATATTTTTCTTCTTCTTATATATAAACGTCCAAGGTGGACGAACACAACAACAGTAAGTTGTACAAAAAGCAACTGAAATTGTACTCTAAGCAGAGACTAACATGTGTAGTTTAAAAAATAAAGATAAACTTTCAAATCTTGTGGTTCTAAATTAAAATGTGTATAATATAATAAAATATCCTTTGAATCTTGTGAGTATAAACTTGACATGTAGGATATTTGAATTGTCAACTTACTAAATATAAAAAGAGACGGACATAATCAAAATAAGACATTTTTTTTTAACAAGCGCCCAAGTGGACAAACACAACAACAATAGGTGTACAAAAAGCAACTGAAATTGTACTCTAAGCCAGGACTAGCATGTGTACATTTCAGAAGTCTAACATTAATACTACGTCTTGTGTGTTTACTTTTTATGTCCCCACGTGTCTGCAGTATCTCAATTATCCTTTCATTTTTCTCATTTGATATATACTCCCTCTGTCTCAATTTAAGTGTCTACGTTTGACTATACACGGAGTTTAAGAAATAAAGATAGACTTTCAAATCTTGTGGTTCTAAATTAAAAATGTGTATAATATAATAAAATATCATTTGAATCTTGTGATTATAAACTTGACATGTAGGATACTTGAATTGCCAACTTACTATATATCAAAAGAGGCAGACATAACCAAAGATAAGATAAATACAATTGAGAAATTAAGGGGAAAAATAAGACGAAAAAAAAATATGGAGACTCACTGAGAAGAATCGCGGTATTGTTATACCCCATTTTAACCTGGTTAGAGCGGAGTACAACATATTCGAGATTCCTATATTGCTTGTTTTAAGGAGTCGCCACCTAATTAATTTAACGGTGAATTAGGACACCTAGATATTAACTAAGGTAAAGTTAAAACTAAACCTCTGTTAATGGTCTGCTTAACCAATGTGATTCTAGGTAAGGGTTCTATATTATCCTAAAGGGAAGGGGTTAGGCATCCTTTAGAAACCGCTAACTTACGGTTATCCGACCAAACTTAGGTTATTTAATTAAGGTTAAATATAGGGTATTTTAAATTTTAAAGAAAGAAAAAGGGGGTCAAGAAATGTCGCCAAGGTTTCAAGAAAAGTGTGATGATTTTATTTAGAATAATTTATAAATATTACTAAGGCTTTAGATGAGAAATGTTATTTAGGATAAGACCGATAGAAAATATGGTAATTTGCATGAAAATAAGACTTCAACTGCCATTTGAAAATAAACTTAGGATGTTGCTAAGACCTTTAAATAAAAATGCTATTTTAGAAAGATTTATAGAAAGTGTGATTTGCATAAAAGGAAATTTCAAATGCCATTTTAAAATGAACTCATAAATATTGCTAAAGCTTTAAATAACACTGTTTTTTTAAAATAAGGTTTACATATAACATATAAGTAGAAGAAAAAATGCAAATTTTGAGCAATGTTTTTAATAAACATTTGAAGCAATCCTAACGGTGATGTATTAATTGGCTTCGCGTTTTAGAAGTACAAAATATTCTTTAGTTCCTATTTTGCATGTTAGTGACGTTTTAAAATTCCCAAGATAATAGAAATCTGAATCCTTTGACTCAAAAATATGAATTTCGTGCTATTTGAAAATCAATTTATCCTAAAAGTAAATATTTTGAATACTACAAATAGCCTTAAGATGAAAGAAGAAATGAAACTTACGGCACTAATTATTAGTTTTCCTTAGATTGACTACCCATTACTAAAACTAAGACTACTAATCCCAATAATTCACCAAAAACTAACGAAAATGAAATAAGAACAAGTGTTAGTCAAATAATATACAAGTTAAAGGCATGAAATAAGGCAGAGGTATAAATAAAATTAAATGGGCTCGGCCCGTTTGGGCCGCTGGTCTACTGCTATTGGGCTTTTGCCCCAGTTTTCTTTACTGTTGCAGTTACTGCTGCTGTCCCGATTTATTGGGCTTCGGCCCAGTAATTTCATTGTAGGGGGAGGCCACGACCTGTTGCTGCTATTGGATTGGACTCGAGAAAGGAGTAATGTTTCGTTGGGCCTTGGCCCAACATCGAATGCAGGAGAAGGTGAGTCTCGCGGACCCATACACGATAATCATGCAAAGAAAAGAAAAGAATCAGTATGCGATCAATGTATAATATCGAACCCGTAAAACATGAATTCAAACAAATCAACAGATCACGTATATTCTATATATATATTTGAAGTATACCTCAGGTATATTATACCACAAACAGAAAATCAGATTAGAGAGTATACGAAGATAAATCACGTGAGTGTTTGGAGCATCAGTGTAACCAATCAGACAGCGGACATCAAAGATTAATTTCTGATAACTAAATGAATAGCCATTTATCAGGAATACATATGAGATTCCAAACCAATTTTCAGATAAAGGAGTTGAAAGCTGCCGACAAAACAAGCAGAAACCAAACTGGACTCAAAATACCCTTTCGCATTTTTTCACCATTCTACAGACCATTAAAGGCCTCCGCAAATTAAGAAGTAAGTTTTAAAACTACAACTACAGTAAGGAATTAACTGGAAACTAATCTTTCCCTTTAAAGAAAATAGACTATGGGCATGATTAAGTAGGCTGTGAGCCTGAGACATGCAGGATTAAGCCATTCAGACAGGCAAGTATGATCTCTGAAAATGACTTGGCCAGATGGCACATCATTTTTAGAGGTTAATCTAAGTTCAACTAAGCACAAAAATTGGTTCTGCCAGGAAGTTTACCAAGTAATATGAGACTAAACACAGATAAAATGAATAGTAGGTAACTGGGATGAGCATGCACAATCTACATTTGAGTATGACTAAGGTTAGGCCTGTACACAACTAACAGTTTCGTCAACGAGGGCCTTTAAACAGCATTACAAGACTTAATAGGGGTTTTGGTGCAGGTTTGCAGACTATGAAGCAACACACCACAAATATTTCAGTATATCAAGCATATAGGTCACAAATGATCTTGAACTTAACCTAACAGATACAAACATATCCTCAGATACTCAAAATCAAACTGTACATCAGTCGAAAGAAAACAGACAAAGGGTCAGATATGCTAATCATGATGCCAAGCAGGAAGGCTTACGCATTATCTCGCATGTATTTAACTAAGCTGATCAAATCCGACACCCATTAATCCAGGTTTGACATAAGCAAATGACAGGCATAGCAAATTTAAAACCATATTAGCAGAAGGGGTAGGCTTCTGGATTGTAAATGAACATAGAATTCATTAAATGTCATAATAGTGAAAGAACAAATCCAGGTTTCAGAGAATGAGCAAGGATTAACGTTATTCTTCTAAGTAATACGTAAAAGCAAACACGATAAGCATGCTAATAATCCTTATCAGACTCTAATCAGATCAGATTCGGGCTAATTAATCATAGAGAAAAAAGCTAAAACGTACAAACACAATTAATAAGTTATCGGATTTAAACTAACATATGTTTAACTCAGTGATATACAAACAGACAAAAGACCCATTTAAAGCACAAAGTTAAATCTAAACTTGCATATGAACCTAAAACTGTCGCGAAAACTAAACTGAATAGGACTAAACACGCCTAACGTAACTAGAATAACTATGACAGAACTGAAAATAAAAATTAAGTACAAAATCAGGTAGACGGTTTCAAACATTCAAACAAATACCAAAATTAATTTGACGAGAGGAGATTACCTTCTTCAGGTGCAGCGAGTAGGGCGCGGGGCTTCAGATCTACCTTCGAAACCACCAAATCTGAGCTTGCGAGGCTCAGATTCACAACAACAAACAGAACAGATAAAAAAGTATTTTGGCGTATCTTTTGACTCGATTATTACAACGAATTGCAGACTGATATTTGGGAAATTCTATGCGCCTGAGGACTGGTATTTTTTTTTAGAAAGTTTTAGATGATAACAAAAGACCTCTATTTTTAGGATTTCGGGTTCCACCTCCTCGTGACCTTCCCCATATTTCTCCCCATCCAAAGCTCTCTTTTTGTAAGGCCTCTAGGGGGGTTCCGGACTTCGTATTTTTGAGGGGAAAAGGGGTGAAACGGGTGGTGTCAGAGCAGGGTATGGAGGCGTCAGAGGTGAGGCGATGAGTGGTGAGCGTGGGGAACAGGAGAAGGTGGGGGTGTCAGATGCGTGGGGGGGGGGGGGGGGGGACAAAACGGAGTGGGGTGGCAGTGAGAGAGGGAAAGAGGCGGAGGGAGGAGAAAGAAGGAGAGGGAATAGGGGAAGCGGCGGAGACGATAATGAAGGGAAACCCTTTTTAGGGTTTCCCTTATTTTGAAAGTGGTGCGGGTCGGATCCGGTCCATTTATGGACTGGGTCAATTTTTGGACCAGTGAATTAAAACATGGACTAGTCTAGAAATTGAGATAAAAATATGGGCTAGTCCAAAAATATTTAGGAGTTAATTGGACTTTGATTTGGAGTCCGATAAATCAAAATACGGACTGAGTGTAAGGAATAGTTTGGCTTCTAAATTTAAATAAAAAAACATTTTGATTAACGATGTACTGAGTGTGACAAAATATCACCTAATACGAAAAATGTGTAATTGTTAAAGACCCGGGTAATAAAATTATATGATGTTGCAATAGCCGTGCGATAACATTTTAACAATAAATAAATGTCGTCATTTAAATGCGCGAGATAAATGCGATGTGTATGCGGAAGTTGGTAAAAATGCTAGCGGTAATAATACTGCTAATAATAATAATAATGATAATAATTAATAATAAAATAATAATGATAATAGTGATAATTGCAATAGAATAATAAAACGTGGGTATTAATAAGAGACTAATAATTATAGTAAAAAATCTAAATATATATTTTAAAATTCTCCAAAAATATCACACGCGCAAATAGGTATTTTGGATGGGAGGTGGGACAAAATTGGGTGTCAACAAGTATCCTTTGTAAAATATACAAACCATAAATACTAACTAAATTGAGTAACCAAATTAATCATGTTGAGCCCCGAGCATAGTTTGCTAGCGTTAGACAAAACACCCAACTAACATTTCCTCAATTCCCCAGACGTACCCCTAAAGAAACATATAATTTGCCTGAGTTTGTGGGGGCCACTTGACTTTATCTCATAGATTTTCTAAAACATGGGTCCCATTTAATCTTAGGTTTGTTTATTGACATGGATGAAGTGTTCATGTATTTTAATATGAATTGTTCATGATATTCAAAATTAAATATTGGAATTTCCAACTTTAGAAAGGCATGTCCTATTGAAAAAACTTTCTCGTACAATTGCTTAAAATAAGCGAAACAATATGACAATAAAATGTAATTTGAGTGATGAACTACGAGGAATTGCTTTCTCATTGTAGAGAATTATTTGAAATTATTATTTAACTGAAGTAATGTTTTAACTTAGTTGCATATTGTTATTTCATGAAATTATATAAATTAATTTTAAGTAAAATAAAACTATTTGAAGCCGTTAACAAATTTTTAAGAAATCTAGTATATACAGCACCTTTTTGGGGTAAGGGGTTGTCATTTTTCTTTTAGTTACTTATATACGATTCATACCATAATTGAAATGAAAAAATGAATTGCCTTCATGAAATTTGTTGAAATTAAATTTGGTTTGAAAATTGGAAAAGGGTGATTTTCACAATTGTAAATGAATATTCCTTATATTTAATATAATCGCATTTACAAGCATTCATATTCTTGATTTCAACAAGAATATGACATCCATCAGATAAAAGCTCTTCTGTACACACTCATTAAGATAAAAAGATATGTAGAAGTAGAACCACTAAAATAAAGAAATATGATCATCTGTTAAGTTTACTGCTTGAAAGAATTGCCGAGAGCCTTTTTCACATGAAGTAATATATTGTGGACCGAAGAAGAAATAACTTTAAGGTAGAATAAGAAGTATCAAAGATGTCAACATTAAGGTTCTGACCAAATAGAAAAATTATACCTTTAAAATAACTAACTGGAAACTAAGCTTAATCCTTGATTCTCAATGAACTTAAAGTAAGATAAATGTGCCACCCTCTAGGTTTCAACTAATTTACAATTCTCTTCTTAATCACAAAGTTAACAAATTCTGCTCATATAAATTGCTCAAACACAACTCCAAGCAATATAAAATCGGCAAGTAAATAAAATCACATAAAACTACAGTCGGACTGCACGAGCCTCGGCCTCTAGTATATACTCCCTCTGTTTCAATTTGTTTGAACCTATTTCCTTTTTAGTCCGTGCCAAAATGAATGACCTCTTTCCTAATTTGGAAACAAATTCACTTTATGAATGATTTACAACCACATAAATTTTCAAGACTTATTTTGAACCACAAGTTTTAAAAGTCTTCCCTCTTTCTTAAATGTCGTGTCCAGTCAAATAGGTTCATATAAATTGAAACGGAGGCAGTATAAAGGAGAAGAATAAGAGATTCGTGGCAAGAGAAAGAAGAGGCACATCATAATACTAATACATATATTGCAATCCTGCAATTCGAAAAAGCTTTGATCACACACCCACAGGTTCAAGGAATATTGTTAGTTTTTCTTTAGAAATGGTAACCTGGGGAGTGGACAAACTCAAAGTATTGGAACTTGAAAATTTTGCCCTCATTTAAGGACAAAAATGAATATCTTTTGCAATTTTCAGTCATCGAAATTAGGTAGACATTTGGCCATAGGATTTGGAAGCATCATTTAAATTTAAAACTTGACTCAAAGTATTAATGTTGGATCGTCTTTTCGGTCATTTGATTGGAAATACATGCTCGACGTGAAGAAATATTCCGTATCACGTGAAAGGATTATATTAAAGTGTAGTTACACTACAACTCATGTTCAATTTTCCTTTCTGTTGTACTAAAGTTTGATCAACAGATGTTGTATATTTTAGAAATGTCTTCTACTAACGTATGATTTGATCATTTGGTAAGATTGAATAAGAATTTGGTATTTTGCACAACTCATGAGATTTTCATGTTTATGAAAAAAAAAAAATACAACATAAGAAATCTAAAAGACATGTTTTACCCAAATTTCAATTTCAACTTCAAATCAATCTGATTTTAAATTACTGATTTTAAATCATGTTCAAATGAGACCTGAAGCTGGTCAAAATGCAAATCATACGTTTAGATAGACACACAATCATACATCACGTTGGCTAACCTCCTCCCCCTTTTAGGGTCAAATTTAGTTTTTGAACACTTCAATTTTTTTAATTAAAATTAATAGAGTATGTTTTGAAACATATGGACACTATTTAACCTTAGTGATACGTTTCTTTTGCACGGACATATACAATATTTACTTAAGGGAAAGTGTTCAAACATACTCTTCAATCTGTGATTCAGAGCAAATATAAAAGCAGTGTAAATATACTTCTGCCGTTTTACACAAATGATGCAAATATACTCTTTTCTCTGACAATTTTTTTTTGTAAAAATTATATAGCCTGTCTTTAATTTAAAAAAATGTCACACTATTTTAAAAAATTAAGTTTTCCCATTTTTTTTAGTAGACTTATTTTTTTGAAAGTTACCTGATAATTTTTTTGCTGGTGGATCGAGTCTGGTTTGTTTAAAAAAATAGGTAGACTTATTTTTTTTAAGCCAAGGAGATATTTTTTTCAAACGAATCAGACAACCCACTAGAAAAAATTGTCTCGTGGTTTTAAAAACCTTAGTCTACTAAAAAGAATAGGTAGACTTATCTTTTTAAAGCCACATAACATTTTCTTAATTAAAAAATAAGCTAAATAATTTTTTTTTAAAAAAACTATCGCGAAAAGGGTATATTTACACGGTTTGTACAATGACATGATATATTTGCATCATTCGTGTTACGGCATAGATAAATATGCATCACTTTAAACGAGAGATATATCCATTGTAAATTATAAAGTCGAGGAGTATATTTGCACCATGGCCCTTTACTTTATTCAATTTATACATCTTACTTTGTTTAGCCAACTAGAAGTGAATGTCATCCTCTAAATTCAATTTAGCTCTTTGTTTTAACACTTAACAAAAAACAGAAAACATAAACTCTTTCTTTTAACATTTCACATGACATATTTAAGGCTTTATAATTTAAGAAATAATTTATAATATTTAAGGTGATATATTCTTACTTTAAGATCATAAAATTTAAATGACTTTCTTATTTTATAATAATAATAATATATACACATATATATTATTATTATTATAAAACGAAGGAGAAGCTAAATATTGATGCGGATCCAAAAGATTCTGTTTGGGCCCACAGATCCTATTGCTAAATCCGCTACTTCTCCTTTCCCAAAACCATTTGTACGGCCACGTGTACGTCTTTCCACACGTGTAACTTGAGAAGAAAGCAACAAAGCTCTATTAAGAGTCGGGTCTTTGGACTTATAAATTATTTTGGGATTATAGTGCTAAAGTTATTATCTTTGAATTAATTATTTCATCTCGGAGGTGACATAAAAAATATGAAGTTTAATGGGATAAAGTGAGATTTTTAGGATTAAATTTTTGTTATGTTTGATTGAAGGTATAAATTTATACTTTTGATCAAAGAGAAGTGTAAATTCAATCCAAACTTAATCTCCGGTTATATCGCATACCGATGGTAAGGGTCGTTTGTTTCGCGAACTAAGTTATTCCAAAATTATATCCTGAGATTATAAATTTATAATTCCTGAACTAATTTATCCACCTAAAAGATAAAATAAAATAATCTCAAGTTTTATGGGATAAAGTGAGATATTCATAAATAGGTTTGGGTTAAACTTATACTTTATTTGATTGACTGTATAAATATATGCCAGAATAAATTTATACCGTGAGTCAAACACAGTAGAAGCCTTATTCCATACTTAATTATGATATTCCATTTATCCCACGTCTAAATGACGCCTGAGTGTATACAAAAATCAAGGGTGTCGTATTTATCATATGTATGTAGGAAAATAATAAGACTAGAATATAATCTTTTTGATTAACATGAAATCAATATGAGGCTTAAACTCAAAGATGAACTAAGACCCAAAGTTCCAAAAGAGGGATTCTATCTATTTGGAAACTTGCACCAACATTTGAATAGGAGGTGGGCTGATGCTAATTCACGTGCCAAATTCTATGTCGTTTACTTGTGTTAGACCATATATTAAGCAAAAGAATTTTGTCCCTTTTCTCGGCTTACTTTCTTTGTCTAAATTTATGTGAATGTGTTTAATTGGACACGAAATTTCAAAATGAAAAAAGATTTTAAAAATTTATAATCTAAAATGAGCCATATATATCTGTATGCATATGAATATTTTAAAATTAATTTATTACTTTTTTGTTTTGTGTTTTGGTAAACAATGTGAAAGATTACCTTTAACAAACAACCACAAAACACAACCTAAAGAGCATCTAAATCCACAACCACCTTACCGGGAAGGGTGTTGTGAAGAGTAGGCCTTCAGCACTCCACAACTAGTTACATCTCAATCTGTATAAAAAAAAGGGGAAAAGGACATAAATGGCCGCTCGGCCATAAATAATCTCATTCTCTAGCCCAGTTTTTCCCAAACCCAAAATGTAGCAATTAAACAAATCTCATCCATTAGCCAAAACTTAAATAAGACAATTTTCAAATAAAAACCCAAACACAAAATTGTTTGAGGCGATTTTTATATATAATATGTGTCATTTGTGTATAAAATATATATCAGTACTTATATGTAATGTATAGAAACTGTATAAAATATGAATCGCTAAGGTATGTATCATTTTTGTATATAATACGTATCATTTGTGTATATAATGTGTATCAGCACAATGCATCTGCCCTGTATAGAATAGAAAATTGTATTCTATACAGGGGGGAGAATGTTTTTGAATGGGGGGAGAATGTTACACCTCGTAGTCTTGTACGTGAAATCTATTAGGCGTTAGTTATTTAAGTCTAGACGTGGAGAATTTCCTAGGATATGAGAGATTGTATGCATATATCTTATGGTTACGAGGGTTTAAGTTCATATAATAAGCTATGGAAGACTCTGGGACCAAGCAAATCAAGGAAAATAAGTTTGTCAAAAATTTGAAATAGAATTTTGAGTCAACTTTGGAGGGGTATATCTCCATGTGTATTAGGAGTTTTAAGGCATTTCAAAAATCCAAAAATGAAGTTCGTCGGGTCTAGTTTCTAATGCAACAAACCGCTCGTCGATAGGACATCGGAGTAGAGAATTATGGACATTACAAACTGAGCTGACAAAGCAGAAACAAAGCTGCTACAGTACTGCCGACCCAACCCACTATAAAAGGGGTAAAACCCCCATTTTTCTTCATCACAATTCTCCAAAATATTCCAGAAACTTTAGCCAACAAGAGGGCTTTTGTACCACATAGAAGTGAGGATTTTGAGTAAAATTCAAGCTACGGAATATTAATCGAGGACCGGACAACGTGGAGACGCGATTATAATTTCATTTTGTGTTAGAGTTAGCTTGGGAACAAGAAAATATTGAAGATTTTGCTACTTTAGTAAATATGAGGTATGAATCATTGAATCTTTTTCTTTATCAACATTGATTAAGGAATATTTGCAAGAATAAAAGTTATAGTTTGTTGTGTTGATGTTGTTGGCTTATGGATTGAGGTTTGAAGAGAATTTTGGATGAAAATACATATATTTATCTTGTAGAATGTTGAGGATGTTGGTGGTATTGTTTGGGAATTGTTTTGGTATTTGGAGGAAGTCGATGATATAGGGGAGGTGCTGCCCAAATTTTCGTAACCCAAATTAGTCTTCCATAATTAGTGCTTATAAGTTAATGGAAATGCGATGAAAGTATGATTAATGATGTATTTCTCGGTATATATAGGCTCGGGTGAAGGGCAAGCTTCGATGTAAGGAACTCTTTAAGTGGTGGCTTGACGGATAAGGTATGTAAGGTGTTCGTTTCCCTCTTTCTTTGGCACAAATCCAATTAGAATATAAACACAAGCGTTCAATAACAAATCCACTCTATTCCCATGCTTTGTACTTCAAATCTTAATACCTTGTTATTTTAATGATTCCTAAAGTATTATTTTATTTATCATCATCGATTACTTCTTTGGACTCGATGTGAATTACATAAGTTATTCGGAGGCTACCGACCTTATGTCACTCCGAAAGGCCAAGATCAGATCATTGAATTATCATCCAAAATCAGCTCCAGGATCAGGCTTTCCTTCCGCATCGTGGAAGAAAAGCGGAAGGCCTCAGAACTTTGCGCTTTCCGTCCGCATCGCGGAAGGAAAGCGGAGTCCTGCACAATTTCTTTTTCTTCCGGTCCAGATCAATAATGGTATATACGTATGAATAAATGCATTGTATATATAAATGTATTGCACTATTTTACTACACCGTGCCGCGCTATAGTCGGTCGGGCATGGCGCGTAGATGCGCACACCACTGCAGTGGGCATGTTATGATATTGCCCCGGACGCGTGCTAATGATGATATAACACCGAACTTTAATGGCCGGGCATGATTTTACACATATAACACCGAGCCTTACGGTCGGGCATGGATACTATCTATTATATATATATATATATATATATATGTATGTATGTATATGTAAGCATACCAATGATTTTATCATGCATAGTCTCTTGTGGTACTTCCAGATGTTCGGTTTTCTTTTGCATTTATTAATGTTACATTATATTTGAATTATGTTGTTTCCCTCCTGCCTTACATACTCAGTACTTTTATCCGTACTGACGTCCCATTGCACGGGACGCTGCATTTCGTGCTGCAGGCTCTGACAGAGTTATCGAGGAGCAACCGCAGTAGGATTTTCCAGCTTCAGCGGTGTTAGCAAGTACCACTACTCCGGGTTTGCTATCTTTTGGTACTTTTCTGTTAGTATAATATATGTTCATATGTAAACTCTTAGAGGCTCATGGATGTTGTGGGATATGTAAATATTATGTATGGCCTTGTCGGCCTTGTTTTGGCTTCTTAACACTTTTCTGATAGCCTTGTCGGCTTTATGAAATACTTTATGTTGTAGCGACCTTGCCGGTCCGCATATGTACATATGTGTTGAATTATCGAATATTCCTATGTTGGCCCTTTTCCGCGAGCAGATGTTCTTTGAGTTATGGTATGTGATGTCCAAGTAACGGTTAAGTCAGGTGACTCTCGGCCTACGGGTCGGATCCTGTCATACTCCTCGTTGGGGGTGTGACAGTGCAATTACTTCAGCTGGCTTTACAAAAATTCCTTTAAGCAACTTTCAATTCCGAGCTCTCCATGTATGATAAATCATAGCTCCCCATATTGTTGCTATTACCTACTTTTGAAACTGCTTCTAGTGCGTGTTCTTGAGGCTGGCAAGGACTCTCTTTATGTCACCAATGCAAACTGTAATACCTGTCCAATGCTTCAAGCCTCTTCTAACTTCAGTGATCTAATTGTGGTAAACAAACAGATGAGTTGAATTCTTTGGTATCTGGTGGTCGCACAAACAACAAGACATCTCATCAACCGGTATATTCAACTTCATTAGCCTGTCTTTAGTAAGTAATATATTTTGAGTTGCTAACCACATTATAACTTTATGTTTTGGTTGAGCAACTGCACTCCAAATAAGTAAGTCCTGATAATTTCTTGTGATGGAATACTCACCCTTAAGAGTAAGACTATACTTCCCCTGAACATACCACATCTTCATCCTTTCCTTCAAAGAGTTTATTTTCCCTCCAATACAGCTACCATTCGGGGGAGCTTTGTAAGTCCATATATCATCATCATCTTTCATATACACATCATGAACCCACTTCACCTATAAGGACTCCTTTTTTACTATCAACTGCCATAATAGCTTACCAACAGATGCAAAATTCCAAGTTCTACAACCTTTTATGTTCAGACCTCCCAACTTCTTAGGAAAACAAACTTTCTCCAATGAAACTAATGAAATTTTATGCTTTATCTCAGAGCTACCCCACAAATACTCTGCATATTTTATCAACTTCCTTCAAGATACTTTGGGGCAATATGAAAACTGCCTCCCAGATCAATGAATGAAAAAAGAAAACATCATTAATTACCTAAAGCCTCCCAGCATAGGACAATTGTTTTGAATATGTCAAGTTGATTCTGTTGGTTATCTTATCCACTAACTGTTGACACTCCAATTTTCTCTACTTCGTAGATGAGAGTGGTAATCCCAGATATCTAATGGGAAGTTCACCTATTGAGAACCCTGTCTTGGCTAATATTTGGTCCCTCAAACCGTCAGTCACCCCTACCATAAAAATATTGGACTTATCTATGTTTGTAACCAGTCCAGTAGCATGTGAAATGTGAAGGCTTTCATAATTCTGTTAACTGAGTTAACTGTCCCCTTGTAGAACACCATAAGATCGTCAGCAAATGTTAGATAAGTTAACTTTAGGAGTTTGCGCATTGGGTGAAATGTGAAGTTTGGAAGTTGACTCATTGTCTTCGGCACCCTAGATAGGTACTCCATTACTAATACAAACAATAAAGGTGAGATAGGGTTACCTTGTCTTAGCCTTATTTGACCTTCAAAGTAACCATCGATCTCCCCATTCACCTTAACAGAGATTTTAGAGGTAGTAGCACAAGTCATTATCAACTTAACAAACTTGTCTGGAAATCCAAAGCCTTGTAATGCTTCTTCCAAAAATTCCCAACTGACCATATCATAAGCCTTCCATAGGTCTATCTTCATAAGACACCTTGCTGATGTGGTCCTCTGATTGTAGTGCCTTAGGAGATCATGACAAATCAGTACATTATGGATCATTGATCTTCGTTGCATAAATGCTGCTTGGTTCTTAGCCACCAAATGATTCACAACCACCTCGAGTCTAGTACAAATCATCTTAGAAACCCATTTGTATAGTACATTACAACAGGAAATTGGTCTATACTGGCTTGCATATTCTGGAGCATCCACTTTTGGTATAAGAGCAATGATGTTAGAGTTTAGTTATTTCAACAGTTTGCCATTTTGGAAAAAACTCAAAACTACCTCTGTAATCTCATCTCCAACAATGTCCCAAGTAGCTTTGAAAAAACCACTACCATAGCTATCAGGACCAGGACTTTTATTGCTATCAATTTTAAAAATAGCTGACTTTACTTCTTGCCTGGTGAAAGGTCTAATGAGTTCTACTTGCTGATCAATAGAGAGAAGTGTCCCATTGTGAATAAATTTTTTAAA